>NC_134871.1:6698333-7377500 GCF_049852395.1 Peromyscus maniculatus bairdii | reverse complement strand
AAGAGTCAAGGAGAAATCCTGAAAGAAACACCACTGGTCTCAATAGTTACATGCACAAATTGTCATCCAGACAGTTCATATATCTGGTGATGATTTAGCACTTACTGTGTGTTACAATGAATTTAATTTCTCTGCTTTACACAGCTCCAGATGTCACACAAAATGAAGGGAAAAACACACTAGCATGAAGACTCAAGACCCTTCGTGAGGTAGACATGAGAGAACATTTGTCCTTGGGTGCAACCCGAAAAGCTTGACTCACACCCCCAGATATGATACCTTTAGGTGCTTACAAATAAGCCACTAATAGCACAAGAGAACTTACAAAGCAATGTGAAAAATACATGCATCAAGCAGGGGAAACGCTCTAGGATCACGCCTAAATCAAGAAGTCACAGAGGCAACGGACAAAGTAGAGGAAACCAAGAGCAGGGAGGTAGATGCACAGAAGTCAGACCTTGGGAAATGTCTCATGTTCTCTACAGCCCTACCATAATCTATATAAAGCCCACTGACATAACATGTCCTCCGGGCTGTACATTTTCTATACACACAGGGTGAGGGGAGAAATGCTATGTACATTTTGCAGATGACCACACTGAGAGAAGCAATTAAGTTGACGTTTCAGGTTTCGTTACATAATGCAGCTAACTGATAAATTTGGGTAGTCAGGCTCCAAAGAGCACAGGCATGCCACACTAGGTTGTTCTTCAGGGGGGATTTAGGGAAGAAAGTACAAAGTGACATTAACAGGGGAACACATTGGATTCTTATCTCAATATATATAAGATTGTTTCCTGTGCAGCTCAGAGAATGAATTTTTGGGTCAGACAGGCATGGCGCAATGTTCTGAAACTCTTTCCAATTGCCTTGCACATGCTACTTAATCTTCATATACATTAATCACTTCTTTATACATAATTTTGTTATTTCATATGTTGTTTTGAGATGTAAATATTTTTAAGTACTTAGGGTATTTAATAAATTCTCAAGAAACAAATGGTGGGTCAAAACTGTATATATTTAGAACTTTTATCATTACATATGTTTTTTTCTGCTTTCTTCACAAAAGTGAGTGAAGATTGGAGCAGGCAGCTGATAGTTCAAAATGAGGCAGAAAAAATCTTTATTTTTATGCTGTTTTTGAAGATAAAATTTCTTTAAAATGTTTTCCTGAGCTTTGCCAGTTAAGCACAAAAAATTCTAACTTTGAATGTTAGTGAGTTACCTGAATTTAAATCCAGAAGCCACAAAATGTCCAAATCCTTGAAGACAACAGATCTTGAATAAAATCAGAGATTCAGGATCACTAGCTTGCTAGTCTGTATTTTTCTTTTTAAATAGCACTGCGACTCCTTTCATATCATTTTACTCATTCATTCATTTTTTAACCCACTTTGTCCAGTTAGTGCTTCCCATATACATATGAGTATGATGTCATATATTAGGGCATAGATAACTTATTGGTGGCCACCACCCCCACCATGCCCACCACCACCCCACTACCCCCACACAGATGACTTTGTTTCCCCCAGCAGCCATAAACTACCAATAGTTTCCAAATTAGGGCTGGAGTGATGTAGACCCTCCCCGAACCCATGCTGGAACTTTAAAATTTTTGATCTTGTGCAGGCCTTGTGCAGATCAACACACATGCTGTGAGTTTCTGTGTGTATCAGCTATGTTACATGCAGAAGACAGCATTTCACAACTCTCCTCCTCCTCACTCAACTCTTCCCATCCCTCTTCAGAAATATTCCCTTATTCTTTCAAATGTCTGTAGTGAAGTACTTTTAGCAAGACTGTCTTAAAGATCAAATGATATAAATAACATATAAATACTAAACAAATGTAAATGAAGGTGTTCTGTGACGGTGGCTGTCTGACAGGGAGGAGAATGTAATACTTGAAACTCATATGAAGAGATAAAACCCCAAAGGCCACAGTGTTTTTTCCTTGCATTGTCTTTTAAATTAGTATTTTTGTTCCCAGTTACAATGACAAATTACTTAAGACAATGATTCTTGTCCATGGTTGAAAGGCTAGTGTTGGAGCAGAGGACTGTCTAATAACCATAGAGCAGTGCAATTTTGTTTGACAGAACACAAACTTTGAGGAGTCATTTTTAGGCATAAAATAAGCTACATTTTTAGCAGTAGAGGGTGGAAAAGAGCCTTTTCAAATTTTTTTTATAATTAAGTTTTTTTCATTTATTTTGCATCCAACTACAGTTTGCCCCCTCCTCTCTTCCCATCCTCTCTTCCCTACTCTTCCACCCTCATCCACTCTTCTTCTGTTTCTGTTCAGAAAGGGGCAGGACTCCCATGGGTGTCAACAAAGCATGGCGTATCAGGTTGAGGTAGGACTAAGCTGAGGTAAGAATAAGGCTGAGTGAAACAATCCGATATGGGAAATAGATTGCCAAAACCCAGGAAGGAGTTATTTTTAACACTGGATAATGAAAAGTTGGAAAAGACAGTTGTTTGCATGAGTCCTGTGTTATCTACTCAAATCACAGAAGCACGTGTATTCTCAAACAATACCAGGAGCTTAATAATGTATTTAGATAGTCTACATCTTATTAACAGTGTATAATTAAATTTGGTTCGTTAAACAACAATCAGATACACCTGTTGTCAATATCTTGTATGACCTTTCCATCTCTCTTCCTCTCTCCCTCTTTCTCACACACAAACATATATTTCTATACGTATGAATATATCCCTAATCATATACATATATATTTCTGTACATATAAATATATATTCCTGTATGCATAAATAAATACACACAGACACATAAAGAAATATGGATGAAAGGGAATTACTGAAGCATGCCTAATAATATTGCCTTCACATTTTACAGTTATAAGTTCTTGCCATTTGAGCCTTAAGATAGTCTTGCTAAAAGTACCTTACTACATACATTTGAAAAAATAAGGGAGCATTGCAGAGAGGTTATGAAAAGAGTTGAGTGATGAAGAGGAGAGTTGTGAAATGCTGTCTTCTGAGTATAACATAGTTGTTGCACACAGAAACTCATAGCATGTGTGGCTACCTGCACAAGGTCTACACAAGATCAAACAGTTGAAAGTTCCAGCATGGGTTGGGGGAAAATCTAGATCACCCCAGTTCTAACTGGGAAACTGTTGGTAGTTTATGATTACTGAGGGAAACAGAGTCATTTCTCTCTCTCTCTCTCTCTCTCTCTCTCTCTCTCTCTCTCTCTCTCTCTCTGTGTGTGTGTGTGTGTGTATGTGTGTGTGTATGTGTGTGTGTGTGTATGTGTGTGTGTGTGTGTGTGTGTGTGTGTGTGTGTGTGTGTGTGTGTTGGGAGTGATGGCCACCAATAGGTTACCTATGCCCTAGTATATATCATACAGATCATGTGTGTCTTCTTATTTGCCAATTAGTGTTTTTTCCAAGCATGTACCATTTTCTTTTTTTTTTCTTTTACTGAAAATAGAATTCCCTCTTGTATAATGTATCCTGATTATGGTTTCCCCTCCCTCTCCTCCTCCCTTTCAGTTCCTCTCCACCTCCCCTCTAAATCCATCCCTTTCTGTCTTTCATTACCAACTACGCCAGGTTCCTATGGACTCACTGAGCCTGAAGCGGCAAGCACAGGGCCTGCAAGGCTCTGTACCAGGTCCTCTGCATGTATGGGATGGCGTGTGTGCATCTCTGGCTTTTTTGCCTGCTCTTGGGATTCTTTTCCTCCTGTTGGGTTGCCTTGTCCAACTTGAGGACTTTGGCCTTGTCTTACTGTATCTTATTTTGTCCTGTTTTATTGTTGTCTCTTGAAAGTCTGCTCCTTTCTGAAGGGAAACATGCAGCATGGGGATCTGGGAGAGAAGAGAGGTGAGGGGGAGCTTAGAGGAGTGGAGGAAGGGGAAACTGTGGTGGTTACAAAGAAAATGGCCCCCAAAGGGAGTGGCACTATTAGGAGTCATAGCCTTGTTGGAAGAAGTGTGTCACTGTGGGAGCACACTTTGTGATCTCTTTTTTTCTCAAGCTTCCCTCAGTGTGACAGTCAATTGGCTTCCTATTGCCTGTAAGATATAGGACACACAGCTATTTCTTCAGCACCATGCCTGCCTGCATGCTGCCAAGCTCCCTGCCATGATGGACTGGACCTCTGACCTATAAGAGAGCCTCCCCATCCCCGCCAATTAAATGTTTTCTTTGTAACATTATAAACTTATAAAGTTTCCATGGTCATGGTGTCTCTTCATAGCAATAGTAAACCCTAACTAAGACAGTGGTCATGACACATTTTATGACAGAAGAATCTATTTTCAATTAAAAAAAAAACTGAAAAAAAAAGTTCAAAGAACAAAATAAAACAGACACACAGGCTTCCAAGGGATGGTAATAAAATAGAATAAAACAAAGCTAAAACATTGAAATAGGACAAAATAAATAAGGCAAAGAGCCCAGGGAAAGCTAGAGACACAAACTCACTCATCAGCACATTCACGAATCCCATAAAAACACTAACTTGGAAACCACAATATATGCAAAAAGGACCTGTATGGTATAAACAGAAAAGAAGTTTAAAAATAAAATAAAAGTAAAAGCTAATGTAAAATTTTAAAAAAATGGAACAAAAGTTGTGGCATGACATAAGACAAGGAGCCTCCAAAGATGCTGCTAAATTCATTTTTTTTTCTTGGCCGTCTACTGCTGGGCGTGCAGTTTACTCTTAAGGGTAGTTTGTTTCCCCAGAGAAACTCCCTTGGAGAATAGTAAATTTTCATTTGTTACTGATTATCAATTGGAGATAGCTTCTGGATTATGGATGGGGTAGAAATTGGAAATAACATAGGTGTCTCTCAACAGATAAAAGGATAATGAAAATGTGGTACATTTACACCATGGAATGTTGCTTGCCATTAAAACAATGAATCATAAAATTCTCAGGTAAATGGATGGAACTAGAAAAAATTCTTCCTGAATTAGGTAATCCATACCCAGAAAGACAAATATGTTATGTATTCTTTTTTTTTCTTTGTGTGTGTGTGTGTGTGTGTGTGTGTGTGTGTGTGTGTGTATTAGCTATTAAGTCAATAATAACCAAGGTACAATCTATAGGACCACAGAGGTTAGGTACAAAGTAAGGACTAGGGTGGCTATATATATCCACCCCTAGAAAAGCTAAACAGAATAGAATTGATAGCTCTGGATGATGGGTGGGGCCTGGAATGGGAAGATCAAGGGGGGGAACAGGAAAGAAGAGGAGGAGGATGGAGGAAAGAGAGGGAAAAACATTAAAATTAAGGGCCATTTGAGGGGTAGTAGGGAAACCTAATACAGTAGATCCTTCCCCCAAATGAAATGTATTATTCATATGCATATATATATATATATATATATATATATATATATAATGGCATTCTAAATGAAGTTGCCATATAATTGGGTACCAGGGCCCCAAATGAACATTTCTTGTCACTAAATCAAGCTTCTAATACCAGCAATGGGTTATCTAATTGAGTTGCCAGCCAAAGGGATTCCATGGGAATACCCAAACAAAACAGGCTGTGACCCAAACTATAAGTTGCTCTCTACAAACTGAGAAGGCCTTCACCCTATGTGCTATCATCTCTGGTACAGAACGGTACTCTGCACAATACTAAAGGAGAAATGTAAACACAAACCCAACCACAAACACTTATATCTATAAATCATCCTGTCCTCCCTGCGAGATATGCTAGTGTAACGGTGTCTCAAAACTTGTGGGACCCACTCCATGAGATGGAACTCAAACCTTACACTAATTGGGTGATCAAGAACCTGAGAGTTAATATCCCAGGGACCTAGGCTAAAACCAAATACTCCGTTTCTACTAAAAGATTGTAGCAATAAAGTGACTCCTAATGACATTCTGTAGTATTCATAGATCAGTGTCTTGCTTAGCCTTAATTAAAGAAACTTCCTCCTGTAGCATTTGGGAACAAATACAGAAACCCACAGCTGGACATTATGTAAACAGAGAGAGAGAGAGAGAGAGAGAGAGAGAGAGAGAGAGAGAGAGAGAGAGAGAGAGAGAGAGAGACTTAGAACACTCAGTCCTAAATAGGATGTCTCCATGTCCCCATCAGATCCCCCATGGAACGCTGTGAACGAGGAGGAAGAAGGAATATAAGAAATAGACGAGATGGAACACACCAAGGAAAGAAGGCTTTCAAAATTAACAGGATGGATGCAGATATGAACTCTTGGAGACAGCATCAGCACAGATGAGGCCTACACAGGTCTACACCAGACAGGGTCCTAGAGCTGAAAGGACAGGTAATCATTTTCTAATTATACATTCATAATTTGGGCTTCTTTTTTTTATAAAGTTTATGCCATTTTTATAAATTTTCAGCTTCATTAACCTGCGTTTATTCTGCCTGTATCACATGGAAACTCTTTACTCCACTGGTTCCAACTTCATTTTAAAAATGTGAATAATTTAGATGTTTCCCAAGCCCAATATGTCCTTAAAAACTATCTCCATTCCAAATTTTTGAACACAGACATTTTTTTTACCACATCTTCCCCCCACAGTCTTCCTATTGGCCCCTAGAGGCGTCTAACTCCTTATAGAGACATGCCTGAATCTCAGGACTATCCCATGCAAACACTGCTACAGAATATTTTCTCATTGAGATAGCCAGGAGGGAAAAGATTTGTGAGGGTGTGTGGGTACCAAAGTTCTCAGAGAATTTTTTAAAATAAGTTTCAGAAAGATGACTCTTTAACTAACCAAAGGGCAAGTATTTTCTAAACATAGAGCTCATCAAGTTGTTTCCTAACTGAAAGCCTGCACACAATTACCCATCACATGAGGTTCAAAACCCAAAGGCCAGGCTGTGTTCCTTAGTCTTGCAAGATTTGCTCCTCATTAGCTCTCTAGAAACATCTGTTGTCAATCTTATTCCTACTCACCAAGTTCTCAACAAACTGGCCCACCAGAAGACCCATAAACATGACCAGGGCATCACATGCTGAGTGTACACATCTTTATTTCTGGGCAGTCTTGTCATGCTTTTATACTTTATCTGTTTTCATTCTTCTAGACTCTACTTAAATGTCCCTTCCCCTGATATTTCTGTAATTACCATACTACCTAAAGCATATCTCTGTTTCTTTCTTAGAGTCCTGTGACTTAGCATGAATCACTATCTGGTGGTATTGTGTTCCCCAAAATATTGTACACCCTAATAAACTTATCTGGGGTCAGAGACAGAACAGCCACTAGATACAAAGGCTAGAAAATGGTGACACACCTTTAATCCTCTCACTCCAGAGGTAGAAATCCCTCTGGATCTCTGTGAGTTCAAGGCCACATTGGAAATGGCCAGGCATGGTGACACATGCCTTTAATCCCAGAAAGCAGGCCTTTAATCTCAGGGAGTGGTGGTAGAAAGCAGAATGGTATATAAGGTGTGAGGACCAGAAACTAGAAGCATTTGGATGGTTAAGCTTTCAGGCTTATAGCAGCAGTTCAGCTGAGACCCATTCTGGATGAGGACTCAGAGGCCTCCAGTCTGAGGAGACTAGACCAGCTGAGGATCCAGCGAGGTGAGGCAGCTGTGGCTTGTTCTGGTTCTCTGATCTTCCAGTGTGCACCCCAATACTTGGCTCCAGGTTTGCTTTTTTAATAAAGACTCTTTAAGATTCCTGCTACAGCACTACTTATAAGTAATCAATTAACCTCTATGTTCAATTGTATTGTTTGAACCAGAATGATACTATCAAAGTGTATTCTAAATATTTTTCTCTACACTTACATTTGTGCTCTTCTCATCTTTGGTAAGGGAGGCTCTTTTGAAAATATGTAGTAGTTAATACAGAAATTCATAACTGATCAAAATGCTAAGTATAAATGACACTGAGTGCTCAGCTGTGGATGGGTCATCAACATCAACCCCCCATCATCCAAGGTTCAGGGAATGTCACAGAAGAGGGTTCAGAAAGAAATGTAAGAGCTGGCAGATGGGAAAGAGAGCTGTGAAATGTTAACTTCTGGATGTGCCATGACTGTTGCATGTATTAACTTACAGAAGCTGTAATTACTGCACGAGACCCACACAAGTCCAAGCAGGTCAAATATTCCTGCATGGACTTGGAAAAGGCTATGAAAATCCCACCTCTAGATGACAAGATGTTAGCAGTTGATGGCTGCACCAGAGGGTGAGTTGCATTCTTTAAGGTTGGTGATTCCTGGTAAGTTGTTCATGGCCCAACAGATGACCCATATCCGTGCACATCTGGACAGCACTAATTGAATTCAATGGGATAATAATAATAATAATAATAATAATAATAATAATAATAAGTAATTTTTAAAAGAGGGCATGAAGTTGGGAGGGAAATGTGTTTGGGTGGGGATGCTGGGGGAAGTTAAATGGGTGAGGAGTGGATTGACATGGTCAAAATACATCTTATACATGTACAAAACTTTCAGCAAATAAAAAACTAACAAAAGAAAGAAAGAAGGCAAGTGTCACCTTGGTGCTATAAACATTCAGTACTGCCATGAACATCACTTATTTCCATGTTTTTCTTGCCTTGGGTCTTGATGGTTTCTGATACAGTGGTTCTCAGTACGGCTTACACCTGTTTATCGGCTGAATCACATGGGAGGCTGCTTTAGAAGTGAGTATTGCTGTCCTTCACCCAAGGAGTTCTACTTGATAGGTTCTCGGGAAACACTTGAAACTGTTCTTTCTTCTGAATGTCAGCTGTTTGTCCTCCATCCAACCTTCCAAGAAAACTCAATAGAAACTCAACAGAGATAGAGAAATGACAAGGTAGCCACAAAATTCTGTTGGATTTTCTTCCTTGAAATTCAAGCTGCATGTCTTGGAGCCTTCAGGTCAGGTGAGTCATGGGACTAACTTCTATGCAGGACTGATGACTGCCATGTCAGACCAAGCTAAGAAGGGTCCAAGACAATCCTGCATACTCTCTTTCTTCTCTCCTAGACCTGCCACACGCAGAACATGCAACAGGCAATCTTAGAACATACACACATAAAAAAATCCACTTGACAGAAGGAGCCCGCTGCCGAGTGACTGCCTTGAGCATTTACCCTGACTACACCATGCACTAGCTGTGAAGTGAGTGACAATTGAACAGTTATTGGATTGGCGCATGGAGATTGGATTCAACAGCTACTTGCCATGAGTAATGCAGAACACATTTTCTTCAGATAATGTCAAAATGTAGTACTTAGCATTGAGGGCATTGTGTTATTATTAATCTTGACTTTGTAGCCAATATATTTCAGTCAAGAAATTCAGACCTGATTAACAAATTCAGATGGAAGGACACTCTGGGATGGTAGATTCACATTTTTTGTTTATCTCATAAACTTTTCACTTACTTGCTATAGATTTATGAAAACACTAACCATAGTTTCCTATTTATCAAACAAATAAAATAACACAGCCATGTACATAGTAAAAAACAGTGGGTTGGTAGTTAGTGTATAGCTGCTATTTCTATTTAGTGGTTTATATTAATAACTGATACTTAAAATAACTCATGTTAACAGGATAAATAATACTTGTAATTATACTATTACATGTCAAATATCATCTGTATTAGTAATGTACACTCATAAGTGTTAATTTCATGTATCAATGAGACATATTAATTATATTTTGATATAGAAATAAAGTGTAGAAGAATCAGAGAAATCTTGTATGTATTTTTTCTTGATCATATTTTCAGATTTTTTAAACATAATTTCATCCTATCTACTGGGTATTAATGTTTTGACAGCATGTTGAACATTTTATCTGCTAATCCACAAGATTGTTTGGAAACATTTTTTTATAACCATTGATTGTATCCTTCATTTTAGTATACTCGTGATTCTATATAAGCATTCTGAGGGCAACTACGACTGGCCTGGGAGTGTACACAGATATTTCAGGCTGTTGGCTTCCTCGTCTGCTAAAGAAAATGTGAGCTTTGTCATGACATGCCTTCTAGGCTTATGCATCTGGTTAAAGAAAATGTCTTACTTTGTGACTAGCCTGCAGATTTCAACAGGGTGTCAAGTCAAATCCAGCGACTGCATGGTCTCAAAAATTATTATGGACCATCCTTAATAATATTCTTCCCTGGCATCCAGAAGAGAAGCTACGAATGGTGGGAATTATTTTCGGGAAATAAATCTAAGGCACCAAACTCTTTGTCCATCTACTTTATTCCTCTGGGATAAAGTTCTAGCTACACAGCTTCTGTTCTGTTCTCACGCCTAGCTCCTTTTTTGCCTGATCTCTCTCTACATTTATCTGCTGTCCCCTCTCAGTTCTCTTAATTCTCTCATCTTAGTTCTGGCCCATCTTAGACTTTTTCATCTGGTTCTTACCCATCTCGTTTTTACCAATCTGGCTCTTCCTCATCCATACTTCTAGTTCTCCAGTCAAAATTCTCTCTAGTCAAAAATCCTCCAAATCCTCTGTAAGCCTCTGAGGTTTACAATTATGTACTCATGCAATAACAGTGCTCTAGCTAAAACAAGGTCACCAGGCTTGAATTCTTACAGGGTCATAAAGGCACACCAAAGTTTTCCTCAGGCAGTGACCCTCAGGCTTTCTTTTACAACCCAAAAGGGGAGTGGTAAAGGAGGAGGTCAACTAAGAGCTAAAAGCGGTTAATATATCAGAAAAAGGGATTTTATGTGCTCAAACTCCATTCCTATGGGTGGTTAGGTAAATGTTAGGAGTCTTTAATGTTAGTATAAATACCACTAAGGCTATATAAGAAAGGAGGATCTGAGCTTAATTTGCCTTAACTCAGGAGATCCTTTGGCCTTAGATGCTTGATAGGTATTTCAGATAAAATACACTGTTACGAGTACTTAGAAGCATACATAACATACAAGAAAAACATTGCAGGAATCCGCTAATGTATATACAACAGTCAAAATATCACCAAGACTTCTTAAGCCCTGGCTTGACCTTTGGAAAAGTCCTTGACCTTTCTAAGTAGTAGCTTTTGTGATAGTAGCTGAATTCCATTCCATTTTCCTGCAGCTGGGAGCAGTATAGTTCAACTCCCTACTAACAATATTACATGAGATCCTAATGTTCCTTAAGGAAAAATACTTGGTTCAGAAGAGTTTCTGCTTTGAAATCATTGGAGGGGAGGATCAACAAACAGTGATCATCTCATATAACAGATATACACAATCTGTGTGCGACCATAAGTTACATTCAAACAATAGGTGAGTTTAAATACTTATAATAGTCAACAAATGAAAAATGTTTTGCTTGAACTTTTTTCAGGAGGAGATGTGACACAGACTACAGTGCACATATCTGAAGTGGACAATTTGATGAGTTATGGCATAAGCACACGCCCATGAGCTTATCACTGCCACCAAGATTATAAATAAACTCCCTAAAAATAACAAGTTCTCGGGAGTCCTCAAAGCTGATAATTTCTCTCCTTCTCCCCACTGATCTTCTTCCTCTTGCTGTAGATTAGTTGGTGCTTTCAAGAGCTTTACCAACATGAAAACATACATTGTAAATTCTCAGGTATAATTTCTTTTCCAGCATATTGAGATTTACTCATAGTTTTAAATATATGGACCTGTCTATGAACATTTGGAACAGTCACACATTTTTGCTATTACAATTGAACTGTTGTGCATGATTGTGTACAAAGCTTTGTTAGAAAATGCGTTTCTAGTTTTTTTGTTTTTATTTTCCTAAGTACCTAAGGATGGGATGGCTGGATGATACACCATCCAGGAAGGACATATGAAATTTTAGGAAGTGATCCAACTGTTTTCTAAAGTGTGCATGCCATTTTGAAACCTGGCAAATACTACATAAATGTCTAAGTCCTTCACCCCTTATCAACACAATACAGTCGGTCTTTGGCCACTGTGGTAGATGCCTAGTGGTACCACACTGTTGTTGGAACTTGTAGGTTTCAAGTAACTAAATATATTGAAAATTTTTTTTTACAGGTGATTATTTTTATGTCTCTTTGATAAGCTTTGTCTAAGTCTTGTACCTATTTTTATTGGGTAGTTTATTCTTCTTATACTTTAAAAATATCTTTAAATACAGTAGATGTAAGTCCAGCAAAAGACATGTGATTCACAAATCTTTTAACCTGACTTTATTTCTCTTATCAGTTAGATAGAAGGTTTAGAGCTAATCAAAAAAAAAAGCATGGAGTGGAGTTCATTTGATAATTATGCTTCTAAATCATTTGCATGTCATAATTAATTTTTCTTAATCTTTAATCCACAGAGTGATTGCTCCAGTATTTGGTGGTACTTTGCTTAGATGCTTTTTTTTTTTAAAGTTTTTAGTTTTTTAAGACAGGGTTTCTCTGTGGAACAGTCCTGGCTGTCCTGGAACTCTCTTTGTAGACCAGGCTGGCCTTGAACTCATAGAGATTCATCTGCCTCTGCCTCCTAAATGCTGGAATTCAAGGTGTGCACCTCCCCACCAACATCGGCCTGCTTAGATTCTTTTAATGGATAACAGATAAATAATAGATAAACCTCTAATTATTTTCAACTGCTATAGTCTCTTTTCTACCTTTAATATCATTAATCTTCTTTGGATATTAGAGTTCATCTTCACGTATGTCAATATGTTTCCATGATTCTTGTATTGTCTCTGGAGGAGCACATCTGGGATTCTGAATCCCCAGATACTTTTTCAGCTGCAAAGTGCAGCCTCCACACCCTAGATGGCCACAAACCTTTAAATTGTGAACACACAGAGAATAAAAATGAACATGTGATGCCATATGTGTCCCACAGAGAGTGAGACATGAGGACATGGAAGTCAGTATCGAGTGTCTCTAGTATGGGGAAACTTATAAAATATGGTGGCTAGCACACCATAGGGAACAAGAGAGTGAACTTTAGGACACGTGTGTTCAAAGTCTGGCTAGTTCCCTTACTCTGTAAGTTGGAATAAGTCCTTCAGTATTTCTGTATCTCCATTTCCTTTCCTAAGTAGTAGACATAGTAAGCCCTACCTTGGAGAATGGCCAGGTGAGAAAGAAACCACATACGTAACAAAGTCTCAAGTGACAAATGGAAATAGAGGGGTGAGAAATTTATTATAAATATTTCTTCTGATTTAAAATCCACTGCTAACTCTGACAATCTTGTCAGATTTAATGCATTTAGTATAAGGTGAGGCCCAATGCTGGGTATGTCTGGGTATGAGATGATTGACATGTTAGGAACTAAATGATGGGAGAGACCGGCCTTCAATGTGTGTGGCACCACTCAATTAGCTGGTGTTTAAATGAAGGAGAAATGGGAGAAGCGATCACCAGTTCAGAAGTACGTGCTCTGTTCTGCCAAGGAAATGCAGTTTCAATGCACCCATTATCTATCTGCAGACATCAGACTTGCAGTATCTTCAGCCTTTCAATATGATATCAACAGTAGTGAGTCTCTAGGCCTTAGGCATTTGGACTGGGACCATGAGGCTTGCATCTCTTTTGAACCAAGTTGCTACCAGTGTGAAAATGGATGACATTATACTAGGCAGCTCCTATTATGTAAGTCAACCCAGCGAACTTCCTTTTTATTAGGAGTTGGTTTTATTCCTCTAGAACACTAGTTCTCAACCTGAGTCATGACCCTTTAGGGTTCGAATATTAGATATTTACCTTACAATTCACACCAGTAGCAAATTACAATTATAAAACAGCAACTGAATAATTTTATGGTGGGGGTCACCACAACACGAGGAACTGTATTAAAGGGTCACAGCATTAAAAAGGTGGAAAACCACTCCTCTAGAGAAACCTAGCACTAATTTTGAGACCAGAAATACATTTTTGTTGCAGAAAAAATTTCAAGGCATAATACCCTCTCAGATATAGTACAATTGCTGAGTTTTCATAGTTAAATTTTTATCATATGCCATTTTTATTAATTTTTGACAATTTCACACATACACAGAATGTACTGTGGTTATATTCAACTCAGTTTCTCCTTCTAATTCCTCCCAGATGCACCTCCTGGATTCTTTTAACAAGGTTATGGTGAAAATTCATAACTAAATCAAAGCATAAAGATGTAAAAATAATGTTCAGATGAGGAGCATGAGACCTGCAGAGAATTCAGGTGCAGATTAAACAACTGTTATTGTGAAAGAAATTAGTACTATTAAAGAGAATGGAGACACGTTTTCTTGGGCCAATAGAAAAAGTATCTTGAGAGCAAGAATCCACACATCCAAAGCTTTAAGATATTTAGCTGAAAATCCATGTTAAAACCTTGAAGAGAGTGCCTGTAAAACAAGCCTGTTGGCAAGTATTCCCCCAGGTTCACCCATGCAGTCACCTGGAGGCCACTGCTGCTGACAACTCCATGTCACCAGTAAGTTGCTGGGTTTGTATATATTCAAAACTGGGGGTTATGTAAACCTGGACACAGCCCAGGCTGTTGCCAAGGCTATTGATTGCTTTCCACAAAGTGATGGTAAGGGCCTAGGATGGCTATTCTTAGTTGTCAGCATGATTACATCTAGAATTAACCAAAATCCAAGAATGGATGGGGACTTCTGTGAGGAATTTTTGCTTAATTTGAAGTGGAAAGATCTGCTTCTAATACAGATCTTCGAGGTGGGAAGACACAGCCTTAAACCTGATCTTTTGAGCTGGGAAAACCCACCTCAAATCTAAACCATGCCTTCTGCTGGAAGACTACATAAGGACATGGAAGAAAGATGCTTTTGCTCTTTGCCTACTTGCTCTTACCTTACTAGCAAGTCCATTCCGTCACTGGAATTAGAACCTATTTCTTTGGCATTCAGACATATACTGGAGATAATCTGAGACATTCAGACTCATGAACTAACAACTACTAGATTCTTGAACCTTCTATCATAGGCAGTCATTGTTAGACAAGCCAGGCCACAGTTTGTAAATCATTCTAAAACTTCTATCTATCTATCTATCTATCTATCTATCTATCTATCTATCTATCTATCTATCTATCTATCATCTATCTGTCTATCTATCCATCCATCTTTCTATCTATCCATCTTTCTTCCTTCCTTCCTTCCTTCCTTCCTTCCTTCCTTCCTTCCTTCCTTCCTTCCTTCCTTCTTTCCTTTCTATCTATCAAGAGAGAGACACAGACACAAAGATAGAGACAGAGAGATAGGGACAGAGAGACAGAGAGTACCCTGACTAACACAGATCTGGGTACCAGATGCGGCTCTAGAGCAATAGAAACATGAGGATGAATTTTTAAGTATCTGGAAAAGACTTTCCAGTTTGCTGACACCTTTAGTTACCAAAGCCTCTCCAGTTACTGAAGCATCTCCTAGGAACTCAGAAAATAGTAAAGGCCCATAATGTGAACTATTTTACAGTATTGAGGAGATAAATGCATTTGATTATCCTAATTTGTAAATTGTAAGCACCAATGGATTTCGTGACTTCGTATATAAAACTTTTGATGGTTTGTAGAAAAATAAGGAAGATGATTGTGCTGGTCAGTTGCTCCTGGCATCTCTGGATAAACAGACAAAGGAGAGAGATAAACTCCCTTCAGCAATAAAATTAACCAACTTCTAACATCTCAGAATACAATGAAAGGCAACAATAAACTTGGTGATAAAATTGACCAGCTCCAGATGCC
This sequence comes from Peromyscus maniculatus bairdii, assembly GCF_049852395.1. Taxonomy (NCBI): domain Eukaryota; kingdom Metazoa; phylum Chordata; class Mammalia; order Rodentia; family Cricetidae; genus Peromyscus; species Peromyscus maniculatus. The sequence continues at coordinate 7,361,855 of NC_134871.1, read as the reverse complement.
CACAAAGAGTTTAAAAGTTTCTAAGTGTGCCTTGGAAGAGAATCTTCTCCCCAGCAACCATGGGGCTCAAGCTGTGGAAAGTCAAACTTGAGCACTCATGATAGGCTTGGCTGAATTAGCCTGAAAATTCAAGGCCAAGCCTTGGAGGGTGTTAATTGGAAAAGAACTGGATCCTGTAACTTGGGATGGGGATGTGTGGGAGGGCCCTATTGAAGCTGAGAACTTTAAACCTTCAGATTCTCAAGGATTTATCTCACCAGAGGAAGAATATCTCAACCCTCAGCAGAAGATTTACTCATACTCCTGTCCCCTGAAATGTTGCCTTTTCCACCTTTGACTGAGGAAATTAGTCCTTTACTGTCTGCTAAGCCAGCAGTGACTTTTTCTGAAGGAAATGTCAGGTGAAACAATACTAATGTCACTCAGAGCCCACCAATAGTTGCCTCTAGACCTATAACCAGACTTAAGGCAAAGCCCACTCCTAGAGGGGAGATAGAAAGTGTAGACCATGAGGAGGTGCACTATAATACTGAAGAGCTTAATGAGTTTGCTAATTCATTCAAGCTGGAGGAAATGTGTGGGAAATTATTTTAAGAGTGTAGGATACTGGTGGAAGGGCTGGATCGGGCTAAGTTTATTGATATAGGCCTTCTGAGCAAAGATGCCAAGTTTAATGTGGCAGCCAACATACTTTGAAAAGGTGTCAAAAGTTTCTTTGAATGGTAGCTTGACGCATTTGTCAAAAGATTGCCTTACTGAAAAGGAGTGGAAGATCCCTCATATCCCTTGGCTTAGTGTTGATAAAGGGATTTTAAGGGCTCAGGAAAATTGCATTGCTAGAGTTGGTATGCTGCATAAAACCTAGTTGTCCACAGTGGGAAGACCCAGAAGACATGCCCTTCACAAATCCTATAAGATGCAAAATGGTGAGAGGAGTACCAGCACATTTGAATAGTTTTCTTGCTAGTCTTTTCCTTGTGCTAGAGCTGAGGGTTAGAGACAATGCTGCTCAGTTATGTGAATTAAATGTAATGAGTGTAATTGGGCTCCTAGGTAGCAGGGGACAGGTGGCAACATGGAATTGTCAAAGGCCAGGTGTGATCACAGTTATCCCAATGGGCAGCACAGACAAGACAATGTTCATAATGGCCTAACCCATAATGATCAACATGGGCAAAGTGAATTTTATGGTGGCATGACTCATATAGACCTTTGATACTGGCTAATCAATCATGGTGTTTCTAGAAATGAAGTAGATAAGAAGCCTACTGAATTGATTACATTAGATCAGGGGGAAAAATGAAAAATCTCAGCTCATGAATCAATTTCCAGACTTGAGCTAGTTTCCAGACCCAGGACCCCTAAGGGATGGCCAAGTTCCCCTGAGGTAGGATCCTGATTAGACACTTAAAAGTTTCACTCTTAGCTTTCTCCAGTCCTTCCATAAGGACTTATGGCCTTTTACAAGGGTAACTGTACACTGGGGGAAAGGAAATAATCAGATTTTCCTGGGTCTATTGAATACTGGTTCTGAATTGACTCTGATTCTGGGAGATCCCAAGAAACATTGTGACCCTCCATTTAAAGTAGGGACTTATGGAGGTCAGGTGATTAATGGTGTTTTGGATGAAGTCTGATTCACAGTAGGTCCAGTGGGTGCCCAAACTCATCCTCATGTTATTTTCGGAATCCCAGAATGTATGGTTAGGATAGATATGCTTAGAAGTTGGCAGAACTTTTACATTGGTTCACAGACCTGTGGAATGAGGGCTGTTATGGCTGGAAAGGCTAAATGGAAGGCTTTAGAGTTACCGCTGCAAAGAAAAATAGTGAATCAAAAACATTATTGCATGCCTGGCGGAATTGCAGAAATTAGTGTCACTCTCCAGGACTTAGAAGATGTAGGAATGGTGGTTCACACTTCATCTCCCTTTAACTCTTCTTTCTGGCCAGTGCAGAAGACAGATGACTTGTGGAGAATGACAGTTGACTATCAAAAATTCAACCAGGTAGTGACTCTAATTATAGCAGCTGTATCAGAAGTAGTAGCCTTACTTGAGCAGATTAACATTGGTATATTGATATGCAGCTGCTGATCTAGCAAATGCCCCCTTTTCTGTACCTGTCCATAAGGACTGCCAGAAGTAATTTCCTTTCTGTTGGCAAGAACAGCAGTATATCTTCACAGTTTTACCTTGAGGATATATTAACTCTTTAGCCCTGTGTCATAACTTAGTTAGAAGGTATTTGGATTGTCTGTTTCTTCCATAGAATATCACGTTGATGTGCTATATTAGTGATTCTGCTAATTGGACCAAGTGAGCAGAGGGTAGCAACCACTGTAGATTCATTGGTAGCACATGCGTGCATCAGAGGATGGGAAATAAATCCAATCAAAACCAAGGGCCTTCCACCTCAGTGCAATCAGTGGGTATTCAGTGGTGTGCAACATGCAGAGATATTTCTTCTAAAGTGAAGGATAAGTTCTTGCACCCAGGCCCTCCCACCACTAAGAATGAAGCACATTTAGTGGGCCTATTTGGATTCTTGAGAAAACACATTTCCTTATTTGGGTCTGTTACTCTGGCCCATATACCATGTGACTCAGAAAGCTGCTAGCTTTGTGTGGGTCCTGGAACTACAGAAGGGTCTTCAACAGGTCCAGGCTGCTTGCTGTGCAGGCTGCTCTACCACTTCAACCACATAATCAACAGACCTAATGACACTAGAGGTGGTAGTGACAGACAGGGATGTTCTTTGAAACCTTTGGCAGGCCCCTATAGATGAACCACAGAAGAGACCTTTGGGATAGTAGAGAAAGGTGCTACTGTCATCGGGAGACAACTATTCTCCCATGAATGACAGCTCTTGGCATGCTATTGGGCTGCAGTGGAAACTGGACATTTGACAATGGGCCACCAAGTTACTATGTGACATGGATTTGCCCATCATGTGCTGGATGTTATCTGACCTGCCTAGTTATAAAGTAGAACCCGCACAGCAGCAATCTGTTATCAAATAGAAGTGGTATATATGTGATTGGATCTGAGCAGGTCCTGAAGGTACAATCAAGTTATATGAAGAAGTTTTCCAAATATCTATGGTTTCTACTCTCATTACAATGACATCTGCTGCCAAGCATGTACATATAGCCTTGTAGGGTGTGCCCTATGATTGGCTAAGAAAGAGAGGACTAGGTTATAATTTAGTGATGGTTCTACACAGTATGCAGGTACCACCCACAAGAGGACAGCCACAGCACTACAACTCCATCTGAGATAACCCTGAAAGACATCTGTGAAGGGAAATCTGCATGGGGGCAGAACTATGGGCAATACACATGGTCATACAATTTGTTTGAAAGGAGGTATGGCCAGGTTGTTCACTGATTCATTGCCTGTGCCCAGTGGGTTGACTGGATGATCAGGGACTTGGAAAGAACATGATTGGAAAATTGGTGAAAAAGACAACTGAGAAAGAAGCATGTGGATAAATCTCTCCAAATGAAAAGAGAATTTGAAGATACTTGTGTCCTATGTCTATGCTCATCAAAAAGTGACGTCATGTGAAGAGGGGTACAATAATCAAGTAAATAGGAGACCTATTCTGTGAACACAATCTCTTTCCCCAGGCAAATTGGTCATTGCCCAATGGACCCGTGAACAAATTGGCCAGGGTGGCAGAGATGGGGGTTATACATGGGCTTGACAATATAGACTCATCAAGGCTGATCTGACTAAAGCTGCTGCTGAGTACCAGATCCACAAACAGCAAACCTAACACTGAGCCCCAGACATGGCACCATTCCCCAGGGTGATCAGCCAGCTACCTAGTGGTAGGTTGACTACACTGGACCACGTCCTCCTTGGAAAGGACAATGCTTTGTCCTTATTGGAGTAGATACTTATTGTGGTTATGGATTTGCCTTTTCTGTATATAATGCTTTTGCCAAAACCACCATCCATGGACTTAGAGAGCACCTTATCTGCTGTCATGACATTCCCCACAGTATTGCCTCTGACCAAGAAGCTTACATCACAGTCATAGAAGCGTGAGAGTGGGTCCACTGTCAGGGAATCCGTGGGTCTTACCATGTCCCACACCATCCTAAATCAGCTGGCCTGAGAGAAAGATAGAATGTCTTCTTGAAGACACAGTTTCAATACTAATTAGGTGGCAGAACTGGGGCAAGGTTCTCCAGAAGGCAGTATGCTTTGAATAAGCTTCTAATATGTGGTTCAGTTTCTCCTATAGCCAGAATTCATGGATCTATGAATCGAGGGTAGAAAAGGGAATAATAGTTCCACTCACTATCACCCCTAGTGACCCACTAGAAAAATTTTTGCTTCTCATTTCCATGACCTTAAGTTCCTCTTGCCTAGAAGTTTGGTTCCAGTGAGTGCTCCTACCAGGAGCCACAGGAAACATTCAACTGAACTAGAAGTTCAGACTCCCCCCATGCCCACTTTGAACTACTGATGACATTAAGCCAACAGGCTAAGAAAAATGTAACAGTGTTAGGAGGGGTGATTGATCCAGATTACCCTGGGGAAATTGAATTGCAATGGAGGTGGAGTATGGGAGATCCTTTAGAGTATCTCTTGGTGCTACAATACTCTATGTTTAAAGTCAATAAGAAACTACCACAGCCTAATCCCAGCAGTATGTCAAAGAGTGCAAATATCCCAAATGAAAGTATACGTCACTCCTCCAGGAAAAGAGCCAATGTCTGCTGAGGTGCTTGCCAAGTAGAAGGAGGAAATATAGAATGGGTAGTAGAGGAATGTAGTTATAAATACCAGCTATGAACATGTAACCAGTTGCAGAAATGAGGATTATAATTGACATGAGTATTTCTGTAGTATTTTGTCAAGAATGCATTTGTACAGATATTTTTGTTATTTTTCTTCAATTTCTGTATCATGTGATATAAAAATCTACTAAGAGAATATAAAAAATTATCATATATAAATACTAGAAGAATTCCCATGTGGGACATTGACACATATTCTAATTTATAAGGTATTTGTTTCAGTTGCACAAGGGATAGTTATATCATGTTAGGCATATTTATGACCTAGTCACATATATAATGTATTTATGATTGTACTTGGCATAGAGTTGTATCATGTTTAGGCATTATAATGACCCACTTACGGTTTTTATTTTTAAATTAATTGTGACATAAGGAGATACGATTATGTATCAAGTTGACAAGGAGTGGACTTGTGATGTTTATTCTTGGTTGTCAATATAAATACATCTGAAATCAATTAAAACCTCCAAATAGAGGGCCACACCTGTGAGGGATTTTTGCCTAATTTGAAGTAAGAAGATCCACTTATAATCCATATATTTGAGGTAGGAGGACACACTTCTAATCCAGATATTAAAGTAGAAAGACACAGTTTAATCCTGATCATTTGAGCCAGGAAAACCCACCCCTAATCTGGGCCATGCCTTCTGCAAGAAACCAGTATAAGGACATGCAAGAAGGAGGCATTTGCTCTTTGCCTGCTTGTTCAAACCTTGCTTCTTTACTGGCATTAGAGTCTAATTCTTTGTGATTCTAGCATATTCTGAAGACCAGTGAGATATCCAGCTCATAGACTGAACAACTATTGGATTCTCGAACCTTTCATTCATAGACAGTCATTGTTGGACTAACTGAACCACAGTCTGTAAGGTATTCTGATAAATCCCCTATATATAATAGAAAAGTTCTATTACTCTAGAGAACCCAGACTAATAGAGGCCCTATTGCTGAAGACACCTATATAACTCACTAAACATGGAGAAGTCAAGCTGGGGCCTACCTAGAGCCTTTATTCCTACCGACTGATGCTTATGGTATGGAAGGTACTCTGCACACTACCAGAGAAGAAAGGTAAACACCAACTGGATTGCAAAAGCTTCAATCTACGATGGTGACTTGTCTTTAAGATACATTGTTGGTGCAATAGTGGCAAAAAAATTTTGTGGGAGTAACCAATTACTGTCTGATTGGAATCATGACCCACTCCATGAATTGGAACCCATGCCTAACACTGCTCAAGTGGCTATGAACTTTCACTGGACAAGAACAAATACAGAGAACCATGCCTGGATAACATCAAGAGAGAGACATTAGAAAACCCAGTTCTAAATGGTGTATCTCCACCAAATCTGCCCTGTCAGAGATCATGGCACTCTGAAGAGGACAAAGGGAGATTAGAATATCCAGTGGGGATGAAATACACCAATGAAACAAGGCCTTCTAGACATAACAGGAAAGACTCTTATGATTACAGAGACTGTGACAGCATATGTAAGGCCTGCACCGTTCTGAGACAGATGGGGTCCCAGTGCTGAGAGAGGAAGGAGACTGTCTCTAATAGTCTTCCCTGGCCCAAAGACTATCTCTAATTGATAGACACTCACAAAAGAAAAATTAGTTTTTCCAATGGAGTCTCACTGGGTATATAAACAGCAATAGATGGCCAACACAAAATGAACTCAATGGTTCTTTTAAAGGTTTCTCTCTCACATTGCTTTGTCTGGATATGTTAGTCAGGATTTTCTAGAGTCACAAACTTATAGAATGAATCCCCCCTCCTCTCTCTCTCTCTCTCTCTCTCTCTCTCTCTCTCTCCATATATATATATATATATATATATATATATATACGTATATATATATGTATATATATATATAATTTTATACACATTATATATGGGAATCTATTGGTATGACTTATAGGCTACAGTCCAATAATGGCTAGCTGTGAATGGAAAGTCCAAGAATCTAGTAGCTGCTCAGTCCCACAAGGCTGGGTGTCTCCCTGGTCTTCTGTATATGATGGAATCCTGAAGAAGTAGACACCAATGCCAGTGAAGAAATGGATGTGCTGACAAGGCCAGGGCACGTAAGTGAATAATAAAACCCTTTCTTCTTCAGTTATCCTTATACAGGCTTCTAGAAGAAGGTGTGGCCCAGATTAAAGGTGTGCCTTTCCGCCTCAAGGTCTGGATTAAAAGCATGTTTCTTCCAGCCTCAAGGTCCAGATCAAAGGCAAGTTGTCGATCCTGCCCAGAGCTCCCATCTGGACAAGAGGTGAGGGCCTGGGGTCATAGAGGCTTGCCCCTAGGTCCCATCCCTGGGCACCAGCCATTCCAGGAAAGACCTGCCCAACTTGGTCCCAGGTTCTGGCCATCGGGCAGGACCACCCCCACCCCCACCAGGAAGGTTCCCCTTCTCCAAGACCCCCAACATACCCTGCAATCTCCATGCCCTGCCCCCACACCCATCCGCCCGAGATCCTAGCCACTTCCTGAGCCTTAGAGACCAGCCCCCAGCTCCCATCCAGCCCAGAGCTTCCATCTGGACAAGAGAGAGGCTTCCTGAATTTTTCAGCTCTGTCTGGACCAAGAGCGCTGATAAGACCAAGAACAAATCCATAAGGAGATAGGCAGACGTCAACGCAGAAGTACATACAACAAAATAAAGAGCAATACAGCATCAATAGAACCTAGCCCTCCTCCAACAGTTAGACCTGAACACCACAAAATGGAAGAAGCAGAAGAAAGCAACCCTATAAATAACATCATGAAGATGCTAGAGGCTTATAAAGAAGAAATCAAAAATGAAATGGAGGAAGAGACAAACAAAAAATGGGAGGAACGCTATAAAAAACTAAAGGAAAGGACAAATAAAGCAGAAGAACACAATAAATCCCTGAAAGAAAACCATGAAAAAGCAATGAAACAGATGAAAGAAACAGTCCAAGACCTGAAAAGGGAAATAGAAAAAATGAAGAAGACACAAACAGAGGGAATGCTGGAAATAAAAAATCTGGGTAAACGAACATGAACTTCAGATGCAAGTATAACCAACAGAATGCAAGAGATGGAAAAGAAGATACAGTAGAAAAAATAGAATCATCAGTCAAAGAAAACACTAAAGCCAACAAAGTCATGACTCAAAATGTCCAAGAAATTTGGGTCACCATGAAAAGACCAAACCTATGAATAATAGGGATAGAGGAAGGAGAAGAATACCAACTCAAAGGAACAGAAAATATATTCAACAAGATCATATAAAAAAAACTTTCCCAACTTAAAAATTGGGAATCAATCTCCCCCAAGATCCAGCTATACCACTCCTGGGCATATACCCAAGAAATGCTCAATCATACCACAAGAGCACTTGCTCAGCTATGTTCATATCAGCATTGTTTGTAATAGCCAAAACCTGGAAACAACCTAGATGCCCTTCAACTGAAGAATGGATAAATAAATTGTGGCACATATACACAATGTAATACTACTCAGCAGAGAAAAACAATGACATCATACAGTTTGCAGGAAAATGGATGGATCTAGAAAAAATCATCCTGAGTGAGGTAACCCAGACTCAGAGAGACAAATATGGTATGTACTCACTCATAGGAAGATGCTAGATGTGGAACAAGGATGACTGGACTGCTACTCACATCACCAGTGAGGCTACCTGGAAAACTGGACCCCCCAAAAAGACACGGAGAAATGGACGAGATCTACATGAAGAGCCTGGTCATGAGTGGGAACAATGAAGGGCGACGGTCGAGGGAAAGAGAGTGGGAGATCCTAGCTGGATCAAGAAAAGAGAGGGAGAAAAGGGAATAGGAGACCATGGTAAATGAAGACCACATGAGAAGGTGAGAAGGGGAGGAAGCAGAGAGCTAGGGAGGCCCACGGAGATCCACAAAGATACCCCCACAAAAGACTGCTGGCAATGGTCGAGAGACGGCAGGAACTGACCTACTCTGGTGATGGAATGGCCAGACACCCTGATAGTTGTGCCATAAACCCCATCCAAAAACTGAGGAATCTGAATGCAGACATCCACGGCTGGGCCCCTGGTGGAGCACTGGGAGTCTAATTAGTGAGAAAGAAGAGGGTTTATATGAGAGAATTGTTGAAACCAAGGTTGGATAAAGCACCGGGACAAATAACCAAATGAATGGAAGCACAGGATCTATGAACCAAAGGCTGAGGGGCCCCCAACTGGATCAGGCCCCCTGAATGCGTGAGACACTCATTTGGCTTGATCTGTTTGGGAGGCAGCTGTGCATTGGTGCTGGGTACTGGGCTCGTTGCATGAGTTGGCTGTTTGAATCCTGGGACTTATGCAGGGACACTTGGCTCGGTCTGGGAGGCGGGGAATGGACCTGCCTGGACTGAGTCTACCAGGTCGATCCTGGTCCTCGGGGGAGACCTTGATCTGGAGGAAGTGGGAATGGGGGGTGGGCTGGGGGGAGGGGGGGCGAGAGGGGGAGAACAGGGGAATCTGTGGCTATTATGTTGAACTGAATGGTGTTGTAAAATAAAAAAAATAAAATAAAAAAATAGGAAGCCTATTTTATGAAGATACAAGAAGACTATAGAACATCAAATAGACTAGACCCTCCCAAAAAGTCCCCTCGCCACATAATAATTAAACAACAAAATGTACAGAATAAAGAAAGAACATTAAGAACAGCAAAGGAAAAAGGCCAAGTGACTCATGAAGGCAAACCCATCAGAATAACACCCGATTTCTCAATGGAGACTTTGAAAGCCAGAAGGACCTGGACAGATGTAATGCAGACACTAAGAGACCATAGATGCCAGCCTAGACTAATATACCCAGCAAAACTTTCAATCATCACAGACGGAGTGAACAAGACATTGCAAGACAAAGCCAGATTTAAACAATACTTATCCACAAACCCAGCCCTACAGAAAGGACTAGAAGGGAAATTCCAACCTAAGGAAGTTAGATACACCCTTGAAAACAGAGGCAATAGATAACACCACAACAGTAAACCCCAAAGAAGAGAAGTGTACACACACACACACACACACACACACACTACCACCAAAAAAAAATAACAGGAATGAACAATCACTGGTCATTAATATCCCTTAATGGACTTAATTCACCTATAAAAAGACACAGGCTAACAGAATGGATATGAAAGCAGGACCCATCTTTCTGCTGCATACAAGAAACACACCTCAAATTCAAAGATAGATACTACCTAAGAATAAAAGGCTGGGAAAAGACTTTCCAATCAAATGGTCTTAAGAAGCAAGATATTAGGTGTAGCCATCCTAATATCCAGCAAAATAGACTTCAAACTAAAATCAATCAAAAGAGATTACAGGAAAGATCCACCAAGATGAAGTTTCAGTTCTGAACATTTATGCCCCAAACACAAGGGCACCCACATATGTAAAAGTAACATTACTAAAGCTTAAATCACATACAAAACCCCACACATTAATAGTGGAAGGCTTCAACACCCCACTTTCACCACTGGACAGATCTGCCAAATCGAAACTTAACAGAGAAATAAAGGACTTAACTGATGTTACAACTTAAATGACTTAATCAATATCTACAGAACATTCCATCCTAACAAAAAAGAATATACCTTTTTTCTCAGCACCCCATGGAACCTTCTCTAAAGTCAACCACATAGTTGGCCACAAAGCAAATCTCAGCAGATACAAAACAATTGGAATAACCTCCTGCATTCTATCAGACCACCATGGTCTAAAGTTAGATTTCAACAACAACAAAAACTACAGAAAACCTACAATCCCCTGAAAACTGTATAATGCTCAACTGAATCACCAATGGATTAAGAAAGAAAGAAAAAAATTAAAGACTTCCTAGAGATCAATGAAAATGAATACACCATATACCCAGACTTATGGGACACTATGAAAGCAGTGCTAAGAGGGAAATTCATAGTACTAAATGCCCACATAAAGAGGTTGGAGAAATCTCACACTAGTAACTTAACAGCACACCTGAAAGCTCTAGAACAACAAGAAGAAAAGTCTCCCAGGAAGAATAGACGCCAGGAAATTATCAAAGTGAGAGGTGAAATCAATAAAATAGAAACAAAGAAAGCAATACAAAGAATTAATGAAACAAGGAGTTGGTTCTTTGAGAAAATCAACAAGATAGACAAGCTCTTATCCAAACTAACCAAGAGACACAGAGAGAGAATCCAAATCAACAAAATCCGAAATGAAAAGGGGGACATAACAACAGACATTGAGGAAATCCAGAGAATCATCAGGTCGTATTTCAAAAACCTCTTCTCCAAAAAACTGGAAAACCTAAAAGAAATGGACAATTTTCTGGATAGGTACCACATACCTAAGTTAAATCAAGACCAGATGAACTATTTAAATAGTCCAATAACCCCTAAGGAAATAGAAACAGTCATTAAAAGTCTCCCAACCAAAAAAAAAAAAAGCCCAGGACCAGATGGTTTCAGTACAGAATTCTACCAGATCTTCAAAGAAGAGTTAATACCAATACTCTTTAAATTGTTCCACACAATAGAAACAGAAGGAACATTACCAAACTCCTTCTATGAGGCTACAATTACCCTGATTCCTAAACCAAACAAGGATGCAATAAAGAAAGAAAACTACAGACCGATCTCCGTCATGAACATTGATGCAAAAATACTCAATAAAATACTGGCAAACAGACTCCAAGAACACATCAAAACAATTATCCACCATGATCATCCCAGGGATGCATGGGTGGTTCAACATACGAAAGTCCGTCAATGTAATACACCATATAAACAAACTCAAAGAAAAAACCCACATGATCATCTCACTAGATGCAGAAAAGGCATTTGACAAAATCCAACACCCCTTTATGATAAAGGTCTTGGAGCGATCAGGAATACAGGGAACATACCTAAACATAATAAAGGCAATTTACAGCAAACCAACAGCCAACATCAAATTAAATGGAGAGAAACTCAAAGCGATTCCGCTAAAACCAGGAACGAGGCAAGGCTGTCTGCTCTCCCCATACTTATTCAATAAAGTACTTGAAGTTCTAGCCAGAGCAACAAGACAACATAAAGAGATTAAGGGGATACAAATTGGAAAAGAAGAAGTCAAGCTTTCCCTATTTGCAGATGACATGATAGTATACTTGAGTGACCCCAAAGATTCCAAGGAACTGATAAAGCTTATAAACACCTTCAGCAACATAGCAGGATACAAGATCAACTCAAAAAAATCAGTAGCCCTCCTATATACAATTAACAAAGAGGCTGAGAAGGAAATCAGAGATACATCACCCTTTACAATAGCCACAAATGACATAAAATACCTTGGGGTAACACTAACCAAGCAAGTGAAGGACCTATATGACAAGAACTTTAAGTCCCTGAAATAAGAAATTGAAGATGTCAGAAAATGGAAAGCTCTCCCATGCTCATGGATAGGCAGGATTAACATAATAAAAATGGCAATCTTACCAAAAACAATCTACAGATTCAATGCAATCCCCATCAAAATATCAACCCAATTCTTCACAGACCTGGAAAGAACTTCATATGGAAAAACAAAAAACCCAGGATAGCCAAAAGAATTCTGTAAAATAAAACAATTTCTGGAGGCATCTTGATCCCTGACCTCGAGCTCTATTATAGAGCTACAGTAATAAAAACTGCTTGATACTGGCATAAAAACCGACATGTGGCCCAATGGAATTGAATTGAAGACCTTGACATTAATCTGCATACCTATGAACATATAATTTTTTGACAAAGAAGCCAAAAGTGTACAATGGAAAAAATGTAACTTTAATGTTTTAATGTAAATGCCTCTTGTTATATAGATATAAGTAATAAACAACTGAGAATCTATTTGTATTATAGCAGAGATTTTTGTGGTCAGCCATTCAACAGCCTCTCACATTCCATTAGACAGAGGAGAAAATGATAGTGATGATGGGAAGGTAAGTGATGCTTGTTCCCTGACACATCTGTGAAGAGATGAGAGAAAGGGAAACTCACCAGACTTAACCTTAGATATTTCCCCTTCTCTTGGACAGGTGAACATTTGTTCATTCAAATCAGTTTGTTACATTCTTGTCATCTGCCAAATAATTTAACAACATTTGTTGAAAATATAATATTACCCTTTAAAGGAGAATTCAGTGGTGGATAAAGACAGCAATATAGACTAAACATAAAAGCATAGATGTGATAAATGAAAGATCTATGGTTTTATGACTGTACATAAGGATTTGACTTAGCAATGACTTCTCTGGGGAAATGAGATGGACATCTAGGGAAAGGTAAAAACCAAGTGAGTAGGTGGGAGGGAGAAGAGAATTCTAGGCAGGTAAAAAAATGCATGGACTTCAGTTAGTGGAAAATAATAAATTTTGGGACATAACAAATAGAAGATAGAGTGAATTAATTAGAATTCTGCTACAGAAGTTTATGTGGACAATAATGGCTTATTGTGGAATGAAAACAAGGAAATGAAAACAGGAAATGTAGAAGCACACGCAATGGCTGTTCTTGCTTGTCAACTTGATTACATCTGGAATTGACTAAAACTCAGAAATGAAGGGGCACACCTGTGATGGATTTTTTCTTAATTTGAAGTAGGAAGACCCACTTTTAGTCCAGATCTTTGCGGTGGTAAGATCCATCTCTAGTCTGTGCTATGCTTGGAAGCATATATATATATATATATATATATATATATATATATATATATATATATATATGTGTGTGTGTGTGTGTGTGTGTGTGTGTGTGTGTGTGTGTGTGTGTGTGTAAGTTTTATATATATATATATAAGTTATATATATGTAAGTTTTATATTTATATATATATATATAATGTGAACGAAGCTCTATTTTTGCCTGCTTGGTCTTGCCCTCACTAGCAAGTCCATTCCTTCACTAGCACTAGAACCTACTTCTTCAGGATTCTGGTGTAAACTGAAGACCAGCTGAGTCATCCAGCCTAATGGACTGAACAACTACTAGATTCTTGGATCTTCCATTCTGGACAGCCACTGTTGGATTAGGTGGATCACAGCCTGTAACCATTCTAATAAATCCTCTTCATATTTGTGTGTGTGTGTGTGTGTGTGTGTGTGTGTGTGTGTGTGTGTGTGTGTGTGTGGAGAGAGAGAGAGAGAGAGAGAGACAGAGACAGAGATAGAGACAGAGACAGAGAGATTCATTCTATAAGTTCTGTTATTCTACAGAACCCTGGCTAATACAGCATGTGAAAGACAAAATCTAGCAGACTTGCTTTGAACTAACTGAGCAAGGGATGATAGAAGCAGAAACAATGATTCTTTGGTTTCCATTTTGTGCTACTGTATTGGTGTAGTCACTTTCTAAATGCACAGTTCTAAGATAAGGAATAACTGGGAATTATTTTAAGTTCATAAACTAGGCTTTGGTATATTAAATATGGATGCCTTTCAAACATGGAAGAAGATATAGTCACAGGTGTGCAGAGACTATAAAGATTTCTCTTGTGGGCAATGTGGCACTTGTCTGAGGCATATTGAGGAGACAATAGAACTTGCTTCCTGTCTTCCCTCCCTTCTAAGAGGCCTGAAATTGAGTCTCAGAAGATGACTCGGTTTAACATTTTCTGGGGAAACTATTTCCACACTACTGGGTCATGCCTTCTGCTTTTGAAGCTCTTATTCTTTTGTTTTGTTTTGTCTCAAGGTGCCTGGAACTCACTATGCAGCTAATGCAGACCTCAGATTTATAGCAGTCTTCTTCCCAGGAGCTGTGGATATAGGTGTGAGATCTCCCTACACACACACTTGTGCACACACACATACACACAATTTTTCTTGGCTGAAAATTAAATTTCAACTGTTTAATTATTGACATTGTATAGGTCTCTGGAGCATCCAGGAGAGAAGGTCTCTAATGACACTGGGAAATAAGTGGCAGTATACGTTGGGGAGATGTAACTATTTGAACAAGGGTTTTTATGGTATACACAATTCAGAAAAGAACATTGTTCCCATGCAGTAAAGTAAAAATGGTATGTAGAAGGTGTCCATAATAGAAGACAGAATCTAGAGAAGATGTTTTGTCCTTCCCCATATAGGAAGTGGCACCCTGTCATGAGGAGTGAACCATGTTGAAAATGATCATTTCCGGCTCTGTTTTGTTTTAAACTTTCAGAACCTAAACAGTATGCAATCAGTAGATAAACTTGCTTACAATCTATTTCCATTCTATTTTAATTTGTGTTTATTTTCACGTTCCTTTGATTGTATTTGCAGGATATGCTTCCCAACTACCAGTAGCAGTTATTTCCTTCTGTGTAAATGTAAACCATTACTTCTGGCAGGAGGAGTGTTTAAAATGTTGTCCAGGTAATGACAGGGCCTTACTGAGGATCTGGGATATTTGAACAATTTAAATTCTTCTCTTGAAAATTCTAGTTCACTAAATCTATAGTGGTCCAAGAGACCTATATAGCATATTGGGACAATTCTATGTTTAGAAGAGCAACCAATTTGTATGCCTGTGGCAGGCATACAACCAAATAGCTTTGGTAATATGCTGTCTTCAAACTCCCATTTCCTCTTTGATTATCTTTTCGTGCAAGCCTACTATACACATAATTTACCAACCTGTCAGTTCGGCTCTGAGAAAGTCTCGGCTATTATTCTGAATGACACAACTCTGTGGTCCCTTTTCTGTAAGACTGAAAAGCCTCTCTCATGACATTGAAAGGAAAGACAGAGGAAATGATACATCTTGTTTCAGTCAGCTGTGACTCTTTCTAATTTTTATTTCCCAAGCAGCTCCACTGCTTTCCTCAAAGAATCCTTCCTAGGAAGAGTGAGAAAACGCTGAAGCTGAGAACACTGCCCTCCATCAAAGTGACTGCAGGATATTTCATGTTGGGTTGCTAGTCATCTTTTCCATCTTCCCCTGGGTGTGTCTTCTGGGTTCAGAAACTGCACAGCTGGGTTCCAGATGTGATTAAGTTCTTGTTGTTAATTGGGTGCAGTGGTTGGCAACAGAAACAAATTCCAAATAGAATTAAGCATAGAAAGGAGCTGTAGGATGAACACACCCACTTTGCTTGTGCAGCGTAATAGGCACTGCCCAGCTAAGGAGTCAGCCCTTCCAGAAGCGCCTCCTTCCTTCTTGAGATGTAACATTATTAATCTGAAGTCAGCCACTATCTTTTAGTTGCCCTGATCTGTGGCAGATTGTTTCTACCATTTGTCCAAGACCTCAACCCTGGAGGCACAATCTGTCTAGTTGTTAAGGAATGTCTTAAACACCATAGTCTGTGGATTCCAAGGCAGTCAGCATAGCAGTTAGGCACACACACTCCAGGACCAGAATATTCACATTGAAATAACAACTCAGTTAGTCAGTAGCTGTGTTATTTTGGCCAACTCTGACTAGAATGTTTGTCTTCTGTAAAATGAGACAACCTACTTATTTCGAGGATTGTTGTAAGTGGGACAAAATAAGTCTGTTTATCTCAACTGATATCTGAAATTTACAATGAGGAATCAAGAATAAGTGTGAAAACAACAGGCCGTCTACTGGAGTGGCGTTCCAATTATTTTTGAAAAATTACCTGAATTCAGCAAATTGATTTCATTCTGAATACCTATCCCCCATCTAAGCAATTTATTTTTACAGAAGGTAAAGACCAAATAAAACCACACTTAACAATTTGTATATGATGAAGGACTGTTTGATGTCCGGCCCCAATAAAAACATATATAACACAATCTTAGGTATACTAATGTTCAGGGAATATCATGGAGAGAAGGAGGAAATATACAAACCAAAGGACACAACATATACTTTGATAGACTGCCTTCCATATATAACAGGGGTGCTGCTCTCATGAAATATCAACAATATCATTGAACAAACAATGTCTGAAAAATGATTACACTAACTGACATGCCAACATGGATGGGGAAATGTGACAAGACCTCACCCCTAGATGGAAAGCTACAAGCAATTAATGGCTACTAAGAGAGGCAGCGTAAGTCTTCTTAAGGGACAAGTGCTTTGGTAAGCTGCCCAATCCCAAGCAGTCACCGCTAAACTCATATACATAAAAGCAATGCTAAATTGACTCATCATGTTGGAATTATGTATATGTGTGTGTAGATGTATGAAACAATAATCAAAGAAGAAAAGGTTGTGCATTTGGGATGAGTTGGGGACAAAGGAGAATTGGACAGGGGAGAGAGTTGGGTGTAAATGATGTAAATGTAGTACTAAAGTATAAAGTACTAAAAAGCTAAATAGTGTAATTGGAGAGGGAGAGAGAGAGAAAGAGAGAGAGAGAGAGAGAGAGAGAGAGAGAGAAGCCAAATAACCTTAGTGACCATGGTCAAAATTTTCTACTTACCAAGCCCTAGACACTCAACCCTACTAACCTCATCTTATATCTAAGGAAACTAATCCATAGGCAAGTAAAATTATTGCCATTGTCAGTTATAAGTAGAAAATTGTAGACAGAATATGGAATTGGTAAAACTAAAGTCCATGTACTAACTGAATTTCTGCTTTATACTACCTCTGAGGCCAAAGGGCACAAATTTTCAATTCTGAGTTTCATTATATAACATTAGAGTTAATAGTAATAATATATGTTTTACATTTTTAAGTGAAGTGATTTCAAATGTGTTACTAGAAATGAAAGATAAGATAATGTTAATTACCACAATTTGATCATTCACATTGTATACACATATTAAAGCACCACATTGATTACATACACATATAAAACCATTATTTCATAATTATAGTTTTTAAGATTATAATAAAGTTAGTTTTGCCAAGTTTTAATCTTTATATTTAAAAATATTGTTCTGCTATATAGGACTGCAAACACACCCTTACACAGGACAAATATGGTGCAGACAGCTATATAACACTCATTTGCTTTTCAATCCAGCAGGAGCCAATTTCCTTGTTTAACTGTGTGTGAGATGTAGCAATTTATACACTATGACATATTCACTCATCCATGCAGAGGTGAAGTAGTTAAGATGAGGAGTGGAATTACATCTCTCTCATAAAGCATATGCCCTCTCAAGTTCATTGCAGAATTATTGCTATAGAAGAGACAAAGAACAACTTCATTTCACAGAATCCCTAGGATTCCACTTACCTTCATGTTTTCAAGGCATTGTATCATGGGCTATCCATCAAAAAGGACTACCCAGACACAAATGCCATGAATTCAAGCCAATAGAAAGTCTGTATGAGGGGGCCAGCAAGTGAACTAGGTTTTTGGGACCTGAGTGCAATTTTGGGCCTTTCTTGGCAAGGGCTTTTAAGCACAAAAACCACACCCTGAACTGAAAAACTTCCATTAGAAAGAAGAGTTAGCCAGAATCAGAAATACAGAGGCAAAAAAAATTAAGGTTAGGATTTTTCCCAGGATGATGGAATTTGATGGAATAGTTCTTTATTCTCATTTTTGCAGGTGTTGCTGCTGGCAGGCTGGGTTTTAAAGCCTGAGGGGCACTTCCATCATGGCAGAAGTTGTGCTAAGATCTGGGGGCCTGCTACAATTGGGATTCTTATTTTCATAAAATATTCTGCCATTATTAAATACTGACAGATTTTATATTAAATATTAAATTAGTATATTAAATAAACATTAAAGTATTTTTACTAATACAGAAACCCTTTTTTGTTTTGCTTTGTTTTTAATCTATGCTTTATAACTAGGGAAGTACTTAGGTATTGCTAATCACCAAATTTTAGATAATAGTAATTCATTTTCTTATCAAAGCATATGATAACATCTATTATGTTATAAATACCATTTTATTAGAGTGCTGGACTGAACACTCCTGCCAAGGAAGCAGCTAGCCTAACTGCAGATCTTGGTCTCTCCCTTCTGTCTTCCAAATCCAGTTCCCCAGTCTTATCCCTAACTCTGTAGCAGACTCCCTGTTGTAACCTCCCTTCCCTACTTGCACTCATCTCTGGTACTTCTTCTCTAAATTTCCTTCCCCCCATTGATTTCTTTATCCCAGTCCCTAAATCCAGCTGACATCCTCTGTGGACCTGAAGCCACTCCAGGGAGGGGAGCAGGTAGCCTAACTATGGATTTTCCCTTGCCCTCTTCTCTAAGACTAATCTCAGTCTCACGCTCAATTCTGTAACACACTACTTTCTGCCTCTTCCCCATCCTTTTCCCCCTTTATCTCCAGTGCACCATATAGATCTTCCCCTCTACCCTTCCTCCTCACTCATATTATTATCCCTGGCCCTAAATCCAGCAGATATTCCCTGAGAACCCACACTCCAAGTCTGCCAGAATACCAAGCAGGCCAGCCAAGCAGGTAGGTAAGTTTCACAGCTTTACTCCTTCCTTTCCTCAATATCCAGTCCTCCAGTCTCATCCCTGAATCTATGGCACACTACCTTTTGGAGCCCCATTTCCAGCAGACTAAACAGATTTAGAACACCCTGCTTTCCTTCTTCCTGTACATCCCACCAGGCATCTACTCCTAAACCATCCTCATTCCTAAGTGTCAGCTCCCAACAACTAGAAACACATTTTACCCAGAACCCCAATTGGCCACACCTATCAAGATCCCATACGTAAGATTCCCTGCCAGCCAATACACAGCCACCACAACCTCCTAAGAAACAGAGGGGCAGCAGAAACCGAGGAACAAAACACCCATCCAATAAAGGCAAGCCCAGATACCAGCACCAAGAAGTCAACCTTCCCAAATCCAGAGGCCCAAACGGCAACAAATTACAGCCAGAACAATATATCTCTACCAGAACCCAGCAACCCTATCATAATAGGTCTTAAGAATTGAAACATAGCTGAAGCACTAGATAAGACCTTAAAATAAACTTTATGGATATTATAGAGGTTCTTAAAGAGGAAATGTGCTGTGGATATCACTATATAAATAAAAGACTGATGGCCAGTGACCAGGCAGGAAGTATAGGCGGGACAAAGAGAGAGGAGAATTGGGGAAACAGGAAGAAGGAAGGAGAGACACTGTAGCCACCGCCAGGACAAGCAGCATGTAAAGACGCCGGTAAGCTACCAGCCACGTGGCAAGGCATAGATTTATAAAAATGACTTAATTTAAGATAAAAGAACAGTTAGCAAGAAGCCTGCTATGGCCATACAGTTTATAAGTATTATAAGTGTCTGAGTGATTATTTTATATGTGGATTGTGGCACTGCAGGGCTTGGTGGAAGATGGAGCGAAGCCCTCCAGCAACAAATGGCGCCCAACGTGTTGGCAAGAGTTTCCACCTAAAATCTGAATAAAAAGATTCTAAAATGGACCTAAAAACAGTTCCTAGTTGTTTCTCTCAAGTTAGCGGCAGCGTGCATGTTTGAGCAGACTAGCTACTATGGCGGGTTCCTGAAGTGCTTGCTTGACCTGCAGTATGGCAGGAATGAGGCCTCTGCAAGTGGCACATTAAGCTGCATGGTGGATTTAGCCTTTGCTAGTACAAAACATAAAAAAAAAAAGGTTTCTGGGCTATATGCTGCTTTGATAAAAGCTTAGACCCACTATTTCTGAGACTTGATGACTCACAGAACTGGCGGAAAACGCCATGTTGGTAAGCTGAAATGGGAGGAGCCAGTAGCCACAGTGCCGTTTCAGTCTTAGAATGGTGCTGGCTCAAGGTAATATAAAAAATAAGCCACGTAAAGATGGCTACCACACAAAGAATCTGGATTATGTTCTCTTTGATATTCGTAACTGAAGAAAAACATTTGATTTCAAAAGCTGTTGAGTTATGCCAAAATGTATATTTTAAAGGTACATTCACTTCAAAATTTGGATTTAAGGATATGTTGCTTTGGAAAAGAGGTTCTGCTTTTGTTTCCACAGAAAGCCAGAGGCTGTGGATTTGTTCCAGATTAAGATACATCAGGTTTCACCAGCCAAGACCCCCTGAAAGGTCTCCGATGACACCATGGTCCAGATGATCCAACATCCAGAGTAGTTTCAAGGCAACTGGTTCACACAATACAGCCTCACAGACTACCCCATAGGCCTAAAATTTTCTTTGCATCCCCATAAGATATAGCGCCCCCCTCCAGCAGGAAGTAGTAAGAGATGCTACGCCCAAATTCCCAAATATACCAAGCTGTCTTTAGAGGTGGAGTTGGCTCACTCTCCCTCTAAACCCAGACATATTGCTTAAAAAAAAATGGTTAAGAGATTCTTGTGTCCCAAATCAGAAGAGCCCTCTGGTGTGGGACAGAGAAAAACCAATATTTTTATTTAAAACAGGTTGATAATAAATATCACATTTATTTCTAAAAAAGAAAAGGGGATATGATATAGA
Organism: Peromyscus maniculatus bairdii; assembly: GCF_049852395.1. Lineage (NCBI taxonomy): Eukaryota > Metazoa > Chordata > Mammalia > Rodentia > Cricetidae > Peromyscus > Peromyscus maniculatus. The sequence goes on along the minus strand of NC_134871.1, from coordinate 7,340,696 downwards.
TATATAGGAGGATATAGAGATGATAAGATAAAAGGGTAGATTAATGAACCTACTTTTAAAGAACAACTTGTTTAAAATGTTTTACATTGGTATAGATTTTAGTTTATGTTTAAAATGTTTTATATTGGTATAAACTTTAGTTTATTGATACAAACTTGAAGTTAATTTTGTTATACTGTATATATATATATATATATATATATATATATATATATATATTTCTATTCTTGTTTGAGGTATTATGTTTAACTCATTTAAAATTGTAATGGATAATTAAAAATAGATTAATAATTAGTCATCTATGGTAATCATATTTGTAGCCATGTTAGTTAAGTCTTCTAGGTATACATAGATATATTTCAGATAGATAGGTAATCTTCAAACACTTCATAGACCTAGAGAATATGGCATTTAAATAACTTAAAATTCTGTTGACATGAGACACAATTGCTCCTGGCTGCACCAATTGATCCCGAGAGAATGTTGGGCTTCTAAGACATTTCCATTTGGAAGTTTGTCTTTTTGGCACAAAATGGCCTACTGGGCAAAGAACTGCCCTTGCCTTGATGGCTGACAGTACAAATGCAATGCTGTCCTTTCTGGACCAGCGGGACACAAGGAAAGTGACCACTGTACTCTGCCAAGACAGGGTAAGATGGTCTTTCAGAATTCCTGCTTCTGAAAATGGTCTATCAGATACTCTAGGCCTGTAGCCAATTTGAATGCACCAACAATGCTGAGAAACATTAGGTGACTGTCCAGGCTGCCAGCTGTCTTGGTCTACTCTTGCAAGATTCCCAAAAGTTGCTTGCATCCATCTACCATTTATATAGTGGATATCACTATATAAATAAAAGACTGATGGCCAGTGACCAGGCAGGAAGTATAGGCGGGACAAAGAGAGAGGAGAATTGGGGAAACAGGAAGAAGGAAGGAGAGACACTGTAGCCACCGCCAGGACAAGCAGCATGTAAAGACGCCGGTAAGCCACCAGCCACGTGGCAAGGCATAGATTTATAAAAATGGCTTAATTTAAGATAAAAGAACAGTTAGCAAGAAGTCTGCTATGGCCATACAGTTTATAAGTATTATAAGTGTCTGAGTGATTATTTTATATGTGGATTGTGGGACTGCGGGGCTTGGTGGAAGATGGAGAGAAGCCCTCCAGCAACAGAAATGAATGAATCTCTTAAAGAAATCTATGAAAACACAAACAACCAATAGAAGAAAATGAATAAAACAGTTCAATACATGAAAGTCAAAATAGAAACCATAAAGAAAGCCCCAACTGAGGAGCATCTGGAAATGAAAAACTTAAGAATTCATACAAAAATCCTCAGAGACAACGCTCTCCACCACAGAATAGAAGATATGGAAAAAAGAATCTCAGACACTGAAGACATGATAGGATAAATGGATACCTCAGTTAAAGAAAATGTTAAATCTAAAAAACCGCCTGCCATAAAACATTGAGAAAATGGGACACTATGTAAAATTCAATTCTATGGATTGATCAGGGGAACTTCATTGGGAGTATCAAGTGTGGAGAGGGAAGGACAGAGGGGGATGAGGGAAGGAATACAGAAAGAGACTTCTAACATTAAAGCCTTTGAGGGGTAATATGAAAATCTAATATAATAGAAGCTTTGTGTAATATATGCATAATCAAGGTAACCTAAATGAAATTCCCAAATAATGGGGGAGGACCAGCTTCATAATTTGACATCTCTTGTCACTAAATGAAGCTTCCTGTCCCTGGATTGTTTTACATGTAATTGAATTGCTGACCAATGTGGTCCTGTGGGGATCCCTAACATGCTGTTGCCAAGTCTATAGGTATTCTCTCCACAAAGTAATGGCAAGGCCCTATCTCCGAAAATAACACCTACGCAAGTCATTGAACATGGAGAAGTACAAGCTATGCCTATAAAGCCTTCAATCCTATGTGCTAGTGGTGTCTTTAGTAGAGGAAGATAATCTGCATGCTACCAGAGAAGAAATGTAAACACCAGCCCACTCACAAACCCTTTGATCTATAGTGCTGTCCTGCCTACAAGATATGCTAGTGCAGTGGTAACACAAAGCTTGTGGGAGTAACCAAACAACATCTGTTTTGACTTAAGGGCCATTCCAGGAGCTGAAACCCACACCTGACTCTATGTGGACAATGAAGAACCGGACCAGATAGCCAAGGGACATAGGGTAAAACCAAATACTTATATCTTAAAATAAATTAATAAATAAATAACCAGAAAGAAAATGCTTCCTAAGGACATTCTGCTATACTCATAGATAGGTCAGTGCCTTGTTCAGTCATCATCAAAGAAGCTTCCTCCTACATCAGATGGGAACAAATACAGCCACCCACAGCCAGACATTATGCAGAGAGTGAGAGAACTTGAAACACTCAGGCCTAAACAGGATGTCTCCATCAAATCCCTCCCATGTGGAAGAGGAGGCAGAAAGGGTGTAAGAGCCAGAGGTGATGGAGGACCAAGAAAACAAGGTCCTTTAAATCAATAGTATTGAGGCATGCATGAACTCACAGAGACTGAGGCAGCATGCAAAGGACCTGCATGGTCTGCACCAGATGGGGTGCTAGAGCTGAAAGGAAAAGTGGACACATGTCCCCATCCTTAACCTAGAAGCTATCTCCAATTGATAACCACTTGAAAAATGAAAATTTAAATTTCCTCCAAGGGAATTTCACTGGGGAAAGGAACTCCTCTCAAGAATAGGCTGTAAGTCCAGTAGTAGATGGCCAACAGAAATCTCACTCAAAATTAACATTAAAGGTTCCTTGTTTCATGTCATGTCAGCATATTTTTGTTTTTATTTCATCTTATTTTTTATTTTTGCTTTCAGTTTTTACCTGTTTTTTTAAACCCTGCTGATCCTTTAAGTATATATTATGGCTTCCAGTTTAGCGTTTTTTATGCGATTACTAAATGTGTGAACCAGTGGGATCTGCATCTCCATTTGCTTCTTCTGCCTTTTCTTGGGCTCTTTTCTTTCTATTTGTTTTGTCCTACTCTGATGTGTTAGGTTTTATTTTATCTTATATTGTATTAGTTATATTATATTAACTGTATTCTGTAATTATATTATATTATATTATATTATATTATATTATATTATATTATATTATATTATATTATATTATATTATATTATAAACTCTTAGAAACCTGTTTGTTTTCTAATGAGAGACAAAAAAAGGAATGGATCCAAGTAGGTGTGGAGGTAGGGAGGAACTAGGAGAAGCAGAGGGAGGGGAAACCATAGTCAGGATATATTATGTAATAGCTATATCTATTCTCAATAAAAGAAAAAAAGAGTCTGGGCTGAATGTTCAAATTCCTAGTTATTTATCTGTTAGTGTGAACTAGAGACCTTAGTAGACACTGTAGGAAATACTGCCTTTTTTTAATAGTTAGCAGAAGCTCATTAGGGGGAAACAAAATGAAACATAAAATAGATACAACACAATTCACCTTTCTTTATGAATGGGGAATATTTCTAAAATCAGCATGAGGGAAATTTGAGAACATACAAAATGAAGATAAAAGATGGCTATTTTCTCAGCTCTGATTTTAAAAATCAAAAATATTAAAAATAGTTACATTGAAGTTAAAATTTTCAACTTCTAAAAATTAAATGAATGTCTATTGTTAGTTATATTGCTTTGTTTTACACAACTGAGTCACATTTATAAAAATACATAAGCAAAATGTAAATGAAGAATTGTGCCAATATTTTAATATTTTGGATAAATTTTTCAAGTGCATATATATAGAAAGCAGCATGTTTAATGACAAATAAACTAGTGTGCATTTGGACCAAATGATACCAGGCTGGTAAGAATTATATAAAGTAGCCTTAAGTGAAGTATACTTTGAAATGAAAATGAAGTACTTTGCTCATTGGTTTTCTGTCCCCACCCAACAACTTAAATATGTCTACACTTTGACAGACTTGTTAGTGATTCTTTTGGAGGGATATGTGAACAGTTTAGGCTTTAATCTTGTGTCTGGAAATGAGTTGGAACTGGTTTGAGCAGGATTTGTTTATCCTATGTATCTAAAGTCAGAGCCAATAAGTCTCTTAGCTTTGAATAGCTCTAAACGTCTGCTCCCATTTGCACAGGATTGATAAGCTTATTTGTAGATAACTCACATGCACAAGTGAGCAGTTGTATGTGTATTGGTTGAACTAAGACATGTCTTGAAAAATAGCCTCCTCTGCAATTGTATCTGTATTTGTGTTTCAGGCATATGGGGTTTCCTTCTTCCTTGGGCATTCAAGGTAAATGTATACATTGGCAAATGTAACTGTGTAATGGTTGGCCTATCATCCTGTAGATTAATGAGGGGTAACTCCACAATAGATCAAAGGCCAGTTAGACTGGTGTGTGTTTCTGGTCAATGGTGGGTCAGCTCCCAGTGAGAGAAACCAGCTTTCAATTGTTTGGTCTGGGAGAGAAAAAAAGAGAAAAGAGAAACGCAATGTAACTTGACTATCAAAAGCTTAGGGATACAAGGAAAGCAAAATATAGTTAGCTAAGAAAAAGTTGAAGAGCCAAGTGAAAGACAGGGATAAACAAGGATTACAGTATGCAAACTTCCATGGGGAAGTCACATTGATATTAACAAACACATTATATGGTTTCCCAAACAACAAACAGTTGTTCTTATTGTTAATAGTTGTGGTTTTATTTTCCCTTCTTTGAGTGAATTTTGTTTTGATCTCCTTGCAACTGATAATACCCAAGGACTACTCAAACGGTCCAGATGTGTCAGTGTTTAGAAATTAGGAAATAGCAAAACTTGACAAAACCAATCGATTAGAACATTTCCCAGATTTTTTATACTAAAGCCAGAATCAGTTTCATGGGGATGTACTCTATGGTGTGCATATGTATGCCCCTCAGAAAGTGGCCTCTTTGGGGAGGTTTAATGATTTCTGGAGGCCATTTTGAAATTCTGTGTCATTTGTATTATTATTATTATTATTATTTTGCTGATTCTGGTATTTGAATTTAAGACCATGGGCAAGAAGTTTCTAATGATGCTGCCTTTAAACTAGTACTTGCTGTAGCTGAAGTTTTCTCTCCAGGTCCTGCCAAGCCCTGGCAGTCCGACAGCCCACTTATAAAATAAACACACAAACGCTTATATTATTTACAAACTGTATGTCCATGGCAGGCTTCTTGCTAACTGTTCTTATATCTTAAATTAACCCATGTCTTTAAATGGCTCGTGCTTACAGGCATCTCCACATACTGCTTGTCATGGCAGCGGCTGGCAGTGTCTCCCTCACTCAGCCTTCCACTTCCCAGAATTCTCCTCTCTCCTTGTCCCGCCTATACTTCCTGCCTGGTCACTGGCCAATCAGTGTTTTATTTATATAGAATGATATCCACAGCAATTTGCCAGTGAGATAAGCTTCAACAATGACACATGAGCCAGGGACTTGCAGTTCAAGTTCAGATGCTGTCCTGCCTTGCTGGCTCTCTGGCTTTGTTCTACAGCTACCTACAGTCTTGACTTGACCCAACCATCCTGTGACCTCTTCACTCTTATAACAGTGCTAAATGCTGGTGTAGAGTATTGATGTGGGAATTGGATCTGCATAGCTTGTGTGCTGAGTCATCAAATGGGGACCTGAGCAGCTGTGAAGACCCATACCTGTCCTTTAGTAGAAAATAGAAGCCACTATGGTATAAATAGGAAAGAATGAAGAAAATTCAAGTGGAATTACAGAGCCTTTATTTTACTTTTTGAATAGGGGCTACAATATTTCCTACTTGTGATGGACTTTATAAATTATATAGATGTTTTTAACCAAAGTTTCTTTTTAAATTTATTTTAATTTCTTTAATTTCATATGTAAGTATATTGTATTTACATCATTTTTATAGTTTCAACCCTTGTCCCAATCCAACTCCTCCCTACCTACCCTACTATAGCCTCTTAAATTCATGATTTCTTGTTCTATAATTATTGTTCTCTCTCTTTCTCTCTCTCTTTTTCTCTCTCTCTCTCTCATATGCACACACACACACACACACACACAAACACACATATCTTCAATCTGTCCAATCAATTTAGTATTGCTTATGTGTGCATGTATTTCAAGCTGACCATTCAAATTAGATGACCTATTAAAGAGATTGTTCCTGGAGAATATTAATTCACCTTTTCTCTTAATCTGGGATCTTGTAAAATTTTCTCCATCCATTTAGGTATGTCAACAAGTATGGTGATCTTATGCAGACAGCCATATTTTTGAGAATTCATGGTCTCAATATGCCTGGCATATCTAGGAGATACTATCTTACAGCAGTCTCACAGTCTTCTGGCTCTTGCAGTCCTTCTAGTCCCTTTCTATGACATTCCCTGAGACTGTGGTATAGGAGTTGCATTTTAGATGTTCCAAGTGGAACTAGACATCCCACTGTCACTTAGTCTATGCATCTTCACCAGTTACAGACATCTGTAATTGCCTCTATATGCTGCGAAAAAGGGGCAGTTTCTTTGATGAGAAGTATAAGGTGCAGGCTGGGCATTGGTGGCGCACACCTTTAATCCTAGCACTCGGGAGGCAGAGCCAGGTGGATGTCTGTGAGTTCAAGGCCAGCCTGGTCTACAGAGTGAGATCCAGGACAGGCACCAAAGCTACACAGAGAAACCTTGTCTCTAAAAATACCTAAATAAATAAATAAATAAATATAGTTAAAAGCATATTAAATTAGCAAAGTGGTAGTGTTAGATTATCTTCTAGGACCTATGGCTTTTCCAGTCCTAGGTATTTGACTGGATTTATAGTACCACTCATGCTTTCTCTTCTACTGAATGAGTCATGTGTCCAGCTTGACAGTTGTTGATGACACTGAATTGACAGGTGGAACTAGTGCACTATTGAACTATTGCACATCTGGAGCCAGCGCTGTTGCTGTTCATAAACTTAACAACTGGTTTCCTACCAGGACTGTTGATAGCTTTTCTCCTTCAGCAGCTTGCATAGTGCCTTCCAACATTATAAGAGCTACCTCTCAGACAAGCAGCTTCCTAGTCAATGCCAACCAGATTTCTTCAAGGCCTGTGACCAAGAATGTGGAGTCTTTAGTAATGAAGTCTTACTTTCAACTTCTGCTAAGCAACTGAGGGCAATGGCAATAACATTTTGTCTAGGGGCATCTCTTGGAGCACTCACACCTATGGCTTCAAGGGAGGTATCCCTTTCCTAGCACTTGGGTTGTTGTTAGATAGTCTATAGTTCCTTTAGGGAACATTATCACCCATGTGAGGTAACTCTGTTTAAACTATATATACTAAGATAAACATAGTAATATAGTAATATTTTTTAAAAGCATATGATATTTGATGATTGAGATTAAAAGATTTGAATTAAATTTAATTATTTGAAAAAGGAGCCAAAAATCTGGGCAAAATAGATGGCAGCCTTCAACTTATCCTATTCTCTGTGCAATAAACTGAGCGCTCAGAATCCGAAGCTCAGGGTGGCAGTTGTAGAAAATATTTTAAGTGAGGTCAGGTAGATGGTGCATCAGGTGAAAGCCTGATTACCTGAACTGGATCCTCAGAACCTGCAAAAAGGTAGAAAAAGAGAAACACCTCTGAGTAGTTGTTCTTTGACCTCCACAAACAGGCTGTGCCATGGCATGTTTGTGCCCACACTCACATATAACACATACAGTTGTTGTTTTTTACTCTTTGGGAGCCCACCACTCAGCTCCCAAATAAACATGTGGGGACTATTCTTTGTTATTTATGAATGCCCAGCCTTAGCTTGGCTTGTTTCTAGCCAGCTTTCTTAACTTAAAGAAATCCCATCTATCTTTTGTCTCTGGGCTTTTATCTTTCTCTATTTCTATATACATTTCTTTACTTCTTACTCTGTGACTTGCTGTGTAGGTAGGTGGGTGGTCCCTAGTGTCCTCTCTCCTTAGACTTTTTTACTCCTCCATCTCTCTTCCTAGATTTCTCCTCCTATTTATTTATTCTCTCTACCTGCCAGCCCCTCCTATCCTTCCTCTTTTCCTTAATACATGGGAAGGTGATTAGTCTTACTGCAAATAGATATAGCATGTTTCATTCATATCCATGGGAGACCTGCCCTTTCCTAAATAGAAACAGAGGAGGAGTGAATTGGGGAGCAGAAACAGCAGAGGTGGGGGGAAGGACTGGGAGGAGAGGAGGGAGGGGAAACTGCAACTGGGATATAAAGTAAATAAATAAATAAATTTGTTCGGGACCAAGAAATGACATTGCCAAGATTCTTAGCTTTTTCTGTCCTCCATACCTAGAACATGCTCTATTAATGACTCAATAATATCCCAATAAGCACTGAGTATATCATCTAAGATATAGCATAATGTTGGCGTCAAAATAGAGAGATCCTTGGAATGTGTACATCAAATTCAAATCATTACACAATCACTAATTGCAAGATCAACCATTGTCTTTCTCCTTGGTCCTACCAACCAACCCTACTGTTTCTTCCCATTAAAGAATTTCATTATATCTATAATTATATTTAAGAGTTTGTTTAAAATGTTTTTATTCTTTCATACTTTCATTTTCATACAAACCATCATTCTTTTTTTCTCTTGCTCTCTCTCATTGAAACAAATTAGCAAAACACCTTTATCTTGCTTCTCAATAGCTAGCTGGGTCCTGTTATAATCAGAGGACATCACTGACCTCAGATGCTAGCAGGGAGTTTTTAAAGGTGCCTTATAAATTGTGACCAATTGCAGAGGGCTAAGCTTATTCTTTTACACAGTAAGCAGCTAACCCATCTTCCTGAAGCCATCAGCACTTTTGTGTGGCAATTCCCTGGGGCAGATGTTGTGGTTTTGACACTTGGTTTATTTCAACACAGCTGCTTCTCCTCCATTTTCCTGGTTTATTAAACTTAGGCAATATAGATGTCCACAACCAAAACCAAAACAAAACCAATTTAAATCTTCCATTTCTTTGCATTTCCTTTTTACTACTGTACATCCATTTTATTGACTTTGACCATAGGCAGAAGGCAACTGTTATTGATAGCCTTGAACTTGCCTGTTTTCACTATCATGTTCCTTGTGTTTCTGGGGTACCTCTATGTATAGCCCTTGATATTGGATATGTAAGAACAGCTCAATCCCAGCACTCAGGAGACAGTGGCAGACAGATCTCTGTCAGTTCGAGGCCAGCCAGGCCTACAAAGTGAGTTCCAGAACACCCAGAGCTGTTACACAGAGAAACTCTTTCTCAAAAATCCAAAAATCAAAGACAAAATAAAAAAGCTCATGACCTCCTTTGTTACTTAATATTTTTCTTCTGAACAAGTACTGCCTCCCTCTTTTCATTAATTCATCTTTGATTTTCCTTGCTTAACTTTTTTAATCCTCTGGGTTATATGTCTTTTGTTATAATTTCAATCATGTGTGCCTTACTGATTCCCTTAATGAACTATTACAGTTAATATGTTTGTGACCGTAAGTATCTGACTAGTCCTATGTGACATGTGACATTTGATTTAATAACCACCTAAGGACATTTGGGGATGCATAAAACTATTTTTTATTACACAGACATTCACACATGTATATCTATAACACATCTTCTTTGTCTTTGACTAACACATTTAAACTATTATTCATGGTTGTGTGTGTGTGTGTGTGTGCGCGCGCGCGCGCGCATGCGTTTATGTAATTTGTTGCAACTTCCTTGAAGGAGAACATGTTTAGAATGAGCTAACATATAATCTTATTAAGAACCAAGGAGGTAAAAGTAAAATTCTTAGAAGCTTCCCGGTCATAAGTCAAGCAAACAGCCAAAAGTATTGCATTTTGGGAACTGTAAATATTTAAATAATAGTGATGGTAGTCTGTTAGTATTATGACCATGAATGCAAAACCTTGTGTGAAATTTCAACTTAATAATCAAACAATGATAATTTTTTTAGTGTATGTTCGAAGGTCTTCTTAAAAATTGTATTATGGAAGGATGATTTTGGGTTATACACATAAAATTGGAAACTTACATAGCATTTTTAATGAGATGAATATTTATTTTGTATCAGTTCACTAAAGTTGGCAGTCTATTGGTTACATATCCAAGTCCACACTACCTGTTCATTCCTTTTGTTAATTATTCAAGTGAAATTTGTGTTAATCAGTAAAACAATCCCATTTATAGCTCCAAAGAATTAACCAGGAATAAATTTAACCAAGGAAGTAAAAAATACAATGAAAATCTCAAAGCACTGAAGAAAACAGAAGAATATAGAAAGTCCACAGTACATCTCATGTCTATAGATTAGAGGAAACGGTACTGTTAATGGTCTACACACACAAAAGCAGTTGATAGATCCAATCCTTCTTACCATTCTAATGGTGTTTTACACAGAAATAGAAAAATAAATATATAAAATTCATATGGAGCTATAAAATACTCAGAATAGCTAAAGTTTGAGAAAGGTAGACAAAATGGAAGCATCATACTTCCCAATTTCAAACTACATTGCAAAGTTGTAATCATCAAAACAATATAGCTCATCTTCCCTCACAGAAAAGATACACATATAGTCATAGGTATATTTATTTGCATCACTGTACTAAGAATTTCCTCATTTATAATTATATCAAAAGTCATGTTATATACCCTAAATACACACAATAAAAGGAAATAAATGAATATAAAATACACAAAATAATAAAACTTTCACACAGAATATAAACTAACTGGATTAAAACTGGTTGAATGAAGACTGGCTATTTTAATCAATTTTGTAATTGCCCTGACTTCTAGAGACAGTTGGATTTACAACTTCCATTAAAACCCTCTACCTCAAATTTGTTCCTTATTACTTGGAAATTAAGAGTAGCTTTAAACATGGACAAATGTGTCTGTTGGATTCTGTTGTGTTATGACTCGACACAGCATCCAAGACACTGGAGCTTAACGATTTGAAATCGCTTGAGCTAAGTGTGATTTCTGGTGTCACTAGGGCTTGTTCATGATTCTGCTTGAGCCACCTGGCCAGCACGTGCAATTCCAGGGTGTCCACGTGGGGGACGATACGTTTTTATTCTGGATATCGCTCATGTTGCAACACAAGCTGTCCTGAACCACTTTGATATGGCAGGATTTTAGACGAGCAAGCCGAAGCGGCCAGAGCTCCTGAAGCCAAGGCTTAGTGCTGGCACACCTTCATGTTTTCTGTAGTGGGACTGGATCCAAGGGTAGGGTTCTTAAGGGAGGAAGTCCTAAAGCTCATTATTAAGGATGTGGATATAGGGAATTGCAATTAAGACTGTTTTAGCAATCAGTTCTCTGCAAAGCAAGGGACGAAGTGAAGCAGTCAAGAGTGATTTAGGGGGTTTCTTTCCTCTAATGATCTCTGTATCCTCTATTATAGTTTTCAATACTGGAAATATATAATTTTCCATAAACTCTCATTTATGAACATGGGAAGTTTTCTCTATTTTTTTTATTTGACAGAGTCATCAAAAGCAAAATGAGCAAGGGTCATTTAGGCAGAGAGATGTGGCTGTAGCCAGACACCATCAGGTGAGCCATTCAGGGATCAGGGCCATGACTAAGAAGAAAAAGCCCATGACTTTGAGTCAGGGGGAGCAGGGATGGAAAACCAATGACCTAAGTGGCAGAACAGTCCAAGCTCTTTGCTTAGCTGTGACTAATGGTTTGATAGATGAAGAAATGTGCTTCAATTGGCAGGTCACCACCTCACCATTGTGTGCCAGGCTTCACTCAGATGAAGCCAGAAAGGAGGTTCCCTGGGCTGCTTGCAAATGGAAAGGAATGATTTATGTTCTCACATGTGTGCTTGCAAACAGGGACTGGGTCACTTCTTTCCAAATCTTGCACTAGCTGTGTGAGGAACTCAGCAGGTTTCCTTAGCATAGCATGTGCCTGCCCCCCTTCTCTTCCTTGGATATTGCTGCTGTAGTGATTTGGGTTATTTGTGTTATCAGAAATATGAGTGGAACAATTTCTTCTGTCTGCCTTCATAAGACTCTATTAGAAGTTGAAGCAAGGTGAAGGCAAACCCATTAAAACACCAATAAAATAGTTTGCACATAGGTTAAAATGTGTAAAGGGCACAAAGATGTCATAGTACCCAGTCAGAAAACAGTTGACTGTGTGGTGGTCATCTACAATACAATTCCTACTTCTTGGTCTTAGAGAACATCCTCAAATAGGGTGAAGAACAATTGTAAGGCACTGAGGACTAGGATGTCTGCTGTGAGACAATGTCTTCTACATATGGGAAGGAGCTGCATCCATTAAATCTTAACAATATGGGAATCCACACAAGACTTATACAGTGACAACATCAATTAACATACACAGTGAATGGGAGAAATCACAAATAGCCCCACCTGTAGGTGAAGAACTACAGGCAATTAGTAACTACTGAGAGAAGGAAGTCAGTCTTCATAAAAGATGAGCCAGCCACCATTATCCTAAATCAGTGGTTTTCATCCTTCCAAATGCTGTGACTCCTTAATACAGTTGTGATGACCCCCAACCAGAAAATTATTTTTGTTGCCATTTCATAACCACAATTTTGCTACTGTTATGAATCATAATGTAAATATCTGATATGTAGGATATCTGATATGTGACCCTGTGAAAGGATCATTCGACCCCCAAAGGGTCAGGACCCACAGATTGAGAACCACTGTCCTAAGCGGTCAACTCTTAATACATATACATAGGAGCAACATTTAAAGGAGTCAGCAGGCTGTATTTATACATGAATATGTGTATCTACCCATGTAACAATAATAAAGACTAGATCATGAATGTGGAAGACATGGAAAGATTTGAACAGAAGTGGAGTAGTAGTGATGTAAATACAGAACTCATGTATGAAATTCCGAAAAAACAAAACATTGTAAAAAATGTGACATAAATGAAATGATATTAGTATTCAAAATGTCTACAGTTACATTGTTTCTTTTAATACAAAACACAACACGGAACTAGACATGGTGGGGCCTACTTTTATCCCCATCTACAAGAATTTGAGATAGAAGAATCACATATTTGAAGTCATCCTTGGTATATGAAAAATTTCAAGCAAGTCCCTCTCCACAACACTGGGGTAATGCATTCATGACTAATTTAATTCCAGTTACACATTTTATGAGCAATGCTCAAACATAGATTTAAACCTATTACCCAGAGTCTCATTGTGGATTAGGAAATCCTTCGTTTTGTTGGCTTTGGTTTGCATAACTAATACAAAAGTAGTATTTTGATCAGTGACAAAAACTGAGAATATTTCCACATCTTCAACAGAATTTGCTGCAGAGAAATTGTCTCAAGACTCAGCCTTGTGTAGCCCAGAATCCCCTCAAACCCAATTTGTAGCTAAGAATGATCTTAAATTTCTGGTCCTCCTGCCTCTCCACACCATGTGTTCAGACTATTTCACAAATAACCTTATAGAATTTTATTAAAAGATATAATTAAGACAGGATGTTTGTAGAAAAATATGCATATGTATACATACACATATACATACCCACACACAGGTGTGTGTGTGTGTGTGTGTGTATCCCCAAACCATCCCCCTGGAACCTTTCACTAGGGTCTTGTAAACCAAATAATTTAGCTTGTAGTGGTCATTTGATGGAGTTTTAAAAAAACAGACTGGAAAGCACTAAACAGATGGAGAAAAGCCAATTCTTGCAAAGAATTGGAACAACCAGCTGCTCTCAAATCCTGGTCTTAGAGTGCTAATTAGCTCAATCTCCCTTGAAGGGGATTTGGCAACAGGTATAAGAAACCATAAATGAGCATTCTTCTCATCCATAATTTTCCGTCAATTAATTATCTCTAATAATGAATTGGAAAAATATGTAAATAATGTAAGAAACATCTACACTGTATACACTTGATATTCTAACTCCTGTTAAAAATATAGCCTACCTGCTCATATGCTAGAGACTGGTCATATATATCATGGCATATTCAGGAAAGGAAATATGGAAATTATTAATATAATATTTTTACAACTTAGCTGAAATTGTATGTAAAATATTAAATGGAAACCCAGGTTTTATGTCTTTGTTTTTTGTCCACTCTGCTAGCTCTGAGGTGATGACTTCATCTAAATTTACTGCAGATTTCACAAACTAACCCACTGCCCAGGTGTTGTTCCTTGCCCACATTAGCTTGGCTGCTGAGGGACACTCGATCCATTTGCATACTTAACTGTAAGCAAGGTAAGCAGATTACAGAGGATCAGAGGTCTATCCAAGCTTATTCTCATAGAGAATCACTCACGAATACAGTTGATTTGGATCTTCCCAGTTATCTGAAGTCTGTTGATACAGTATAGCTATGGAATGTATTTTTATTGAAGGTTTGAAAAGAAGTAGAATTTAGGGAAGTGAATGGATCTTGAGGGCTCTGACCTCATCAATACATTAAAGCATTAATGGGTTGTAAGTAGGTAGATTGGGGAAGTGACAGAAATTTAGAAGGTAAATCTAATTGAAGCAGAAAAATCTTTGGGGGCATGCTTTTCTGTTAGAAGCTCTGTCTTGAGTTCCTGTTTAGCTCTCTCTGTCTGTTTGGTGACTGTGATATGGTGAGCCTCTTTGCTCTGCCACAGGACTTTCCCATTGTAATTATTCTCACTATGATCCAGAAACAACAGAGCCAGGTGACCATGGGAATCAAAATAAGCCTTCCCTCTATTTAAATGTCTTTCTAGGCTGCTCTTCATTGTGACAAAACACTAACACATATATGTCTCTGGAACTACACACACCACTGTTGTGATTAATTTGTTCTTATCTATTCAGAAAGAGATATAGAGCCTTCAGTATAAATTAGGATAGAGTATTGTTCAGCACATACACACAATTTAATTCACAGTGATCCAAATCCTGTAGCTGTATTTTTTCTTATAAAACCTTTCCCATCTTTACAACCATTGCCTCAAATGGCAAAGGGAAGATATTTATATTTCCAAATCCCAGCAAGACTTTGGAGAATCAGACAACTTATTCATATGTTTTTCCCGTCTGGTTTCTGACTGAGACATGTGATGTTTGAACATTATAAATCCACATCACAGTGTTTTTAAAAATGAGGAAATAAAGAAACAAAGTCTCCTGAATTGGATGGTTTCAGAAATCCAGCAAGTTATAAGTAGTCCTTACAAGAGGCAACATGGTGGCTAAAAGAATGTGTAGATGGATATATAGTCTTGCACGCTACTGAAATGATCATTTGGGAAAATTAGTCAGTGATGACATACTTAGATGCACAGGTTTTCTAACTTCATATAGCCAGAAATTGATGTGCCAGAAGCAACAAATGAGACTCATTTATGCACTCACTCCCAGTGAATTTCTTCAATAATGTCAGGAATGAATTCTTAACAACCTTGAGCTGTGGATGATAGAACTAAGGTCCAGAGACTAAGTCCGTGGCTTGAGGCTTCAGTATTAGAACATGGCACAATTTCACCTATGTCTTCACACTATCCATTGTGCAGTAGAGAGGACATTGGAACTAAAGACAAGAGCATTAATATTGAGAGGATGAGGTGTGTGTGTGTGTGTGTGTGTGTGTGTGTGTGTGTGTGTGTGTAATTAACTTGGTTACAATTAGAGCCCATAATAATTCCCTGCTCTAACCAAGTTCTAAACAAATTAATAAATAAGAATAAGGCAGATGATGTCAGCCATGGTTGTACACAGTAGTAATCCTAGATCCTGAGAAACTCATTCATGGGAATTGTGAGATCAAAGCTAGCCTGAGCTACATGGCAAGTTCTAAGCCACACTGGATAGTATAATACTGTTCTTGTTATCTGACCTTAATGGGTTCCTCATTTAACTATGAGCCTTTCTAAAACTTTAGATCATCTTCATTTTTTTTTTCACCTCAAAGCTATTTGACAAAAACCTTAATTATTTTTGGTTTTTTTTCTTTCATTTTTTTATTAAGAAATTTTCTACTCACTCCAAATACTATCCACAGATCCCCCCTCCAACCTCCTTCCACCCCCCCACCCACTTTCCCAAGCCTCCCCACATTCCCACATCCCCCAAATCAAGGTCTCCCATTTGGAGTCAGCAGAGCCCAGCACACTGAGCCTAGGCAGGTCCAAGCCCCTTCCCACTGTACCAAGGCTGTGCAAGGTGCCACACCACAGGCAGCAGATTCCCAAAAGTCTGTCCATAGACCAGGGATAGATCTCTATCCCCCTGCCTGGGTGCCCCCAAACAGTTCAAGACAAACAACCATCTTCCATATCCAGAGATGCCTAGTCTAGTCCCATGGGAGCTCCACAGCCACTAGTCTACAGTTCATGGGCTTCCACTAGTGTGGCCAGTCATCTCTGCACATCCTCCCATCATGATCTTGATGTCTCCCCGCCTGCAATATCTCTCCTCTCATCAATTGAATTCCCAGAGCTCAGCCTGGTGCCTGGCCGTGGATCTCTGTATCTGTCTCCATGAGTCACTGGACAAAAGCTCTATGATGACAGCTAGGTTATTTGCTAGGCTGGTCACCAGAGTAGACTGGTCCAGGCACCCTCTAGACCACTGCCAAACTGTACCATGGAAAAAAGAAAGCATCTTCAACAAATGGTGCTAGCATAACTGGATGTCAGCATGCAGAAGATTGCAAATAGATCCATATCTGTCGCCATACACAAAACTCAAGTCCAAGTGCATCAAAGACCTCAACATAAATCCAGTTACACTGAACTTGATAGAACAGAAAGTGGGAAGTAGTCTGGAACGAATTGGCACAGGAGACTACTTCCTAAATATAACACCAGTAGCACAGACACTGAGAGCAATGATTAATAAATGGGACCTCCTGAAACTGAGAAGCTTTTGTAGAGCAAAGGACATGGTCAATAAGACCAAACGACAGCCTACAGAATGAGAAAAGATCTTTATCAACCCAAATCTGACAGAGGGCTGATCTCCAAAATATATAAAGAACTCAAAAAGCTAGACATCAAAATACTGAACAATCCAATTAAAAAATGGGCTACAGAGCTTAACAGAGAATTCTCAACAGAAGAACCTTAAATTATTTTTAAAGCTTTGTTTCAGCTGTGATGCACTCTGAAATCTGTGCACACATCTCCCAAAATTAAGATTAGAAGAATTTAAACTAGCTGGGTTACTGGGATTTTTCTTAACATTAATCTAAGCACCAGTCTATATGGTTCCTCAACTAATAGAAACTCATGTGTTCTAGCTGTGTGACACTTCCTTGCTTTATTTTTTATCATCAGAACTCTATTTAAACCAACATTATTATTATCAATGATACAGTACAGCTTAGGAAAAAAATCATCTTCATAATAATCCACATGTAAAAGTGCCCAGTAGAACAGGATGTGTCCATGAGATAAACACACTACATTATAGACAGTGGGGATCTCCCCATACTCATTCACACCATGCCAGATACCAGAGAAGATGTCAGGGGCAAACATGTAAAGGCACAGCAGACAAAAAAGACATTCTGGAGTCTGTGGTCTTGGGTCTTGCCTATCTGAGAGTCACCCATCAGGGATTTTTCTTCTGGTCGGCTGACACCTCAAGCTTCAATTACCACCTGTTGCTCCTCTGACATGACCACCAGCAATTCTTGAGAATTTAGGACTGGCAGGAGGTAGAAATACAACAAAGTCTAAGAACTAAAGTGGATCGTAGAAACCAGTCATGAATTTAAATACATAAAATGTCACAAGACTGAATGCAAAAAAATGACAAAATCTTCCTTCATGTTGGGGGTCAGGGGAGAAACATCAAACTTTAAGAATGTTTTAAAAATCCCCATGGAAACCTACCATATGAGTTTTAATGCAGTTGCTCTACAAGGGAATTATTATGTTCCTCCCAGAAACCATGCCTTGTCAAGAAAAATCCCAGTACCAGGTGTGGAATATATCTCTTTAAATTGTTGATCAGAGGCATGTAAAACAAGATCAGGCTATTGCCATTATCCTTGATTACCCACAAAAAATGAATTATGAGACCATGTTAATGAAGATACCATACATATAGTCATAAGACCTTAAGAAATCAAACTCTAACAGACCTTGGAACTTCTTTCCTGCTGGCCAACTTTCAGGATACTTCATGGTGCCATGTGGGCTGCTAGAAGAGAAAACCCCTCAACACTCTGACTCAGAGATGGATTATGTGAGGTGCAATGACCAGTCTGACAAGATGTGTCCAGGGGAGCAATAGTGGTATGAATATTGTGTTGATAACTAACTACTTTCTAATTGGGTTTAAGGCCTGCTCCACAAGAGAACACTCATATCTGCTACTGTAACTGTCCAAACACTGGAGCCTGGGGAGCTCATAGGCCATGGGAGTGAATCTACTGCTATTATTTTGTTCAGTGGGCATGGTATCAACTTGCCATTTAAACACTTATTTCTATACCAATGGATTAGTGTAGATCCCAGTCCTTACCAGAGAAGCGTCTTTCTGCAGTGGACTCAGTTAATACAGATTTACAACTGGCCAAACTGCAACAAACACATGTCTGAGGAGTGTTCAGCCATAAACGGTACATCTATATTGCATCCCTCCTACAAAAGGCACTTGGGAAACCATGAAGAAGAAGGGGCAGAAAGAGTGGAAGAGGAGGAGGTATGTAAGGACTTGGGTGAAACAGTGTCTTCTAGACATGACAGAACATTATTTGCACAAAATAATTCAAACCACTCTGGTTGACTGCACATGACCTGCACAAGATCAATACAGTCATCATGTTAAGATAAATGAAGGAGGGTTGCACTAACTAGCCTCCAGCCCTAGCAGAGTAGTTATTGACAACTGATGGTCACTAGAAAAGGGAGAGTCAGTTTTCCTTAGGGGTATGGTCCCTGGAAGGTTGACCATGCTCTGGTGAGTGACCACACATTCATTAATATAGAGGCAGCACTATCTAGACTCAGTAGGTTAAAGAAGGACATGAAGATTGGAAGAGGACATGAGGAGGAATTCAGGGGGCCTTGGATTGGAGTGTTTATATAAACAATGAAAAGTACATTGTATGCATATATGAATTTCTCAAAGAATATATATTTATATATGTACATATATATATATGTGTGTGTGTGTGTGTGTGTGTGTGTGTGTGTAAAGAGTATTGATAAGAAGAAATTGTCAATCCATACCTACGTTCTCTTCCACACATAGGTTTTTTTGTGAATTATTTTAATCACAAAACATCATTAACTATCTATAACTTCATTTTTCTATTTCTCCCTGCTCCTGGGAGGCTCTTGGAGATATTAAAATATATCCAATGTGTTATATTTAATATAGGAGTAGATTTTGCATACTTGAGTCTAAACATTTGAAGAAGTCAACCCTAAATGTTACATTAGACAATAATGTTTCTCAGCAGTTTTTTGGATTCCAACCAAGACCCTCAGATGTGATAAAACCAGACATACAGCCTCTGTCAGCAGTAGCTAATAAGGGATTGTTTGGTTGATGCCATCTCCATGACAACCTAGGCTTAGCCTTAAAAAATATTACATCAATGGTACTAATTTACTTGACAGTTGATGTAATGACTTTTCATGCTAATTTTCTTTCTTTTTATTTTAGAGTTCTTGTGTGTGAAAATTATGATGTAAATACTGAACCAAAAGAGAAAAAAAAGAAACAGCAACCAGTTTCACACATGCTAGTCTCTTACTGCATTGTTACGTTCCAGCTGTGTTCTTCATGGGGTAAATAGAAGATGTTTGTGAAAAATCACCAGCCTACACATATGTATGTGGTAAACACTACACAACTCAAGAATCCTGAAATCCAAGGCGGAGGAGAAGACATCTAGATTTTTCTAAGGTCTGCACCATGCCCCAATTTTGAAGAACCAAATACTCAGAAAAGCATTGTTATTTTGCTAAGATGACAAACCCCACAAGTGGTGGAATAAAAAGGAGATTGCAAGTCTTAAAAAGTAATTCTTGGATTTTCAAGTAATGTTCCTATTTGGATCCAATTGCACTGGAAACACAATCATCTGTGGAGATGTATTTTTAATCCAGAAACTGGCAGTGAGCCATAGAGCTTCCAAGCTCAGTTTCTGAAACCAGAATACTTGGTATCAATGCTGAATGCTGCACTTCTTAGCCATGTAAATAGGAAAAAAATATTTAAAATTATTTAAAAAAATCCATTGTCTGGTTTATTCCTTTGTGTCATGAAACAATAACAGTATCCTTCTTGTAGAGCTTTTGTGAACCATGTTCAATGGTTTACTCATTCAACACCCTTAAAACAAGTGGTCCATATAGTATATTTCTGTGTGTTGTCTCATACAGATGGGGCTATGCACTTGTGAAGATCACCCCATAGGATGAGTATTTATGTTTCTAATCTGTGTATGCGATGATATGACAGTTATTAAACGTGGATAGAGATGCAGCATCATTGAGAAAGTCCAAGAAATCTTGAATAATTCAGCACCTTAACTTTATAATGCATTCCTTTTTCTCATAACCATTATCTCCCTTTACTATATTTTTTCCAAAATATTAAAGAAAACTTACAAGAAAAGAAGAAAATTAAGAGTAGCTGATAGAGCTTTTCTGGCTCCTTTATTAAATACAAAAACGTTTTTGGAAAAGTGACCCACATTCAAATACAGAGTTCCTCTGGATGTCTTTGAATTCCAGATGTGCATTGCCTTTCTTGATTATCCCTATTCCTCCACTAAGCATTTCATCTAGGGAGTTTTTATTTGCTGACCCTAGTGTGTCTTCATTTGGGTGAATCCTGGGAACCCAGACAGAGCACACAGCATCTGGGAATCATGGAAAAAACTCCAGTTAGCTTCCCCAAGGCTATCTTGGAATGAGAAACATCTGTTACCATCTTCTCACTGATGGGATATCTGATGGGTTTATATTTTGCTTACCATATTCTTAACTCAGCAAAAATACTTT
Source organism: Peromyscus maniculatus bairdii (assembly GCF_049852395.1). Classification (NCBI taxonomy): domain Eukaryota; kingdom Metazoa; phylum Chordata; class Mammalia; order Rodentia; family Cricetidae; genus Peromyscus; species Peromyscus maniculatus. The sequence goes on along the minus strand of NC_134871.1, from coordinate 7,319,688 downwards.
TATGAATAAGTTATCACATGAGTAAAGTATGATAAACAAGTGAACTTGAAGTGTTAGCAATCATAAAGAAATTATATAACATCCCAGCTATATACTCTGTTCCCATTCTTGAAAAACATAGTGAAGATTTAAAAAAAATAATGCTTTTAGCTCTCTGCAAAACAATATTAAAAAATCAAGCACTCTGTGTTTGTTTGAACAAAACTGTAGGCAATAAAGCATGCATTGCAACAGGTGCAAGGGTGTTGGAGTCATTGAGGCATTGATCTAACTGTCTCAAGTCCTGTAAAATAGTAGCATTTGGCAGGGCTCTGTATAAACCCTGTCAGGCTTGCCAGAAAAGTAAAATAACGCGACTGGTAAGTAAGAAAACCACATCATATCAGAATTTCCCTACATTCCATCCAAAATGTTCTATGAAACCTTGGTAACAGGATGAGTCATCATTTATAAATTCTCTTCCCAAAAAAATGCAAGACTCTAACTTTCCCACCATTGCCCTAACAAGAGCAAATAGTGAAGATACAGGTGCCAGTTTTTAAACATAGATAAATTATGTCGCTTTTATTTAGTGCTGTTACTATTCCTGAACCTGTACCCCACTAGGCTAGTAGTATGATGATAAGGTGAGCACCTACTAAGGGGCTATTGAAAATGATTTACATGCTACAAAACAGTCCTTCTTGTGAATGGAGAGACTCTAGTTAGATCACATAAATGGATGCAAGGTGAGCTTGTCTGACTGCAAGTTGACATTCATATCAGTTTCAAAGTGAAATATCATCTCATCATAGAAGTAGTTAAGTTGTTGAAAATCAGCTCATAACTGTAACTTAGATGAATGGCTTTAATCACAGATTAAATGACATGAGATTCATAGTCATCAAATCTTGATTTTTTTCCCCTTATGGGTGTGGAGAAAAGACAGGCTGGGAAACAAGCCTTTTGGATGAAGCACTGAGGAGATGTTTTTCTTTTAACTATTAGGATCTGTTTATACTCTGAATCTGCAGTGACCCTTGTGCACAGCAGCTTAACTCAATAAAATGACAACTGTTCTCTGTTTATAACTGAAAGATTCTTATGACCACAGAATCCTCAACTTGAGAGATCTTTCCAACCCTGACTTCAGTTTTTCTCATCCATCTGACTTCATACTGACTTTACTTATAGTTCAGCACAATCAGCAGCGAGTCTCTCCAGAATCTAAAAGAGTTGTTCTGGAACATGAATTGTTATATGTGAAAATTAACACAGAAAGTTAAATGCTTTTTGGTAACACAAAATAGTGCATGAATTAAACTTGGGAAAAACAAATTGATCTACAGTAGCATAAATTCAGAAATAATCTATAATAATGAATATTTTAGATTTAGTTTTCAATAGTTGTATTCTTAAAATGGCATATTTCTAATGCTTTTAGTTTACACTATAGAACATGATTACAAAAATTAAATTCTGCCTCTGCTTATTTTTCTATTTTTATGAAAGTAGATTTTTTCATACAATATATTACCCTCCCCCATCTCCTATCAGAGCCTCCCCACCTCCAAACCCACACCGCATCTTTCGCAATCTCTTGTACTAGAAAATATTTTGTGTCTTTATGGGATTTCTGTGTATATAAGTGTGTATGTGTGTGTCTGCATCTATGTTTCTTTTTCTTCTGTTTGCTTGTCTGACTCTTCTTATTCTTTCTAAATTTTTACTAGTGCTTGAGAAGTTTGCACAATGTGTTTTGATTGTATTCATGCTGCCTCCTTCAACTGTTCCCAGATCCATGCCCCTTGCTCATCCACTCAATTTTGTGACTTTTTTCCTCCACGAAGATTAGCTTATGTTGCTCAAATATTCTTTGATCTGCACTGTGTAGCCTTCTGCTGTAGCATGGTTGATTTATCAGGGACTATAAACTTATTGAAAATGACTCTCCTTCTCCAAGCACCTAACAACCACTACACCTGCTTGGCTAAGGGTGGGATTTCAAGTCCAACCTCTCTCTCCATGCTAGGATTTAGCATGGCTTAGGGTTGCTCAGGTTTTGTGGGTACTGTCGCAACTGCTGTATGCTATGGGATAATGATTTTGTACACTGGTTTAATAAAACACTGATTGGACAATAGCAAGGCAGGAAGTATAGGTGGGATAAGCAGATAAGGAGAGTGATGGGAAGAGGAAGGCTGAGTGAGGAGACACAGCCCACTGTCCAGGAAGCAACATGTAACAGCAAACAGGTAAAGCCATAGAACACATGGCGACTTATAGATTAACAGAAACAGGCTGAGTTTAAGTGTAAGAGTTAGTCAGTAGTTAGCCTGAGCTAATGGCTGAGCAGTTTTAATTAACATAAGCCTCTGTGTGTTTACTTGGGTCTGAGTAGCTGCGGACTGGGTGGGACATAGGAAAACTTTCAGGTACAGCTGTGGATTCATATGTGCAGCTCCACTGCTCTGTCAAGAAGACATTGTTCCCTTGTAGCTATCTACCATCTATGGCTCTTAAACACACATCTGTCCCCAAAGGTCTTAAGTTCATTTTACCAGGAAGAATCCAGAACACAGAAGATAAGAGAGTTCCTCCCTGGCAGGTTCCAACTGTTAGTCCATGTGAAATGACTCGCACTGGTGGTAGATAAAAAATCTTTTTAGGTCACCCAAGAAGCATCTTCACTGGTGCTTTCACTCATGCTCTTCCACTGTGATGTCACTCATCCTGATGTGATGCAGCCACAAAAGTTGGAGCTGTGATATTTGTACTTTCAACTTCCTAAGCTATGGGTGAAATACATTACTTTTCTGTGCAAGTTTCCTACCGAGGGTTATTTAGTTATAATGACAGAAAAGGACTTAATACAGCTCCAACACATTCATCTGCCGTCCACAAAGCTGTCACTAATAATAAAGACAGAGGCTCACTGAGAGCTTGCTGGTTACTGCTCTTTCCTTTGACATCTGATTTCTCCTATTTTTGTTCTCTAGATAGAATTTTAGGAGAAATAATGCAAATAAATACTTTATATGTCAATCATATCTATTGGTTGAGTCTATTTACAAGCTATAAGCAAAGGCATTATTTTATATTTTTTAGTATGTAGGTTATATTTTCAATATTATAGATTTAGTTTTCAATAGTTAAAATAGGTGGGCAAACTTTCTAGGTTTGGGTACTCCAATCCAAAACTATTTCAGTGTTCTTAAATAGGCATTACATATTTGTTACATTTAAAAAGGGGTTCAGAAATAATCAATGTCTTCCCAAATAATACTGAGCTTGTCATGAAGAAAACCATAAATAGCATTATGTTCTATAGAAATTACTTTTTAATGTGTTGTTGGTTAGTTATTATAACTCTAAATACTATTAGCAGAGAAAGGATAGAGATTGGGTGGGAAAGGAGAAAATAACTTTAGAAATGTATTCAACTATATCTGCTAGAATATATTCACAAGTGATATGATTCCCCATATCACTTTTGGGGGCTACAAAAAGCTACATAGCACCTCATGTCAGTATACTTATCTTTTAAACAATGGCCACTAGCACATAGTATAATTTAGCAAATAGAATTGAAGGCATAGCCTAGTGTCAGTTCATGAATATCAGTTATATAACATTATTTAAATTGCTTAACATCCCCAGCCTCATTTCTACCAGCACAAATCCAGATTAAATTCAATTAAGCAAGCAGAGGTTTGCACAAAAATGAATAGTTGTTTCTTTGTTTCCCTCCTTGGTTTTCACTCTCACACCAGGTCCAATCTGTTATTTAATATGCATCAGAGAGGCATGAGGGCCACTCTCCCACCACAAAACAGATAGTTCTACACAGGGATCAGAGTAGGTGTCTCGAAGTACCTCCACTTACAATGCTTCTATCACTCATACCCTTTTCATCTGGCCTGGCAAACAATGTAGTTTTAGGATGCATTCACTATGTCTCAGGCTTTAAGGATGCAGATAAGCATAGTTTGTTTCATTCTCTGTCTGAACTCAATGTCTGGAAGTGATAAAGCCATTTAAACCAGCAACAGTTAACAAGAGTAGCCATGTATCTCAGTAAGACTGAGGTAGCTTCAACGAAATTCTAGCTGACTCTCAACAACTCACTTCTGCCAGTCTTTAACATTTCATGGTGATGTGCAGAAGTCAGTTTTACTTCTCCAGCCCCTGCACTTGTTAACTTGCCTTTAACTTACTAAAGACGACAAAGCCAGAAGAGATGTAGAAAAGCTTTTGACAGTCAACTAGAATATCATTGAAGCTACCTCAGTCTTACTGATTTATATATCTTCCAAGAAGCAATTTACCAATTTAAAAAAGACCTGCTTCAGTTGGACCCCAAGTTGGCCCTGAGCTTCCCTGGTAGGAGGAACTTTCTCTCAGCAAGTGGAGGCAATGTTTCAGTGGTCTTTCCCATACAATAGTGGTGTCTCCATTGGAGACTTAAGATCCACTGCTGTATGGGTACACAAGCTCATTTCCCTTCTGGAATTGTTTAACATCTTAGTAAACTGTGGCCATCAATCCCTTTAAGCTAAGATCAGAAACTGGAGTGCCTACCTGCTATTGAGAAGTACATACTATGAGTTAAAATCTTCCTTCATTTATTTTACTTCAAATTTAAATAAAATCTGGTATAATAAATAAACTCCTGAAATAATGAACACGAGATGGGGAAAATAACAAGTGCCCATGAAAACAGGCTTCGGACTACTGGATCCTAGCTCTTCTAGAGTATTTTGAAACGGCTTGGGTTAAATTTGGCATTGTCGCCATGCATGCAAATGATGTCTCCCTTACTCATTCCTGGGATGTTTATAAGACTGCCCTTGTCTGTCTGAGACTCCCAGGGATGGAATTATACTATTGGGTTTCCTGATGGGTGTATCACATATTTTTATAGCTTGTTAAATTTTACATCGACATTTGTGGATATATTTTGCCAAAGAGACCATTTAAAAATCACAGACATGCACAAAGTAAAAGACCTTATGATTATGTTTTTTTCAAATAAAAGATGCTACCTGCTATTTGCTAATGATAAATATTAAATCATCTTGATTATAAATTATTATTATGAAGTCACACTTTATCTCAATATAGATAGGTGTAGAATGTGAGCCAGATTTTCTCAATTACATGGTTTTCTTTATATATTTATCTGCTTTCAAAATAGTGGGCAAAACTGATTGTTCATCTAGTTAAAATGAAAACGTTTAGGATTCAGAGCAGCTGGTAGCTCCTCATCATATTATTGCTATGGAGAAGAAAAGGAACGTGTGTGGTAGAGCTGGCCCTGGTTCTTCCTTATCTCATGTGGTTTGCTATAGATCTGAGACTGAGATACACACTAACATCATATAAAAGTCAGAATCCCATTAACAAAAGACTGTATTCCCAGAAGACTATAACACACAGGCAAAGGCACCCCACAGCTGACTCTGTTCTCAGTATCCAGATAAGACCTAGTGATGGTATCCAGGCAATAGCACAGTTCTGCTTCCTTGACTGTGCTCCTCTCCCCTCCCTCACCCTGTTCACAGATGGTAAAATTCATCTATGAGTGGAATTAAAGAGGAAAAAATGTTTTGAATTTTCAAATGTTCCAACCACATTTTACCAGCCTCCAGACGACCCAGAGACCACAATGACTAAAGAAGAACACTGTAGGCTACTTCCTAATTTGTTTTAATTTAAAACAAAATCTAACTCTGAACATTACATCATGTGCATTCTTTTTGTAAGTACTAAATTTGCTGTGTAGTGCAAAGAATGTCAGTTATCTCTTTCCTGTACCCATCTCCATTCTTGGTTAGCCTTAAAAAAAAATAGACCCTAAGGATCCACCCTTACAGCTTAAGGCTTCTAGCTGCCTTAACCTTTGTCTGGCAAGTCTCTAACCAAGACAGAACATTCAATGTTCTTGGGGCTATAAACCTAGAATACTCTAGTTGCTGTTGTCAAGTGACTGGGGATAGGTAAGGGGGTTGACAGAGAAAACACATTCCCAAGCAAGTGCTCTACCCAAAGCATTCTGAGAACCAATTGCAGACCCTAATTATGCTGGTTCTTAACTTGACACAAACTTGAATTAACTGAGAAGAGGAATCAACTTTATTGGATTGGCTTGTGAGAATGTCTGTGGGGAATTTAATTAATATTTGATAAAGGAGAACCCAGCCTACTGCTACCCTTAGACAGGTAATCCAGGGTTATATAAGAAAACAGGCTGAGCAAATCAGGGAGAACAGGCCAGTAAGCACCATTCTGCCATGGTTCCTCTACCTCCACGTTCTGGCCTATAGTTCCCTCTATGGTTTCCCTCACTAATGAACTGCTAGCCGCAAGTATAAGGTGAAATAAACTGTTTCCTTTTTCAAGTTGCTTTTGGTCAGTGTTTTTGTTTGTTTGTTTGTTTGTTTTCACAGTGACAGCAGGCAAACTACAACACTAACTTATCAGTTAGTTCCTACTCTTTGTTTTTTATGGGGTTCAACTATTTCTTGAATGAGTATTCTTTCAAGCACCCTTGATTATTCCCTGTTTAAAACATAAACTAAATTTTTTTTAAAATGATCGATGCGGAACTTCTTTAATAGAGACATTTCTATGCCACTCATCGCCTATAATTCTTAAAACACTGTCATTCACCAGAGTTTCTATTCTTATGGAGAAAGCATCTTCCAAAGTCAATATACAACCTGCAAGTGTTGGTTAGCATTCACAGGGGCTGCCTCTATCACTTTAGGCTGAGCTTGACTAAGAGATATTTGGCGATTAGGGAGTTTCCTTATGGTAATGCTAGCTCTATATTGATGGATCAGAGCAACTGGAAATTGAAATTTCATATGAAATTTCCCCATATTAATGCTTGTGAGATAGTAAAAAGACAGTACGCAACAGATATTAGTAAATATGTGGAAGAAAGGAGCCATCCTTGCATATTTTTGGGAGGATATTTAACTTAATTCTGTTATTATGGAAAGCAGTTTGAAATTTCTTCAAAAACTTAAAAATAGAATTACCATATTACCCATGTATCCCATTATTATATATACATCCAACAGAAACAAAGCTGAGTATGTAAAAAAAGTGACTGCATTTACTCATATACAATACAATTTTATTCACAAGAATTAAATATGAAATTCAACTAAGTGCCCATGAATGGATCCATAGACAAATACTATGTGGCTTATGTACAGAATGGGATACTAGAGAGATAACCAGTGAAATAAATTCCAAGACATTAAGAGATATTATATGACAGGAATATTTGAGAATGAACTTCTTGAAACATGTTCAAGTAGATACTTGATAAACACTCCAATGGCTTCCCAGTTCATTCGGGAAAAATAGAAACCAGCACCCTCACAATGCTTTACAGCTGTGGTTCTCAATCCATGGGACTCAACTCGTTAGGCAAACCTCTGTCTTAAAAAAATACATTACAATTAATAACATCTGTAAAATTAGTTATGAAATAGCAGCAAAAATAGTTTTATAGCTGGGGCTCACCACAACATAAGGAACTGTATTAAAGGGACTCAGCCTCAGTAAGATTGAGAATAACTAATCTACAGGGTCTTATAACCTGTTTTCACCCTTCCTATGTACCCCTTCAATCCTCTTCTCCTAACCAATCCCTATCCCGATGAGTCAATTCTCAATACCTAGGAAAATATTTTATCCAGAAACCCAATGGCCACACCTGTCAAGATCTCAAAAGAATTTCCTACCAGGCAACACAAAGCTACGACGATCTCCTAAGAGCCAAAGAGGACCACAGAAACCAATGAACGAAATACCCACCCAATAAAAACAAGACCATATATCAGCAAGACAATATGTCTCCACGAGAACACAGCAACCCTAAGAAAGTAGGCCTTGAGAATTACAATATAGCTGAAACACAAGAAAAAGAACTTAAAATAGCCATTATGGATATGACAGATGTCCTTGAAAAGGAAATGAATAAATCCTTCAAATAATTTATAAAAACATAAGCAAAAAAGGAGCAAATTGAAAAATGTTCAAGAACTGAAAATGAAAATATAATCAATAAGGAAAAGCAAAAAAAAATTAGGGAAATCTGGAAATTAAAAATTTAGGGACAGCAACATCAGAGGCAAGTCTCACCAATAGAATACAAGAGATGGAAGAGAAACTCTCAGGCATGGAAGATTTGATAAAAGAAGGCCTATATCAGTCAAAAAATGTTTAAGTTAAAAAAAAAAGTCCTTGCAAAGCATCCAGGAAATCTAGTACACTGTGAAAAGACCAAATCTAAGAATATTAGGAATAGAGGATGGAGAAGAAACACAGATTAAAGGTCCAGAAAAATTTTTCAACAAAATCTTAGAGAAAATCTCTATAACCTAAAATAGAATATGCATATCAAGGCAAATATTATCAAATCAAAACAAAAAGATATAGAACATAAAATAGAGTGGACCAGAACAGAAAATCCCCTCAGCACATAATCAAACACTAAATGTAAAGAACAAGGAAAGAATATTAAAAGCTTCAAGGGAAAAAGACTAAGTAATATACAAAGGGAAATCTACTATAATAACACCTGACTTCTCAGTGGAGACTCTAAAAGACAGGACAAATGTTCCACAGACTCTGAGAGACCACAGATGTCAGTCCAGATTACTATAGCAAACAAAACTTTCACCCATAATAGATGAAGAAATAAAACATTCCATGATAAAACCACATTTAAGCAGTATCTGTCTATAATTCCTACCCTATAGAAGGTGCTAGAAGGAAAACAATTAAAAAAAAAAGGCTGACCTCAGACAAGAAAACACAATGATTAGATAATTCTAGACCAGAAAATCAAAAGAGGAGAAATACACACACACACACACACACACACACACACACACACACACACGCACGCACGCGCATACACACGCACCACCACCACCACCATGACAACAACAACAACAATGACAACAAAAAATCACAGGTATAAACAAAAACTATTCATTGATATCTCTCAACATCAATGTTCTCAAACTCCAGTAAAAAGACACAGACTAACCGAAATCTTTGTAAAGTAGGACCCATCCCTCCACTGCATCCAAGAAACACATCCTAATTACTGCTCCGTTCAAGAAATGCCCCAATAAAGTGCTCTCTAATGACATTCTTCTATATTCCTAGATCAATATCTTGCTCATTACCTGGCTTCCTCCTGCAGCAGATGGTAACAAGTACAGAGACCAACAAATGGATCATATGGAGAGAGTGAATGATCTTGAAATACTCAGCCTTAAATAGGATGTCTGCATCAAATTCCTCCCCTCAGAACTTGGCGAACCCTAGAGAAGAGGAGGAAGAAAGAGGGTAAGAGCCAGAGGTAATGAGAACAACAAGAAAACAAAACCCCCTAAATCAACAGGATCAATGTACATAAGAACTCACAGAGGGTAAGGCAGCATCCATAGGATCTATATGGGTCTGCACCAGCTCAGGTTCTAGATACAAAAGGAGATAGGGACACATGCCTCCATTCCTAATCCAGAAGCAAACTGCAATTGATAACCACTTGCAAATGAAAATTAATTCCTCCAAAGGAGTATCCCTGGAAAATAAAGTACTCTTAATGTATGGTGGGGAATCTGCATGCCCAGCAGAACATGGCATACAGAAAATGAACCCAAGTGCATCTTTCGAGGTTCCTTGCCTCATAATGTCATATTAGGAGTCCCTTTTTTAAAAAAAAAATTATTGTTTTATTTTTACTTTATTTTATTTATATATTTTTCTTCTCTCTTTTTATCCTACAGGTCCTTTGCATATATATATATATATATATATATATATATATATATATATATATTAAAATGGCTTCAATTTGAGTTTTTTTATGGAATTCCAGAGTGAGTGAAGGAATGGATCTGTCTTTGGTGCCTTCTCTTGGATGCCTTTCCTTCTGTTTGTTTATTTGGTCCAATTCTAATGTCTTAGCTTTTGTTTACCTCACTATACTTTATGTTATTGTATTTCATTTTATTATCATTCTATAGAAGCATGTTTATTTTCGGATGAGATACAGAAAGGGGATGAATCCAGACAGAGGGGCATTGGGGACAATCTAGGAGGAGTAGAGGAAGGGGAAATGGTCATCAGAATATATTATTTGAGAAAAAATTATATTATTTCTTTCTTTCTTTCTTTCCTTCCTTCCTTCCTTCCTTCCTTCTTTCTTTCTTTCTTTCTTTCTTTCCCTCCTTTTCTTAAGAATAGTTTCTTTTCTCATACAAAATATGAGATATCTGATTACAGTTATCCCTCCCTCTACTCTCCCCAGTTTCTCCCACCTCCCCTCCCATCTTCATGCAGCTCTTTTCTTTCTCTCATTAGAAAAGAACAGGATAAACCTGCAGAGACAACCAAACCAAGCTAGTGAGAACTCCTGAATTTTAGACCAACAGCTGTAGAGCCTCCATGGAACTGGGCTAGGCCCTCTGCATAGGCAAGACAGTTGTGTAGCTTGATCTGCTTAAGAGGCCCCCTGGAAGTAGGATAAGGATTCATCCCTGGTGCATGAGCTGGTTATTTGGAGCACAGTACCTATGGTGGGACACCTTGAGCAGCCTTGATGCAGGGGGAGGGGCTTGGACCTGCCTCAGCTGAGTGTACCAGGCTTTGCTGACTCCCCATCGGAGTACTGACCTTTTCAGAGGAGGGAATGGGGATAGGTTGGGGGGAAAGGCTGTGGAGGTGGGAGGAGGGAAGAGAAGGGGATCTGTAATTGGTATGTAAAATGAATAAAAAATTTCTTAGTAAAAAAAAGATCAGGCTTCTAAGAGATACTAATAATATATAACAATATAAATTGTAACAAGATAAAACAAATTACATCGATGTTGGACAAGGCAAATCAACAGAAGTAAAAGAGCCCCAAGTAGTCCTCACATTCAGTCATTTTTTTTGACACTTTTTTTTTTTTTTTAGAAAAGAGTATTTGGTTTTACCCTATGTCTCTGGGCTACCTAGTCTCTGATTCTTGGACACACAAGCATTGTTGGGTATACAGTGTGTCTCTTGGAGTGTGCCTTAAGAAAATCAGACATTGGTTGGTTACTCCCACAAATTTTATGCAATTATTGCCCTAAGATACCCTACCTGAGGGACAGATTATAGAGCAAAGACTTTGTACCTGGGTTGGTGTTTATGTTTCTCTTTCGGTAGCCTTCAGAATACCTTCCAGTACCCAAGACACTAGAAGATGGGAGTGAGGGTATATGTAGACACCAGCTTGACCTCTCCATGTTCAATGACTTGTGTAGGTGTGGTCTTCAGCAATGGGGTCTTGCTGTCCATTTGTGGGGAACAACCTATTGTCTTTGAAACCACCTGAGTTGTTTAGAGATTTCCATGGGACCCCTATGGCCAACAACTCTATTGGATATAACCCAGTGCTGGTACTAGAAGCTTGCTTAGTGAGAAGATATGACCAATGGGACTTTATCTCTCTCATTATTTGGAGACTTCATTAGGATCACCTTCATGTATTTTAAGAAGTTTTCACTGCACTAGATTTCCACACCACCCCTCAAATGTCACTCAATTCTGTCTCATCCTGCATACCCTCTCTCAACCTTATCTTACCTCCCTATCCCTACCTGATTCTTTCATTCTCATCCCCCCACACCGAGTTCACCCATTAAACCTATTCTATTTTCCCATCCCATGGAGATTTACGTGCCCCCCATTCCCTTTCTCTATACCTAACCTCTCTGGGACTATGAATTATAGCTTGTTTATGATTTATTAATGACTAATATCCACATATAAGTGAATACATACCTTATTTATCTTTATGAGTTTGGGTTACCTCACTCAGAATAATCTTTTCTAGTTCCATTCATTTGCCTGAAAATTTCATGATTTCATTTTTGTAACATCTGAGTAATACTCCATTAGATAAATGTACCATATTTTCATTATCCATTCTGTTGAAAGACATCTAGGTTGTTTTAAGCTTCTGCCTATTATGAAGAGAGCAGCAATGAACATGGTTGAAAGAGCATCCTTGTGGAAGGATAAAGTATCCTTTGGTTATATGCCCAAGAGTAGTATAGCTGGATCTTGAGGTAGATTGGCTCCCATATTTTTGAGGAGCCAACATATTGATTTTTCATGTGGCTGTACAAGTTGACTATCCAACCAGTAAAGGATGGATGTTCCTCCTTTTTTTTTTACATCCTTGCCAGCACAAGCTGTACCTTGTGTTATTGATATTAGCCATCCTGACAGGTGTGAGACAGAATCTCAAAGTAGTTCCCATTTCACTTCCCTGATGGTTATGGATGTTCAATATTTCTTGAAGTATTTCTCAGCCATTTGAGTTTCTTATATTGAGATTCTCTGTTTATGTCTGTACTACAGTTTTTAATTGGTAATTTGATTTTTTGATATCTAGTTTCTTGAATTCTTTATATAATTTGGATATCAGCTTTCTATTGTATATTTAGTTGGTAAGAAACTTTTCCCATGCCATAGTCTGCTGATTTCTGTGAACGATGGTATCCTTTGCCTTGCTTTTAGGTTTAGTGAGAGCCCATTTTCTGATTGTTGATTTCAGTGCTTGTGCTAACAGCATCCTATTGGGACAGTCTTCACCTGTGTCAAGGAGTTCAAGGCTATTCCAAATTTCTTCTCTTAGGTCCAATGCATTTAGCCTTATGTTGATGTCTTTGATCCATTCGGAATTGAGTTTTGTGCAGTGGGATAAAATGGGTATATTAGCATTTGTCTACATATAGACTTCCAGTTTGGTCAGCACCATTCGTTGAAGATGCTTTTTTTTTTTTTTTAAATCCAGTTTGTATTTCTGGCTTCTCCTTTTTTTAGTTCTTTTTTTAATTAAGAAAATATTTTTATTCATTTTACATTCCAAAGATCCCCCTCTTTCTTCCTCCTGCCCCTCCAGCCTCCCCCTCCTAAGCCACCCCCCATTCCCTCCTACAAGAAGATAAGGCCTCCCGTGGGGAGGTACATTTAGTAGAGGCAGATCCAAGCCCCTTCCCCTGCCTCCAGGCAGTGCTAGGTGTCTCATTCAAGTGGGCTCCAAGATCATGATGGGGAAACCTACAGAGACAACCAAACCAAACTAATGGAAACTCATGAAATTTAGATCAACATCTGTGGAGCCTCCATGGGACTGGACTAGACCCTCAGCATAGTGAGACAGATGTGTAGCATGATTTGTCTACTGGGCTCCCTGGCAGTAGGATCAGAATCCATCCCTGGTGCATGAGCAGGCCTTTTGGAGCCCACTTCTATTTCTGGTTTCTTAATATCTATTTTCAAGAAATGAAAAACAAAGATAATTCTTCTCTGTGAGGATTCTTTATCTACTTGTGTAAAATATCAATTTTTCACCACTCCCTCAGACTCCTTGGGATCATTACTCTGCATTATTCCTCCTTCAGAGAGCATTTGAGTCCCTACTTTACAGTTAAGTCTAAAAAGTTGCACAAAAATTCAGTGACTCAAATAACAGTTGCTGTTGTTCAATTTCATTGGGTGGCAGGGCCTGACTGCTCTGTTGATTTGCCTAAATTCATTTAAGAAGATACAATCTTCAATTAGTAAACTATACCAAAGATGGCCTCGCTTCTGTTCCACTGTCATTTGGAGCACATTAGTCCCCCTCATTAGGCTTCTCATTCTCCAGTTGCTGGAGTGGCTGCTATTGAGATTGACTCAAGGCCATCTTCTAAGACACTGAGATAAAGATGGTGCTCTGCTACGTTAAGTGGATACTTCCAAATCTCAAGGACCTTTCTATTATATTCTATTAATATAGAATCACAAAGGATGAGCAGAGGGTTTTTATCTCTCAACAAGAGAGGCTTTAATTAATTGTGACCATATTTTATAGACTAATACATTTTCTGGTTTGTTGATTGTCTAGCTCCCTATCTATCAATCTGTCTGCCTGCTTGTCTACCTTTCCTATTAAAATGGAAACCTTATGAAGATGAGCTTGATTATGTTCCTTATGAAGTCACCGGTGAATAGAACAGTACTTAGCACATAGTAAGTACTCAATAAAAAGTGAATGAATAAACAGCTTTATTTGATCTCTGCAACTTAATGATTAGGGAATCTAAACTCCCTGAGACTGACTGCAGGTTCCTTTTTGAATGAAGCAGTCTCCCTGCTCACAGCACAGTACCATGCTGGAGGAGCAGGGCTGGGAAGAATCTTAGCTAGTTATTACAATCATGTTTTTACAGATGAGAAAAATGAATGTAGAGACATTAACTGATTTACTCAAGTGTTATTAAAGATGGAATTTCTGTTTTTAAGTGTGGTATTTCTTACTACCATTGCATATTCATTTTTCTAAATTATATTGCATGCAGTGAATCGGATATGTTGCTCTGAGTTAACTATAAATTAAGGAACAAACGGAAGTTTTATTCACAAGCACATGACATTTAATATGCACTGAATGAGTGAGACACTAGTTAACTATTTAAACAAAGCATTCACATGTAGTCCCATGGTGTGGTCTAAAAAAATAATGCTATGGGAGGTGACTCAAGCAGACATTATTTCCCCCATGGAGTTTGTTGGAAATAATATGCAAATAGCAATTAGAGACAGAGTACTTTTACAGAACAGTGGTACCCCAAGTCACAAGACCAGACCATATTAAATATCGCTGCAACTTTGAAAACATTTACCTTTCTGCTCCATGAGGATGTTAGTACATATTTTAATTGGGCAAGATATGTATATGCATTGTTTTTAGGCCTGTTCTTTTGCATACTTTTCTATTACTTTCTGGCAAGTATTCGATTTCAGATTTCTCTGCACTAAACTTGAAGTAAGCTTGAGGTCTAGAATATTCTGGTATCACAGTTACTAGAATGGAGCAGTTGGTTCTGCAAATGAGAGGCCTTATTCTAGTTCTAACTGTGATCTTGGCTAATCATTGCCTCCTTATAAGTCAGTGCCTATTTAGGACCAAGTTTTTCACTTTTCTCAGTGAAACTTTTCCAACAAATTCATTCCAATGGCTAATTATGAATAGAGAGCATACTCCTACCACCAGAGTCTTGTATACACACACACACACACACACACACACACACACACACACACACACACACACACCCTGTAAGAAATTCATTTTTTATATTTTATTCAATATTCAATATTCATATATGCTTAGAATGTGTTTGGATCAAAACCACCCCCTACTCCCTCTCTTCCAATTCTTCTTCAACCCCTACTACTATCACTTTTCCCTCCCAACTTCACATATTCTCTCTCTCTCTCTCTCTCTCTCTCTCTCTCTCTCTCTCTCTCTCTCTCTCTCTCTCTCACACACACACACACACACACACACACACACACATATACACGCACTGTCCACTGAGTCTGTTTTCCGTTGTGCATGGCCATGGATCCTATAGTATAAAAAAAAATCTATTGGAGTGTGAAGAAAACTGATCCTTCTTCCCACAGCATAGATCAGTTACCAATGGCTCCTCAGACAGAGAGGGGACTTCATGACTACCAGGCATTTTCAATCGATTTTAAGACAACCCCTCTCCAGTTGCTCCAATAGCATCTGGTAACAAGTCTATCCCAGGCTGGAGAACCCTGAATGGAAAATGGGAAGAAGTAGCCCCAGGCACATAGAGTGATGTCATGTATACCTCATGCTGAGATAGTGCCTGTTTTCTTCCTTCATAGACCCCTTGCAGCTCCTGACAAGTACTCTTTGGGGGTGGATGTGGCAGTTTCTAAACTCATTTAACATCATGCTAATGATCTTTTCATCATTAGTTCTTTGGATACGTGATTTTCCCCCCCTTGTCTCTGAGCTCTAATCATAAATGAAGCATATTGTGAAGTTCTATAATCTCACTTTTAGGGAAAAATTGTTCCAGGAAGGAAAGTGCTATTAACTACAAAAAAACGTGAGAGTAAGCTGGGTGCTTTGCAAATAACTCCTAATAAAGAGACAGGGCCAGGTGTGAAACATGATTTATTTCCTCCCTGCACAAAGCAGTGCGGATTATAATGCTTTGGCTGCTGATAGTCCTGTTGGAAATATGCCACTCTCCCTTAGGACCTGGTTATGGTCTAGTCCTCCAGGTGGGAGCAGCAATTCCTTGCCTTCCATCCACCTTGAGGAGGAAAACAAGCCAAAATTAATAAAAAGCACAAGGCATGAGGGAAAAGGAGATACGTGAGTAAAGAAAACTCTTCATGATTGAAACACTTTTGGCCTGGAGCCTCCACTGGCCTGAGAGAATGTTGTCTTTCTCTGCATTGGAAAGCAGAGGTCCCCAAGGACCAACCATCCTTCCCTGAGTGTTTCTTTTATTTAATTCTGTTTAAATATGGGCAAGACCATGCTTATGTCGGATCACAGATGTGACAATGCAGAGTTGTATCTTCTGCTGCTTGGCATCTTTGTCCTTCATGAGGTAAGGAAGAAGTCCTCAAAGGGCAAGATGAGCTTACAAAATAAAATGTGAGAATAGAGTGTTGGTGGAAACAGAGGAAAAGAGAGTAAGAGCCAGATGCAGCATGATGGGATGATCTGTGGTCCAGAAGCCAGCCACAACATTGCTACTACTTCTCCTTAAATGTGGATTTCAATAGTCACTTCTTATTTCAAACATTTCCATCTTCTCATTTATAAAATGGCTTTCAAGTATTCATACTTTTTGATTTCCAAATTTAAAGGGTTATTCTGAAAGTTGGGGAAATTATCTTAGAGATAGTCTACAGGAGACTAAGGAAGCATCTTGGATTGATTGTTGAGAAGAAAAAAAAGGCATTTCTTGGGGAAGCTGGTGAAGTTCTTCATGAAGTTACTGTCTCTTTCTTCTGTTCCTTTAACTATCACATTTCCAGAATACTCAAGTTCATAAGTTGTATAAACCTAAAACCATGAGATTCTCATAGATAAAAGACCAGTTATTTTGAAATGCAAATTTATTTGATGATCCACAGCTTTCAATCACTCTTGTCTGAGATTAACTTATTTTAATTTCATAAGCATCTTTCTAACAACTCAGTGAAAACAAAAGCAATATCATATTACCACAGGAGAAAAATGAGAGGGGGGAACAGATAGAAGCAGAAATCCATGGCCACATGAAACACAGAAACAGAAGGCTCCAGCAGAAAGAACAGAAATGAAGTATGGATGTTGCACAAAAGTATGTGTGACCAGTTATCTTCTATGATGTTTTTGAAAGGTATGGCTCCATAGTATTTCCTTCTTTGAGCTTCTTTGGAAGGATGCAGTGAGTCAGTTTGCATAAGTCTTGATTTTGAGATAAATAATGAGGTGAGAGACAATATGACTGTTGTCAGTAATCTATGTTTAATCCCATGGAGGAAATCTGAAATGATCCCTGAAGTTCTCTAGAGCAGAGGGTAAATTCAGAATACCTATACTTTAACTCCCATCATCCATCATGGCCTATCTGCTTATGTGAAAGGTATTCTCCAGGAGTCCCAGCCTGAGTTGGTTCTGTCCCTGAAAAGTCTGAGGGAGGACATGAGTTTACCATAGAAGGGAACTGGAATAAGTACCAACAGCTTCTGCTCCAGGTTAAGGACTGCTATAGGATGTCTTTCTGCACACTGTGAATATATGTTGTTACCATTGGTTAATAAATAAGCTGCTTTGGCTTATGGCAAGGCAGCTTAGAGGCAGGTGGGAAATCCAAGAAGAGAGACAAGAAAGAGAAAGACAGAGTCTACAGAGACATCAGCCTACCGCCCAAGGAGTAACATGCCAGCAGACCAGTAAAGCCACGGAACACATGGCAAATCATAGATTAACAGAAATGGGTCAATTTAAGACATAAGAGCTAGCTAGCAAGAAGCCTGCCATGGGCCGTACAGTTTGTAAATAATATTAAGCCTCTGAACAGTTATAAGCGACTGAGGGACTGTGGGGCCAGGTGGTACCAGAGGAGTGGAACTACAGGGTCGGGTGGGACCTGAGAAAAAGTTCGACTACAAAAGACAATGTGTTTGTTTCAAGCCTCGGTTCTTCTGCCTACAAGCACAGACACTCTGTCCCACTCTTTTTCTGGAGTGCAATGGTAGCTTAGAAAACAGGATTGGTTGTATGAGAGCATTTAACTGCTACTTAGGAATGCAAAACCTACCCAGTAATTGTTCTCTGCTTCTGCTCTCTCCACACTATACCCTCTGACTGTGACTCAGATTTGCAGTTCTAACCTCAGTCTCAAATATTATGCTGGGGTATGGAAACTAAGCCATTTTCAGACTGTACATTTTGAAGGTAAAGAATATTCCCCATCAACTGAGGTGGGAGAAAAATGGGGACAGAGGAAGAAGATAAAACAGAATCATGGAAATTGAGTGACTCCCTAGATTTTGAAGGCCCATGTAAGAAATCAGGAAAGCCTGTTTCTACAAATGTCTTTCTAATAGGGCTTCCCAGGGGTCACTCCTACACAAATCCCCCCTTAGGCCCTCAACATATGTATTACATATTCCAGCCTGTGGAGTTGAGGAGTTCAGGTACTGAGTTGTTTTATTTTATTTTTTTTTTAATGAAGTGCATTTATGGTACCTTGCCAAGAGCTACTCAGAAAAAAAAACTAATATATTTTCCATTTCTTATATCCTTGGGGAAAGATGATGCTGTATGCCATTATACAGAGATTCTTCTTAAGACTTTCCCAGCCTGACAGCTCTTCCAGACTCCTTTCCTTGAAGGCTGAGTCCATTTTTTTTTAAATCTCAGTGTTTTCTGAGGTCCTCTTTGCATCTAAAATCTGAGAAGGTTAAATGTGAACCACACACACACAAACCTCCTGCTACAAACATTAAATAACTTACACAAACCAACAGAAGGCAACTGAGCAGGTCTTTGGAATCAAAGAAAAATGTTAACCCACCTATCTAGTATGAGAATTGATTTTAGCGGCATCTCTTGGGGAATGCTTTGGAATTCTTTACAGTATAACACTTCAGACACCATATATATATATATATATATATATATATATATATATATATATATATTATTTTCATGAACCAAAGAAAACACCCAATCTAAAAAGGCCCACTTATGCTGAAAATATGACAAGATTGGTCAAAACACTTAGGCTAACGCAATTCCTACACTCAACTGAACCTTATGGATAAGCTCTTCCTGGCTAACCTTGTAACAGACAAGGTTTCTCCTCCATGAAAGAGGGAAAGTTATGAAGGAAAACTGAGAAGTAATTGTGACTAAGTAAGAAAATGTGGCCCACTTCTCATATAGGTGGTCTTACATACCAGCACATTCTTTGTTTTCTTTTGTTTAGTTTCAAATTCTCATCCCTGCAAAATTGGGCCAGTTCAATAGACTCTTAAATGGACATCACTCTGTGTCAGTCAATCCACTACTTTGGTTACTTCTATTCACCCTGCACTGCTTACTCAGACAGACAGCTGTTCTCTGCTTCTCTGGGGAGGCAGGGATTGGCAATGTCTATAGCTACCATGCAGAACCAAGCCCTGGCAGCTACTGCTTCCCCATATAAGTCTTTAGGTTTGTAAGTCAAACTCTTTTTATCCCCAACACTTCATATCTTTTTAATTTAAAATTTACATACTCATTTTCTGTGTGTGTGTGTGTGTGTGTGTGTGTGTGTGTGTGTGTGTGTAGACATGAATGCTTTGGCACATGTGGAAGACAGAGGGGATCTTGCAAAGGTTGTTCCTCTCCTTCCACCATGTGGGTCCCAGGGATCAAACTCAGGGTGCTGGGCTTGGTGGCAGGTGCCTTTGCCTGCTGAGCTATTTGCTGCTACAATAATTTCCTGTTCTTTTCCCACATAGATTAGCTTTCCAACACTAGGACAAAATGCATGAGGTAAGAAGCTTAAAATAAAAAATGCTATGATGTTGATTGTTTAGCTCCTGGCTTCTGAGTTCCTTACTCTGGTTATATGGCAAAGTAAGTATTAGGGCTGTGAGTAGTTCAGAGCTTGTCATATCAGGGCAGTTAAGAAATGAAAGGAAAAGAAGTGGCCTCAATATTCTTTGCAAGGTCATGGCTTTGGTCCACCACTCTCCTTCTATGAGATTACACCTCCTGTAAGGATCTACTAGCCCCTGATGTCTTCATCACCCTGTGGACCAAGCTTTCCATACAGAGGCCTTTCTTTGTAGAAAAGTTCAGATTCAAATCATAACAACATATTGGAAATTTTTTCTTTGTATCTATTCAAATATCAACCTTTAAATAAAGGCTGAGAAATTACCCCAACATAAAATTCACTGAAGCATGAAATAAAAATATGTTGAGAGAGATTTATTGCTGGAAGAAATCATACATCATTATTGGGGTGGATGGTAAGGGAAAAGAGCAGATGATACACAGTGGATCTACTGTTTTTAGAAATTTAATTGGAATCCATTGATCAGATCTTCAAAATTCAGTATTCCTCTAGAAGACCAGAATTTTAACTCTCTCTCATAAACTTCCCGTGGAATTAGTAAATGTCTATGAGGGAATAAGGAACATGTACCTCATCATAATGGTTGTTCTCTGATCCTCTTCTCTAAACACATGGACTTTCAAGTTGTGGAAGAGAGATTTCTCCAACAATAAAGAGATCTGCAGTTTATTTTGGCCAAACATGGGGGAGAATTTCAGCTACAAAATCTGTCCTTAAGTATGGTGAACTGATTCACTATTTTATGCATTTTCTGTTATTGGGAGCATTTGAAATATGCTACATTTGAGGAGATAATGTAGCTGGGAAATAATGATCTGAGAAGGTTTCTAGAGAGGTTAGAACAGGCCTTCTTTATGTGGAAACGTCCTTCTCAAGCACAGCTAATGCAATAATGTAGTAATTTTGCAAGGGTAGAATTTCAGCAAAATGTTTCTAGGCTCTTGGAGAATGCTTGCAATTTCTCCATAAGATAAGAGATTACAATACATCCTGATTACAGCTATCCCTCCCTCTACTCCCTGCCCCAAGTTCCTCCTCCCCTCCCCTCCCCTCCCATCTTCATGCACTCCCTTTCTGTCTCTCATTAGAAAATACCAGGCTTCTAAGAGATAATAATAAAATATAACAAAATAAAATGTAGTAAAATGAAACAAGCAAATCATTTCGAAGATGGACAATGCCAATCAATAAAAGGAAAAGAACCCCAAGAAAGGAGCCAGTAGTTCTCACATTCAGTCATATTTTGATACTTTTTTTAGAACAGAGTATTTGGTTTTCCCTATGTCTCTGGGCTATCTAGTCTCTGATTTTTGGATACACAAGCATTGTTAGGTATACGTTGAGTCTCTTGGAGTGTTTCTTAAGAAAACCAGACATTGGTTGATTACTCCCACAAATTTTATGCAACTATTGCCCTAAGATACCCTACAGGAGGGACAGATTTTAGAACAAAGACTTTGTACCTGGGTTGGTGTTTATGTTTTTCTTTCGGTAGCCTTCAGAATACCTTCCAGTACCCAAGACACTAGAAGATGGGAGTGAGGGTGATATGTAGACACCAGCTTGACCTCTCCATGTTCAATGACTTGTGTAGGTGTGGTCTTCAGCAATGGAATCTTGCTGTCCGTTTGTGGGGAACAACCTATTGTCTTTGAAACCACCTGAGTTGTTTAGGGATTTCCATGGGACCCCTTCTGCCAATAACTCTATTGAATATAACCCAGTGCTGATACTAGAAGCTTGCTTAGTAAGAAGATATGGCCATTGGGACTTTTATCTCCTTCATTATTTGGAAACTTCATTAGGATCATCTTTATATATTTTAAGAAGTTTCCACTGCACTAGATTTCCACACCACCCCTCAAATGCCACTCAATTCTAGCTGTCTCATCTTGCATACCCTCCTTCAACTCTATCTCACCTTATCCTCCCTACCTGATTCTTTCATTCTCATCCCCCACACTGATTTCACCCATTAAACCTATTCTGTTTCCCCATCTCAGGGAGATCCATATGTCCCCGTATTCCCTTCCTCTACAACTAACCTCCTGGGACTATGGATTTTTTTTATCATTTATTTAATGACTACTACCCACACATAAGTGAATATAGACCATATTTATCTTGATAGGTCTGGGTTACCTCACTCAGAATGATCTTTTCTAGTTCCATTCATTTGCAAAAATGATGCCATTTTTTTAAACAACTGAGTAATACTCCATTGGATAAATATACCACATTTTCATTATCAATTCTGTTGAGGGACATTGGTTGTTTTAAGATTCTGGCTATTATGAACAGAGCAGCAATGAACATTGTTGAACAAGCATCTGTGTGGAAGGATGAAACATCTTTGGGTATATGCCAAAGGGTGGTATAACTGGATCTTGAGGTAGATTGATTGCAGGCCAATCTCTTTTTATGCCCTAACATATTGGTAAAATTATTAAGGTTGCTCCACTTAGTTAAAAGGAGATTTATTTAATGCCATAACTTACAAATGAAGGGATAGGAAGGTGAGGGTTCGGGGAAAGATGCAGCGCAGTCCGGCGATGTTCTCTGGAGAACTCTCCTCTATCTACCTCTAGCTTCCAGGCTCCCAGAAGCAAGAGTGCACGGTCCTCCTGATCTCAGGTCTTCAGGGCCCTCCCTTGGCCCCACCTTGTAGGCGTGATAGTTACCAAAGCCTCAGTGGGGGTTGGAACTTCCAGAACAAAGCTGGAATGGCTATCCACTACATCTCCCCCTTTTTGTCTAAATAAAAAGGTTCTAGCTTAATACAAGACTATATACAAAGGAATGGTTATCAAATATTGTCCAGGAGTAATGACGGATAATGACCTAGATAAGACGGAACTACAACCAATGCGAACAATATCAAGCAGAAAATACATATTAAAATCCAGAGAAGTCTAAAGCATAGGTAAATGGTATATTACAAATATCATTCCAAAGGGTGTCCTATCTTAAAGAACCTGAATCTAATACTTAATATGTTCTATCTAATATAAAATGTATATTATACTAAATATATATTATACTAAATATATATATATATATATATATATATATATATATATATATATATAAAGTTGTAACTATAACTGCTAGTTTTCAATCCCTGAGAAGGAATATAATGGTACCTGAGAAATGGTAGATGGATGCAAGCAACTTTCGGGAATCTTGCAAGAGTAGACCAAGACAGCTGGCAGCCTGGACAGTCACATAATGTTTCTCAGCATTGTTGGTGCATTCAAACTGGCTACAGGCCTACAGTATATGACAGATCATTTTCAGAAGCAGGAATGCTGAAAGGCCATCTTACCCTGTCTTGGCAGAATACAGTGGTCACTTTCCTTGTGTCCTGCTAGTCCAGAAAGGACTGCGTTGTATTCATACTGTCAGCAGTCAAGGCAAGGGCAGTTCTTTGCCCAGTAGGCTATTTTGTGCCAAGAAGACAAACTTCCAAATGGAAATGTCTTAGAAGCCCAACATTCTCTTGGGATGAAATTGGTACTGCCAGGAGCAATTGTGTCTCACATCAACAGAATTCTAAGTTACTTAAATGCCATATTCTCTAGGTCTATGAAGTGTTTGAAGATTACCTGTCCATCTGACCTATGTATCTGTAAATCTGGATAATCTAACTAATGTAACTATAGAAATGACAAGCATCAGTGACTATAAATCTGTAAGTCTTATCTGCCGAAATAACCTAAGGACTAAGGCTTTATCTAAACAAGGTAAACAGTCTAGAAGCAAATGTATGGTAAAGGACGATTACTTCAAAATTGTGACAATACACAAGATATTTATAACAGAGGTAGGAATGTAGAGTGCAATATGCAATATGACAATAATCTTAAATATATATCAATATACAGAATATCCTAAACAGAAGTAGAACATACATAAAGTATGACAGATATAAATTTACACTTGCATCAATATACAAATATTTCAAATAAGAGAAGAAATATATGTACATTATAACACATACAGTTCTGTATTTGTATCAATATACAAATTACCTTAAACAGGAATATAAAAATAGTTTACATTTGTAAACATATAAGGATCTATAACAGTGCAAATTATAGTGCAATTTATCTAAGGCTGCTATTTTACTAAATTTGTTTACTAGTATATATATAATAATCTACCATATTATCTTATACCTATCCATCCCATTTCTTCTTTTCCCCCTTTTTTTAGGAGAATACTGAGTCTAATATTTTCTTCCACCCACAACCCTATAACTATCATCCATAACCCTGAGAAATATGAAACCTTAGGGAGAAGGGGCGTCATTTTCTTAGAATTGTTTCCTGCTGTTTAGAGGGTAATGGTATCTCTGTTGGGTACTGTGAGAAAGCTCAGATAGTTAAATCTCCATTAGACTAACTGTAGGTTCCACAGCAAGTCTTAGAGTAAAGGATAAGATTGTTTTAAATTCTGGCAAGAAGTGTAGTATGATGATGATTACCATGGCATCATTCTGGATTGGGTAGATTTGTTGTTGTTGAGGCCCCATCTTCCTTCTGGAGACTTTAGAGATTACTATTGGAAAAACTTATTGGTTATCAAAATGGAAAGTTTGGATTTAAAGAGGACATAACATGTAAGAAAAGATTTTGAGAAATCAAGCGTAAGCATGGAGAGAATTGGAATCTTGAAGAAAATGGTCCCTTTTTATTGGTTTCCTCTTCTGTTTCTTGCATTTTAATTTATATTTTACTTATTCATTTTGAGAGAGAGAGGGTGGGAGAGAGAGAAAGAGAGAGAGAGAGAGAGAGAGAGAGAGAGAGAGAGAGAGAGAGAGAGAGAGAGAGAGAGAGAGAAAAGACATGAATGCTTTGGCACATGTGGAAGACAGAGGGGATCTTGCAAAAGGTTGCTCCTCTCCTTCCACCATGTGGGTCCCAGGGATCAAACTCAGGGTGTTGGGCTTGGTGGCAGGTGCCTTTACCTGCTAAGCTATTTGCTGCTACAATAATTTCCTGTTCTTTTCCCACATAGCTTTCCAACACTAGGACAAAATGCATGAGGTAAGAAGCTTAAAATAAAAAATGCTATGATGTTGATTGTTTAGCTCCTGGCTTCTGAGTTCCTTACTCTGGTTATATGGCAAAGTAAGTATTAGGGCTGTGAGTAGTTCAGAGCTTGTCATATCAGGGCAGTTAAGAAATGAAAGGAAAAGAAGAAGTGGCCTCAGTATTCTTTGCAAGGTCATGGCTTTGGTCCACCACTCTCCTTCTATGAGATTACACCTCCTGTAAGGATCTACTAGCCCCTGATGTCTTCATCACCCTGTGGACCAAGCTTTCCATACAGAGGCCTTTCTTTGTAGAAAAGTTCAGATTCAAAACATAACAACATATTGGAAATTTTTTCTTTGTATCTATTCAAATATCAACCTTTAAATAAAGGCTGAGAAATTACCCCAACATAAAATTCACTGAAGCATGAAATAAAAATATGTTGAGAGAGATTTATTACTGGGTGGATGGTAAGGGAGAAGAGCAGATGATACACAGTGGATCTACTGTTTTTAGAAATTTAATTGGAATGTATTGATGGGATGTTCAAAATTCAGTATTCCTCTAGAAGACCAGAATTTTAACTCTCTCTCTCATAAACTTCCCATGGCATTCGTAAGTGTCTATGAGGGAATAAGGATCATGTACCTCATCTCTGGTTGTTCTCTGATCCTCTTCTCTAAACACATGGACTTTCAAGTTGTGGGAGAGAGATTTCTCCAAGAATAAAGTTCTGTGAGTAGATTCTCCAGTTTATTTTGGCTAAACATAAGGGAGAATTTCAGCTACCAAAACTATTCTTAGGTATGGTGAACTGTTTAGTATTTCATGGATTTTCTGTCACTGGGAGCATTTGAGATATTCTACATTTGGGGAGAAAATAAAGCAGAGAAATAATGATCTGGTTAGGTTAGAACAAGCCTTCTTTATGTGGAAATGTCCTTCTCAAGCACAGTTAATGCAATAATGTAGTAATATTGTGAGGGTGGAATTTCAGTAACATATTTGTAAGCTCTTGCAGAATGCTTACAATTTCTCCATGAGACAAGAGATTCCAGGGGATGCTGTCCTCTTGTGGATTATAATCATTATCTAGAATATTTTCTCCTGATTATCCATAGTATGAAATGAATACCTGTAGCATATAAAAGCATTGTGCATATTTTTCCTTCTTTGGACTAAGTGTATATGGTCAGTTGCAAAAGGAAATTGCAAAGGGAATTAGGTAAGCTGACAAGAGCCTTGTCTATCCTTCTGTGTTTTCTAGTAGTTCTCTTCGGCTTGTCTTATGCCAGAGTGGAGGTGAAAGATTCTGCGTGCACTCTGCTAAGTACTAGTATTTTCTATATGCAGATTTTCTCCTAGGAAAGGAATTTTCAATCATTGACAACATGACTTCCCTTCCCAATCTCCAATTCTCAGCCCACTCTCTGCCTCTGAGGAGAATCTTTCCATCTGTATAGCAAATCCCAGGAGAGATAATCAGTTATGTTCAAGTTTGTTTCTGCTTCTTAATTTGCCATCAGCTCTATGTCTTGCCAGCCTTATATACAAGTTCCTTGAAAACAGCTCAGCCCTGGAAATACTGATACTGAAGTTTCAAAGAGAGCAAAAGAAGTAGGAAGTAATGGGACTATGAAAAGGAAGGGGCTATCAACCAAATATTCCTACCCACACTTACTTGCAAATGTTGTCTCATGACCTATGCTCAAAGTGGAGAAGAAATGAGTTCATAGAAAGATCAAAGGCTCGGGTGATGTATGTCAGTACTTTTCAGTATCACTCAAATGCTCAAAACCCTTTAAGAGCTTCTCATCTTACCCAAAGTAAAAGCCCAGATCCTCACAACATCCCACCCAGTCTTTCATGACTTGGTTCCTGCTATTTTTGCCAGTTTATCTCTCATACTTCTTTGGTGTTCTCTCTGCTCCAGCTACACTGGCTTCCTTACAGTTTAGAGCATCCAGCAATGCCTTCTTCCAAAGATCACATTTCTTTCATCCAGAAATCTCTCCCCACTTTTGTTCCCATACTAACTTTTATGTGACTTTAAATGTTGCACGATGATTGTCAGTTTTTACCAGTGACATCATGTGTTAGATTTGTAATGTAGAGTTTGAAGTCATCTGGAACCTGGCCTGGTGTGTGGAAGATGATGGTGGAGTTTTATAAAGTACAATTTGAGCCAGTTCATCTCCCCCTTGAGCCTCTGAGATTAGTCAAGTTGGTTCTATCAGTCAATCATAAAACCTGCTTGCCCTATATCACCTGAGCTTCCCTTCAAAAAAGAAAAAGAAATAAATGTGCCTGTCTTTTCAATTCCTCTTATAAGCAACCTTAAGCTCTCACATGTGGCCTGGTGAATATTCTTCTTCTTCCTCTTTTCATGTGCACATCAACATGTCTTACCATGCTTTATTCAAACAAATCCTGGGAATATTTTAAAATATTTTTCACAAAACAATTTGACAACACATGGGAATGATATCTCCCAAGGCTTTGGGGGATGAGGGAGGGCACTACTGAAAGTGTGCAAAGACAATGACCCTGGAAATGCTTGGCTGTTGTTGGCATACTTAATGTTGGAAGGCTCTTGGTTTTGGTGTTTCCATCAAGTGTTTCTTGAACTGCAGAAGAGTAGCTGGGACAGCTGAGTTCTCATTAAGATGCTGCAGTCTCGATCACTTAATCACTAAAAAATGGCAGTATCAGTGGTCAGAGTCGTAAGAATGTGCCTATTGATTAGTTTGTTATATACTGCCAAGTGGAGTCATAGCCCACTCTCCCTCTTCTCCTGAGTGGTTGCTCACAGTTCTGCCATTCCACAGTGCAGTGCAAATGCTCTCCTGATCATGAACTGGTGAGTTCCGGTTGTTTGTATGGTTGGTGTTAGAGCCTCCTCAAAACCCAGCATTTACAAATGTGTCTTTTCAACAGCTAACTGCTACTGCTGCAATTTCCTTCCCAAACCAGTGGAATATGAGATGTCTTGTCCCTGTGTATGACAGGTACGCCATACCTAATTTTTAAAGAGGGGAGAAGCAGATGGAACAGCTGTTTCCAGTTAACTTAAAATAGTCTAAAGATATTAATCAATTAATTTTAAAAACCTTGGGATACCCAGGCTCACATATGACCTGCTGTCTATTAGCAAATTCTCTCCCACTCAAACAGCTTGAAAGCAAAAGCTGACATTTTAGATGAAGAGCTCAAGTCACTCTGGGACTGTCTGGAATGCTCAAAAAAGGGAGCTTGCCACCAAAACACAAGCCCCTTGGAACTATTGAAAGTAAGAAAAAATAGGAAAGATACATTTTTTGGACACAGGCAAGAGGCTTTAAGAGAAAAAAAATATGGAGTAATGCCTAAGCTTGTATTGGTCATACCATTATTCTCTTAACAGAAGGAATTTATGAATTTTCCTTTTATGGAGGGTCTATATCCAACTCGTGTGCCTGAGGCAAATCTGTTGTAATTTTTCAATAAAGTTTAAGAAATTGGAAAGAAGGGACAGTGACTTCCTAGGTGCGGTCAGTCAGAAGAGTTAAGGCCTCCTGGGAACGGTGTCCAATGAATCAAGGTGGAGTGGACTATATTCTTACATCTATGAAACAAAAGAATTTCAAAAAGCCCTTTGGAGTCTTCCTTCCTAAAAGCATATTACTCTGCCTAGAAAGCACTTTTGGGCATGCCAGTTAAATTCTGACGTGCTTTCATTGGTTCTCAAAGAAGGGACAGCTGTATGATTTCCCTGTGATTGACTGCTTCCTCCTTTCTCTTCTATCAGGTTCAGTGTAACTGGTTTTATGTTGAGGTCTTTGATCCACCTGGACTTGAGTTTTGTGCATGTCCATGGATATGGATCTATTTGCAATCTTCTACATGTTGATATCCAGTTATGCCAGCATCATTTATTGAAGATGCTTTCTTTTTTTTCCATTGTACAGTTTTGGTTTCTTTGTCAATAATCAGGTGTTCATAGGTATGTGAGTTAATAATGTCAGGGTCTTCAGTTCAATTCCATTGGTCCAAATGTTGGTTTTTTTTTAATGCCAATACCAAGCTGTTTTTATTACTATAGTTCTATAGTAGAGCTTGAATTCAGAGGTGGCTTTGTTGTACAGGATTATTTTAGCTATCCTGAGTTTTCTGTTTTTCCATATGAAGTTGAGTACTGTTCTTTCCAGGTCTATGAAGAATTGTGTTGGGATGTTGATGGGGATTGCATTGAATCTATAGATTACTTTTGGTAATATTTACCTTTTTACTATGTTAATCCAACCTATCCATGAGCATGGGAGATCTTTCCATTTTCAGATATCTTCTTTGATTTTTTTTCTTCTGAGATGTAAAGTTTTTGTTATACAGGTCTTTCACTTGCTTAGTTAGAGTTACCTCAAGGTATTTAATATTATTTGTTGCTGTTGTAAAGGGTGATGTATCTCTGATTTCTTTCTCATCCCGTTTATCGTTTGTTTATAGGAGAGCCATTGTTTTTTTTTTAGTTAATCTTGTATCCTGCTACATTACTGGAGGTGATTATCAGCTGTAGAAGTTCCTTGGAGGAATTTTTGAAGTCACTTATGTATACTATCATATTGTCTGCAAATAGTGAAAATTTGACTTTTTCCTTTCCAATTTATACCCCCTTGACCTACTTTTGTTGTCTTATTGCT
Source organism: Peromyscus maniculatus bairdii (assembly GCF_049852395.1). Classification (NCBI taxonomy): domain Eukaryota; kingdom Metazoa; phylum Chordata; class Mammalia; order Rodentia; family Cricetidae; genus Peromyscus; species Peromyscus maniculatus. The sequence goes on along the minus strand of NC_134871.1, from coordinate 7,289,982 downwards.
CTAGCTAGGACTTGGAGTACTATATTAATAGATATAGGGAGAGTGGACAACCTTGTCTTATTCCTGATTTTAGTGAAATCACTTTGAGTTTCTCTCCAGTTAATTTAATGCTGGCTGTTGGCTTGCTATAAATTGCCTTTTTTGGCCGGGCGGTGGTGGCGCACACCTTTAATCCCAGCACTCGGGAGGCAGAGCCAGGAGGATCTTGGTGAGTTCAAGGCCAGCCTGGGCTACCAAGTGAGTTCCAGGAAAGGCGCAAAGCTACACAGAGAAACCCTGTCTCAAAAAACCAAAAAAAAAATTGCCTTTATTATATTTAGGTATGTTCCTTATATTCCTGATTTCTCCAAGACCTTTATCATGAAGGGGTGTTGAATTTTGTCAAAGGCTTTTTCAGCATCTAATGAGAAGATCGTATTTTTTTTTTCAGTTTGTTTATATGGTGCATCACATTGACAGATTTTCATATGTTGAATCATCCTTACATTTCTGGGATGAAGCCTATTTGATCATGGTCGATAATTTCTTTGATGTGTTCTTGGACTCGGTTTGCCAGTACTTTATTGGTACTTTATTGAACATTTTTGCATCAATGTTCATGAGGGAGATTGATCTGTAATTCCCTTTCTTTGTTTCATTTTTGTGTGAATTGGATCAGGGTAACTGTTACCTCATAGAAAGAGTTTGGTAATGTTCCTTCTTTTTCTGTTGTGTGGAACAATTTGAAGGGTATTGGTGTTAACTCTTCTTTGAAATTATGATAGAATTCTGCCCTGAAACCATCTGGTCCTGGGCTATTTTTTTTTTTTTGGTTGGGAGAATTTAATGACTATTTCTATTTCCTTAGGGGTTATAGGTCTATTTAAATTGTTTGTCTGGTCTTTATTTCATTTTGATATGTGGTACCTATCAAGAAAATTGTCCATTTCTTTTAGATTTTCCAATTTCATGGAGTACAGGTTTTTGATGTATGACCTGTTAATTTTCTGAATTTCCTTGTTGTCTGTTGTTATGTCTCCCTTTTCATTTCTGATTTTGTTAATTTGGATGTTCTCTCTCTGCCTTTTGGTTAGTTTGGATAAAGACTTGTCTGTCTCATTTATTTTCTCAAAGAACCAACTCTTTGTTTTATATATTCTTTGTATTGTTCTCTTTGTTTCTATTTTATTGATTTCAGTTCTCAATTTGATTATTTCCTGGTGTCTATTACTCCTGGGTGAGTTTGCTTCTTTTTGTTCTAGAGATTTTAGGTATGCTGTTAATTTACTAGTGTGAGATTTCTCTAATTTCTTTATGTGGGCATTAAGTGCTATGAATTTTTCTCTTAGCACTGCTTTAATAGTGTTCCATTACTTTAGGTATGTTGTACATTCATTTTCATTGAATTTTAGGAAGTCTTTAATTTCTGATCCTTGATGCATTGGTGAATAAGTTGAGCATTATTCAGTTTCCATGCTATTTCCATGTAGTTTCCATGCTTTCTGTAATTTTTGTTGTTGTTGAAATCTGACTTTAAGCCATGGTGGTCTGATAAAATACAGGAGGTTAGCCCAATTTTTTGTATCTGTTGAGATCTGCTTGTGACTGAGTATGTGATCAATTTTAGAGAAGGTTCCATGGGGTGCTTCTATTCTTTATATAACAAAAAACATTCTCTTTTGTTAGAGTGAAATCTTCTGGAAATATCTATTAAATCCATTTGAGTCATAACATCTGTTAGACCTTATATTTCTCTGTTAAGTTTCTGTCTGGCAGATCTGTTCATTGGTGAGAGTGGGGTGTTGACGTCTCCTACTATTAATGTATGGGGTTTGATGTATGATTTAAGCTTTAGTGATGTTTCTTTAATATATGTGGGTGCCCTTGTATTTGGGGCATAAATATTCAGAATTAAGACTTCATTTTGGTGGATTTTTCCTGTTGAATATGTAATGTCCTCCCTGACCTCTTTTAACTGATTTTAGTTTGAAGTCTATTTTGTTAGATATTAGGGTAAATACACCAGCTTGCTTCTTAAGTCTATTTGATTGGAAAGTCTTTTCCCAGCCTTTTACTCTGAGGTAGTGTCTGTATTTGAAGTTGAGGTGTGTTTCTTGTATACAGCAGGATAGATCTTGTTTTCATATCTATTCTGTTAGCCTGTGTCTTTTTATGGGTGAATTGAGTCCATTGATATTATGGAATATTAATGACCAGTGATTGTTAATTCCTGTTATCTTTTGGTGGTAGTGTGTGTGTATTTCCCTTCTTTGGGATTTGCTGCTGTGGGGTTATCTATTGCCTGTGTTTTTGTGGGTGCATCTGACTTCCTTAGTTGAAGTTTTCCTTCTAGTGATTTCTGTATAGCTGGATTTTTGGATAGGTACTGTTTAAGTCTGGTTTTGTCTTGAAATGTCTTGTTCACTACATCTATGGTGATTGAAAGTTTTGCTGGGTATAGTAGTCTGGGATGGCATCCATGGTCTCTTAGTGCCTGCATTACATTTGTCCAGGATGTTCTAGATTTCAGAGTCTCCATTGAGATGTTGGTGTTATTCTGATGGGACTGCCTTTATTCTTTCTTTATTCAGTATGTTTAGTGGTTTAATTATTATGTGGCGAGGGGACTTTTTGTGGTGTCTAGTCTATTTGGTGTTCTATAAGGTTCTTATATCTTCATAGGTATTTCTATCTTTAAGTTGGGAAAGTTTTCTTCCATGATTTTGTTTAATACATTTTCTGTGCTTTTGTGTTCTCCTTATTCTATCCCTATTATTCTCAGTCTTAGCCTTTTCATGGTGTCCCAGGTTTCCTGGACATTTTGTGTTATGACTTTTTGGCTTTGGTGTTTCCTTTGACTGATGAATCTATTTCTTCTATTGTACCCTTTATGCCAGAGTTTCTCTCACCTATCTTTTGTATTCTGTTGGTTATGCTTGTATCTCTAGTTCCTGTTCACTTACTCAGATTTTCTCTTTCCAACATTCCCTCTGTTTGTGTCTTCTTCATTGTTTCTATTTCAATTTTCAGGTCTCGAACTGTTTCCTTCGCCTGTTTAATTGCTTTTTTCATGGTTTTCTTGGCTTTCTTTAAGGGATCTCTTCCAATTTTTTGTCTTTTCCTCAATTTCTTTAAGGGAATTTTTCATTTCCTCTTTAAAGGCTTCTATCATCTTCATAAAGTTATTTTTAAGGTTACTTTCTTCTGCTTCATCCACGTTGTGATGTTCAGGTCTTTCTATTGTAGAACTGCTATATTCCAGTGCCATATTGCTCTTTATGTTGTTGTATGTATTTTTACACTGGCATCTACCCATCTCTTCCTCCAATAGGTGCAAGAAGTACCTGTGTCTGAGCCAGCTGCTCTTGCTCCAATCTGTGCTTGTTATGTCTGTATCTCTGGGGGCCACTCTGGGTCCAGTCTTAGCTTTTGATGTAATTGGAGCTGGCAGATTCAGTGTCTCAGGGAGCTGCTCTTAGTCCTTTCAAGGCTCTTAGTCAAATGAGAGCTGGCAAATTCTGTGTCACAGGAGGATGGGTAGGTTTGGGGTAGGGCATGGGTCTTACAGATTGCAGAGTCTGAAGGGGGAGTTGGTGGGGAAGCCTGCACACAAAAATCTTCCCTGCTGGCAGGCAACTGGGGCAGCAATGGGTGGGGGTTCCTTGGGACTGCTTGATGCTGTGGGATATCTTTCTGTATGCTATGAATATGTGTTGCTATGATTGGTTAATAAATAAGATGCTCTGGTCTATGGCAAGTCATATTACAGCCAGGCTGGAAATCCAGGAGAGAGACGGGAAGAAGAAAGGCTCAGGCAGAGATGCCAGCTGCCACCAGGAGAAGCAAGATGTGAAAATACTGGTATGCTGGTGGATGTCTTTCTGTGTACTTTGAATATGGGTTTTTCTGATTAGTTGATAAATAAAACTGCATTGACCTATGGCAAGGCAGCTTAGAGGCAGGCAGAAATCTAAGCCTGTCTAAGATAGACAGGAAGAGAAAGGAGAGGGAGAGAGAAATTTCTTGCCTGTCGCACAAGGAACAACATGCCAGCTGACTGGTAAGCCACAGAACATGGAGCAAAACATAGATTAAAAGAAATGGGTTAATTTAAGTTGTAAGAGCTGGCTAGCAAGAAGCCTGCCATATGCCATGCAATTGGAAGTTAATATAAGCTTTGAAGTAATTATTTTATAAGTGGCTGTGGGATCACAGGCCAGGTGGGACCAGAGAAACCTTCAGATTACAAGTGGTGTCAAGAATTTCCACCAAAAACCTGAGAAAGCTAAAAAAAAAAAAAATTCTAAAATGAAGCTAAAAACAGTTTCATAAATGTGTCTCTCAGGCAAACCATGAGCTACACTATGGTGGGTTTGTGGCTTGTGGGCTTGAGCTACAGTATGGCGATTCCCGCCGAGGTACACAGAAGTTTCTCCAAGCCACACAGTGCACTGAATGGTGGATTTAGCTTTTGCTAGTACAGGGAAAAAAAAGTTTTCTGGGCTACACACTCCTTGATGGCAGCATCAACCCACTGCTTCCCAGAGTTGGTGATGAGCACCAGTGCTGTTGGTAAATGTACTACCATGATGTTGGGAAGCTGAGGTGGCAGAATCAGCAGCCAAGGCTGCTGATTCTGTCCTAGCCACTTTGCAGTTTAACGCAATAGATTCACAATAAGACAGATTCAGATGAAATAAACCTCTAAACAATTTACAGTGTGTGTAAAAATATACATGGGCTTGAAAGAGAGAGAACAAAGAATACATGTAGTTATATAAAGAAATAGTGTTTTTTTAAAAAAATAAAGTCTTTAAAGAGACCTTAAAAGTAATATAAAAAAATAAGCCACATAAAGATGGAAATCACACACAGAGTCTGGATTATATTGTCTTTGGGATTTTTAACTGCAGAAAGACATATGATTAGAAAGGCTGCTGAGTTAAACCAAGATATAAGATATATATATAGTATCTTGACTTCAAAATTTATGTCTAAGGATATGTTGCTTTGGAAAAGATGTTCTGATTTTGTTTCCACAGAAAATGAGAACCTGTGGATTACCTCCAGGCTAATATGGTTTGATCAGCCAAGACTTCCTGAAAGGTCTATGATGACACAAGGGCCCAGTTGATCCAACATCCAGAACAGCTTCAAGGAAACTGGCTCAGACAATGCAGCCTCAGAGACTACTTCAGTCAGGATTTGATCATAATTCTTAATTTTCTCAGGATCCCCATAAGGTTTCCAATGCCCCCCCAATCATCAACAAGTAGTATGAGAAGCTATGCCCAGATTCCCAAAACATTGTTTATAAATGTTTATTTTTATTTAAAGGGGCTTGATTATAAATCTCTTTCTAAAGAAGAAAAGGGGATATAGACATGGTAGAATAAAAGGGCAGATTATTGAAACTACTTTTAACGAGCAACAACTTGTTTGAAATGTTTTACATTGCTATGGATTTTAGTTTATTGATACAAACTTAAAGTTAATTTTTGTTATACTGTATGTATATTTCTACTCTTGTTTAAAGTATTTTGTGTATGCAGCTCATTTAAAATTGCAATGTATAATTAAGAAATACAGATTAATAATGGGTCATCTATGATAAACTTATAGTCATATTAGTTGAGTTTTCTAAATATACATAGATATATTTCAATTAGGTAGGTAATTGTCAAACACTTTATAGACCTACAGAGTATGGTATTTAAAATGTTTTAAAAACTTCGACTTTCTGGACAGTGAGACAAGTCTGGCAGCATCAATGATGGACATTGAAGAAATTCCATATGAAGTTTGCTTTCCTTATGACAAAAATTAGCCATTTGGACAATAAACTGTTATTGCCTGTACTGCTTGAGAAAATGTTGTATTGACTGGACATGCAGGACCCATGGAAAAATGACCACTAAATTTTGCCAAAACAAGGCAAAATGCTCCTTCAGGTTCCTGCTTTACAGAGGAGACTGCCAGTTATTTTATAAGACACAGAGAGAAGTGACTGAGACACTCTAGACCTATAAGCTGAAAATGAATGCCCCATCATTACAGAGGAACTTTGGGTGACTGTCCTGGCAGCCAGCTGTCTCTGTCATTTCCAGAATTTTGAAAGTTGCTTATAATACATTTCCTGTAAGTAATATTATATCCTTCTGGGATCTTTGATGTAACTGAAGAATAGATAATTATAATTATAGTTTTCCTTACTCATGATAAAAGATAAACTAGATATGAAACTTTAGACTCATAAATATAGGATAGATAATTTTCTTTATTTTGCCAAATTCAAATGGACTAGATAGTGTAACTGCAATTCTTGCTTGACAACTGTTTTGTTATATATAATTTTACTATATTAAAGCTAAAACCTTCCTTTTTGATTTGATAGAAAAGGGGAAGTGCTGGGGGATGTCTTTCTGTGTACTGTAAATATGGGTTGCTCTGATTAGTTGATAAATAAAGCTGTATTGACCTATGGCAAGGCAGCTTAGAGGCAGGCAGAAATCCAAGCAAATAGACAGGAAGAGAAAGGAGAGGGAGAGAGAAGTTCCTTGCCTGCCATACAAGGAACAACATGCTAGCAGATGAGTAAGCCACAGAACACATGGCAAAACACCGATTAATAGAAATGGGTTAATTTAAGTTATAAGAGCTAGCTAACAAGAAGCCTGTTATATGTCATGCAATTGGTAATTAATATAAGCCTCTGAGTAATTATTTTAAGTGACTGTGGGACCATAGGCCAGGCGGGACCAGAGAATCCTTCTGACAACAGCTTGATGTTGTTTATAATATAGGCACTCACAGCTACAATTTCCACCTCAGAAATTCTCCTGGAGTTGGAAAGATGACTCTTTGGAAAGAATAGCACTTGCTGTTCTTTCAAGGGAACCCAAATTTTGTTCCCATCACCCAAGTCTGATAGTCCACAACTGCCTGGAACTCCATTTCTAGGGGATCTAACACCCTCCTCTGACCTTGTTGGGTGCCTACATACAAATGGCACATACCCACATCGATACATACATGTAAATAAAAATATTCTTTCTGTGGATTAGAGATTTAATTGGAGCACAAGAACTAGAAGTTCTTGCTGAACTCTCAAAGAATCTGATAAGGAGTGCTTTAGTTTGTCTTTTGGTGTTTTAAACTCTCCTCCCCAATTTTTTAAATGACCCACATACTACTTAAAAGCTTATTGTTCAATCCCTATGTTTGTAAATTTTATGTAGTTTCTTTTGATGTTCTGTCTAGTTTTATTCCAGTATGATCTGACAAGATACAAGAAATAAATCATCTTTTTTATTTGCTAAGATCTGGTTTATGACCTAAAATGTGATCAACTTCAGAGAAAATTCAATGGGCTTCTGTAAAGAACATGTACTTTTCAGCTGGAGATGTCTGTTAAGACGAGATCTGTGGGGCAGTTTAGCTCTGAAGTTTCATTATTAATTGTTTATCTGAATTACCTTTTTGTTAATGAAAATAGGTACTGAAGTCTGAAATTTTATTATTATGTCTAAACTTTGTACCCACTATAAATATGATGAATAATAAAAGCCCTGAAGAAACTAAGAACAGAAGATTCATGCCTCAGCCAGACAAAGCCTGAATCCAAAAAAATAAAACCCTACAGCTAGTATTAGACTTATTTAGAAAATCTAAAACATTCCCTCTAATATCCAATAGGATGAGGCTGTCCCTCATTAAATTAGTATAGGTGCTATAGAAATTAGTATGTAGATTCTTCAAAATTTTTTAAAAACAATACTTCCATAAGATCCAAGTATGCCACTTCTGAATATATGCCCAAAATAACCCAGAAGTTTTCTTATACAGATACCTGCAAATCCATGTTTAATGGATTAATGGGTAAAGCAATTGTGATGTATTCCCATGGTAGAGTCCTGTTTAGTCATAAAAACAAAATATGTTCATTGCCTGAAACCGATGGAACTGAAGAGCATTGTGTTAAGTGAGGGAAACTAGACTAAGAAAGGAAAGTGTTGCCTACTTCTTCTCAAAAGTACCATGGTGGGTTACAAGAGAATATCACAGTACAAAAGTGACTATTAGAGATATGGAAGCAGAGTGGGAGAGGAGTTAAAAGAAGGAAAGGGAGGTGAATATGGCCTAGGTACATTATGCGTGCACAGAAATGTCATAATGAGCACCTTTACTTGGTATATTTAATATATGCTAATAAAAATTCACTGTCTTTATTGACAAAGTTCAGTGGAGAGCAGCCTGGGTGAGGGGTTGTTCTTTTCCTTGGAAGATGTAGTAACACAGGGTGTTTCCATTACCTAACTTGAATCCAAGCCATCATCTTCCTGGAAAGTAAGTGTCATGTGTTAGATTTTTTTTTCTTCATCTGAGGGCTTTCTACTATGGCCTCATGGTTACGTGCAAGCATGTTTTATACAATTTAACAGATGTTTGGGCAACTCAACGGTGGTGATAGTCCTCTGATCCCTGGAATTTGGCGGTTTGATCACTGCCTGAAGTTACAGGAAAAGGATCTTAGCAAAACATGAAAGAATTTTTTAAGATGGCAAAGGAGATAATTTTCCCCTCTTTGAAAGCAAATTAAATGCATTCTCTCCCAGCTCTAACTGAAATTTCCCACATATAAAATTTAAAAAAAAAATCAGACATTCTGACATCAAAACCAGAAAAAAAGAACCAAAGAGCATAAATCTATCTTTTGACAAGGAAATGACTAAATCCATTCACACCATAGTTTCCTCGGCTATGACATAGCTCACTAAAGCCACCCCCAATCATTTTATGTGTGTATATATAAGTGTGCACATACTCACACACATGTTGAAATGTGTAAATTTACATAAAGCTTAACAAAACTCTCCTAATAATTTTTAGAGAGTCAGTTTATAATTGAATATATATTTCAGTTCATTTAGTGTTATTTGTGTATATAAGATTTCAGATATGACCACTTGGTACTTAATAAAAATTAGAGGTCTCCATCTTTGGGAAAGACAATTTCTTCCACAATCAGCATTCCTTATTTGGCTGTAGTTCTTTACTTAGTGGTGGAAACCTGTGAGATTTCCCCTCTCATGGTAACATGCTACCGATGTGTTTGTTCATTTCTTGTTTAGACATTGTTGAGGTATGATGGGTGCAGCATCTCTATCACTTCTGAGAAACAAAACCTCACAATAGATTTCCTGATCCCTGTCATCTTGGAGTAGTATTGTCTGCCCACATAGGGTAATTCCATTTTTTAAAGCTGCATTTTGAAATTAGCATATTAACTTCTGGGTTTCCATAAGGCTTAAGAAACTTGAGTTTTGGTTAAGCCACTCACTAGGCCTTTCCCTCCATTCCTCTGTCTCTATTTCTGCTTAATATATAACCCTCTACATTCTTTTATTGTCCTTATTTGGTTTCAATTGCTGTAATAAGTACCATGTTCCCTTTGTGGATTTTCATGCATTTAACATTGACCTCTACTGTATGATCATATTCCTCTGCCTTGTCTTCCATCTATGATGCTCTGCTTTCCAATTAATCCATTCTATTACTGTAGCTTTCTGTTGAAGTTTTTATTTGCCTTATTATGTCTTCTATGTGTAGTATCATTTCATTTTGGCTTGTCTTCAGTAAGTCTATTTCTTCATTGAATTTTCACCTTCATCTCTTATATTGGTTTATATCAATGATCTCTATTTGTTCTCTTGGAGTACATTCCTTTCTTCTTTGAGATGTTCAAACGTACTCATAAACGTTCTTTTGAAGTCTTTGGAAGATCTTTGAGGTTATTCGAATTGGGGTCAAACATTACAGGATCTGTAACTTTAGGAGGAGACGTATTGTCTTGGATTTTAGGGCTGTTCCAGGTTTTTGCAGTGGGACTTGTATATCTGGAGTTAGTAGGCTGGGTAGTAGTGTTGGCCTGGGGATGCTGGTCTAGGGACCTCTTACCTATCAGCATGGGAACTAGGGAAAGTAGGGAGGTGGGGGAGTAGCCAGTGTCTGAGGACACCTTACCGATTGAGGGCAGGAGCTAGGCAGAAAGTAGAAGTTTAAACTGAGTTGAAACGTGCTTGAGGACTGCTCACTTGTCCGCACCAGAAGCTGGACAGGCCTAGCTGCCAGAGTCTACCAACACCTCACCTGTTCTTTCCCTCTTCATCCACCTGGAGTTGGGTGTGGAGGAAAAGTTTGTGGAGAATGCGTTGGTTCTGGGAAGCTCTTGCCTAGAGGCACCAGCATCTTGGCAGGGAAAGTGGTAGGGACTACATTTTCTGGTAAGTTTTTCTATCTATGGAAACAAGAAAGGAAAAAAAAAATAAATGGTTGAATCATTTTGATTGTTACCTGTCATCAAACTACCAGTCAGTGGTGGCTCTAAATTAGAACAGTATTTGTATCAGAAGTCCTATGATGTGGCTCTTCCACTGTGTACAATCTCTGTTTGCCCATGAGTAAAACAGGACCTGAACCATCTTCTAAGTTTGCCCGAGGCTATCAGGATATTCCTCCTGCACGTCATTAAGACATTAAATTGCAAATACCCAACAGGCAGCATAAAGCCTAATGGACAGGACTTAAAGATAAACCACGATTAAAATCTTCACATAAAAACTTATCAGCAGATATTGGCTATGTTGCATTTTTTTCAGTTCCTCTCATTTATCAGGTAAGAATTATAATATGAATTACTCTTTCCCAAGCCTCTTGGATGGATCAATTCAGAAAATTCAAATAAACCTGAAAAGTGCTCCCAGTGAGTAAAAGCGTCTTTCATTTTGTTTTATGTGTACCATTTTATGGGTATAGGTGTTTTGTTTGCACCTGTGTCTGTGTAGCATGTGTATGCAGCACCCATGCAGGCCAGACAAAATCAGCAAATTCTCTGGGACTGGAGTTACAGATAGTTGTGAGACACCCTGTGGGTGCTGAGAATTCGGCTCAGGTCCTCTGGAAGAACACCCAGCACTCTTAACCACTGAGCTGTCTTTAGCCCTAAAATCTTTAATAATTGTTTTTTTGAGACAGAGTCTCATCAAGTAATCCTGGCTGGCAGTGACCTCATTTAGAATAAGTTTGCTATGAACTCACAGAGATCCACCTGCTTCTGCCTTCCAAAAGCTGACATTGAAGACATGGTCCACCATGCCCACTACTAGGTTTTGTTATATCATTTATTAGACTATCATCATTTAGAAAGGTAAATGTTAAGTAAACACTAAAGTATTATACCCCCTCTGCCCTTAATCAAAAGTAACAAACACGCCTCATTCTCAAAATGTTTGACGATGCGGATATTGCTAATTAGCCACAGATCTTAGTACGACCCCAGAAGTTCTTCCCAGACAAACAGATGACTATGAACTGGAGTTCAGCCATCCATCTAGACACAGAACTCTATTGGCTATGCCAATATTGCAAAATGTTCTCACCTGGCCTGAGCCCTTCAGGTATTGCCCATTTTATACCATATGTTGTTTTATGTGATTATCATAATTAATCTTGATTTTTCAAATTATTTGGATTAAAAACCACAGAGATTTGCAAAACATACCTCAGAATGAGTCTGTGAGTGCATTTCTAGTGAGAATTAAACCTAATCAAGGGTTTAATTCACTGATGCATACAAAAGTTGAACAGAATAATGGGTGGTGGGTACTGTGAATGGTGGGGACATGGAACACGTAGATCACTAGAAACATAGCTTTGAAATGCATATCTTGTACTGAATCTGTCCTCCCTTCCTTCTTCTTATGTGGCTGCCACCATGGGATAAAACCTTGGAAACTGTGAACAAAATAAATCTAGCCTCCCTTGAGATATCTGTGTCACAAATTTTGTCCCAGGCATACAAAAAGAAACAGCATGATAACAGTTGTTTTGTTGAGACACTGCTCAAAAGAAAGCTAGACACAATCAACAGCCAGCAAGTAGTTTGGGCCCTCAAGATCAGTAACTTGTGTTGAGGAGATCTCAAGCCTGTCTCAAAGGAAATAGTAAAAGATCACATTAGCGCTCAAATTCAGTGGCATCTAGCTTAACCAGAGAGACAAAGCTCGAGAACACTCTCAGATTATATGATTCATTCAGTCTGTCATGGAGTCCCAATTTTTATAACCCAACCTTTAACTTTTATCCTAACATGTTCCCAAGTAATGCTAATACAGATGTTCCAGGGGTCACACTGTGAGAATCACTGCACCAGTTAAAGGACAATTGGCCTTAGAGTGAGAAGACTTCTTTTTGAGATATTCTCCTGCTTTTTATAGTACTCATGTTCTTTAAAAAAGAAAAAAAGAAAAAACAGTACTCTCTTCTAGGCTGCATCTCAGTATTTTCTAGAATGCTTATCAAGTTTTGATTTGCTTACTTGGCAGTCATTGGAAGATGGATTTGCAGAAGTCCTACACATGGTTCAAAGTAAGAGAAACATACATTAGTGCTTCAGGTGTTGCTTGTGGGGGATGGAAATTTGTGAGCCTGTAAGTTCATCAGCTGCTTGTACAGGCTCACCTTCTTCTCTCCTCTCAGCAGCCACGGCCAACCATAGCACAGAGTTAATGCAATTTTCCAACGAATTTCTGAGATTAACCAGATTCTTCACGAAGCTAAAGTTTTCCAACCGTTTAGGGTGTTTGATCCAAGACATTTCCCCACTTCACTGCTCTACAGAGACTAGAGAGAGTGTGTCAATCAGAGATGAACTGGGGTGGAACCCTCAGCCATTGGCAGTTACTCATCACAGCCCCACTTATGACTCATGACAACAACTTGCCCTGGAGAGGGGATGGAAATCATCTGGAAAACACCCTCAATAACACTAAACAAATGTTCTGGGAACAAGACAAAGAAGTAAAACATGGTCACGATAGTTAAAATCCCCTTTGGATCCTATGTCTTCCTTCGATATTTTTATTGATAGTGGAAAGAGCCCAGAGTTTGCAGTTCAAAGTCCCATCTCTGTGGCTTGTTGCTATATGCCATTGGAGAAACTACTTCCAAATTTTGTCATCTTCAAAGCTCTACAGTTGTATTTTCAAAGGATATAAAAAAAATTTTTTTGATCAATTAAATCAATAACCTAGCAAATCTCTCTTGACCTCAGTTCCCTCATCTGCCAAATAAGACAATATAGACTATTCTATAGTTTGTAAGAGTCAGAAAATAGAGGTACCTGCTGCTAGATAATGTCTTCCAAATACTACAGGGAAGATGTACCTATACATGAAATATCAACAATATTATAACTTAAGCAAGACCTGCATAATGACATCTGTTGATGTGACTATGTATCTAGGAAGGGTTTTACAAGGTCCTACCAATAAATGAAGAACTACAGGAAATCAATAGTTGTTGAGAGCAGAACATGTTTTCCTAAGGTACAGGTGCCCTGATATGTTAGCCAATCCCAAGGGGTCAGCCTTAATCACAAATACATAGAAGCAACACCAAATGGACTCAGTAGTGTGTGTGCATGAGAACAATAATTAAGAAAAAGTTATGATTTTGAAAAGGGGTAGGGGACACAGGAGGAATTGGAGCAGAGAAAGGTAATGTGGACTGGATATAAATACAGTACACACACATTAAATTCATTAAAATTGTTTAGTAAGAAAAGGAGGTTACTAATAAATAAAAGTGGATGGGCAACTCTCCAGAGCATAAAACAAAAGAATCATAGCTCTTCAACTTCTTGCAAATGGCTCATGATATAGTGAAGACTGCTCAGAACACAGTAACCCCTCAATAAGCGGAGTCTGCAAAGAATGAAAGGGTATGCTGGGAAGATGTTTCGTGATGAGCATATTCACTTCCTCATTTCCGGTATCCAGCAGCCCACATGTTCAACAGTCTCTACAGGAAAACCAACTTTATCTCAGGGCAGTGCACCTCCTCTTTATTTGAAATGTTATGCTGTAATCAGTTGCCCCTAATGTGACTGTGCTATTTATGTAGCTTCTTGTCACTCTAACTGGGAAGCTCACTTTGGAAGACAGGGGTTGCACTGCATGGGCAGCTGGACCTGTTGTCTGAGAGTCTGACAAACATGATAAGTGGCAAATATAAGGAGTGCATGGTGAAGCAAGCTGCTCATCCAGATCAAGGAACAAGAGGGAGGGGGGCCAGCGTGCTAAAATCCCTTCACAAACATTTCCTAAATGACTTAGCTTCTTTCTCAGATGGCCCTGATTCCTAAAGGTCCACAGAGTCTCTCAATGATATTCTGTTGACCAGGTCTTTAACACACAGAGCCGTGGAGGAAATCCAAACATTAGCTGGGAATGATGGGAACTAATTTATTCTCCAGTCAATGTTATCTTCATTCTAAATTAAAGATAATTCTGATTTTTTTTCAGTCTCTTGAATAGTGTCCAGAACCTCATAGTTCTCTTCCCTATAAGATAAGATTTAGGATGGGAAACAGAAGGAAAGGCACCATGGATCTTTGAGAGATTAAAAACAGCATAGCTGATCCTGCTGCCTATCCTCAGAACACAAGGATGTAGCACTTGATCTCACCACACTGTGAAAGACCTGGAGGCTTAGGGGTCATTAAAAGGACTCAGTGCTTTAAATACCTAGAAAGACCACCTTAATCACAAGGCTTATCTGCAAACATGCTCTTCTTTCTGTAATCCTGAAGACTAAGTGCAGTTGCACCGTGCCCTTGCCAACCAGACTCATTTGTCACTTTGGTGCTGTGTGCTTGGCATTTCTTATATATTAGTTCACCTGCATCTCATTCACATAAAAAAAAAAATCCTGAGAGATCTCCATCCTCAAGTGTCTCTTCCAGCTACCTGGTTTTTGAAATTCCAGTAGTGAGAATGCTCAGGAACAAGTCCAACATGACATTGTATTAAATACAGTATTTAACAGGGTGATTTTTTTTTCTGATATCTCTTAAACTGATTTGTTCCCTTTGTCTCTAAATAGAGGTATCAAAAGCTTGTGTAGGAGGCAGAGCCAGGCAGATCTCTGTGAGTTCGAGGCCAGCCTGGGCTACCAAGTGAGTTCCAGGACTGTCTCGAAAAATCAAAAAAAAAAAAAAAAAAAAGCTTGTGTATTCTCCTGAAGTCCTCAAGTACAAATGCCTGCTCGGCTTCAGGGGCTGATTCTTCTTTGACATGGTCACCAAAGCTAGGGCCAGTGACTTTCAAGGTTATCTGTAGAAGAGTGTTTTGCAATTGTTTTTCCTGGCAGTCTTTTCTTCAAAACCGTTAGTTTTTATAGGAATGAGGACAGCCAACAGAAACAGGCATGGAGCCTTTCCCCCACCATCTCTGATTCTCCAGGTACTATTCTAAAAAAACTTCTCTTCCAGGGGACTCCACTGATGCAAGCCTATGCTGGGGCTGATGATGTATCTCAGGGTAGACTACTTGCCTAGCATTCCTGAAGCCCTAAATTACATCCCTAGTGGACCTCCCCTCCCTAAAATGAGAGATGGAATGCCCTTTTCCATTAAAACTCATAGTCTTTCAGATTTGGACCCTGCTTTGTCTTCTGTTGGCCCCTTTTTCTATTTATCCACCTTATCTGCACTGCTGCCACCTACCCACTGATGCAACAAGATGCAAACCGATCTGCTTTTAATGTCTAACTTTCCAGCCCAGACGATCACTTCCCGAAACCTCTCCAAGTGAAGTGCATTTTGATTGGATCCCAAAGTTAAGTTTAAGAACTGCCTTAACATCAGCTAAGGTTTATGGAGGTCTGTGTTCCCAACACTGTACTGATTGCAGTGCAGATGACATTTAGAGCCTTTCCCTGCCACCGCTGATTTCCCTGGCTGTGACTCTGGGGGACTCTGAGTCTCCTACTGCCTTACTCTGTGCACTTTTCATGATCTCAATTTCTCTTAGAGCAGCCCCTTGAGGTCAGCACCCTCATTACCCCCAGTTTTCAGAAGGGAAAACTGAGGACCAGTGATGTGAAACAACCTGCCGTAAGTTAGCAAGCAGCATTACTTGAACCTGAGTAAAATACAGCCCCCGCCCTACTAATGAGTCACCACAGTGGTTCTATAATGACAGCCACTGTTTCCATTTTAACTAAGAAAAGCAACCGTTTCTAAAACTGAAGTCTACTGATTATTTAGTATAGAGGTGGAGGTAAAATTGAAGTATGACCAGTGCAAGTCCCTCTCCTTAAATCACTGTTGTCTTCTGTGCTCATCCACAAACATGTAACTCTTTAGCCCTCTCCGTGACCTTTTACACCAGGGTTCCTCAAACCTAAGCGCAGGATGATAAGACATATGAGAAAAAAATATCTTTGATCTTTGATGTTTATTAATTTTTTGTTGCATTTATACTTATAGGTATATAGACACGCTTATAAAACTGGGTGTCCATTTCCTGTGCTCAAGGTTTTCTAAAAATGAACACTTAAAATTTGGCAAAATAAAATAAATTTAAAAATGTGAATTAACATGCTTACTATCAATTATTGCTTCAGGGAAAGGTCCTTATGAATTCCTTTGCCATAAAATAACACTTATAGGGCAGTTACGATCTCCCTTGCTCAGGGAGAATTATTTTCAGCTTGGCAATCCTGACTACCAAAGGTCTGCATGTAGTCTTTGAGCAGCTGTCTTTATTCCATACTGAGAAACTTCTATCCAAACATTAGCTGCTGTCACAGAATATTAAAACAGTTGCGCAGTATATTTACCTCTGTTTTCACTCAGAGATTACGTCCTGAGAATAGTTATGATTGGTGCTATTTGTCTCTTAAGCAGCTGATCCCACTAGAAAATAAAGACGAATTTCATCCATTAATGAACTTAATCTGAAGGTCACATAAAATTGGAAAGATCTGTCTGTGCCAGAGTTGATGCTCCTATGCACATGCTCACACATCCTTTATGTTGTCTTAAATATCAAATTAAATTCACCTTTGATGTGCTACCAAACATTTGTTCTGAGAAAAGGGAGGAAGGTTTTTTAAAACAAGAAGCTACTCCATGTATCATTAAATGGCCATTTCCTACAAATATGTCAGCCTTTAAAGAGTAATGTAGAAGCTCAGATTTGACTCCAAACTGAGCTGCGTGCTCTGGCTTCCAGAGAAAGAGAGAAGGGGACCTGCTCAGTGGTCTGGTAGAGGAGAGCTGCAAGAAAGCATGCCATCCTCTTTGCACTGTTACATGGAATGGAAAAGACTTGGGAGAGACTGGAGGTAAGAATCCAGGAGTTAAACTTCCTTAACAGAGACATACTGACTCCTTGGAGTGAAGAAGTCAAAGGAAAACACCATTCTGAGAGCAAGGAGTTTGGAAGCAGTCTGGGAAGACTGAAGACATCAGTCAGATAAGTTAATCTTTGTTTTAGGAAATTTGGAAAAGCAGTAACATTCAAAACTAGATGCTTTCAACTTTTGTAACTGAAAACATGACTTCATTATCATTTATGTGTATTTTAAAAGTAGTCAGGGCTGTTTCAATAATAATAATTTCCATTTATTTGCCTTTCTAAAATAACCTCTGGTCACAGGTTATGTTATTTGCTGTACTTGATGTGAACAATCACAAGAAATAGGCACAACTGAAACTTCATAATTATCAGTAGAGAAATTCAGGCATGAAGAGGTTAATAATTGCCCTAAGGTTATAACATCCTTAAATGACAGAGCCAGGATCTGAACCTCTGCCTCTGTGATCACTGAACATGAGCTTTTAATCCTTAAGCCAATTTCACCTTCCATAAAGCACTCTGCAGGTAATCAAATCCTAGTCATATAACACTGCCTAGTAATTAGCTGTCAAGTCTGCTTATACTATTGATGAGAAATCTGAGACAAAAACGATGTTAAATAAATTTTTCAGGCTTGCATAACTAGAAAAAAACGAGATTCCAATTTTGAATTCAATGCCATCTATTGGGTATATTATTTTTAAATGTAAAAATAATTCTGGGTGTGTTGGTGCATGCCTATAATCTTAACACTTGCGAGGTGAAAGAGGTAGGGTTATGAATTCACAACCTCGCTGAGCTACATGGCAGATTCAGTCTAGCCTGAGCCACATGGCAAAACACCCTGTCTTTAAAATCCTATTGGAGAGTGGAGATACAAAGAACCAGGAGTTCAAAGCCAAGCTCAACTGCACAGCAAGTTTGAGGCCACAGTGGGCTACATGAGACCCTATATCACGAAACAAAAGATGCCAGGCAGTGGTGACACATGCCTTTAATCCCAGCACTCGGGAGACAGAGCCAGGTGGATCTTTGTGAGTTCGAGGCCAGCCTGGTCTACAGAGCGAGATCCAGGAAAGGTGCAAAGCTACACAGAGAAACCCTGTTTCGAAAACCCACAAAAAAAAAGAAAGAAAGAAAAGAGAAAAGAAAAGAAAAAAAGAAACAAAAGGCAAAACCCAAATGAATGGAGAAGAGGCAGAACTGGGAATGTAGTTCAGAAAAGAGCCTTCTTCTAGAGCACTCAAGGCACATTGCAGGTGTGTAAATATTCAAGTGTTTCCTTGCTTCTTGTATATCAAATTTGTACTAAGTGTTTCTGTGTGTCCAGGAGATTCTTTTTAAGTTTTAATTTCATTTATAAGTGAATAAAGATTCAGAGTTATTAAGCAACAGCAATCTCATGGGAATGCCTTGGCAGCCTTCATGAAGACTTGGTTCTTGAGGCTTTCTTTTGTAAACAAAATCAGGGATTAATATAAAGCAGAATCATCCCTGCCCATTTTTCAATTCATCATTGTTGGGCCATCTTGTCTTTCAGGCAGCGATGCTGACCTTCTAGCAACATCCCCACATGAAGACACTTTGCTCACATTTGAAAGCTTTCTGGCAAATTTCCCATTTGCCTTAAGCCACGCTGCCTCTAGAGTTTGGTAAATCACAGTCTCTGAATGTATTGAGTTTGTCAGTTTGTAACTGTTAGAATACTCAAGAACAAAACTGACCAATTGTCTGAGTTTTCCCAGGATTAGGAGAAAGTGGGGTGTCTCCCTGAGGACTTTTGGCACTGAAACCAAGAAAGAACCAGGCAAACAATGTTAGTGGTTGAATAGATGTCAATGAGATGGTAAACGAGGCTAAGAACAGGAGAACCGTTGCAAACATCATATAATCTATTTATTCTTTCATTCCCATAAACACCCAATTCTACACTACCCCAGACAAACTTCTAAATATGAGTGGTAGACAGAGACTCTATCTCCAATAGCTCTAACATTTAGTACAAGGCAAACTTACAAACAATCATTACGTCAGGCAAAGTGACAAGAGCAGTAACTGAAAATTCAAATAACATTTGTGTGTGTGTGTGTATGTGTGTGTGTGTGTGTGTGTGTGTGTGTGTGTGTGTGTGTACTAAAAGCACTTCCAAGTAAAGTCCCTTTGTGCAAATGAGGTTCCAAGAACCTGAACTCTCCTCTTAAAACATAACAAGTCAAACAAAATAATGGCCATCCTGCTCACATCAGGTGTGACTGTCAGCATTTCTGGGAGATCTAACTCAGCTTAACTAAAGCTTAAAATCCAAGCTTTAAAATGAACGTTATCCTGATGGGGAACTCAATGCTATGTGTAGTGGTTCTTGAACTGTGGTCATCTTCACTTGTGTATAAATGTCTTTATTGATTTCACTTAAAAGCTGGCATTATTTGATATGGTATGTTTGTTGTTTTCTTTTGTTTTACCCCGTTGAATCTGAAACTATGGAAGACAAGCGGCTTAAAGAAATGAGTGACTCAGAGTAAACATACTGTCCTTTTCCAGGCTGTCACTTTATAGTAAAGATGTGGAAAACTAGTCAAGTAGAAGTTTGACAGATCTCTATGCATAATGAGATATGTCTATTTAACAATAGATCTGAGAGCTGAGTGTGTGGGAAGGGAGAAAACAGTTTGAGGAGGATGGCAGGTAGTATAAACAGACCAGCTGTAATGTACTGTGTAATGCCCTCCAAAAATATGCACAATACACTTTGTAGAACCTTAAAAATACATTAGCTCCTATTGCAGTTAGAACCATTAAGGAATATTAATAGTTTTGAGAGCAGAACATTAACCTAGACTGGCTTCATGGACCCAATGTTATCAACAGAATCATTACAAGAGGAATATTAGAGCATCAAAGCAGTAAAAGACTTGTGAAAACCCAATCAACAAGTTGGAGGGTTGTGAGGAACCAATACCAAACCAAGGAAAGCAGGCAGTGATGCTCAGCCTTCCTAATGCTGTGACCCTTCAATACTTTCTCATGCTGTGGTGACCCCCAACCATACATTTATTTCATTGCTACTTCAAAACTTTAATTTTGTGACTATTACTTATCATAATATAAATATCTGATATGTGACTTCGGTGACTAGGTCCTTGACCCCAAAGGGGGTCATAACCCACAGGTTGAGAACCACTGCTGTGGATGGTGGAAAGGACAAGAAGATGGATTTGATTCTGAAGACAGTAGGAAGAAGCCATCCCTAACCACACATTAATTTTAGAGTTAGGATATTAGAACTTCAAACATTCATTACTATAAGCTCCTTTTTGTTGCCTCCTTAAAATAAGAGAAAACTGACACACTGCCCTATATTGCAAGAGGCAGATTCTTAGGTCTCTGGTGAACTCTATTATAGAATTTAAATAGTATCTTATTAGCAACAGGAGTTCACTAAGCAATTCATGGAAAGGACAAGAAAACACAAAAGCCAACTTTCTCAAATATTGAACCTGGGGCTGTCAAGATAATTCAGCAGTTAATAACACTTGCTGTTCTTCTGTAGAACCTGATTTAGTTATAACACCTAAGTACAACAGCTTGCAGATAACTGCCTGCAGCTCCAGTTCTAGGGAATCCAACATCCAGGCACCCACACATGGTGTACATTCACACAGACACATATACATACACATGAATTAAGATTAAAATTAATCTTTAAAAAAATATACCCAGGTCAATCATGACCTTGAGGACCTCAGGCTGATCCTGTGGGTCTGCCTCCATAAGTTCTTCAAGGACTTGAAAAATAAGAAACAATGAGTGTTTATATGTCTAAATCCAGGGGTCTCTAGTCTGTAAATTTCTTATGAGATCCTAGTTTTGTGTTTGAGGGAAATACTAGGAAAAAGTGGGATTAATTCTTCTCATTGTTTGGTCAAATTTGCAGAGGATAACAGCTGTGTGTCACTTTTCTTTGTGTGATTTGATTTCTAATTCAATTGTTTGCTGATTTTTTGAGGGTTTTTCTCATTTTCTTTAATTTATTTACAGTTTAGAAAAAAAATGTTAAGCATCCAGGGAAACTAAGCACACAAAAAGAGAGTCCTATATCCTCTAGTATGCACTTTATCCTAATATCTTAAATCATGCTTATATAATGTATCAGGTATGTTTGCTATAGAGAGTGAACCAATGCTGGCACACTATTATTACTTGAAGTCCACAGATTATTCTAATTATTACTAATGGTGCAGATGAAGAAAGCAACTGAGAACGGGCATGTGAACTGTCCAAGGCCAGGAATATGACTGGCAGGACAGTTGGAGCTAGACCACATTCTGAGTCATCACAGGACACGGCTCTCAATGTCTTCAAGTCTAAACATGATGAAAAAAAAAATGAATCCTCTTTCAAATTTCCATCACTTTCCTCTTAATCTGAGGGTAGGGATTTCTTTCCAACTTCAAGGGAAATTATTTAAAACAACCACCGAGTCACACTACATTCAGAAATAGGCCAGGCAGTTGATACAAGGCCAGACTATTGGTCACTACATCCTGAGTGTAAGAATAGATCTGTGTGGATGCTTCACTGCAACATCAACCCCCAGACTTCCCATGTGAAACCATGCCAGCCAGTGCTACCTTCCACTCTTAGCATTGGGGGTGGGGTGGGGGTGGCTACAGATTCCACCCCTCAAAGGGGGACAGAGGAACTGAGCTTGAGAATCCGTTACTTTCAAAAGCACAGTGCCAAAGCATAAAACAAACAAGAAAATTTCTAAAAGCAAAGCCCATCCAGCTACAATTTTGGAACCCTGCCCTGAAATACAGAAACTTTTACTGGTAAACTGGAAATGTCTCAGAACAGCTGAACCAAATCCTTTTTCTGTACTCTGGGAAGTCCCCACTTGCAGTGGGTTATACCAGTCAGTGGTGAGACCCCTCGAGGGGAGAATATGATTCGGCATTCCAACAAGTGGCCTGGGAGACCCTGTAAGCAAGTGGACGTGGAATAGTCTAACCTTCAAAGAAAGGGGCTTTCCATGGATTTCCCAAGAATATGCATTTATCTGAAAAGGAAAATAGAGGAGAAAGCCTTGCTGGTCAAACAGAAAGCAGGTCTGTCCTCTGCACAGTGCGGGCACTGTTCAGTCTTCATTCTCATGGGAGAGACATCCATGACGCATACTGAAACTCACTATTGGATTCTCATTTGGGATGCATAGTCTACTCGGTGAAATGGGCGCTTAATAACCCTCTGTCTGAAAGAAGACAATTGAGTTTGTTGCTAGCCAAACATTTCTGTCTCTTACCCTGATCAAACTCTCCACGAGGAGAGGAAGAAACTTCCCACTGTTCCTTTCACGTAGTTGCTCACTCCTGCCTTTTTGCCTTTACGCGAGCTGCTCATTTGGTCCAAAGCCTGCTTTCTCTCTGCTGAATGTTTAATCATTGCTGCAGATGACAAAGACAGTGTTGGGACTGACAGTGGTGAGTGGCATAAAATGCTTGTGGCAGTAGTCTGCCTGGCATTGCCCCAAGAACATCACATGGATTATTTTGTCTGCTCCTAAAGCCAAAATATGATAGAAATGCCCTAATTTGCCTCATTTTACAGACAATAAAAGAGGCAGAAGGATGTCTTATAAGGCAAATAAGCGCAGCACAATGTTGTACACAGTCAAATAGAGGATGTGTGAGATGGGTTGGTGTCAAATGCAAGCCTAATTTGAGCTCCATTCTCAGAATCTACCATGGAAGGAAATATCTAACCCCCAAGGTCTGTTTTCCCTTTCAGATGTGCTCGCGTGCGCGCGCGCGCGCACACACACACACACACACACACACACACACACACACACAGAGAGACAGAGAAGGAGAGAGAGAGAGAGAGAGAGAGAGAGAGAGAGAGAGAGAGAGAGAGAGAGAGAGAGAGAGAGAGAGAGAGAGAGTTGAAGAGTCTTATATGATGATGAACACTAAGACCCACAACTGGTGGGGCTCAACAAGATAAGATAAGGTAGAATAGTCAGCCTTAAATTGAACATTTGTATCACACCTCTTTCCCGAAGGCTCTGGAATCATCATGGATGATGAGGCAGGAAGATGGTAAGAGCCATAGTCAGTGGGTAACTGCAACAAGACATTTTTTCCAGACACAACAGGGTAGCAGCACATATGAGCTCTCGATGACTGTGACAATGTGCACAAGATGTGCACAAGATCAAGCTAGACAACAATTCGAGCACGAAGGGGAAGGAGCTCATGAAGCCCCACCCCTAACTAAGGAAGCACTGGGAATCAATGCCTGCTGGGACTAGGAAATTGTTCTCTTTTTCCTGAGGATATGGACACTGATAGACTACTCATACTCCAAAGATGGCACATACTGACAGTACTAAGTGGATTCAGGAGTTTGAGAAAGACACACACAGAGAGAGAGAGAGAGAGAGAGAGAGAGAGAGAGAGAGAGAGAGAGAGAGAGAGCACATGAAATTTGGAGAGCATAGTGGTGGTGGGAATAGGGCAGTTATTATAAGAAGGAGATTGAGAGTTGACTTCATTAAAACACATCACATGCCTGCAGGGAGTTCTCAAACAAGAAGACACTTTCTTTAAAAAATATATAATTAAAGAAATTAATTGGGGAGAGATCTCAGTAGCCAAAACACTTGCAGCACAAGCCTGATGGCTCCAGTTTGATCCCTGATTCCCACCTAAAGGTGGAGGAAGAGAACCAGCTCCTGAATGCTGTGCTCTGGCCTCCATATGGATGGGATGGCATGCAGGAATATGCATCAACACACACTTTATTCATCACCCCTAGTTACCCACAGATTCGGCCCTCCTTTCCTACCAACCAACTCTTTTTCTTCCAAGCTTCGCGTCTAAATAGTGTTGCCTATGTGTTTGTGGATGTGTGGATGTCCACTGAGGCATGGCAACGTTTTTAAAGAAAATTGACTCTAACTCTCTTGGCAGCAACTGACTGCCAATAGCTGGGCTAGGATTGGGAGCTTATATTTCCCCTCCTTTTCCATACTGAGTTAGGTCTGCCTTGAGGATGCACGCGGCTTGCGCCTCTGTCCTAACACCTAGGACTTCATGTGTGCAGGTTCCCTATTATATCAAAAGGACACTGCTGCCTCGTTTTCTTTCATCACCTCTGGCTCTTACAGTCTTTCCACACCCTCTTCAGCAACAATCTCTGAGCCTTCCGAGGACTGGCAAGCATAATATATCTATTTTTTCCCTTTCTATTTTGAGCAACAGGATTATCCTGGATGAATTATTCTGGGAATGGGCCTATGGAGTGAAGTACGAATAAGCCAGTGGTCTCAACACAGACACAGAAAAAATATACCATTGGTTTACTGCAGAGACAGAATGTATCACTACAGAAGTCATCAAGTTCTAAGTCTTCCAAAGGCTAGTTTCCATTTTCTCTACATGTCCATTCTATTTACATAGAAAAGGCTAGTTTCCATTTTCTCTACATGTCCATTCTATTTACATAACTGACTATGTAAATTAGCACAAAGGATGAATATTCATGTAAACATCAGTTATCCAATTATGGAAAAATAGGGGACTTTTTGCTTCTTTTGTTCTTATTGAAATTGCTGTGACTGTTAAAAACCCCTCCCAACAAGGTCAACTGACAAAGAATTTTTAAATTTTCATTAATTTGTTGTAAATGTTAGCTTGTTAAGACTAAACATTTGCACTGGGACAAAACAGTAAGTTCATTACAAGTCGTAAAACCAGCCTTCAAGAGCTTTCCCTTTGGAAAGCTTATCATTATGCTTTAAAGCCTAATTGACAACATTTTAGGAACTTTGCCAATACCATTTCAGAAGTATCATTATGAAAATATGTACTATATTATCTTATAAGTTATTTTATTCATTTTTGTTTGGTTCTTTGAGAATTTTGTATGTGTCTTAATCATCCTTCCAGATTCACTTTCCTGCATAACCAACCAACTTTCTGTCTTTTTTTTTTTTTTTTTTTTTTTTTTTGGCACTGATCAAGTCTAGTTTGTGCAACTTTATATGTTCATGGATGCATGGCCTTGCCAGGGATGCAGTCAACTTAGCAGGAGCTACACTCTTAAAAAAAAAAAAATAGACTCTCTTTCTCTCCCAGCAGCTATCACTTGCCAATAGATCTTTAACTATGGGCAGAACTTCATGCCCAACTCCCTTCTCCATGTTGGGATTTAGTCACAGATCTTCGTGAGAATTTTTGCATATCTTGTGTGGAATCATAACCATTGTGAGTTTATATGTGCACCCACCCTAATGGGTCCGGAAGACTGTTTCCTTCTAATCACCCACTGACTCTTACATTCTGCACCTCCTCTTCTGAAATGATCCGTTAACTTACACATTAATAAATAATAGGAAAAACATCACTGCTATGACTTAAATACATGTAAATCCGGGGTTTCCTTAGTGGATTTCAGTCTTTTAATTGAAGAATGACAAGAGCTGTCAGGTATAAGGAGTGGACTGAAGTTCTAGAGCAGACTGTTTTCTTCTGGATAATTCTTGCCTGCTCAGTTTTAAAAAATGGTTTTGGTCTTGAATTAATTACCAATTTGAAGACTATCATTTTTACATTGAGTTCATAGGACATTGTTAGCTCTTTCAAGGTGCTCATATTTAAAAAATAGTTTTCCTACACTGTAATGCTGTGAGCAAGATGAGGACTGGAGTTCTGATACCCAGAACTCAGGTGAAAGCCTTGTGAGCATAAAAAAAAAAAAAAAAACTATTTATAGCTCCTGCACTTTGTCATTAAATCAGACATAGGATCCTCAGAGCAAGCTGACCATCTAGTCTATCTCAATGCGAGTACTGCCTCTTCAGTGAGAAATCCTACATCAGGAAATAAAGTAGAGAAAATGACCAAGAAATACAAGGACTGTCAACCTGTGGCCTACACACACACACACAAACACACACAGACAAACATACACACACACTCATATGCACTGTATATGAACCAAGTCATGTATAAACACATATATACTCCACATACACATATACATGGAAAGGAAAATTAAATCAGTTACTGGACGCTAGAAAGGTTGAAATTTTTGTAAAAGTGAAGATAAAAAGAAATTTCAATGTAATGTATATATAAGCACAGACCCAGTCTATCGTCAGCCCACTCATCTCTAGAAAGAAGCTGGCGAAAAGGACAGTTAATATCCATGATGATTAATCTGTATTCCCAACTTGACTGGATTTGGAATCTCCTAGGAGACAGACTAATGCCCAAGACTTTGAGAACATTTCCAGGAAGATTTAATTATGAGACAAGATCTACCATGGATATTAGCTATACCATTCCAGGTGCAGGGTTCCTGATTAAATTAAAAAAGGGGGGCTCAAAAAGAGAACAAAGCACATGCATGCTGACACTCTTTATTGTCTACATCCCAATACACTGAGATGTGAGATGTGAACCAGCAGCCTCCCAATAGCATAGACAGTAGGTTGTCCTCCTGGATTCCATAATGAATGGTACCCACTGCAATGTGAGCTAAAATAATTCCTTATTCCCTTAAAGTGCCTTTTTTTTGGATATTTTGTCACAGCAACAAGAAACATAATTGATACACATCCTTCACTCATTCCTTAAATAAATGTTCTATTACTGTTACTAAACTTTTTAGTACTCAGTTCAAGGTATTCGAGTTACAGTTTTGAACACAGTAAGACGTTGCTGCATGGCTGAGTACTTACAGAGACAGACTTCTTATGATGAAGATGGAGCTGAAGACATGATGAGAACTTTGAAGATGGGACATCTTACATGGTAGCTGGTGAGATACTAGCCAGCATGTGCAAAGGGAAGGAGCTACAAAGTGGAGACAGATACAGATCAAAGACATAAGGACAACTGAGGCTAAACCAATTAGTCCATAGGAGTCAATTTGGTCTTTGTTTCTTTTTCATGGAAAACTCGAGTTGTCTGATCCACAGGGAAACTTCCTTGTCAGAAACCTGAGATACCAGGAACTCCTGATGGGAACCTCTGCATGTGGTCATACAGGTCAAACATGGCCCCATTCCAGGCAGCTCCATTTACCAAGACATAATAATGGCACTATAATCTTGCCATGTGACAGCTCTGCTCCATGATGTTTTGGACTCTTCTCCCAGCACAGGGAGATCATCTATTTTTACATAGATGTATTCTACTCCAGGTACGTTTTCAAGGCTTCCCATGTGATATGGAGAGCAAGTCACATCAGGTTCACCAGACTGGTGATGGTTCTAACATTTTGCTAATCTGGATATCTGAAGATTCTAAAAGGTTTAGAAATTGGCTCTTCTCGATTGCCAAGTCCTTGTGCCACCACCACCCAGCTGGATAATCACTCTGATGCCCACCTGCAGGTAGTTCAGGCTCTTGATGTCTTCTCTATCATCAGCAAGACCAAATTACAAGTAGACAGAGTTAGGGAAAGACTGTTGAACAAAGTTGAGGAAGGCAGCTGCTGATATCCTGTTTCAAGTTACCTTATTCCTGACTGTTCTGCGTGTGCTTATCTAGAACTCAGTAAAATACCAGCACATATAATATGGCATATATGATTAAATGTGTTGTATAATAAACCCACTGTATATGAAAACATGGATATCATACACACTACATTATGTATATTTAGAATAGCTCATCATATTTACTATGCGCTTAAAAATTAGTGCTAAATATTTGCCTACTATGGTATACATATCAATTATTTCTATTTTCCAGCTTTACCTGAAACTAAAGACTCACAGAGTCCTTCATTTTTGTAGCAGCTTAATAAGACATGCCAGCCATTTACTAGGGCCCGGCCAAATAAAGAAGTCTACACACCAGAGGCGGTGCCCGGGATAGAGGCAGTGGTGAGTTCTGGTTTGGAGAAATCCACTTAACTATCTGTCGAGGGCTAAGGTTATAGATTAAATGCTAGCATGTTAGCCTCGCATGCATGAAACACTGGATTCAGTTTCCCAGAGCCATATAAACCTGGTGCACTGGAAAGGTGGAGAATCGATGTTTAAGGTTATCCTTATGCTACACACAGTGAGCTCAGTGTCAGTCTGAGCTACGTGACACCTAGTCTTGAAAGAAAACAAACAAACAAACAAAAAAGAACTCTCAGATTTAATAGAGAATTTTTATTCTGAACAATAAGATGATATAAAATAATTTGTAACATTTCATGTCGCATCTCAATGAGTACAGAGCTGTGAGATGTCAACAGGTTCCTTAAAATTCTGTCCTAAGAATCTTAAAAAATTGTCTATGTTCTTCTTCGGAGACCTTCACAATTTTCCCAGACCTATCACTGATCACACACACACACACACTCAAGCATGTATATACATAAGCGTATGAGCATATGTACATGCATATGCATGTGCATGTATGGGGGTCCACCAAACATAACCTGTATCTTCTAGTAGACTATTTATAATTCATAGGTTAGAGTTTAGAGGAAATTAGATAACATTATTTTTTTAATTGAAAACATTATTTCAGGGCCAAACAGATGGCTCAATGTTAAGATCACTTGCTGCTCTTCCAAAAAGCCCAAGTTGGGTTCCTAGTACTCACATGGGTTGTACACAACCACTTGAACCTCCAGCCCCAAGAGATCTGACACCCTGTTTTGGGTTCTGCGGGCATCCACATAGTCAGAGCATTCACTCATATTGACGCACATATGTACATATACACAAATAAAAATCATAAAAATCAATCTGTGAAATATTTTTAAGATAAAACTGTATGTTCACAACTTTCTAATGATTTTTTAGGGTTAGGATTTATGAGATGTAATTCCTCACTAGAGTTTATGTATTTCTGAGAATACAACTTCGAACAACCAAGCAAAAATCCCCTTCCAAACATATCTAAATCCCTACATAATTACTGCAGCCTTAGTAACAAAGGGCTGTGTCCCCAAGCTTACACCATTTGGAACAGACTACCAAGAAAGGTTGAAAAAAAAAAAGAAAAGGAGAGCTTGCCTTACTCTAATTATTTGTTTTAGAGGAAAGAATCAATTCACATGACAGACCCTCCACCAAATAGAGCGGCCAACATGAAGAGCCCTTTGTGCAAGCCCGCTTTAGTCTCCCCCTAGATAAAGAAAGGAAGGAAACCAGAGTTTATTTTAAGGGCCCTATCCTGTCTTCCATCACAACGTAAACAACCATCCCCTCTTCTGGCCAGACTAGGGGGGTGTTCCACAGCCTCTCGCAGACTCGAAAGCAAGCCCCACTGAAAGCGGCTGCTGGCAGAAGATAAGGAAGAAAGAGGGCCCACAGAAGTTTATTTATCCTATCTGTGACTGCAACCATTGGGGAGAGACTGTAAATTCCATATACTTTACTCTAGACAGGCTGTCAGCTTCAAAGAGAGGTATGTGAAGTGCCTGGAACCTTCTCTCTGCCATTAGGCCGAGCCTGGCCAAGCTAAGCTCAAGTTCTCTGTGTCTGCGAAATGAAGCACACACTCATAGGCTGCAATTTTGCTGGCCAGACAGGTGCTGCAAGGAAGGCACATTGCTTTTTTAAGAGGGTCAAGAAGAGCCAAAGAAGAAAACTAAGTGAAGAGTAGACAAGAACTGGCATTTGTGTTAACCCCTGGCCCACCGTATTCCTGGCCCTAGTGCATTACTCACTGGGGGATATTTTAAGAAAGAAGACTATGTTTTCTGACTGTAAATACGAGTGCAGCAGGTTGAACCAGGATACACCAAATATTTTTCTAACTGAGGGAGACCAGTGTAGAATTTAGATGCCAACAGGATGACTAAACAGCCATTTGTCTCATATTTACTCATTTAGAGGTGAAGGGAGTGGAAAGAAACAGCTGGCCGGGGCTATTTGTATTTGGAGGCAACAAGATACAGCATTTCATAGAGAGTATTTTAAACCTAAAGCGGATTACAGCCACAGGCTGTTTATAGAACCTTCAGGGTCTCCATCTCAAGCTTTTTTTAAATCAGTCTACACATACATGCAGAAAAGAATTTTAACCCGATCTCATTGATGAGGTTTTTGCTTGTTGATTTTTTTTTTTCTGGAGCATTTAGTCTGTGAACGATAGTACCTGCTTATATAATAGGATAGAAGAGAAGACCTATGACAAGTTAGAACTTTGGTTGCTTTAAAAAGAGTAATGAATAAAAAACAAGGCATGCCTAATTATCCTACTATGGTGAAGACCCCTTAATCTGTCAGTAATAAAACACCATGTCTTTATTTTTGTGTGGGGCACAGAACCACTGAGCACCCCAATATTTTCCATAAGGTAAGGTGGTGCTAACAAACTCACAAAAGCCTCCCAAGGACTGAATTCTTCAATGATTTTTTTTTCCATTACTAATACTTCCAACACATTTTCCAAAGCCAACTGTCCGGTCTCCCTCCACCAGCAAAATAACCCAACACAGAGTTTCTAGAGCAGGGTCTTGGAGAGTGGCATATTTATATTTCACTTAATGTTTTAGGAAACTCGATTCAGAAGTGCCATTCTAAAGAAAGTTCCGTGCTACCACCAAAATTTAGAACCCAAAGAATGTCTGGTAGTCCTCCAAGATTGGCATCTCCTCTTTAAGGTTCTTCAGCAATTAGGAAGTTGCCTGGCACAGGATACGTGTGCAATGCATGATTTGTTAACCTCTGGCTTTCATAAACTTAATTCCAATATTGACTCTCATTTTTCTTATTGAAGAGAAGGAAAGGCTTTGGTGTGGCTACTGAGAAGAACAGATAATGAGGGTTAATGAAGGTCTGGCATTTTGTTGTTGCTGTCTGTTTCTCTCTGAATTGGCTAGTAGTTATCTGTGTTGCAATTGTTATCACATTCACCCTATTCTGTCTGTTTTGTTCTCAGTTTGGGTTATCAGTTTCTTTTGGCTTAATTATAATGTGACAAAACATACTAGATAGCTGAGATTCCATTGAGTGGTGGAATAGGGTAGAGAATGGGGATTGGGGAATGTCTCTTTGTGTAGCACAGGCTGGCCTCTGACTTAGGATCCTCCTAATTCAACTTCCTTGTTCTTGTTTCACCCTGATGCTAGTTTCACACACACACACACACACACACACACACACACACACACACACACACACACAGAGAGAGAGAGAGAGAAAGAGAGTGCACTTTACAACTCATCTAGAAACTTCAATTAGAACTTCAGTCTTCCTCTGAGATTATCTGATTTTTATCACTCCTTAAATATTTGCATCTTAAAGTAATTCTAAAAAACTAGTGATGCTTAGAGTCCCTCATGGTGACCTCTGGCACTTCTTTAAGGGTGACACTTTAGCTCTGGGTTGGAAACTGTTTTACAGAGAGGCTTCTTCTAACAAACTTTCATCTCACCACCTTGGAGAGAATGTAGGAAGATTGGCCAATGATCTCTACGAGTTCCTGTGAGGATGCATCTTTGAAGCTCCCAGGTTGGTACTTTTCATTAAACCCAGCAAGGCCTTTTATCCAGAAGACCTAATATTCTTAGAGAAAAAGAAATATAAATGCAGTATGTATTCCAACAAAAACTCACCATACTTCTCAATCAGGATAA
This sequence comes from Peromyscus maniculatus bairdii, assembly GCF_049852395.1. Classification (NCBI taxonomy): domain Eukaryota; kingdom Metazoa; phylum Chordata; class Mammalia; order Rodentia; family Cricetidae; genus Peromyscus; species Peromyscus maniculatus. The sequence goes on along the minus strand of NC_134871.1, from coordinate 7,258,201 downwards.
ACTGTGCCAAATGAAACAGCATAATCAGTGCCAGTGGGGATCAGACAGTAATAGCATTAAAGGAACAGCTTATATCAGCTGTACAACAAAGATAAGACAAAGCAGAGGGCCACAGAAATACTAGAATGGTGGAGAAGTTGGAATTTCTACTTGGAAAGACCTAAATGAGAACTTAGACATTTATGGGTGCTAAAATCCATATACTCCAGCATCAGACGATTTTTCTCATTGCTTCTACTGTGGCTACAAGAGTACACCTTTCTCATGGTACTTATGACATCAAAGTCACTGTATGGTGCAGCTCTTTTCCTTCAGTCCTATTAAAATATTAGGATTTCTGGATAAAAGACTCTGGATGGGTTCAGTGAAAAGTACCAAGCCAGGAGCTAGGAAGGTATGTGCTTTTCAAGGCACTGCATGTGGTCTTCCTACTTCCTCTCCAAAGAGAACAGGAAAGTGGTTAGGAGGAGCCTCCAAGCATCAGTTTCAAACACAGAGCTAGAGGTCATCATTAAAGATGATTAGGTTTCCCCATCATGATCTTGATGCCCTTGTTCATAGAATCCCTCTTCTTTCTCTTCTACTAGACTCCTGGAGGTCGACCTGGTGTTTGGCTATGGATCTCTGCACCTGCTTCCACCAGTTACTGGAGAAAGGCTCTAGGATGATAGAGTTTCACCAATCTGAATAAGCCAGTTCAGGCACCCTCTCCACTATTGCTAGTAGTCTAAGCTGGGGTCATTCTTGTGGATTCCTGGGAACTTCCCTAGCACCTGGTTTCTCCCTATCCCCATAATGTCTCTTTCTATCATGGTGTCTCTTTCATTGCTCTCCCACTCCACCCCTGTTCCAGTTCGACCATTCCTTTATGTTCTCTTTCCCCACCATGGTGGTGAAACTACTGAGACAACCAAACAAAAATAGTGGGAACTCAGGAAATTTAGACCAACACCTGTGGAGCCTCCACAGGACTGGTGTAAGCCCTTTGCATAAGCCAGATGGATGTGTAGCTTGTTCTGCTTATGGGGGTGGGGGTGGGATGGGGCATGGGGGACTGGCAGTAAGATCAGGATCTATCCCTAGTGCATGAGCTGGCTCTTTGGAGCCCACTACCTATGGTGGGACACCTCACACAGCCTTGAGGCAGGGCGAGAGACTTAGACGTGCCTCTACTGAATATACCAGGCTCTGCTCACTGCCCATGGGAAGTCTTCCCTTCTTGTAGGAAGGAATGGGAGAATGGGCTTGGGGGGCAGGGGGAAGCTAGAAGGGGATCTGTGATTGGTATGTAAAATGAATAAAACATTTCTTAATAAAAAATAAAAAGAAAAGTGAGACAATCATAAATAAAGATGATTATTGCAAATCTTTTTTTAAAAAAGAAAGGTAATTAGGAATGATCCTGGGGAAATCTAAATCCTCTCAGCTTTTTCCAATAGCTTGAAAGAGGCAATTTTTTTAGTGACCAATGAAAGCAGATTTCAAAGGATGGTTGAGGTAAAAAATGAAGTTCCTAGGTAAGTCTTAAGGATGTGTGTGTTTGGGCTATGGGAAAGCCAACAATATATCAAGTAACTCATGAAAACCAGATTTAATTAGAAAAAAAATAAAATTAAAAACTTCTTTCCAATTTTCCATGGATCTAGCCCAGCAGTTCTCAGCCTGTGGGTCATGACCCTTTGGCAAACTTCTGTCTCCAGAAATATTTAAATTACAGTTCACAAGAGTAGTAAAATTACAGTTATGAATTAGCAATGAAAATAATTTTATGATTGGGGTCACACAACATGAGGAACTGTATTAAAAGGTTGCAGCATCAGAATGACTGAGGACCACTGATCTAAGCTGTCTAGATTGACTTAGGTAAATCTTGGGAAGAGCTTATCCTCATTCCCATGTTCCAGGTGAATTTTCTTTCTGTTTTTCCAAGCCTAAATGAGATACCCTTTCTTTTACCAGAGTAATTCAGCTCAGACAGACCATAACTTCCTCTTGACAGACTAGCTTAAATTTGATTTGTGGTTTCAGTGGTGCCCCTGTTTATCTGTACTGACCTCTCATCCCTGGGCAATCAAAGCCTTCATATTTAAAATCTGCAAAATTTGGGAAAATTCCATACTTTGACTTTCTCAATCCAAGTGCAGGAATGGTAACCTTCCTTCCGCCTACAGAACTGTGGCAAAGACTGAGTCAGTACTTGCAGGGGCTCTCAGAACGATGATTGGCATAAAATACAGCCTGCAAAACATTAGCAGCCTAGGGATTATCCTGATCGTCTTTCTTTGAGCTATTTTCTTGCTACTGTGCAGTTAGTGTAAACTAAGATGATGGTTAACTATCTCTTTGTGAGCTCCCTGCCAGCCTAGGTCTTAGTATTATCTCCAGACTCCTTTAAAATCAAAAGAAAACTCCTGCCTCGCGTACCAGAGCCCATGCAGAGCTGGGGCCACTTTATCTTGCTCACCTTATCTCTTTCATTCCTACAAACCCAGGAGAATCCTACAGGCACACCCCAACACACACACCCTCCCCCTCCGGAACCCCTCTGGCAGCTTTTGCTCTCCAGGGAAGCAAACACTATCCTAATCCCAAGCCCTTAAATTCAATCCTTTCCTAGTCTCTCCAAGCCTTCTCTGGCTGCATCACTGATTTCTGGATGCTGTTTTTCGTGGTTATTTTCTTATTTTTATGCAGTTGCGTTTTTCTCTTTTCCTAGGCTGGACCATAACAGATCTGAGGATAATGCCCAGTTCTCCTAAAGCACCTAACAACGAAGGACTGACTTAGGCACACATTTTGTTTGTATTTTTTAAGTGCCAAATTAATCTTCAATAGAATATATGTGAATATATATGCACAAACAGTTGGAGATTTAATGAAAAATGTCAAAAAATATATAGCAAATATAAAAATGAAACAATACACATAAAGCATAAGTAACTTGAATGGTCTAAGCTATAAAGTGAAGCAACCACCAGTTTTATGTCTAATGTTCTTCTGTGATAAATAAATGTATACTCAAAGCAGCTGCTGAGCTCTCTAGGGTTCAAAGGCCACTGTGTGCACGCTTTGCTCTAAAAACCAGTCTCTTCCTTGAAATGCTTTCAAAATATCTACTCCTCCTAATAGTGTATTTAGACTTATATTGTAGGTTCATTGAAACTATTTTGAAAAAAAATTGCATAAGAAAGAAGGTAGATTCCTACTATATTTGTTCTTATTTTTCTTTAAGTAGGAATTGCAATATTGATGTTTCTGATGCTCATCATAGGAGTTTTAACCGGGTATGTTCTTGTAGGTTTAGGTACTCATACATGCCATGCTTTGATTAGTTACGTGCCTTGCATCCATATATACTATCCCTTGTTTCTATCACTGAAGTTAGGTAACTTCTGTCTTTCCGATTATAAAGAATCCTGTGAAGAACGAGACTTTTCACAGGCATGTTTATTAACATTCTTAACATTTCCTCAACACAGATTCCAATCTTAAACTCCCTGAGCTCAGGTTATGAGTATTTATGCAAAATTTCTCAATCAGTGTCCCTTGTTCAGATTGCCTTTATAGAAGACTAAGAATCACTGGTCACTCACTTTTAGATAGTATTTTTTTTTAAATCTTTTCAACATGGGCAGTTGAAAAGAGAATTATTATTGCTATTTTAATTGTTTAGGCATGGAGGTAGTGAGTACTTTAAAAAATATAGCTGTAGACATTTTCTCTGTGGAATATCTATGCCAAATTTTACTCATGTTTTATGATAATGAAAATATTTTTAACAACACAGAGCTACTCACTTTTTGCCACGTTATTTTGGGTACATATCCTCTCTATTTGGGATAGAATAGGAAATAAAAAGTATGTAGCATGAATGATGAAATTCTCCTGTCTGTCTACTAACTAGTGGGTTTAATGGAAGCATGAACTCATAGACCCACAACCCTGGTTAAGATACAGGGTGTTTCTATCCCCACAAGAGCTTTGAGCATCCCTGCCCTGCCATTTCTTCCTGCTTCCAGTCCCCAGGAACTACTGCCTTTGGTTTGCTTCATTGTGTATCGCGTATGTCTCTCCTGGCATTTCATATAAATGGAATCAGTAGGTTAGAACCATGTATGGGGCCCTAGTATATGGGCCTTTGTATTTGTGACGACTATCAGTCTGGAGATTTCTGGCTGCTGTTTCGTTTGTTTTTTAAATTTTTAATTAACACATAATTATGTCCCTTCCACTTCCCCTTTTTTCCCTTCCTACTTCTAGCCCTTCCTATGTCCACTTCTAAATTGATAGCCTCTTTTTCTATTATTATTATTGTTGTTGTGCACACATTAGTATACAAATACATAAACAGAATCTGCTGAGTCCACATTTGTTATTGGTGTGTATATGGTTTCAGGGCTGACCACTTTGTAGTGGATAATTAATCAGAAGCTTCATTATTGGGAGAGGCTAATATTCTCTCTCTCTCTTTCTCTCTGTCTCTGTCTCTTTGTCTCTGTTTCTCTCTCTCTCTCATCAGTCATTAGTTGCCTGTAGTATTTTGTCTAGGGATGGGACCCTATATGACTTTCATCCTTCCAAGTTAGTTTGTCTAATGATATTGTCATTATTCAAGTCTTGCTATGCAGCCATTTCTAAGACAGGCAGTCTGGAAGCAGATTTCCTGGTGCTCTGGCTTTTATACTCTTTCTGCTCCCTCTTCTACAATGTTGCCTGAGCCATCAATGCAGGAGCTGTGGTACAGATGTATCCATTGGAACTGGGCTCCCCATAATCCATTGACCTTTGCATTGTGTCTTTGCTGTCAAGAGAAGCTTCTTTGATAAGGGGTATACAGGTAAGATTTACAATGTAGTTAAGCATTTACACTGCTCTATCAAAGTGACAGTAGGAGAGTCTCTTCTAAGGTCAATTGCCTCATTAGCCCTGTGCCACTGGCTGGATTTCTAGTATCAGGCATGATTTCCTCCCTGTTAAGTGGGCCTTACGTATAAGTAGACAGCTATCGTTTACCACCAATGTGTTCATGGTACAATTGCACTTTTATGGGCATCTTGCCAGGCTGGTCATTGCTATGGTTCATAGCTATCACACCAGGATGGGACAAGTAACTCCTTCCCTCACTTGTCAGCTTGCGTAGTAATTTCTGGTACTATGGAACCTAGATCATAGGAAGCATGTTTTCAGGTTAGATTCAGCTCAGATAATCTGAGTTCTATGTTCTAAATACGTCTGTCTCAGAAATAGGGCCCCAACTTCAATAACTCTTTAATGTCCATATAGTGTCTCTGAGGTAATGTAGAAAGGATAAAGCTAGAAAGACATGTGGAAATGTGCATATGCATTATATATACCAGGAGGGGGTACTCATGTAACAAAAGTAATTAAAGAAAAAGAGGCCATGAATGTGAGAGGAAATGAGCAGAGAGACATGGGAAGGCCTGGAGAGACAGGACATGGGGGTACTTGGAGGGAGGAAAGGAAGGGGGAAATAATGTAATTATATGCTGATTAAAATAAAAATTATTTATTATTAAAAATGTTATATTGGCATGAAATGTCATTTGGAAAGTAAAACCTTATCAAAAAGAAAAGGAGAGAATTTTGAAGGTAGGTACTATTTCTTCCTTAGAGGTGGGTAAGCATTCTACGGCAAAATACTTTATAAAGAGAAAAAGTTTATTTTGGCTAATGACTCCAAAGGTTTCAAACCATACACTGCTTTGGGGGGCCTGTGAGCGAGACAGAGCACTGTGAGAGAACTGCAGGGGCATGAGGATATTCAACACAGAAGCTAGGGAAAGGAGAAGGGGAAAGGAGAGGAAGATCAGAGTGAGAGGACTGGGGAAGGGAGACAGACAGACAGACAGACACAGAGGAGACAGGGACAGAGACAGATCTTCAGGATCCCAGGATCTCCTTCTAGGGAGTTCCTCCAATTACCTAACAACTTCCTCTCCCTTGACTTTGCCTCCTAAAGGCCCCTATCATCTTCCAATAGTCCCACAATCTGGCGGCCACTGTTTTAGCATGTGGGCCTTTGGAAGACATTCAGATTTTCAGTTGTCATAAGAGGACTGATTCAGTTCACCCAGCATGATAGTTAGTCTGGGTTTTCTTGATGGAAAACTTTAATCTTTGTGCTTTATTTAAATGTAAACAAGTATGCAATGTCTGAACACAGCTATGGGAAGAAAGTTTAAAAAGAAAAAACAGGAGATTTGAACTGTCTTTGTGCCTCCTCTGTCAAATATCACAGTCCTGATCTACCTGTTGTCCAATGTCTATAGATAATCATTTCAGGCATTTTGTTCAGTTTCAGTCTTCTACCTGTTTGGAGTTGGGAGCTAGTAATTCCACCATACTCAGGAAAGGAACTCAGACATTGGAAACATTTGAGTGTGAGGTGTGCTCTTAGCTTTCAGACTGCTTGGCAGTTGTTTGTTCAATCAATCATGTATTTATTGTTCTATACCTGTAATAAGATTCTGAATGCCTGGTACACATTATATGTGATTCTTAGTCTAGTGAGTGAAATAGACATACATAACCATAGGAACATTTATAAGAAGAATATATGAAACTATTTTAGATAGATGTGGTTATATGGTGCCTATATATACATTTCACTAATAAAAATTCTTAGGAAGGTTCCCATGGACTCTAATATCTTCTGCCAAGCTTTCTCCTGTTCCTTACAGTAAGAATTTCAGATTTTCTGTTTTTCCTCAAGAATTCATCCTAACTTCCTTCCTCATTTTTGTAGACTTCGTAAACATTTTGCTTTTTGCTTACATCTTGAGTATGAATCATCAATGAACAGGGCACGAAGTGTTTTATCTTTTGGTGTTATTTCTAATTAGTGTTTGCTTTAACATCTCAACTGCACAGATAAGCAACCTTACATGATTCCATTTGAAGGAAAGGCTGTAAGCCTTCCCCTGGTGTGGAATAATCCTCTTGTACACTGTAAAAATTTGTCACTCAAATTGTTTTAAACAAATGCTGATTGGCCAGTAGCCAGGTAGGAACTATAGGTGGGATGACCAAATTAAGAATGCAAGAAGAGGAAGGGCAGAGTCAGGAGTCGACAGCCAGAGGCAGAGGAAGCAAGATGAGAATGTTGTACTGAGAAAAGGTACCAAGCCACATGACTAAATATAAATAGGAATTATGGGTTAATTTAAGTATGAGGGTTAGTTAGTAATAAATCTGAGCTACTGGCCAAGCATTTATAAGTAATATTAAGCCTCTGAGTCAATTATTTAGGAAGAGGTTGTTGGGTATTTGGGAGTTGCTGGCAGGAGAGAAACTTGTTCACCTTCCCCACATGCAAATTTTACTCACAATAGTCCATGTGCAGATATGCAACACAGAAGCATGAGTCCAGAACTATGGCCAAACTATATTTAAAGCACATGGTATGAGATTATTCCTTGAAAATATAAAAAGATAGTATGTCTATTAATTCTTGAAATAATTATTCTTTTTGAAAAAAATGGTCCTCAAAAACCAAACACTGCTCACGTCCAGAGATGTGTGACAGGTACAGCATCTCTACATTGTAATGATCATTTGTTTTATAAGACATTTTCCCTTAGCCTAGTGTTCCATATATGGATATCATCTTAAAATAAACTTTATTATAGAAACTTGCAAATAAAACAAATACCATGCACTAAAATTAACTAGAGACAGAGTCTACATCTCAATGACCTTCTATAGTTAGAATAGCCATTCTGAAGCTGTGGAGAATTGCAATATTTTTCTAGTATCATTTTGTTCATCCTTGAGACATAAAATTGCATTCAAATTATATTTAGAAAGAGGAAGTTGACAAGCAGTGGGAAAGAAGGACACAAGAGAGAAACAGGATAAAGGTGATCCAAAAACACTGTATACAAGAAAGAAAATATGGTAAGGAAGGTGATTGTTTTGTATAATTAGTATACACAATTAAAGAAAATAAAATAAAAATTAACTTGTGTTATAATTTTCCTGTGCTGCCTACATAAATACATTTTAAAAGTAGATTCTGAAACCAATGTGCTTGTTCAGGGCATAAGGACACTATCCTCAAAACCTAATGACATGACCCCCAGAACACACATGGTGGAATACAGAGAAAGAGAGAGAGAGAGAGAGAGAGAGAGAGAGAGAGAGAGAGAGAGAGAGAGAGAGAGAGAGAGAGAGAGAGAGAGAGAGAGATTTTGGATGAAAACAGAAATAGGTATAAACCTACTTTTTCAAAGAAGGTTCTTCCTGTAGGTCTTCAGAGTAGCAGCTTTTCCCTTTCTGGGTATTTGTTGGTCCCATGATGATTCCTGATGTTTGGACAATTATTCTACTTTGCTTTGTTTTTGCTAATTTTTGAGAGAAAGTGAGATCTAGCCAGATACGCTATTTGCCAAGGAATCTCTGTGAAAATTGCCCCTGGCTTCTCTCACTGCCCATTTGGCTGCTAACTTGGTCCTTTGTTCAGATTACTAGCTGGGGCTAGAAGGGGAAAGGGGAAGGTAATTTGTTATGCTTTATAGCCACCTCCATAGGCAAGCATGCATTCATGTGCTTTAGCTCGGCTGTCACAAAATGAGACTTTCTTTAATCCCTAAGGCCTGACCCCTTATCACTGTTTAAATTCTGCTGTGTTTTCTACTAGCAAGGTCAGGGTTCCTCCCATCAGTGCATTACTCTGTTCTCTACTTACTCTGACTTCTGAAGCCATAACTCTGGCATGCTCTGCTCACTATACTGTTAAGAGATAGTAAGAGAAGGCTTGTCTGCTTCTATATGTCTGTGGGTTTTACTGACAGTTTGAAGTTGGACAGAGGCAAAAGGAGAACACTCTGGCCCCCAAATATAGAACTGGACATCAAGTAACAATAGCCTTATTTATCCTGTTTACAAGAATTTAAACATGATTGGAATTTAGGTCTGGTGAGTGAGAGTTCCACAATTTAGATTAGAGGCATGGCTTGAGATTCTGATCTATATTGCCTTGAAAATGTAGAATGAGAATTTGTCTACTTTGTTTATACCACCAGACAGACAAAAGAAGATCTATTTGTTCTTTTCAAAGATGTCAATACCCACACCTTCAGCAACCGAGGCTGTAAATTCTAGGATAGAAATACTGTAAAGAGCTCAGTTTCTAATGTAAATATTATGTGATGATTCTCATAGCTGGCTCTACTTCAATGTGTATAAAGCACCGTAATAAGATGGAGGGTTGGTGGTAAGCAAAACCTACAGGACAGTAGGTGTGGTCTGATTCACATGCAGACGAGGGAGTATCCCTCACTTTGGTCTGGACAGACACTACAGTCCTGTTCATTCAGCCCCAGATCAAATTATCCCCTTGGCAGCCTCACACTGGTGAGTCATGCTGGGCTAGCTGTCAACTGCGATGGGTAATCCTGCTCACATGAGCAGCTGTTTAGCTGTTTCTCCCCATTTTGGCTAGTGGTCGTGCTGCTGAGAGCCTGAAATGAGTTTACAGAGCCCTAAAAGTGTTTCACTTAGCAGCATGGAAATTCAACACACAGCATAACAACCATGGCACAGAGCTGAAGCCATCTTAAACTGCTATGAATTTGACCTTGAAAGCTGCAAGTCTGTATAAATTAGAAAGGAATTAAACATAATGTCCATTTCCTCAACCTGTCATGTCTAGAATCAACAGTATTCTTCCGTCTCCCTGATGGAAAAAAAAGAGAGACCACCCAAATAGTTTGTATCCATATTCTCCTTACAGAGGCTTCACAGAGAAACTGAAGGATTTGAGCACAGCACAGAGGAGTTCTGCAGACTTCTAGGCTGATCACATAGTCTTTCTCAAACTTAGTTCCAAAGTTTGTATGTACACTGGGAAAGAAGCCTCTTCCACATTGACCTGGATACATTGAAAGGAAACTGACATTTTCTGAGCACATTGTCTACTTAAATGTAGGCACCTTGTGACTACTATTTTAATTTCATCATTATGACAGCTTTGTAAGCTACAAACACACACACACACACACACACACACACACAAACACACACGCACGCACTCACGCACTCATGCACGCACATGCACACACACTGTTTTATTGACAGAACCTGTACAGTGGAACAGGGAGGATAAGAATATTACGTCAGATTGCACAGAAAACAAATACATGACCCAGGACTTGATTTGATTTTTTCACTTCATCTGGATTTAAGAGCTAATGAATTAGTGCAAATTGATTACGTGGACTGCACTTAGTGCTTAGAAAGCAGCCAACTGGAGGAGGTGAGGTCTGGAGTAGGAAAGGGGGTCTGATGCCAACAGGGAAGGGTGAAAGGAAGATAGTACACTTATTTTGGACTTTATTCTAGAATGATGTCCAGTGGATATTCAAATTCATGCTTAAGTACTGAAGAATCACTGCACATTTTCTCATTTAGTCTATCAAACTTATGACTTTTGATTACTCTGTGGCAATTGATTATGTTCCAGAGGAAGAGGGAACAGAGATAAACGTCAGACAGAGAATGGAGAGAAAAACTGAGAAACGCTCTCCTCTGATGTAATACATGAAATGCTCTCTTCTCCTATAATGTGGCTATCACACTCAACTCACTACAGCTTACTCACCTGCAGAACACCTGTGTGAGATCAAGCCAACGTATCAGTTGGCATGCCAACAGACAACAGTATTGAACTTGGTAGATTATTCATAATATAACAAAATGAAATAAATTAAGGGGCGATAAGTTGGGGACATATTGAGGGTGCTTGTGGGAGTGACTTGGGAGTTGGGGCTAGATATAATCAAGACACACTGAAAGAAAAACTATTTGATAATAAATTAAGTTGCACAGGAAAAAAAACTTACTATGTACTTTTTAAGTTAATTGTGTTCTTTGATAATTTTACATGCGTATATAATGCATTTGGTTATTTGCCTCCCTTGTTACCCCTCTCCCACCTTTGTCAGAAAATAGGGCTAAAATTTCATATATATATATATATATATATATATATATATATATATATAATAGTTTGTTTTGTGACCCAGTGAGTTCAATCGGTGTCATTTGTCTGACCTCAAGTTTGAAACCACCCACTGGAGTCCAGTGGGATCATGGATGGATATGTAACAAAAGAGAGTGACTCTCCGAGAATCTGTTAGTTGATTCTTAGCTGAGTGTTGGTAGTGGCAGTCTCAAGCAGGCTTGGCACCAGGAACTGCAGCTGCTGTGAGTTCATGACGGCAAAGACTGCATTATATTTCAGAGATGATATTCACGGACCTTCTCACTATCTTTCACTCTTACATTTTTTTGTTTGTTTGTTTTTATTTTTTTGTTTTTTGAGACGAGGTTTCTCTGTGTAGTTTGGGGGCCTGTCTTGGATCTCGCTCTTTAGGCCAGGCTGGCCTCGAAGTCACAGATATCTGCATGGCTTTGCCTCCCGAGTGCTGGGATTAAAGGCATGTGTCAGCACCACCCAGCCACCCTTACATTCTTTAGACACCTTCTCACAATGTTTCTGAGCCCTAGAAGGGGAGATATATGCATCTTGTTTAGGGCTGAGTCCTTAATTGTCACTTATTCTTAGCATCAATGGTATTTATGAGTCTTTACATCCACCACCATTCACTACAGAGACTTCTCTGATTAAAGGTGAGAACAATTTTTGTCTATAAGCATAAGCATCAATATGTAGAAGATAGTTTGTTGCTATGTTCATTTAGTTAAGTAAGAGTAATAAGTTCCTGGTTAGGATTTATGTCTTCTTCAGGGTTAGTTTTTGTCTGTTATTTGTTTGTTTGTTCCTTCTGGATCTATAGTGCCAGGGCCAGGCATAGATTCCCTCTACTGGAGCCAGGGTTCAATCCAGTTAGAGAATAAGTGATTGGTTATCCCTATAACAGCAGTTCCACTATCACACAGGTGGGCACATCTTGCTGGGTTGGTAGGTATTGCAATGAATGGGGTTCACAGCTGATTCAGACTGTTGACACCCTTTTTTGCCTAACAGCCTATGTAGTACATCTGGAACTGTGAAAGTTATCTGGCAGGTGGCTGATGGTGTAGTTCAATGGTGGAAATCCAATGTGTTCTCATCCATTCCAGTCCCAACTTCATGTTGCATTCTTATGTTTTGGATAGAACTCAATGGGCATGAAAACATTCTTTCAGTTAAACCAAATAGCACAACATGCAACACTCATTGCTGACTCTGTGAATTTAAAAACGGTATATCCCAGGTATTCTTTAGAAAGGGTTATGGAGCATAGAGTGTTCACATGATGTGATCCTTGGAGTATGGATTCTTGAAGGTCAGTGGCTTTCATGACATCACAAGAGAAAAAAGGTGCAGGTTGTTCTGGGAAAAGAAGGAGCCATGGGTAAATGAGTTGTTGGAAATGGTTGTTAAGAATAGCATACCGTTGGCTGCTGCAAATTTATAATGCATAAAAGATCTTACCAGGAATCAGATCCATAAATGTTATCCAATATTTCTTTTCAATTCTATAGCTGTCTAGAGCTCAAAATTTTGAACACAATGAAGGACAAGAGAAGGTGGGAAATGTCATCTGTGAACCCAAGAAGGAAGGAACATTGGTCTGGTGACTAGCTGGCCAATCAGTGCAATAGGGAAATGAACTAAATTGACTAAATAAATGAATAATAAAAGCATCCATGGAATTTAAGGTAAAGAGACCAGGCTTCTTTGTTCTTCATTCTTACTAATTGTACAATAAAGTTATAAGCCTGTAAACACAAGCTCAGCTCCTAGGTTTTTTTGTTTTGTTTTGTTGTAGAAAGACAAAGTGAGATATGTATGAAATTATTTTAAAAATTCAAAGGATTTATGGTCACTTTCATAATTGACTTGGTTTCTCAGATGCTGGGAAGTTGCACTTCTATAACTGTGCAGAGAAGAGGGAAAAATATAGAAGAAAATTCAGAATTAATTTTAATGAAGGGCTTAGACTGGAAAAAATGTGAAATGATTTTTGTAAGGCTATGTTCCCATATTTGAAAAGCTTAAACATCTGAATGCTAATTACTACATACATGCGAAATGAATAAATTGTGTCCTATTCCCTTACTACCGAGTAAATGTGTCCAAATCATGCATGCAAAAGCGAATTTCACAATAAATAAGGATACAAAGAAGGAAAGGGGTTAGGATGAGTACAAAGAGGGAATAGAAAGACTAGGAATGCTATGCTAATGTAGCCGGAGAGTTTCTCTCTGGATCCTGCCAGACCCCGGCAGTCCCACAGCCCACTTATAAAATAATCACTCAGACACTTATATTACTTATAAACTGTATGGCCATGGCAGACTCCTTGCTATCCAGTTCTTATAGCTTAAATTAACCCATTTTTATTAATCTATAAGTCGCCATGTGTTCTGTGGCTTTACCTGTTGCCTTTACATGCTGCTCCCTGGATGGCAGGCTAGCGTCTCCCCCTCAGCCCTCCTGTTCCCAGAATTCTCCTCTCTCTTTGTCCCACCTATACTTCCTACCTAGCCACTGGCCAATCAGCAATTTATTTATTAACCAATCAGAGCAACACATTTAGGGCATGCAGAACATCCCACAGCATGCTGACTCCTACCAGTAATTTTAGCATGCTATAATATGTAGCAGTCACAAAGTACCGATGGATAAGAAACAAGTTTCCTGAAAGTCTGTGAGATGGACAAAGTTACATTGTCAGTAATTCTTAGAACCAATTTAAACCTGAGTCAGAATTCAAACTCATTCTTGCTCACGTGCCCCAACCCTGCCTTGCTGTTGCTATTTAGTGACTTAAGAAATTAACCTTATAAGAACATTTGTAATAAAGTCAGACACAGAATCCTAGACTCTGTTCAGCTATTAGAAAGCAGCTGATCAGCTGTGCCCTATCCTAACAGATGATAAAAGTGAGCCCCGGAGGAGAGTGCTTTGTCCCATGTCAGAGCCTTTCACCCCACAGCCAGACCTAGAAGATCTCCTGACTTAAAGTCCACTCGACGGTTTTTGTGCTGGGAACTATTTCTTAAACAGCATGTGTGATCACAGAGTCATATTTTGTATCCAGTGACAGGCTATGAAAATTTCCTCCAGATTCAAATCTCCCATTGGATTTTGAATCATACTATAAAGTACAATGGAACCTGTGAGTAGTTCTGAATGCGGGTTCAATGATGGGAGTGGCATGAGTCCTGACTTTGCTAGGACCACAAACGGTAGTGTAAACCAGTCAGCTACAGAAACCCTTGTGTGGAATTTGAAAGGGGCCCCGTCCTGAGAGCCAGGAGATCTGACTCTGAAAGTGGTGTGCCCTGGCTTCCACTGTGTCCTAAACCCTCACTCCATTTTTCTATGCCATGGTCCCCTCTCTAATTCTATCTTTGAAAAATAATCATAGAGAATACAAACCTGCCTTCTGGACTACTTGTGTTAACTGGAAAATTAACACACTGGAACAGAGTCTCTCAATCACCAGTACTTCTGAAGAGACAGACATACACAAATTCTAAGGAATGCTACCTGAGGACCACAGCTCTGTTCTTATCTTTGTAGTTTGGTTACTTGTAGAATGCTATAGAAATGCAATCCTCTGACCCATGACCTTCCGACAATGGATTTTTTTTCTGCTCAGTATAATTTTTGTGAGACTCACCCAAGTCATATATATCAACGGCTTATTCATTTTTATTGCTGAGTAATATTCCACTGCGTAGACATACCACCTTATTTCATCACATATTTCCTGAAAGTCCATTTGGCCCGTTTTCGGTGTGTGTGAATTACTAGGCATAAAGCTGCTAACGTTGTGTGGTGGTGTCTGTGAGACCATGTTCATTTCATGGAAATACGGGGCCAGAAGTCCCATTGATTAACCAGATGATAGGAATGTTTCAGGGTTTTTATTGTTGTTGTTGTTTTGTTTTCATTTTCAGGGTGGTTTTACAAAGTGGCTGTAGCACTCAGTATTCCCACCAGCCTAGTGTGGGAACCCCACTTTCTGTATTCTCGCCAGTATTTTCTGTATATTGTCATTGTTTTACTCTAGTTCTTCAAGTAGATGTTTAGTGACCTGGAGATATGCTCTTAATTTTTATTTCCTTGGTGACAGCAGCAATGAACAATGTTCAGAGCTCATTCAGTATCTGTCTTTTTTTTTTTTTTCTCAATGACATGGGTCCTCCTTTTTCATGTCATTCGCCTTTACTTTAATGGGCAATTTTCTTTTTTACTGCTAAGTACTGAGTGTTCTAGATACAAGTCCTTTTCAGACTTGTTTTACAAATCTCTTCTCCCATTGTGCAGTTTGCTTTGTCGTTCTTGTCTCAGGGTGATTTTCTCCTATCAGAAGTTCTCAGTAAGTTCAGTGTGTTATTTATTTCCTTTTTTCTGGATAGTGACTTCGGTGTCATGTCAAAGAACTACTCACCAATCCCTACATGTAGAGTAATTCCTCCTGTTCTATAATGTTTGTGTTTCTATTTCTCATATTTAGACATAAAATCTGTTTCCCTGGGTTTTTTAATTACATTTATTACTTTGTTTTTTTACTTATGTGTATATGTCTTTGTATGTATATATAAGCACGTGTGTGTATACCTGGAGAGGTCAGAAGAAGATGTTGGATCCCCTAAAGCTGGAGTTGCAGGTAGTTGTGAGCATCCTAAATATGTACTGGGAATTCAACATGGATCTTCTATGAAGTGAGCGCTCCTCATGCTGAATCATCACTCTGATTACTCGCTTGCTGGGTTATAATTTTGGTTTTTTGTTTTGTTTTCTTGTGACTATATCTTGAGAAAAATAGAGTATCTATGTTTCTCTCAACACATCCAATTTAACAGTAAGTAGTTTAAATTTTACCATTTTCTTTTGCCAATTAAAAAATTTCATTGTGCTATATATCTCTAAATTCAGCTTATTCCCAAATGACAAGATTATTACCATGCCCAATAAATTAATGAATAAAATTCAATGTAGATGTTCTGATTCTATCCTAGTTCATATCCAGTTTGTCTACATGTCTCAAACTAGATCCAGTCGGGTCCTACTTATTGGTCCTCAAGGATCTTTTAAGTGGACCACTGCCCCATTCTCTCTCCTTTGTTGTGTTGAAGAGAGGTCAGCAGCTGTCCCGAACATCTTGACTTTCAGTGTGATACAAACTCAGTCATCAGAAAAATTATGAGGTATCACTTATGGGGGCACAACTGAGTGAGAAACAAGAATAAAGGCAGAAGTAAACATTACACAGGTTTCATTCAGTTCTTAGCAACTCAATTATGTATTTCATACACACCACACCTGGGAGAGGCTAGGAGCTGGTAACGCACTCCCTCTTCTCAAGGAAACAAAAGAATGTTTGAAAAAGTCACAAAATCTGGCCAGAAGGTCCCCCAAGAGGTCTCCTTGGGAAAGGAAGCAGGGATTGAAACACAGTTTGACTTAGAAGGTGGTAAATAGGTATGGGGGGGGGGCACCCAGGTGAAGATACTACCTTCAGTTAGTATGTACATTCACTAATTCATTTGTTCACTCAATTCTTTTTGAGTGCCATGGGTACTAGATGAATAAGTAAAATTAAACAGATAAATAAAGTAGCATGTTGCCTCTAAGCTAGAGAAGATATTTGTTTTCTCCCATAAATTGAGGTAAGTTTCTTATCACAGTGACCTCGGGAGAAGATATGACAAATTGTGTAAATCTAGATGAATTAAAACAACTGAAATGTTTTTGTCTTATACTTTCAGAAGCTGGAAGTCTAAAGCCGAGGTAGTGGTAGTGCTGTGGGATAATGCTTTTGTACACTGGTTTAATAAAATGCTGATTGGCCAGTAGCCAGGCAGGAAGTATAGGTGGGATAAGCCGACAAGGAGAATTCTAGGAAGAGGAATGCTGAGTCAGGAGTCACCAGCCAGACACAGAAGAAGCAAGATGACAAGGCAGAACTGAGAAAAGGTACCAAGTCACATGGCTAAACATAGATAAGAATTATGGGTTAATTTAAGTGTAAGAGCTAGTCAGTAATAAGCCTGAGCTAATGACCAAGCAGTTATAATTAGTATAAGCCTCTATGTGTTTACTTGGGGGACATGAGAGGGAGAGATTTGTCCTGACCACCTTGCAGGCCAGCCAGGACACAGGAAAACTTCCAACTACAGTGGCAGGACCATGTGTTTCCTGGTAGATTTGTGGAGAGTATTGTACCGTCTCTCCCCCAGAATCTCCTGGTTGATGGTAAGGCTTGGAAGTCCTTGACTTGTGGAATCCAACTTCAGCCTGTGTCATCACACACAACCATCTTCTTTTTGTATCCCTTGCTTTCTTCTCACAAGGACACCAGCTGGGGCAGATCAAAGTCCAGTCTACTTTAGAATGGTCTCCCCTTCAGTTCATCTTTTCTCCATTTCCAATTAAGGCAAATACTATGAAGTATAGGGTTAGAAATTCAATACTTGCATCTATGCTTCAGAGTGATATGAGTCAACTTACAGCAGAAGCAACTGTGAAATTACTTACGTATACCTTGGATACAACTTACTTAAAAACACTGACAGAGTTTCCTGTAGAATAATACTCTGAACTTATATTGAACTCTACAGTCCCCAGGGAGACAGTGTATGCCAGGACTCTGACATGGGATTTGATAAGAGCAACATAAGACCCTAAAAGTTTTGTGCTAAGTGTGCTCTTTACTTTTATTATTGAAAAGTAAAGACCCATTTCATGATATTATGAATATGTAGCCACCATATATTCTGCCATTGTAAGTTTCAGCTTTGAAGGGCCAGCATCCACAGTTGGATTTAATAACAAATTTATGTGTCTGGTTAGTGAGGGCATGTTTCACCACTTACAGGTTTCTTGGCAACTGGGCTATTTTTACCTAGAGAGGAAAAGAGGAGCTGAGGGGTGTTTAAAAGGACAGAGTCCCAACTGTTTGGAATTATGAGTCTGTGTCCTTGTTTAATGGCTTCCTGGACAGCTGCCTCCCCGACTAGGGCAGCTCTGGAGTGCCGCAGCCAGCACACACACACACAGCCTCTCTAAATGGTTACTCTGCATTGCTTTGGCCTCTCTCTCTCTCTCTCTCTCTCTCTCTCTCTCTCTCTCTCTCTCTCTCTCTCTCTCTCTCTCTGGTGGAATGCTGGGACTCCAAGCCTGGTATCTATGACATTGTCAATAAATGTTTGTCAGATGAAAGAATGCTATGGGAAAATGTGTGTGATTCCTAGTTTAGGGACTCTATGCAATTTATTTCAATTATTTTTTGTAAACTGCTCCTGAATACCACTGCAGTAGCCCAGCAATGTGGGCCAGAGACTCATCTTGCCTTAGAAAAATCTTCATTTGTAGTTCACTAGCTTTCTCTTAGCCTCTGTACAGCTCAGATTCTTAGCTGATAAAACAAAACAAAACAAAAACAAAAACAAAAACAGCAGGTGAATCACCTGGTAGCTGTCTTGAAGTTCAGGTCAAATTTAAGGAATGAGGTAAAAGAAACTATTTTTGTTGTTCTTTTGTTGTTGTTGTATTTCAGACAAGACCTCATGTACAGCGTGTTGGCCACAATTTCACTGTATACTGAGGTTGACCTTGAACTTCCTTTAGTTGCCACCTTCCAAATGCTGGGAATAAAGGCATGTGCCACCCATTGGGATTATGTGCTACTGTGGATGGATAACAAAGCATTTATGCATGTTAGGCAAGCGTTCTACCAACTGAGCTCTGTATCTCTAGCCACTATTACTGTTCCTCTCCCTATTCTCACACTGCCTCCAGGGCTTCTAAACAGTGCCTCGTTATATATGCATATATATACTTTCTTGAAATTATAATTACGTCATTTCTCCTCTTCTTTTTCCTTCCCCAATCCTCTCCCATGTACCCTCCCCTTGCCACAGCATTACTCTACCACCAGCTCTCCATCCTGACCTGTGTGCAGTTCAGTGATTCTGCTCAGGGTAATAAAGTGTGTAGTGATTCTTCCCTCAAGATGATGACATAGACTTGAGAAGAGTGAACAGCATTGTCTCAGGTGCCTCTGTTCATGCCGTTGTCAAATCTCATCCCTGTCATACTGTTGTCACTCACAGTCATAATCACATGCAAGAGTCTCTCAGGTAAGGTGATCTAGCCAATGCTCTACTGTGCTTCATTTGGTCTTCACATAAGCATTGCCATAACCCTCTGCGGTGGTTGGTAATATCCTTTTCCACCCAATGCAAAACATGGTAAGTAGGATGACCAATACAGCAAGATGGTGAAACCCAGAGTTTAGACATAGAGTTGAACTTCCTGAGTTGAAATCCCTGCTCAATATACTACTCATTCCACCTGGGCCATGTCATTTAATAGCCCTGTGTTCTATTGTTATAATTGAACTAGGGGAGATGATTATGATAAGATTACCTGTCTCATAGGAATATTGTAAAGATTAGATTTGAAAGCATACAGGTCTGTGAGTACATTTCAGGGAACAAAAATTCAACAAGTGTTTGTTCTTTTATCTCCAGTGATTAGATGAGGAGACAGATTCTGGGGAGTTAAATGACTAGACTGAGGTTACACAATTTTTAAATAGACAAGCTGAAATTTAACCACAGGCAATTTGATTCTCCCAGCTTCTATTCAAAACCTCTACACTGAACATCTAAACAGGACTTAATCGTGAAACCCACAAGCCACTGAGGAATTGGCATCATGCCATCTAAATCCACAGGCTAGGGAGTGACAGAGATGACAGGGCCCCATGGGACATCCCAATGGGCTGGTGTGAATGTGAAATACAATTCTGCTGGGAGATTTCTGTGACACTCTCCAAACAGGGTGGAGGCACTCTGATTTAAAACCCTTCCAATCCTGGCGATCAAGTTGCGGCAAAGGTCAAGTGTTGGGATATGGGAGTCTCTCATTTGCCGTTTGAAGCCTGGGCTAACTAGAGTTTTAAAAGGAAGAAAAAGAAAACATAATTGCGTTTTTTGCCTTTTCTTTTTCCTCTTGGATTTGGTAGACTGGACTGGAGGACAGGCTGTTCTGAGAATTGGTTTAGAACAGAAGTTGGACACCCAGGGTGGCACCAGTTGCTGAACTGAGTGTGGAACACAGTCTCTATGTCCTGAGAATGTCAGTGAGGCTGCCCTGCTAGGGTATTTAGCCCAAGTGTTGAAATGAAAATCTAAGGGAGACACAGGCCCCATAGCGCACCCCAGGTACTCACCTCATGGCCCCATAATGCACCCCAGGTACTCACCTCATGGTTATCTCATGGATTGGTTTAGCCACAGCTGTGCCTGAGTTTTGACAATGAAGTTTTGATGACAAATAAAAGCTGTGACTCTGTATTTTATAAGAACACACACTTTTTTTTCCTTCCTTGTTATTTTTTATTATGTGCATAGACTTGAGCCAAGCTTTTCTGGGCTCCAGGAGTTTCTTGTTTTGCTATTTTCCCCCTCCCTTCTTAAAACTGGCACCATGAATATTACATGACAGAACTGATTCAGAAGCAATCTCTAAAGCTTCTACTTGGGGGGCCTTGAAGGCTTAAATAAAAACCAGCATGGCAAAAACAGGGGGAGCCTAAAGTTTGAGAAGGAGCTTTGCAATGGAGACAGACTGCCAGGGAACCTCCTCTATGTTAGAGGAAGTTCAGGATGCTTGATTAGGCATCCCAGGTTGTTGTGTTCTTTGTATAAGGCATCTCGCTCCTTGATTTGATGTTTTCAATTTGTGACTTTATTTTTTAGTTCAGATATGGAGTCTGATAGGTGCCTTTGTGTACCTGGAGTTTTCTCCAGTCCCACTCAGACCCAAGTAAAAAACACACAGAGACTTACATTACTTATAAACTGGCAGGCTTTTTGCTAGCTAGATCTTACATCTCAAATTAACCCATTTCTATTCATCTATAAGTTGCGGCTTGTGGCTTACCAGTACTTTACATCTTATTTCTCATGGTGGTGGCAGCAGCAACTCCTGACTCAGCCTCCCTCTTCCCAGAATTCTCCTCTCTGCTTATCCTGCCTATACCATACTTTCTGCCTGGCTACTGGCTAATCAGCGTTTTATTTATCAGTCAATCATAGCAACACATTCACAGCATACAGAAAGACATCCCCAGCACCTTTAGGAAAGCCCTGGTATGTAAATCCATGTTCATTTTCCCCTTCTGTCACATGTCCTTCACTCTCACGACCCCCCTTTTCATGACTCCTGGGCTTGAGCCACTTCATTGGGATTCTTAGGGCTGATTTTTTTTTTAAGTTTCTGGAATTCTGACCCCCAACATCCAACTATGTCTGAGATACACAGTTCATGCCTTGAGCCTACAAAACAATCTTGAACCCATGAGAGTTATTTTAAGCATACTCCAGTAGGAGCAAAGGATTTTAGAGATTTCCTCATTCATTTGACCTGTTATTGTCTCTAATTCCCCATATGACTGGAAAGTGATTTCAAAATATCCTATGCAATATATCCCGCAATTTGCAAAACGTTTCTTGCGAGCTTTGTTGTTTGCCTGAGCTTGAAGTTTTTGAGCTTAAAAGTTTTGTGTGGTTATTTTTTGATTAATGTTTAGGTGCTGTTGTCCCACAAGGGAGCTCCCTAAACCCCACAGAAAACTATCCTGAAGTATAAAGAAGTATTATAAGGAAGTCTTATAATTCCTCCTCATTACTAAAGAATGATCAATTTCTTGGGGATTTTTAACTTCTACATTATCTGGACAACTACTTAGAAAGGAGCAAGGGTCACATGCTTTCTCTCACTCTCACCCCTAATTCTCTCTCTATTTTGTCACCCCACTTTCCCTTTTCCCTACTTCCTTTCCTGTCTCCCCTGCTCTGCCATGCCAATTCTAAATACCATTAACACCTGTCACTTATCTACAAATCTTGCTGGAGCATGATTCAGGACCAGCTATAGATTTATTATCTATCCACTCCACCCCTCCCCTTAGGCATTTTCACTTTGCTTGCTGAATGAGTAAGGTTTGCTGGTAGAGGGCTCAGCAGCTCAGCAGGAAGAAGGGGATTTGCTTTCTCTCTGAGCTGTTTTTCCTCCAAGAAGAGGCATACACCATATTTTCCAAAGCTAAATATCTTCGGTGAGCATTTTATGCAATGCCGAACCCTAATAATGTGGGTGACTTACTCAACATTGCTATGCTGCAAAGCATATGATTCTCCTGGACTAGGTTCCAGCATCCTGCTTGAAAAATGCTGGGCCTCCAGCAAATGCTCATCATTGAATTGAGCAGCTTCTCCTGCAATACCTTTCAGGTGGCTTCATAGGTAAGAAAGCGCCTTTGGGTGAATGCTCCCCTATAAATGGCTTTAGGGGGTGTGCACCTTGGACAGAGAGGACTTTTCTGGTATGATTTAGAATGGTGATTGTTTTTGTCAGGTTTCTATCACTCTGGCAAAATGCACAAGACAATGAAGTTTAGTTTACACTTTCTAAGCCTTCGATCGGTTGCTGTTTGGCCTCTGTTTGGATCTGTACCATGACAATACATCATTACTACAGTTATGTGATAAAAGTAAGCTGCCCACCTCGTGAAGACCAGGAAGCAAAACAAATAGTAAGAAAGAAAAGGAGCCAGAGATGTAATATCTCCTTCAAGACCAGACCCTCAATGACCACAATTTCCATACTTTGCACAACCCTTGAAGGTTCTCCTTCAGTTCTCCTCCAGTAAGGAGTACCAGGGTCTAAACACTAAGCCTTCAACATCTTTCTCTCAACAGCTTCTTTCAGTATTCCACAGCACATTGTTTGTTCTGCCTTTGTAGTTTGGATACAAGTAAACTATTTGGCTATTGTCACTTGCAAGCTAGATGGCTGCAACAGCTTCTTTGTTTGTCCCCTCCCCCTCCACATGCTCTCCCGCAACTTTGTCTCCATGGGGCAGCTGGAGTTGTTGCAAGTGTTACCAAAGAGTGATTGTAGGAGGTAAGTTTGTGGTTATAAGCTGTCAGCAGAAAGGATTCACATAACAGGATTATGTGAATACTAAAATGACAGAGGTGGCAAACACACAGATTACACATGAATTAAAACAGAGACCTAAACATACACACACACACACACACACACACACACACACACACACGCACGCACGCACGCACGCACGTACGCACGCACGCACGCACACACACACACAAACAGAGTCATTCATACGCTCCAAGTGTAACAGGAGATACCTAAACAAGATTGAAGGACTTCACCAAACCTATTTTGCTGTTCATGGTATTGTTAAGATAGTTTTACAAAATGTAACTAGTAAGAGAATGAAAGTAAAGAGGAAAAAGGTGTGGGTGCTGTCGGAATTATTACTCCACTATGTAAATCTGCAAATATCTTACATGAAAAATTGAATGCAAAAAAGTTTCAATTCCACTTTGTGGGTAGCAGATGGGGGTTATTCTAATCATGCTGCCATTAACTCTAAATTCAACTTGTCTTTAGTAGAATGATTTATCTTGCTTGGAGAAAAGGATCTCTTGGTTTTTCTCCTGGGAAAAAGAGAGAGAAAGAGAGAGAGCAGTAACTGATTGACTGACCTTGTTTGACAAAGGATCTCGTTGCTGTAGAATGAAGATGTACATAAGGTTTAGGTGTAGCACTTTAGAGCAATCCTTGCTTAAATCTGCCTTATGTGGCAATATTACTAATTTTTTTCTTAGGAAACATAAATTCAAATCCAAGTGAGGGCTGCAATTGATTATTATTATTATTATTATTATTATTATTATTATTATTACTATTATAGTAATAGTAGAGTTTTAATGATCTTCAGTACAGTCCCTGAAATTCAAGAGGACTTAGGGACAAAGAGAAGCCATAACAGGCAATATCTCTGGCCTCTCCGGCATTTAAACTATTGATTCTGGAATTTGTTCATAACACAAATGTTCTATCTAGAGGACACAAACAGTCCTTCACTCTGGTTTTGCAGAGAAAGAGAAGCATCATGCAAATTTCTGCCAAGCTTTGTTGCAGACATCCACTGTCCCAGACTTCCTCTGAAAGTACAGATAAGCCTTTTAGTGCAGCCTTCCCTGAAGACCTTAAGTGTAACAGAGGCTTGGATACAAGATGTCAGATATTACAGAAAGTGAGAGAATACCAGGCATGTCACTTTGGGAGACACTAAAACTTGGTATCATAATATAATCTCTTGAGAAAAGAAGAGAAGCCCAGCAGTCGTGGCTCACGCCTTTAATCCCAGCACTCAGGAGGCAGAGGCAGGCAGATTTCTGTGAGTTCAAGGCTAGGCTGGTCCACAAAGCGAGTTCAAGAAAAGGCGCAAAGCTACACAGAGAAACCCTGTTTTGAAAAACCAAAAGAGAGAGAGAGAGAGAGAGAGAGAGAGAGAGAGAGAGAGAGAGAGAGAGAGAGAGAAAATAATGACTATGAAGCAATTCAGGAAGTAATGAAATAGGCCTTGTAGTTATGAGTTTTCCAGTGTTTGGGGAAGTTTACTCTTGCCAGGGACAGCATGGGAAATCTTGTAAAGGGACAATTGGCTAATAAAAGGGAGTATATTCTGCATGGAAATGGAAAGAAGAATGTGAAAGAAAGGAGTCTTTCCTCTGAGGGCCTGGAGTCCTTACTTGCACCAGTCCTTACCAAAATAACTAGCAGGCTTAGAGGAGATACAAACCAGGAAATCCAGAGGTTCTGGAGCCCTGAGCAAGGTATTTTGATGGAAGTTCCCAAATGGGAGCATGAAATGAGCCCCATGCAATAGATGCCATACCTGCTTCTCTGCCTTAGGACACAGTTACTCATCCCTTTGGCTGCCAAGTGTTAAGTACTGTTTTGAATGACAGTGGAGTGACTCGTTTCCCAGGGAAATGCCTATGCTGACTCAATCCCTCTGCACCTACAACAGCCCTAAAATAACTTTCATGTAACTACTGGTTGGTACAGCCTGTGGGATTACAGAGACATAGTCTAGTAGTCCCTTGTCTGAACTAAGGGTCATCTGGAGGGCTTTTTCATCTCTGGAAACCCTGGGCAATAGACTGAGGCCTCCATTCCAAATGCATCTTCCCAAAGTCGTCTTCTTCTACCTCCCATTACCCCCTTTCACTAACTTTTTAAGTGTTTTTCCTGGATGCACTTTGCATTAAACCGACTGTGAAAATAGAGGTGAATTCTGTCCTAGGAACACATGTAAGATATATGATAAACATTCAGAATTGACCTGAGGGGTTTGTCATTGGAATCAGGGAAAAATCAACAATGATGAAGCCATTAGTACCGGACTGTGTAGTATAAGTCTCCTGAGTTCTCACTCATTTTGTTGGGGTTTTAAAGCAGAGTAACTGAAGCCCAAGTGAGAGGACTTTACAGACATTACAGGAGATGAGCTCACTGTAGATGTGACAATGGAGTGACAGCTACAAAAAAGAAAGACAGACAGACAGACAAAAAAGGAGGAAAGAAAGATAGACAGACAAAAAAGAAAGGAAGGAAGGGAGGCAGGGAGGGAAGGAGGGAGGGAGGGAGGCAGTGAGGGAGGGAGGGAGGGAGGGAGGGAGGGAGGGAGGGAGGGAGGAAGGAAGGAAGGAAGGAAGGAAGGAAGGAAGGAAGGAAGGAAGGAAGGAAGGAAGGAAGGA
This sequence comes from Peromyscus maniculatus bairdii, assembly GCF_049852395.1. Taxonomy (NCBI): domain Eukaryota; kingdom Metazoa; phylum Chordata; class Mammalia; order Rodentia; family Cricetidae; genus Peromyscus; species Peromyscus maniculatus. The sequence goes on along the minus strand of NC_134871.1, from coordinate 7,232,566 downwards.
AGGACAAACAAACCACATAGCCTAAGCAAAATCAGAACATGGCATCAAGGTCCTCCAGGGGTGTGCCTTGCAGAAGCAGGTATACTAAGGGTGAGCCCTATGCCCTACAAATAAAGTTAAGTTAAAGTCGTGCTGGGCAAAAAGAATAGCATCCAGCACCTCTCCACCCACCCATGCAGGAAGTAGTTGAGGCAGAAACTTCTAGGACTGTAGTTGGAAGGTTTCTCTGGTCCCACCAAGCCCCCACAGTCCTGTGGTCCATGTATAAAATAATCATTCAGAGGCTTATATTAATTATAAGTGCTCAGCCATTAGCTCAGGCTCATTACTGACTAGCTCGTACACTTAAATTAACCCATAATTCATATTTATGTTTAGCCATGTGACTTGGTACTTTTTCTCAGTTCTGCCTTGTCATCTTGCCTCCTCTGTGTCTGGCTGGTGACTCCTGATTCTGCCTTCCTCTTCCTGTCTTTCTCTTGGATTTTCTGCCTGGCTATATCCTGACTCACCATAGGCCAGAGCAGCTTCTTTATTAAACAATCATAGCAACACATACTCACAGCATACAGAAAGACATACCACAGCACAGGACTTGGAGAGCTGTTAAGTAGTTAATGGAAGATGGGTGTTGGTTTCAGTAGGCACCATTACATTGCTTCACTGGATTTGTTTATATTGACTTTTATTTGATTAGTGCATGTGATGAACACTCATGTCTATCTCCTCTGATCTTCTAAGTGCTAGGCTCCATGGACACCATGTGGGAGCTACTTTACCTGTACATTTTTTTTTGGGGGGGTAAGGGGTATTAAGTGCAGGTAGGCTAATCAAACTCTCCCCTTCAGTGTGTTGAATAATAGTTATTGTCTTCATGTAAGTTAATTCTTCTTTGTTTCCTCTAGCATGAACTCTGATGAAATTCAATACTATATTGAGTTCTACAAACAGAATGAAAGTAACATTTATGGACTACTGTACTGTGCCAGACATCCAGAAGAGGATAAATTGGCTAGCTAATTGCAGACCAAAATAATAACAAGACATCTGATATAGAAAAATCAACCATTTTTTCCCAGAAAAATAATTTTATTTGAAAAACATAGTAAATGGCTAATAAAATATACCCCCTGGACCCAGACCAACTCAGTGTGGGAACAAACTTCCTAACCTTATCATTCTCATTCATTAGGGACTATTTCCAAACCTTAGTGAGATTTCTAGCAGAAGCTTCCCATTAGACAAGCGAACAGTTGTAAACCCCTCCTAATCACTTTGTTTTTCTTTGCAAAGCAAAATGTTGTAGCATTAACTGTCCTTCAAGTATTTGAAGAGATCTAAAGCCACTAAAGCTCATAGGTGGAGTAATTGGATAAGGTATTTGAAGCCTTATAAAGTTAACTAACCAAAGAATCGTGACTAGGAAGAGGCTGAATTGCTGTGAACATCTGCTAACTAAGGCACACTCTAAAGTTGTCTCCCTTCACTCTACCAACTTATTTTTAGTACAAAAACATAAAAGAGTTTCCTTTCTCAGTGGGTTTAGAGTGGAAAAGTTGGTCTGTTAACGGCCCACATTCCCAATGGCATGAGGAAAGCTATGCTGAGAAAGCCTGTCTTTATCCGACTCTGGAAAGTCAGCTGAGTTACATCAGCTCTAGGGAAATAATTCAACCTTTATAGATGAATTCTTACCCAGTTGTAAGTCTGCAGGCTACTCCTTATCTTGTCTATGAAGGAAATGACTCAAGTACAAGGAGGGAAAATGGGAACTACCTACAGCATCATTGGACTTACCCCTTGCCAGATAATGTCATTCCCATGGAGACACTCTCTCAAACAAACCTCATGCAGTCCGGGCTTCTGTCCATACAGTGAGATATCATCTATACGCCCAAAATTAATTTTGAATAATTTAGAAAGCGGCTATCTACTGGGATCACAGCAGTCAGTCATCATAGGGGGAAGATCGCTAGAATTTCTCAGCTCCCTTTGTATGCTCAGATTTCTGAGTGCCTTCTGCCAAAACTCTGCTTAGGGCAAGTTACTGCTAGTTACAAATCACAACCCAACACCTAGATCCTTGGCTATATGGAGCAAGACTTCTTTCATCTTGGGCTAGATGTTTGGAAAGGAGTAACTTCAGTATGTACAGAAGTACATTTTCCCTTTCTTAGATTAACAAACAGCACCATATTTAGACAGGAAAAAGTACTACCAGATAAGAAAGACATATTGGGAGCTTAAATACACATTCCTAAGGGACTGATGAAAAAAAAAAGCATTCTAAACATACAAAACTCTAGTTTCACAGTCTATCCAAAATCAAGCAATACATTTTCATAGTATTTTCTTGAATCTGCTATGGAAAAGTTCTTAATTCATGACAATAAATAGCAGGGGAGAATAAATGAGACTTAATGTTTCCAATGTGTCTGTCTTAGGCTTCAGTGTTGATGAACCAGGTCCAAAGTCAACTATCCTCAAAATTCCTTCTGGCCATATAAAATGGTATCTCATTGTGTATACAGAAGGCTAGCCTGGACAACATCGGTTTAAGAAAGGGCCCTCACCTTTACAAAAAGCTACAGCTAGTTAACAACTGACCATGGGGTTCCCAGACCAAAGGGATACATCTACAATAGGAGACATGGCGGGAGTAGGTAGGGAAAGATTTATAAAAGCCAGAGTTGCCGAGCAGCTGTGGCACACGCCTTTAAACCCAGCACTTGGGAGGCAGAGCCAGGCAGATCTCTGTGAGTTCAAGGTCAGCCTGGTCTACAGAGCAAGATCCAGGACAGCCACCAAAACCTGTCTCGAAAAACAAAAGAAAACAAAACAAAACGCCAGAGTCCTCTGAAATCTGTTATGGGATTGTGTCTCCTAGAAATGGCAGGGAAGCTTCAGCCATGATAGCTCAACAGTGAAATGCCTAAGCAAGACCCAATCAAGGACAAGACCAGTAGACATGCTAACATGAAGGAAGGAAAAATGAAAAATCATGGGGTCCCATTCCTAGACAAAGACTTACAGGTAACTAAGGAATGCTATGGATGGAAGGAGTAGTCTTCCCCCACAGAGAGACCCTCTAATTGAATATATAACACCAAGTGATCAGCCATGAAATTATGCACATGCAATACTGAAGAGACTCTGTAGGTTGTATCCATGCATACATGCATATATACACATATATGACAATAGCAAAGGATGGGCGAGGAGGAATTTGGGAAAGAATGAGGCAACAGGAGGTGTGGGGGTAGAAAATGTAGTGGTGAGGGTGGGAGGAGTCAGAGGAAGGAAAGGGAATATAGGGAAATGATGTAGTTATATTTTTGAAAAATGTTTTGAAATTTTCCTAAGGGTCTCTATGGAAATAACATTGTCTGGCAAAGGAAAAATCCAATGGTACTATAGGCTATTTTCCTACTAGATTTATGGAAAGTTGATGATATTTGGCATGACTCCATATGAATGTGAGTTGAACCACATTCACTAGCATTTTCTATTTGCTAAGCACTGTTCTTGGCACTGAGATACAGAGTGTGCCTCTGTCCTCTGATTGTTATACCCTATGTAGAAAGGGAGTTACCAATCAAGTAAATAAATAAATAGCCTGCTTCCTGATAATGACAGGTGCTTTGAATAAAGTAAAAGAAAGTGACAGGACATTGGATGGGATTAGAGCATCACATTCCATAGCATGGTCAAGAAAGGACTCTTGAGGAGGTGATCTGTATGACAAGAGTAAATCAACCATGGTAACTTCTTGGAGAAGAGTGCTTTGGGAAAAATAAATACTAACTTTTCATGACCCTGAGAAAGAACAAGCTTATCTTGGCCAGGGAACAGAAAAAAGAAGTGCAAGGGTGTAATAAATAAGGCAAAGGTATGTTTAGCAAACAGTCATGAAAAGAAAGAGTGGTGAATCTATTGGACCTCATGGAACATGGTATCCTAAGAAAAATGGCACATAAATATTGGTAAAATTATTAAGGCCACTCCACATAGTTAAAAGGAGATTTATTTAATGGCATAACTTACAAATGAAAGGATTAGGTAGGCTGAGGGTTCCGTGAAAGATGCAGCGCAGTCGGGCGGTGTTCTCTGGAGAACTCTCCTCAGTCTACCTCTAGCATCCAGGGTCTAAGAAGGAAAAGAGCACAGCGCATCCCAATCTTGGTTCTTCAGGGCCATCCCTTCACCCCGCCTTGTAGGCCTGATAGTTACCGAAGCCTCAGAGGGGGTTGGAACTTCCAGACCAAAGCTGGAATGGTTACCCACTACACATAAAAACATCTAAGCAGGTGAGTGACAAGCTCTCCCATTGACTGTTTTATAAAGAAATAAAGAACAAGAAGAATGGATAAGAGGCAGACGTCTCTGATGATAAACACAAGGTGCTGAGAGATTGGCCAACAACAGTCATGATAAGGATGAAGAGAAGTATACAAGAAGATAGAGGGCCCTAAATTTCTCTGTCATGGAAAAACTCAGTGTCTCCTAACATTCATAAATACAATAGCAACACAAATCTGAAGAGTTTCTCTGAATTTCAAATGGTTTTCCCCTTCAGTTATTATTTTTAAATCTCAATAACATCCCTACAGAGGTTGCAGCAGGGATATACTCTGCTATCTAGCAACAAGGGTATCAAATAAGACAGTGGATCCACTGAAGTGGATGGAAAACTAAAATCCACTGGGTACCAATGTCACATCCTTCCTCCTACTGTCCCAGTGTTTTGAATATTCTGAAACTTTTATTTTGTCAGATGCTAAGTGGTCAGTATTGAATTTTATTTTGGCTATCATCACACACTGGATACTTACACAGTTCATAAGAAAGTGTTAAACATTTAATGAAGATCTAGGGAAGAGTTCAAAAGCTCCAAGGAAGAAATAACCAAGAGATGGTGTGATAATAGATAATCATGTCAATGTGACTGGACCTGGAATCACCATGGTACTATATTTCTGAGTGTCTTTACAAGTGTGTTTCTGGAAAAGTTTAAGTGAGAAATGAACACTGACCCTGATGTGGGTGGTGCCATCCTGTAGGATGGGGTTCTGAATGGGATAAAAGGGCAAATCAAGCTGATCACTGGAATCCATCTCTGTGCTTCCTGACTGAAGATACTGTGTGACCAGTTGTCTCATACTCCTGCCATGTGATGGACTGTGAGGCAAAATAAACCCTTCCTTTCTCAATTTTACACACACACACACACACACACACACACACACACACACACACACACACATTTGCAAGCTACTTTTTTTTCATAGCAGTGAGAGGGAAATTGGTCCCAAAGAGTGGGATGCTTCTGTGATGAACTTGATTGTGTGATTCATAGTCTTTTAGAATGGCTTTGCAAGGGGCAGTGGATGGAGGAGTTTGGAGCTCTGTGCTTAAGTATCCCTGAGATATTGTAATCAGAGCTTAATGGGCTATTCCCGTAGGAGTCTGAAGAACTAAAATGCTAAGATATTCATAAATGTGCACAGCAGATGCCTGGTTCATGAAGTTTTAAGGGATAACCAGGACTCCATAGAGAACTGGGACAAGAGACACTTATGTTATATTCTGGTGAATAATGTGGATCCATTCTGCTCATGGCCTGTAAACTGGATTGAAGCTGAATTGAAAAGCAATGGATAATTGGCAGAGGAAACTTCTAAAGAGATTATCCTGTTCTGTTCTCTTATTCATATCTCACAAGAGAGAAGGGAGAAAGATCTAAAGGAAACAAGGCTTGATGTACAGGGATTGCAAGCGAGTTGAGAAACATTGGCCAGTGACTTACAGTGGATGGCAGTACAATCTGTCTCAGTAATACCTGCTTTGGTAATGCTAATGAACTAAGAATAGTCTTTCATTTGTTAATGTTTGTAACATTTGTTTGAAAATTATCACAAAGAGGCTCTGTAATATGAACATTATTCCAAAACTCCAAATTTTCAATGTTCATGAGCAAAGTACTCTGGGCCACATACTCATGAGGTTATTTACATATCAGCTGTGTTTATTTTCTTTTGTACTAAGTTGGCAGAGGTGAGAATTTTCATGACATACCACCAACACTGGAAATGTAGACTATCTTTCTACATCACAAGGTTGCCAACCCTTACTATAGCACCAAGAGACTTTAGTGGGAACTCCTAGGACTAGAATCAAAAATACCACTGGTCCCTACTGAACCCATACTATCTGGTGCATCTAGCCACATGGTAGCATTGCCAAAGAAATGAAGGATTCTTTGAAAACAAAACAATAAAAATAAAATAATTTAGAAAACTTGATGAATTTTAATAACTGGGAAAATGGAACAATTAACCACAAAAATTCCTCAAGCCAGAAAATGCTATTCGATGCCTCAACCTACTTTTTAAAAAATGATATTTATTATCCTTTTACTTCGTGTAAAGACAATACATGTTCACGGTACTAGAAGAATACAAAAGTGTATACAGAATATAAATTAACCATATTGCCATAATTAGATATAACCACATTTAAACACTGGTCATTACAAAATTGGGATGCTACTGTACAAAATGGTCATGAATACTTCAAGTGTGACATTCTCCAACATTCTCATATACTCTCTGATAGCCTGTTGAGTGGCTGACGTTCCATTTAACTGTTAAATAATGTTAATATACCATCGAACTGTTGCCCATGTTATTCCATTTTAATTAATTTACGTTTTTGTTATTTTGTGTGAGGAATGCAATGATATACAAATTTGTTTATTGCTTTTCTTCACTTCTGGGATTTGTTTCCAGCTATGACAAATTAATATAATAAAAATTCTCTCTAATTTGGGTAGCTACAAAGGAAGCATAGAGGAAAAATTTAGAGACAAAGATAATGTTAGTTGATATGGGCTCTTTGGAGATTTCCAACATAAAACTGGAAGATGCCCACTGAGTATATGAATCATTAGCTGACATATTATCTTTGACCAGCCATGATACTTTTTCTACACAGCTCAGTTTTAGACCATTACATTCAGGAAAACAAACCCCCCTTCCCTTAGAAAAAAGAGACAGTAATCTTATCAAAAATATTTTATTTACAGAAAAAATCAATTATACTATACATCCTATAATGGAAATACATTGAATAATTGCTAAAATAAATACAAGGCAATTAATTCAACTTTTTATAAGAATGAGAAAATTTGACATTTGAACGTTATCAAAGCTTAACTTAGAACATAAATAGTTAAAAAGGCAAACTCAAGTTTTAGTCTCATTTATTGTCGTGGTGTGTTTGTTTTCCACTCGCTGTGCATGCAGTGAGAGTCTGAGTTTTTCAGTACTTGAACAAACCTCTTCATACAAGGTAGAATGTGCAGCTTCCCTTAGTCAAGATGGACCACAGAAGTCTGCATACTAAAGAAACAGAACACTGACTCTATATCTGCTTCACCACAATGCTTTTATCCAGCTATTCTTGTGTTAGTGCATGTTTGGCACAGGTCTACACAGCACCAGCCACAAGGCAAAATATATGGTGTGAAAAGTCAAATTGAATAATTGAGGCCTTGGAATAACTGAATTAGTCAAGTTCGGAAGAACTGGTTCATCCCTTTTTGTATGTACCCGCTCTTAATAATGCTAATTAAATCTTAACATCATTTCTGCTTGCGGACATTTTTAGGAAGGCCAAGTATGGAAGAGATGAAAAGATTACCTGTACAATTCAGAAAAAATACCCTTCCTGAGAAGTAAAGAGGACACTTGGAACACAAATGTGCCAGTTCTGAATTATGTTTTATATTAGTTTAAATTCACTCAAGTAAACATCACCAACATGCAGTGTGAATTGGCAAACTCAGACACTAAACAGGGGAAACACACCTAATGTGTATATGTTAAGGTCTACCACATACAGGCCACAGTATAAAACTTTTGATGAATTGCATTGTATTTGTTCCAATCACACAGATAAATTTTCACCAGCTTTCCATTTTCCTAGGCCTACACAAATACTGCCATCATCTCTAGAGATGACTCACTTTTGATGTTCATATTTATTCAGTACAAGGTGCCCAGTGTTTTCTTTCAAAGACTAGCATTCCCTTTTGAAAAAAAAATCACATTCAAAAATTGCACTTTTCTACCCCTTTGGCCTCAACTTTAATGATTTGCTCGTGTACACATGTGAGTAATGTATTTTTACCTAAAAATTGAAATGTATCTTGGCCCTTTCTAGAAGAAATAAAACGTTAGAATATCGAAAGTTTACATATTTTTTCACAGAAATAAACTATTCAATTATAAAAGGTAGAGAAAGAGAGAATCATTTTATTCTTTCATGAACATCGGTCAACCAAGTTTCACATTTTGGGCAGGTTAATTTTTATAGTATGAATTTTTTAGAACCTATTTTATTATAAAAAAAGAAAAGAAAAGTGTATTTTGGCAGAAAAGTAAAATATAGACTATGATGTGAAATTTGTTTTTAAAAATTGGCATACAAAATGTAAAAACACAGTACAATTATATCAAAATACAGCATAGCCGGTGGCCTTTAAATTCTCCTTTGGCATTTGATTTGGTAGCATTAAAGACAAACATTTTTCCTTAAAAAAAGAAAGAAAAAAATCATCTATCAAAAAAGTCCATAAGTTAGGTTGTGTAGGTTGAAAGAATGTTCCCTTGAGTTTTCAGAATCCTTTTCTTCCACAATCACCCACATAAAGCATGGCTAGTGAGGTATATAGAACAAACACTGTCAGGCGGATGCACAGTAAGGGGAAAAGTGCATAAACAAAGAAGTCATCCCACGTTCCTCAAAATGTTGGGTTAAATCCGAGTTTCTTCTTACTGATGTGTCAGTTCACTTTGGCAGAATCAAAAATCAACCCATCACACGTCTTTGTTCAAGTCCCAGCAGCAGTGATATGTCTCCTGTGGTGGCAGGGTGAGATGCCACAATACTGTACAACCCCTGGAGGAGCTAAGGTGTGTGTGTGTGTGTGTTGTCCCCATGTGTGACTGCAAACATCCCAGTGAGATCATACGTCAAGCACCATGTCGTACTGTTGTCCCTTCTTCCGCCTGCCACACTTATTGATGAGAACCACGTACAGAGTCAAGAGCATGACCCAGTAGCATGCATAGATCAAGGTTCCCACAATGAGAACAGTCTGTTTGGATTCAGAAAATGGCTTTTTTGATTCCTTGTAAATAGTGAAAATCACACCACCTAGAAGGATTGTAAACCACACGGACACTGGAATAAGTCCTATGAAATTAACAACAATGGTCTTCCTTCCAGATGTGCCCCACCCAGCTTTGTTTATGGTTGCAATCGCAAACATCTTGGCAGGAAGTAGGCTTGACATGTATAACACTGAATAGAGAGACATGAAGACCATGACAATATTTCCTCTAAGGCAGCTGGCAAAAGATGACTTTATGAGACCCACTAGCTGGACAGTTAACAGGAAGAGGAGGATGTTCCAGATTTTACCCCTGTAGAAGAGCTGGATGACTGTGGCAATGAGAAAGAAAGGAAAGAATCCAGTGATAACAGCTTCATAGGTCATCCACAAGTGATGCTTGTGAAACCACATGGCATTGTATAGCCACTCTCGGAAGTAGGACTTGCTCCAACGGGTCTGCTGGTTCAGCCATCTGAGATACTCTATAGGTGTTTCAGTAAGGCACTTGGACCGAGCTGTGTATTTTGTTGCATAGCCCAGACTCAGCACCCGGTTGGTGAGATGCCTATCATCACCAAAACTGCATTGGTTGCCCATGAATTCCTGATTATACCAGTCTTCTACAAACTCATGCAGTAAGGAGTTTCTGTACATTCCCAGAGGACCGCTTATGCACTGAACACATCCAAAATAAGACTGGCAGGCCCTTTCTATATTAAAAGCCATCCAGTATCTCACACTGCTGAGAAAGGAGATCCAGGAGTCATACTTGTTTAAAATCTGCAAGTAGAAAAATAAATAAACAGAAGTTAGCTTTAGCTTAATAATACCAACAAGCCCCAAAGTGTCCTGAGATCACTGCCTGGCATGAGATATGTTCTTCTGTGACTCCATTTTGGCATCTCTTCTCTTTCTGCCATTCCTTGTCTTCTCAGGCTCTGTATTATGAAATAAGCTTGATTGGTTGGGTGTATGTGTCTGTATATTAATGGATTTTTTTTTCCTACTTCATTATTCTCATCTTCTTGCTATATTCTTTTGTGCTGTTGGGCACTAATATTGAGTTATATTTTTAAGCATCAATCATCAATCCCTAAGTTTCCCAGATGTGCTTTTGTAAATTACCATCTAAGATTGGAAGATTTTTAAGGTTCTAGGTGTGTTGTGATGGGTGTTCTGTTCACACTGGTCCCTGAAAGAAACGAGGTCACTCTAGGATTCTTCTGTTCTGGTTAATTTCCCAGTTTCCAATCCTTATCTGTTCATTTTCTTTCTCCATTTAGTAATGAATGCCTGGGATAAAAGAATCCCCCAAATAATTATTTCTATCTGAATTTTGTATACCTATCTCCTTTTTAAAATAAATTTCTTTGTTCTTCCTCATATGATGTCTCATTATTGTCTTTTATAGCATGCATACATGAGTCACAAACCAATCCATGTTTTGACGTTCATTTTCTTTGTACTTCCCCTCTGGTGTTAAAAATTGAATACCATACTTTCAAGGGACATTCTGATTTAACCTTTTCCATATTTTCATATACTTATATTTCTGTCCAAGATGCATCAGTATTGTGTCATTAATAATTGTTTCTCCATTACTAATACATAGTGGGACACTTGTTGATTTTTGTCTTTGTCTGTTCTTACTGGTGTAAATTTCAATTGGTATTTCTCTCTTTTGCCTTTGCTTTTCAATTTATATGTTTTAAAATTTTATGCATATGAGTGCTTTTCCTGTCTATATGCATGTCCGTTATATGTATGCAGTGCCCACAGAGACCAGAAAATGGCAACAGAGTTCTTGGAATTGGAGCTATGGATGGTTGTGAGCCTTCATGTGAGTGCCAGACACTGAAGCCAGGTTTTCTGCAAAAGCAGCAAATGCTCTTAACAATTCAATCATTTCTTCGGATCTTTCATTCTGTAATTTTAACCTACCACAGTGGCCAGTTTTCTAAATGCAGAGGTATACAATATACCATCCATTTCTAAATATACTTCCATTTCACTGCTTCTATTACTAAATGACTGCATTATCAGATTTTAGTGGGGTTTTGAATATTAAGTTGTGACCTAAGGGTGCTTGGTAGAAATCATTAATCATATTTATACATTTGTGTTATATGTGACTAATCAGTCACTACAAATACATGTTATACACCAGGGCTAAGCATAGACATCCCAAATTATTTAAAGTTAGATAAGAAAACCAGGATTGAAGTTTGTCTGATGCATGTTCTCACATATGTCCAGCACCAAGACCATGGAACATTGAACACATAGACATTGAATGAATCAATTCATGAGTGTTATTAAAACTATCTCATACAAAAACAATGAAACCGGGCCGGGCGTTGGTGGCGCACGCCTTTAATCCCAGCACTCGGGAGGCAGAGCCAGGAGGATCTCTGTGAGTTCGAGGCCAGCCTGGGCTACCAAGTGAGCTCCAGGAAAGGCGCAAAGCTACACAGAGAAACCCTGTCTCGAAAAACCAAAAAAAAAAAAAAAAAAACAATGAAACCACATGTACCTGGACATCTCCCCCAACACCTCCAACCATAGGGTCTTCTTCTAAAACTTTCACCATCTCCACAGATGAGGCAGGGTCAAGCATGGTGTCTGAGTCACACACCTGCCAAGGAGAAAGCAGGGAATGATTTAAAGAGAAACACAACTGGACCTCCATCACAGTGGAGCTTATGGACTGTACTCTTAGCCTTATTGTCCCAAAACTTTTGTCAGAAAGTGTGACAGAGGATTCTGTATATCATGCCCAATATAGACAGGTTTCCATCAAGCGCAATACACTGCTAGACAGGCTAACTTAGACAGTATTTGAGTGTGTATAATCAGACTGTCCCAGTATGCTGGTTAATCTCAGTTGTCCTTTCACACAGTCTGTAATTGACTTTCTGCTTCTTCATCATGCTGTGCATGCAAGTCTCTATCAGGTGCCTGTGAGCTTTCCAGTCTCTAGAACTGTGAGCCAAATAAAGTTCATTATAAATGATCCAGTCTTAGGTATTTTGTTACAGCAGCAGAAATCATCTCAGATAAGAGTGCCATGACACTCATTAATGGTTCATACTACTCTTTTCTATTAAATGAAGTAAAGCCCTAACAAATGTAATTTGACCAGAGTTGCTTTGTGATGAACCATTGGACAGGCTATTGCAGTTTTTATGTGAAACGTCACTTATGATTTTGTCTGTGTGAACTTGGTCTCTAGTGAGTGGCCCTGGTTTGGAAGTTTGTGGAACCTTTAGGAGATGGAGCTTCGCTGGAATCCTGGGAGATGGGGTTTGAAAATTTTAGACTGGTCTCTGCCCTCTCTGCTTCCTGATCCACAAAGAGATGAGCCAGTAGCTGCAGCCAGCTCCCATGATCACAGAGTCACCCACAGCCATGACTTCCCAGCCATGATGGATATGTATTCCTTTGAATCCTGAGGCAAAATAAATCCGTCCTCCCCTAAGAGGTTGCCTGCTTCTCCCGGATTCTGTTTTCTGACATCAGTCCTGGCTATCCTCATAGTACGAACTCAAGATTTATCCTATTTACAGTCATATGCAACACAATGATATTTTGGTCAAAGATGGGTGATGTGTTTGCTGGTGGCCTCATCAGATTATACCATCGAGTGGCTTTGTAGCCATTTTAGTGTATATAAGCATAATCTATGATGTTTGCCCAAGTACAAAAGTCATCTAAAATGCATTTTCAGAGTATGTTACCATTATCAACCAACACATAACCACATTTATAATCAAAATGGGCAATTTTAACCAAGCCCCGAATTTCCTTAAAAATAATTTGAAGAAAATAAATAAATTATCGAAGCATGGAGCCTTAGGAGCTAACTACATTTATTAAATAAGGAATCCCAACATTTTTAAAACCTATCTCTTTCAATTTTGTTAGTGGCTATTTTTCTGAAAAGATTCCTTGCTAGTGAAGATTGCTGGAAACAGTTATTTAAAGGCAGTATTGGAATTTATAGATTTAAATAATGTATGCACATGCAATTAGAAGAAGTAATCTTACCACTTCAGATTTTAATTGTCATGGGGAATTTGAGTTTAACTTATGGGTTTAAATTTTTTGTTGTTGTTTTGCTAAGTAGAAGCACTCCTTTACAAATAAAAAAAAAGTCTGTCCATTGTTCTTGTTGTGGTTGTCTGTTCTGCCTTATTGATTTTTGAAAATTACCTTTAGGATCACTGTAGTCATTTATTTTGAGGAGGACAAAATAGGCAGAGGGAAGGCTTCGGTTTTTCATTCTAGAGCACAAGACTCCACTAACACTGTTTTAAGTCCAAGCGTTCCAAGCCTGAGTAAGCTACACACAAAGTCAATCAAAAAGTGACTTTGTCTCTTCCATGACTTGTTTATTAGCAGTTTGCATAAGCCTAAACTCTGGGCAGGAGGCCTGCGCTAAGGGGAGAGAAAGGTAAAAGCGCAACTCCAGCCCTGCTTGAGACTCCAGCATCTAAAGTTAAGGACACATCTACCTCTATTGACTTAAGTCAGGAATGGCAAACCAAAGGCTAAAATAAGCTTAAAACAACAGGAAGGGAGCAATCCAGAAGTAACATTCAAATAACCCCGCCTGCTTCTGAGCATAAGCGAGCAAGAGGAACTGCCACTTTGAATGGACTAAACTTGAACTAAATCTCTGAAGTTCATATTTGAATTGGCCCCTCCCATTTTGCAAAAGAAACTCCAGGCAGTCTCTGAGAGAGGCTGTTAGTATGGTGAGCTTAGCTATATTGGGAGGAAAAGTTCTCAGAAATCTCCTGGGAAGGGGTTTGTTATCATAGGATTTAAGAGCTTTAAAGAATTTCAGTTTCTGGATGATGTTTAGTGACTGAATGCCAACTAGAAACCCTGTCTTTGCCAGTTGGAAAAAGCATGTGCACTCAGGGGCACAAGAACTTTTACTTAATAAGATGTGAAGAATACAGTTTTGGTCCTTAAAACTCATCTAATAGGACATTGTTCCTAGTTTCCTCCTCACCAGTTAATAACATGTACAAAATGAATGTTGGCTGCTCAGCTCAGGGTTAGAACGTAGGACAGATATACATTAGTTCATGAGTAACTGAAGCTCACATCAAAAAAAGCTATAGGATATGATTTGCACACAGGAAACAGGGCATAGATCAAAAGTCTTGCCCATATTAGGGTATGATTGTGAATAGCTGAAGCACATAATAATTAGTTATAAGATTTCTCAGCAGCCAATAACAGAATTGAAGAGAAATAACAACTTTTGAATAAAGTAAGGAAAAAAAATAGTCCAATGTCCAGCCCACTGTTGGGAAAAGCACAGAAAGACCAGTCCTCTCCTTTCTGTTTCTTACTCCCACCATTTTAGCCAAGAGTTAACCTCATCTCCTATATCTCTCCTTATATTAAGCAGGGATTGGCAAACAAGGGGCTTTAGGTAAAGACCAGCCTGCCACCTATTTGGATATTGCCCAGGGGTTACGATGATTTCTGTGTTTGAATTTGAAAAGAAACAAAGTGAGGATATTTTGTCACGTATGTAGATTATATGAAATTCAAATTTCACTGTCTATGGCATCCAGCCAAGCTTGTTCACATACCTGTTATCTTCCTCTGTGCTCACACTACAACAAAGTCAAACAGTTGCAAAGCATAATATTTACTCTCCAGGGTTTTACAAGCAAAGTGTGCCGACCTTGGGTTTAAAGTAATTGGCTGAAGGAAAAGGCTCTGCTTTCAAAAAAGTAGCAACAACACTGAGATTAAATGTTTTAAATCCCAGTTTTAATTATGCAGGCTTTTCAAAGGTTCCCTTCTTCTCCATATGGTACAGAGTGGTGACTCATATAGCAGAGAATGTTAACTAGTGTATAGATTTTCTATAGTCAAGACTGCCTACCTTAAGAACAAATGTTCACAGAATCAAGAAACCTAAATTCTTGAGTCTTGCCTCTTACCAGTGCATGGCTTTGAACTTATCACAATCACAGTTCATTAGTGAGACCCTGAATATGTAAATACTGCATGTGTTACAAAACACTGTATGTCATTAGTACAAAATAGTAAGTAATCCTTAAATGATTTGCTTCTCAAGGGAACCCAAACCTCAGAGATCGTTGCCCTACAGAGAGTGCTCAATTGAGATAAGCGCTAAAAGAGACACAAGACTCTTTTAGAGACTGACTCCATAAGAGACAGTCTACATGATTACATGTAGACTGTCTCTTATGGAAACAGATTATAGTTTACCTGAAACCATCTACAACAGTTAGGAACCTCACAGCAACCTAATTGGAGCTCCCCTCAAGAGCGCTTCTCCCCCACCGCCTTTCATATCCCAAGACCCAAGTCCAAAAGGCAAAGGCTGAATGTTTCCCTCAAACTTTTGGGAAGTGTCCTCCTTCCTTTCAGTTTCACTAATGGATCACCTCTGTAGTTCATATTTCATCTTAACAAGCAGTGTGAAGCCGGCACAGCAAGAGGAAATCTGAAATTGCTGTGGTTGACTTCTATGAGGAAACAAGTTGAAAAGAAATCAAGACCTCTTCAAGTGTTTCCTTTCCCAGTTCAACTCTTTCTTGATCTTGATCCTTCATCTTAACCTTGACTTTCCATCTTAACCTTGGCCCTTCATTTTAACCTTGAGACAATGTGACTATTTCTAGAGGGTGTGAAATTCGGTTTTGGTTCCTGCTACAACTTAATTATAAAGTAAATGGAAATTCTGGTCCTCTATCCCAAGGAATGTCTCTAAACAAAAGAGGGCAAGAGTGAGGGGAAAAAAAAGAAAAAGCAATAACAAATAAACAGAAACAACAACAACACAAAGCCCTCACAAATAGTTACCAATGAGGAAAGAGAAGATGGCCCCACTCTCCCTAGACTCCACTAAGGATGCACCACTGTAAACACTGAGAACTTAAAGGGAAGACCTGTGGATGGGGAAGGGAGTTGATATCTAATTTAGTGGTAGAACACTCACCTAGAAAGCATTAGGCCCTGGGTTTTGTCTTCAGAAACGAAGCAAAAAGAAAGGAAGAAAGACAGAGAGAGACAGAGAGGAAGCAGGGAATACAACAAAAGCACCATGTGAGATTTTAGAATGAAAATAAAACCATTCCCAATCCACAACCTGCCACTTACATAAACTTGGACCAGGTTCTTAACTTCAACCTCTCAGCCCATTTCTCTAAACCTTTATCCCTCAAGACAAACATAGATTATTATTGTTCTTATCAAACCTTGTCAGAATTGTTTCATGATAAGATAATATATATAAAACATTTGCTAATGGATAATACATAGTAAGTAATGAATAGAAATGATATACTCGAAGAAGCATATCAAACAAAAAAAAAAAAAAAAAAAAAAGATATAAACTCTTGTTTCTAGTTCCAAGAAAGAGCTCTTGGTGAAGTTATTTTAACTAAACTATGACCCACCCTGAAGCAGAGGGAACCAGAATTTCACTAATACCTGACAAATTTAGATGACCCAAGTGATCTAAAGCCAATGTTGAAAAAAAAAAATCTTAGATTGAGTTATAGTTTGGTGGAAAGAAGTATAAACTGTAGAGAGTGGTATGCATTTGACAGTGATTAATTCATGACTTGGTTGGGATACAAACCAAATCACTTTTACTTGTCAATCTGCTCTCTTCTCTGTGGGAGCCCGTTCTCGGGTTCCTCGTGGCTTTACCCAGCAGGTCCGAATAGAGGATGATCAGGACCACGGGCCTGAGTGCAGGTGTCTGAGATGGTCTGCACTTGGCTGTGCTGGGGGAGGAGGTCTTTTGCTCCACCCCTTGGTGTCTCTATAAAAACCCTGGGCCAGAGACAGGCGGGGCCCATTGGAATAGGTTCCAGGCCCTCTCGAGGCTATCCTTTATTTTCTATCTGTTTATCTCTGCAAGATTCTCCGCTATAAATCCTTCTATCTAATATTTCCTGCTGATCGCACTCAAGAAAACTCTGGGAAGCTGTGGGGGTGGTGGGTAAACGCCCCACACTTCTCCAAAGTAGAGTCCTTTAACATAATCCTAAATTAAGGGCCCTGTACTGAGCTTTCCACATTCCCTTCATGTGTTTTTGTTTGTTTTAAGACAAGAGCTCACCTGCTACACCCCAGGCTGGCCTTATATTTGTGATCCTCCTTTAGCCTGACCTGTGCTATTATAGATGTGTGTCACCAGGCCCAGCTCTTATTCCCTTCCTTATGTTTTGATTTGTGTTGGTGTGTTATGTGTTATGTGTGTGTGTATGTTGTATGTATTTGTTAGTGCAGGAGCGTACGTGTGTGTGTGGGGGGGTGCATGTGAGTATGTGTGTGCTTGAATGTGGAGGCCTGAGGACTATGACTATATCTTTCTTCATAGATGTCCACCTTTATTTTTGGAGATAGGGTCTCTCACCGATTCTAAAGCTCATGGATTAGGCTAGATTGGCTGTCCAATGAGTTTCAGGGAATTACTTCTCTTTACCCCATCTGAAGTTACAGGCACTAGCTGTGGTCAAGGTTTTTACTTGGTAGGAGGTAAGGGGCATTAGGGGATGGAGGCCAAAGAATAAATTAAACAATTTTGAAAAACAAAAGTTGCACATCTTTAGGGGGGTACTGTATGATGCTTTAAGAGGTATGTATCTTATAATGCTTAAAACTAATTAATCATATCTTTTGCCTCAAGGAACAAAGTGAAAATGAGAACCAAGATAGTAACAGATACATGGAGAGAACATTATGATACGATTTGTCCTTTGTCCTTTGTAGATCTTCAGTATTTTGCTAGAAAGTATCAACAGGTGGGATGAGTAATAATGGTACTAAGTTCAGCCATGATCTGAAAAGGACTAGTCAATCATGAGTTCTGCCTGCAAACATGGATTCAGCAGAGGTCAAGTTCACAACAAACAACAGAACTGGATCTCACTATTCCTCTTTCAAGGTGCACTCAACTTTATATCTCTAAATATGATATTTTCAACACTGCCCTGGGAATATTTCAGTTTCTTGGGCTTTCTACACAGACTCAAAAATAGGCAAATGTCATGCAGCAGTTATTATTTATGATATCTGTGTTCTATAATTTTTCATAAAGACAGGAGCAGTAGTTATTAAAAAACATTTCTAGCAGGAATCCAGAGTTATGCTTCTCTGAGGCACTGATTACATTTTCAATCATTATTTTCTTAACATTTTTATTGGTAGTTGTTTGAGAACTGTTTATATGCATATACCTGATCAATACATAACCTTGTTGTGCTTGTGCTTCTGTTCAAACATCTCTTAATAAATGAATATTACTGAGTATTAACATTGAATTCATGGCCAGTAACACATCCTGGAGAAAACTCCTCTCCATGAGGCATATAATAGCATATATATACATATATATATATATATATATGTGTGTGTGTGTGTGTGTGTGTGTGTGTGTGAATGCATATATACATATATATGTATGTATATATGTATATATGCATGCCAGGCAGTGTGGCACACACCTTTAATACCAGCACTCCAGAGGCAGTGGCAGGTAGAGCTCTATAAGTTCAAGGCCAGCCTCATCTAAAGAGTGAGTTCCAGGGCAGCCAAGGCAACACTGAGAAACCCTGTTTCAAATCAAAACAAACAAAAGAAATCTGTATACCTATGATGCTGTCAGGTTAAATTAATGATAAAATTGCCACTTGTAATTCTCCTGAGCTCCGGGAGTCCAGTTGAAGAGAGGGAAGAAGGATTATATGAGCAAGGGGGGTGGGGGATGGGTTCAAGATCATGGTGGGGAAACCTACAGAGAAAACTGAACCAAGCTCAAAGGAACTCCGGAACTTTAGACCAATAGCTGTGGAACTTGTATGGGACTGGACTAGGCCCTCTGCATCTGTGAGACAGTTGTGTAGCTTGTTCGGTTTGAGGGACCCCTAGCAGTGGGATCTATCCTTGGTGCATGAACTGGCTTTCTGGAGCCCATCACCTATGGTGGGATGCCTTACTCAGCCTTGATGCAGAGGGGAGAGGCTTGGTCTTGCCTCAATTGAATGTACCAAGCTTTGCTGACTCCCCATGGGAGGCCTTAACCTTTTGGAGGAGTGGGTGGGGGCTGGGCCGGGGAGAGGAGGCTGTGGGAGGAATGGGAGGAGGGAAGAGAGGGGGAATCTGTGGTTGTTATATAAAAATGAATTTAAAAAATTTTTAATTAAAAAAAAGAAAATGTTCATATTTATAGAATTCTTTCTGCCTGAGAAATCCTTAATGTACACATCAGGAGATTTTGGCTTTTTCTCTCTTATAGCCTGATGGCCACTTTGTTATATAGATTATGCCTGTTCAAAGATAAGAGATTTGAAAAAACAATTATATAACGTGGATATCAAAAAATGTTTTATAGTCTGATAACATTATGTCAAAATTTAATGAAAAATTAAATATAATCTTAAACTTTTGAAAATTCAGGAAAAAACACCAAGAGTATATATTTAGAAAGCATTGATCCATCACTAGTGACTGATTTCTTGCAGGGCATTTAATTTTGTGCATTGTGATTTTTAAATACATAAAATATACTATTATAAATGTGCACTGCCTTAATAAATGAGATAACCAACATGAGCTTGCTTTTGAGGAGGTAAATAAGACTTTTCCCCTTTGGCGAGGTATAGGCAATTAGGTCAGAGTAGCCCCTTCTTGGAAACTGGTTTCATTACACAATACATCCATTCCAATGTCTAAACTTTCCTCTTCCTCTCTCTTCCTCCCCTATTCATAAGGATTACCTTCCTTTCGTTGTGTATCCTTGCTTTCAGTTCTTCTGCTTTTCTACTTGTTCTATCTCTGAGAGCAACCACCACTATCACAGGTAAACTGCTACTACACTACCTTTCCCTGACTAGGACTTCCTCAGTATTCTAGCTTGAAAGGCTGCAAGTGAGGACAGTAGTCAGCCCAGAAGACAGACAAAGGGAGAGTCCACAATTTCTGAGGCCTTATTCCTGAGCAGTCCAGAGGAAGTGTAGAGTCCCCTGAGACTATCTAGAAAAGAGGGCACTCATGCAGAAAGACAAGTTGGCTTGGGTGCTATTGAGATAGGAAAAACAGCAGAGGGTACGGATGGCTTTAAGAACATTTCGTATTGTTGGGTTTCTCCTTTGTGGGAGGTGAGATCATCTGTTAGTAGTTATGCTGGGAGGAGTTTGGATTGGGAACTGGGAGCATGGTGAAGATATGAAATAATAGGTCATGAGAGCAATAAGCCAGAAACCCAAAAATCAAGTGCGCAGAGTACTGAGGAGCACTGAAGACCAGCTGTGATTAGAAACCAAATGTCTTGGCCACACCTCTCCATGGTGGGTCAGTATTCTCTAGCAAGCACACAGATGGTCACAGCTTCTTCCTTAGACTTCCATTCCCTGTGTCAGACCCAGGGAGCATTGCATCCTACTCTCCTTAAGGCACTTACCCATCAGGTTCAATCCCCAGCCAGGCTTTGTCACCATTGCCTTCACACTTCTCTCCCTTTTGTCTTAATGTAGCCTCTACTTCACAATTTCCACACTTTCGATCAGTCACAAGGGGAAATTAGAGCATTCAGGGTGCAGTTTGAACCTTAAGTGGCTGCCATTTTGTAACCAAGCAAGGTTGTCTTTCAGGAGGTTTGTTGGGGGATGGCATGGAAAGGAAGAGCCAGCTTTGGGATATTAAATGATTTTTACTCCGATTTGTGTGCTTGCAGCTGCAAGAGAGTCTCAGAAGGCCTCGGAGCCCAGATGCCAGGAGTTGCTGGGGTCGGTCTTTTAG
Source organism: Peromyscus maniculatus bairdii (assembly GCF_049852395.1). Lineage (NCBI taxonomy): Eukaryota > Metazoa > Chordata > Mammalia > Rodentia > Cricetidae > Peromyscus > Peromyscus maniculatus. The sequence continues at coordinate 7,211,583 of NC_134871.1, read as the reverse complement.
AAAGTTTAGTCTGGAGGAAGACTCCAACAGAAAGCCTACTCTAGCCTTTCATATTCCTTATTACTTTTTCCTGGACAAGCACAGTGCACAGTTGTCAAGGAAACAAACAAAGCTCAAAACAAGAATGATGGGAGAAGGGGGTTTGGGAGGAGTAGGTTAAGGAAAAGGAAGAATTAACACAGTGATGTCTTCCTTGGAACTGACGAGTGTAACTAGAATTAAAAGCAAAATATCAAAACAGATGTTTTCTTATTTAAGGCAAAAAAAGCTTTGTTTTTTGTGTTCTAAGTTATTTGTTTCTTTGGGAAACATCCTGTCATCTTCCTATCTAGATCCAAAGGTAAAGCATGTAAACATCAAATGTCCAGAAATAACTGAATCTGCGTTCATAGCAAAAGTTGCACCACTGAGAAATTAGGAGACAAACAAAAGAAGACCTATGCTGACTTCACAGAAATTATATTAATGCGCAAATGGAAACCAGTGAAATACCTCCTACTCTTCCCACACTGTCTGAAATTAACCCCAGGACAACAGATCGTGCATACTATATATTTTAGTATAAATTGGAGGGATAATAAACAACCTATTTACAGTAATATCTCTAGTTATATGGGCAATAACCACGTAACTTTTGCTAAGCCCTAGAGATGTGTTGATTGATCTAATTATTTTAAAGTGCTTTTAAGATTTGTTTATTTGATCTGGTAAACTGAGGCTCAAGGAGGTGAAATTTCTCAGTCAACAGCTAACAATCATTGTGATTAGATACTCAGGCAATGAGTATCTCATTATTGGACCTGGGAGTATGATATGTGTCGATAAAGACCCCTAAGCAATGGGATCACACTTCTAAAAACAGGGTTTCCCTTCTGTAAGGATGGACAAAGGGTTACAATGGCTTTCTTACACCAGACTTACTCCTCTTTGCTTGGTCTCATCATGGTCAAAATCTAAGTAAAGAAGCTGAAAGCAAATGAAAACGAGAAAAATGCCACATACCCAGTGTGAACCGAGGGAGGAGTAGCCTTGCAGGGAGCTAGAAGGGAATTAAGGAGACACAGGCTGCCTCATTTTCCAGCAAGTACACATCATCCCCAACTCTCTCAAAGGTCAAGTTGCAGTGAGGTAATGCTGCTTGAGGAGTGAAATAAACAGCACATTGGTTTTGCTCCCTCTCCAATGATTTGCCCCTCCTTTCCCTTTTTCTTTCTCCCTCTCAATTTTACAATCTTTGCTCTTTTTAAAGTCAAGGCCATTTTCACCGCTCCCCTTTCCCCTGAGTCTGCACACCAATCATTTTCTAGTCTTCCCTTCAGCCCTGCAGCTTTTCTCAAGAAAAGCTTTCCACTCAGGCAGAGGTTATTTTCTTACAGAGCTGCTGCTGCTGCTGCTGGTGTGTGTGTGTGTGTGTGTGTGTGTGTGTGTGTGTGTGTGTGTGTGTGTGTGTGTGTGTGTGTGTGTGTTTAAACAGTGAGGACAAGGATGTTGGGTTTGACTTGGCAGAATCCAGAGGGACAGAGAAAAAATGAAGGAAAAGAGAGAGAACGAAAGGAGAGGTCTCCTGTCCAAATAATCCCAATTTCTAACCAATGGCACAGACAAGGAAGCACTTTCATAGATGCTTTTAACAGTTTTACAAGAATTTTTTTTTCTGTCTTTCAAAATGTGCTTTCAACAGTCATGCTGTTTTCCAATGGACTGAAAGGAGCCCTGTGTTCAGAAGGGACGAGGATGGGCTATAGTATAGGGCTGGGGAGATACAAAAGCTGCTTTATTTCAACGTATGTTTGCCCTGGCAGGCATTTTCGGACCTACCTGTACATAATCCACACTTCGTCCTAGTGCTCTGAAGGCTGTGTACATGACTTCTCGCTTCCCGCCCCATTTTTGCATGATGCAAATGCTTTTGTTAGACAAGACCAATTGTGTTACATGTTGTGAGCTTTCTTTATGGGACTCTTCTGTCTCACCAGGTCCCTTTTCATGGAAGTTGTTCTTCCAGATGTAGGTGGCTGATTTGTCCCTGCCCATGACTTCACTGAAGATGTCCATCATGTAAAGGTCATCATCTGAGTTCCCATCTATGACCATCACGACTTTAATCCCAGGGTAGGTCAGCCTTTTCACAGATTGCAAACATTTCCGTAAGTAGTCAGGATCTTCTTGATACGCAGCAATGCAAAGAGCTACAGTTTTGTTCAATTTAATGGGGGTTTCAAGGGACTTTTTCATTTTCCGGTGTTCCAAAAAGGCAAAGAGGCTTTGGATGATGAGGTGTGATGCTAAAAATGCACCATAGAGTCCAAAGGAAAAATAGTAATTATCCGTTTGGATAAACTGGTAGCCAACAATATAAGCAGCTGTGATTCCAAGGAGGAGAGAGACTCCAAAAAGTGTAGTTCCAATTATTCGCAGGACACATAGAAACCTCTCACAATGCATCTGTAATGTAATCAGAGACACTTGTTGTTAACCAATCTTGTCCCATGCTTATCATATACAGGTATTATGGGCATCAGTGAGCACTGTACGAGGAGCATTCAGGGATTCCCCCCACACCTTTTATTTTTATTCGTTTTATATTTATTGTTTGATAATTTGAAACCTGTGTTCAATAGATTTGATCAATACTATTGTCTACTCCATCCTTTCCAACTCTTCTCATACTGCCACCACCCTCCCACTCTCCCAAATTCATGCACTTTTCTTTTAAATCTGCTTAGTCTACTTAGTGCTGCCAACCTGTGCATAGATATAGCGCCATTAGAGCCATATGCTAAGCATGACAACCTATCAGAAGCTGCATTACTGATGAAAACTGAGTCTTCATTCTCCAGCAGCTATCAACGGTCAATGGCTCCTTAGCTAGGAATGGGATTTGGTGTGCCCCTCCCCCACACAACATTCAGGAATTATAATACCAAGTTTCTCACTTAACTTGTTATGTTGACATCAGAGCTCACCTTCAAGTCAGGATGCCCAGATAGCATAACTCACAGGACTGTTTCAAGAATCAAGTGAGTGGGTAGTGCTAGAATATGTCACATTGCATTGAATACAAACCTGGATGCATTGTTCTCAGTGTCTTAGGTCCAATGCCTAAGGCAGCTAGCTCCCTTTGAATGTAGCCACAGCTAGGCTTCAAAATAAATTTCCTAAAGCAATATTTTTGCCTGCTCAATACTTTCTTCAGTCCATAATTACTGATGAGTAAGAAATCCACAGAAGATTCTGCTGACCTTCCCATGAAAGTATGACTTCATCTCATCTCTAACACACATCCCTAGGCTTACATCTCCATGAAGCTGGATGAGATTGGAGATTAGGAAGACTGGGTTCTGGGACTAGCTTATCAGTTAGTGCTGTGATCTGGCAAGCATCATCTCACTTCCCTGGATCTCAGTGTATTTGTTCGTGCATATGTTTGTTGTTTAAGACCTGTTCAAATGCTCACATTTTACAAATCTCCCTTTGATGTTAAAGTCTGTTACCCCTAGATGTCCTGTATAAAGATCTTTCCAAGCTCCTGTATTGGAAAGACACTCCATCCACCAATGTCAGGTGGTACAGGCCTGAAGGTCAGGAAAACAACAGCATCATTATAGAACAAAATGCATGTTATTAGAATAATGGCTACATTGAGTAAGGAAAAACATCCTGCTGGATTCTAGCAACTGAAAGTCTATCCTATCAAAAGATCCAGCAGATCAGACCTTAAGCCTATCTCAGCTCTCAATTCACCCCTCAATTCTGCATGTATCCTAAATAAGGTTATGTGGTGGGGGATATGTGTGTGTGCATATTTCTGTATGTACAAGCACATATGCACCTGTGTGTGCATACATGTGGAAACCAGATGACAACCTCCAGGGTCATGCCTCCAATGCGGTCCACTTTCCATCACACTTTTTTTTCTTTTTGAGACAAGGTATATCATTGGCCTGGAATTTTTCAAGTCACCTGGACAGTGAACCTTAAGAATCTGCGCACCTCTGTCTAAACAAGGTTTTAAATAATTTAGGGAGTGGAGAGTCATTTTTTTCTGTTTCCTAAATCATTTCTGATATTAAGCATTGGAATTTTGCTCCATAAACCCTTTTTATTTTATTTTAAGCTTCCCCTTCTAGGAATGAACTACCATAAGATGAATAATTGTTACAAATGCAATGTTCCTTTGTTCACATTTCCACCCACTTTGGGAATGGGTTATATTTGCATATCATTAATATATAATAATGTTGTAGTCCAACTAATGTTTGAAATGGAATGAATTATTTTAAATGAAAAATTTGAGAGTCCAATTATCTCCACAAAACTTTTTCCTTTGTATGTTATTTATAGTCTCCTAATCCTTATCAAACTGTAAAGATGAATATCCCTTAGGAAGTAGTAACATCTTGGTTATTAACAACTGTGCAGCTATCTTCACATTTTATTGCATCTATTCACACTTGACTTGGTATGCACTGGACTTCTCAGAAATTTTGATGAGTCTGTCTACCAAAAACATTGCCTTTCCTTGTCTACAGACAGTATGATGGAGCTACAATATTGTGGCCTGTGGAAATTTAAGATAACGCTTCTTCTAGTAGAAAAGAGAAAGATTTTTAAAAAGAACATCATCTCCCTCCAATCTTTTTTTTGTTTAATCTTCCTCTGACCTGAATATATACCAGCAAAGTTCTGGGGGTATATATCACCCCAAGATAAAAATAGAGGTTGGTCATTCATTGCATTAAATGTAGAATGCAGTCATTCATCTATCAAGGCAGCTGCATGGACTCATGTCAGCGGTAACTAACTTACAGGATATTGTTCTGTTTAAATTGGCCATTATACGTTTTTGGATCTCATTAACCCTAATTAATATAACCAAGATAATGCAATGTAGGCCACAGACCAAGATGCTGGCTATCTTTCTACCTTGTGGACACCATTTCCTTCTGTTAAATGGAAATGATCAGGTTCATCAGACTCTCCAAAACACTGCTGAGGAGCAAAGCAAAACAGCAGAAAGTGTGTCTGAAAGCCAGAGTCACTGCCTCCTTTGATGGCTCAGTTGGCTAGGAAGCCGAAAAACTTTCAAAACAAAATAGAGATGTGAGTTACACATCTAGCAGATAAACTGGACACCCTGGTGTGTGGTATCAGAGTCTGATGACAGCAGCTTCAACACAAATGGCAAGTTGAGTCGGCTGGAGAAAGAGTGAGCTGCAGAGTCTTCGGTGAGTAGTGAGCAAGGACTGCATCCCTTGTTAATTAACAGAGCTGACAGGATGCTGAGCACTCCCAGAGCCCACGTTAACCGATGCCTAAAGGTGCTGCAAGCACCAGACTTGGAACTTGTCATTTCCAAGACATGAGTCATTCTCACAAGAGTGAAAAATTTCAAAGGGACCAAAGCATTTGCCAGGGAGAAGCTTACGTGTGTGTTCAGCTTGCGTTTAAAAATCACCATCACTAGCAAAAGAACAGCCTGCTGTTCTTCCCTTATTCACATTTTCCTTGCTTTTATCAGCACACATGGATGTGGAGAGCAGTCACAGAGCATCTGCTGGCCACAGCTGAGGTGGGAACACCCTCTGACATCATAGGCGTCTACAGAATGTCCTTTTGAAGCCTGGGAAAGTTGCTAACAAACTGCAATAATGTGGTTAGAATTGAACCTTTGTATTCCTGCTACAGCTCAGTACTGTCGGCTGAGACACATAGAGCATCTCAGAGCGGGCCAAAGGGCAAAAGGCACATGGTAAAGCCTGCTGCTTTGCCGAGTGGATGCATGGATTTCAGAGAGTGACAAACAGGGATGTGAGTGTGTGTGTGTGTGTGTGTGTGTGTGTGTGTGTGTGTGTGTGTGTGTGTTTGTGGTTTGTTTAATTGCTCTGAGCAATTTCATAGATGTGGGTACCATATGTGTAAAATTTCTCAGACAATCCTTAATTCAAACACTCTGTTACACAAACCTACTTTTCAACTAAAAGAAGAATATGTCTGTGAGGCTTTTCTCTTGAGTTAGAGAAATTGGGTTATTTTAGTCCTAGATCCTAAGAAAGATGATTTAGAAATTTACAAATATTTCAAATGTAGAACTTGAATTTGGGGAGTGGCTAGATCAGATTTTAGCCCATTGGCTTTTGGATTGCTACTGTACTTGGACTTGATAGCAACTATTTAATAACTTGCCCCCCCCCAAATTTAGGTCAAAACAAAATGTAAGAGAATGGATTACTCTAATACAGTATAAGCTCATATCTCCATCCATGCATTCATGTATCTGTACCCCCTCTCTCTTATCTATCTATCTATCTATCTATCTATCTATCTATCTATCTATCTATCTATCATCTATCTGTCTGTCTTTCTGTCTCCATCTATCTATCCATCCATATATTTATCTATCTGTTGCTTTCACTAATGTATGCATGACATAAAACACTGCCTAATTTACAGTTAATATTCACTCAGCTAAGTGAATGCATTCATCAAAATTGTAATCATCATTATCCCCTATACAGTGGCAACTAATAGTTATTTGTCATTTATTTGGCTTTAAGCAGAAAAGAAAGGCTTTTGTTTTATTTTTAAGTTATATGATCTTATTTCATCTTAATGTCTTGAGGTGGCAAACATATTATTAATCACACATCATAATGCATGTATATGACAAAGAAACCAAGATACTGAGTATTGAAATTACCCACCCAAAGTTACAAATCAGGAGTGGGACTGACACAGTGTCTTAAATCCAGATAGCATTTGCTGAGAAAATGCTGAATCCTTATGAGAAATTACACAGAAGTCTTTTGTTTCTAGCTAAAAACTGCATGGCACAGGGAAGATTGGGGGAGAACTTTAAGATGCATCCCTGTTACTGTGCTGTGTAGACAATGAACAGTCACGTTGGTTCAGATATATGGCCAGGCAATATTCAAAAACTCCTGGGCTTGTGTACTTTTCCATATGCATGCAGCTTAAAGAGATAAAGAATAGTGTTGCTTCCAAATAAGCTAGTGACCCATCTAAGCAAGTGTGATTTTAATGCCAGCAGCAGAAATCCTGTCTTACCATAAGAAAGGGACTACTGTTTTCAGTACTGCCACCTGGGAGGAGACATACAGCCTTACTGGTAGCTCATCTCCCCCACATGGGACCCTGGGTCAGTAAGCATCAGGGCCTTTTCCTCACCCTTGACCATGAGGAAAAGTCTTAGTGCCATGTTGAGAACTGAGTTCCCATAGATTTCATACAGCATCCTTCTATATTTGATCCGGGGAACTGAAGCTCACTCAAATTTGTTGCATGAGCATCTGGGAAAAGCAGCAGATAGTAGTAGGTCAGATGGTCCCTCCTAGTGTATACAGTTTAATGATTGTGAGGAGTCCCAGACCAGCTCTAGAAGACTCTGGGGCAATAAAGATAATAAAGGCAGAAGATATGCATGGTCCCTGAGAGCATCCAGAGCAATTATGACTTGCAATCTGAACAACTTTACAAGTAAGGGAGTCACATTTGGGCTATGAGGGATAAGAAGACTATCTTTCATGCACCAAAAGGCTATTCCCCATAGTCTTATTCTGTTCATTAATCCTCACACAGCTTTACATTTTGTCTCTAATGACTTGCAATTGTGATTATGACTGTGACTGTGAGTTTCTGTGAGTGTTTGTGTGTGTGTGTGTGTGTGTGTGTGTGTGTGTGTGTCCGTTCATGCATCTGTGTTGTCTCTTCAACTGGAGAGATTATGAGGCATTGACTAGATTAGCAAAAGTTTTGAAATCAGATATACTTATGTTCAAATCTCAGTTTGTCATTCACCCCATAGAATTTGGCCTAAAGAAACAGACTGAGCTGAGATATAATCACAGCTCCTCTTTTTAATCGTTGAGCAACCTTGAACATGGTACTTAAGATAATCTGACTTCAGTTTCTTAAGCTTTGCAGTGGAGCTGTCATATAGAGCTGCAAAGGAGCTAATGAGGTGGACAGAGAGGAGAAGCTTTTAAAAAGAAATAGCTATCAATTAAATCTTTGTAACGCTCTTTTCCTACCTATAATGGCCTAATTATCTTCATTTGCTTTCCTTGTAGCCACTGCTACTTGTTAGTTAATAATTAATAAATTATGGCATGATGAACAGTACAGAAGAATTAGGGGTTAGAACAATTTGATTCAATCCAAGCTTGGCCCTATACCAGCTATCTGACTTTACACAAACTTTCGAAGGTTCTGTGAAGAAGCTATGTGACAATTCAATTGATATAATGGAACTTCAAGTTTTGAGAGTGAGCATTAAGACACGTGAATTTTAGTATTGCTGCCATTAGTATCACGGATAAACTTGGGTTACACTAAACCTCCCATTTCTGTGGTCTTCACCATATTTACCTGATGAGAATAGACAGAAAATTCTTCTTGGTATCCACTCCTTGCACTTCATTTCCTGGTCTCTGAAGGACTTGTGAATAACACCATTTTGAGGAACAAAACATATATGAAATGCTTTGCTTGAAATATGGTGTATATTTAAAAATGGTTCTTTTAACCATCATTGGTGATACAAGCAAATATTTTAATGCAAACAGAGAATAATAATTTATAAAGTCCACACCTGCTTCCTCTCCTAATTATATTTTCAAAGCCATTGAAGACTGTAACTTGCAATCAACATGTCGTCACATTAAGAACATAGAGATGACAGGAGACATATAAAGGATGTTTCTTTACTGAAAGCACTGCTCCAGACTCTACCAATATATAGACCAGTACTGGAACATAAACTTTCTTTACCATAAATTCATTAAATATTTTGTAAGTGCTTCATTTTTTCCCCTATAGGTCTCATATGCTGTGTACAATCTTTAGAACTGAGAGTATTGGTGCAGAGAGGTGACATTAGCAAGGATAATGGAAACTTGCTTCTCCATAATAAAAGATATTTACATGATAGTTCTGCCAGCTGGCCATGGACAAAAAAAAATTGATAGTGAATGAAAGATTAAAATTCAGTGATTCCCAAATGTTGATATATATCCGATTAACCTAAAGACATATAAAATCAGCTGGTGTGTTGTTGGGACAGTATTCAGAGTTCCTTGATATAAGTTGCAACTACAGTATCACAAGATTCTAAAGTGCAACAAAGTCTAGGCCAGCAGACTCTGAGTTACAGAGTTCAATCCTCCTTCACCTTGATGTTTATTGTGTGATTTCCTTCTCTTATCTGTTAGAAACCAGAGCTAGAAATACCCAACTGAAGTTCTCCCGAGTCTTCAAAGTGGAGCACATCAATGTCTTTCTCTTACTCCTCTGACCCCCTTTTTCTTTGAAGTTATCTTTCTATCTCTAGAGCCAACTAGCAGAATCAGAATACAAAGCCTTTCAACTGTCCTGTCACTCAAACAGAACTTCAGGCTTCAAATTGCTCCTCACTGCACCATCAATTTTAATCATGTACTTCTAGGATATCCTTCTTCCCAAACTGCAAGTGGCTCCTAAATGTCACCATCCTGCACTGTGTTCATAGTGGAGGGGGAAATTACAAGGAGTTGACATGCAGCCTTCCTGACTACCAATACTTGGGCTTGGAAACTTACTCTTTAGGTCATGTTATGTAGTAAAGTACAGCACAAATGTCCGGTCCCTGTGAAATAATGTAAAGCCTTATGTAGCAAGGTGATACTCATTCTATGGATGTTTCTGTGACAGGGAAAGTGATGAAACTCAAGCTGTGGTAACTTATGGCCATGAATTTTCTGTACAAGGAGCTAACCCTTTTTCAGTCAACACAACAGTTTTCAAGAGCTCTGTCCCTATCCTTACAGCTTCTAGAAGAACACAGCCTGGGTATTCATGGATGAAAGAACTCAGAAAGACACCGAGTTTATGGGTTAGTCCTTCATTACGTAAATCTGTGGGCTGCACATCATGCATGAGGCAGGTAGTAAATAACACACAACTCCTTGTCATTTGTCCTCAGATTTCAAATGATATTGTGCAATGAAAATTCCCCAAAGGGGATCTCCACTTGGATCCCAAGACAAAGGCTTTCCCCACAGTGCCAAAATTAGGAAATATCTAGAAAAAGATATTATTTTTAATGTGTTTTTCAAAAATCAAAGAGGAAAATGCTTTGTAAAGTCTTGCAACGAGGTGTGGTGATACTGAGAAATTTTGATTTGGAGATGAATCTGGGTTCCATAGTGAGACCATGTCAAAAAAAAATAAAGGAAGGGGGGAGGGAAGAAGGAAGGAAAAAAGGAAGAAAGGAAGGAAGGGAGGGAGGGAGGGAAAGAAGGCGGGCAAGAGAGAAATCAGGACATCAAGAAATCTTAGTTGGTAAAGATAGCCCAAATGGAAAAGTATTAATGAAATGCAATACTGTGAACTTACATCCTATAGAGCTAATAAAAAGGAGCAGTTCGGGCTACCTTACTTTCTAGTAACTATCGCTTAGTCACCCATTGCACAAGTCCTGTTTTCCTGGACAACAGCTGACTGTATATAGTATTTACTTTCCTCAGAGCGATATTCAAATTTGATGCTAATCATTAACGCGTTGTATATTTGGATTTGTATATGCTGATGATTGTCCGGTTTTAGATATAATAGAACCAACCTAGGTAAAATGCATCTAATCAACACATTTACAGTGCAGATGTCTAGTCATCTAACTAAGATAAGGGGTAAGGGAAGGAGAATAGGAAAGATGATATTCCAGGTACAAGGCTTTAATCTAGGACCTCCACATAGGATCTGGGTTTGTCGAGAATTGTGAACACGCAAAGCATAACATATGTGCCACATATGTGCTTTATGTCTCTAAATTTTCACTGAAAATGTAAAAGAACCACTACTCTACTAGGAAAACCTTTGAGAGATTATTATTATTCAGAAACATGATCTCATTTGAGTAGCTAATCTTATCTAGGAAACTGTAAACATTAAACTTATGAATGACTCATTTTGCATAGGCTGGAAGGCAAAGAGAAAGGTTTAAAATTTGAGTTATTTTCAATCTAATAGTTTTTGCAAAAATGTAAACGTTATCTGTAAGTAAATAGGTTGATGGGCATGGATATTTGTTCCACACAAATGCATCTTTCAATTTAAAAGCCTCATATTCTAAGATCAAATATGGGCCGACTATTCAAATATTTATTTTTAAAATAACCTATTAAAAACAAATCACAACCAGATTTAACACCCCCAAAGGTACACTGCTATATGCCTCTCTTTAAAGGGAAATCCCAGGCTAAGCCTTGACATCTACAATGGGCAGGGAGGCTGCTCTACCAAGTATGTGCCACACCACTTCAAGGAAGCCAATCTTCTTTCTTTCGCTTTACACTAAGCAGACCTGGAGTGTCTATATATACTCTGGCCTCTAGCGCGGGGTGGGGGTGGGGGTTTAGGGTGGGGTGCGGGAGGCGGGAGGCGGGGAACATTTCCTGGCCAATCAGAGCCTCCAAACCTATTGCATCACATACACCCCTCCCAGGGTGTGACATCAAATGCAATCCCAGCCCAGCCACGTGGGTTGAAGTAGTGTAACGTTTCTGTGCAGCTGCCGCAGAGACTCATTTGGCAGCAAAGGGTCCCAGGAGATAGCGAAGTGAAGGGCGGGGAGGGGCCGGCTGGGCTTCTACATGTTCCAAGCCGGGACGGGGTTTCTGCAGCTGGTTTCCCTAGTGGCTCGGGGTACCTGAGTCAGGATAGTGTGCCCTGGCGTTTGGGGGATGTCCAGAGCAGTGCTGATAGAAACTGGAACCAAAGACGGTGTAATAAGACCTGGGTCTTGTAAGCCCTGGTCCTCAGACACCACCCTGCCTCCCAGCCCTTCTTCCCAGCCTTAATGGTCCTTTTCAGAGCTGTTTCCCCTGGGCTGTCTTTCTTGGGCCAGAGGAAGCCGCCTCTGTCGCCGCGAAGTTCTCACCCTCACACAGACCCTCCTTTCAGACCCGCCCTCTGGTTCACCGGGACCGATTTCTAAGCCCTGGCTCACTCTGGGCGGGAACCACCGTGACGAATTCCGCCCAAGGTGTTGATTATCCCGTCTCAACCCAGCCTCTGGCTCCCCTCCCACTTCCACTCCGGCTCCCAGGGTCCCTCAACTCCACCCTGGGCAAGGGTCTAGGGAGAGAGCCCCTAAGTCCCCCCACACAGCGGTGTCTTCAGCTGCAGCAGAGGAAAGAAGCGCCAGCGTGCTCCGTGCCACGTCGTATTTGGCTCAGGAATGGGTGCAGCTGCGGGAGCGCAGTGCTGCCCGGGCGCACGCCCTGCCTCCGGGCTTCAGGCGACAGCCTGGAGCAAGGAGGGATGCGCGCCTTCCTCTCGCCCCCAGTGGCGAATGCCACCGCCTGCGTTAGGGACCCCTCGGCCCAGAAAGGCTTCCGCAGGGTGGCTGAGCCCGGATGCACCCCGCCTGACACTTTAATGGAGTTTGGAAACTGCAAAAGAGTGGAGGCCCTGGAAAAGGGGGGAGTGGCTGAACCAGGATGGTAGCGAGGAGGTGGCGCAGGACTTTCCTTCCTTGGGGTCTCAGCCCAACAGAGCTAGAAGCCTGGATCGCTTAACCCTTTCAATGCAAGCCAAAATTCAGCTCCCCACCACCACCCCCCTTAAAGCACACAGAACTGTGTCAGGGTGTTCCTGCCCACATAGTAACAGGGGTGGGTGGGTAGGAAGAAGGGAAGGGTGGGAAGGTAAGGTCATTTATGGAATGCATTTTTCCTTACACAGTGGAAATCCTTGTTTTCTAGCCCCGGAGCCCGTTTGACTCTCCGGAAGATGCCTAGTGGAAAAGTACATCTCCGGACAATCAGCTTCCCTAGGCTACACAGTTACCTGTGCGCCCTCAGAGGGAGAGGATTTCTGGCTAAAGCACAGGGATGATAAAAGCTGCTGCCAGATCTGATAGTGATTGGCAATATTCCCTAATATGCAGTCTGCTGGAAAAAGAAAACTTTAGACCTCACATGTTTCTATAGAAACTGGGTCTTTTTTTTTTTTCTTTTTCCCCCAAGGTCTGTGGATAATTTCTTCCCTGCCCGGGGTCTATCTAGGGCATTCACAATTCACCCAAACGCGCCTGTGTAACGTACCTTGTTCAGCTCCTGCTCATAAACTCGTCCTCAGCCTGTCTGTGTGGTCCCGGAGGGTCGTGGAAGGCAGTTTCCAAAATTGAGGTAATAAGAAATCAGATGAATTTGAGACGACCGGCCAAAAAAAATAAGAAATTTAAAAACAACATTTAAAAAAAAAAAGATGGGGGAAGCCTTCAATGCTTGGTTCTCCCCTCTTTGAGAAGAAATTGTACTAATATTCTCTTTTATTATTTCCGTTGTACTTAAATCTTCTAATTCTTTTTGTTAAACGTGCTTTAAAAAATAAATTAACTTTTTTCCCCCCTATTTTGCTATTTGCTCGGATCCCCCTCCCTCCGATAAGGCAAAGTCTCTCTTTCACATCAACCTAAAAGCCTGGTGAAGACTCAGCAGAGCGTAGGAAGCGCAGAATGGAGAGAGAAGTCTTTGGCTGGTTCAAGTCCCCCGTTCAATGGGCTGCTCGAAGCCAGGACTGGGTAATTCTTTCCAGACGCCTTGACTTCTCCTGCCTTGCTGTCGCTGCCTTTCTGCCTCCTCCAACTTAAGGGGGTCCTAACAAGTGAGCCGGTGGGTGTTTTAATAGGACGGAGAGAGTGGGGGAGAGGGGAGTGGAGGAGGGAGGTGTGGACTGGGGAACCCGGAGGGGAGGGACTAGGCGGGATGGGAGGCGGGGAGGAGTGAGGGGGGAAGAGAGAGAAATTGGCCATTCAAAGCCCTCTTAGAGCTAGAGGCCGCTTCTAAAGTCCAATGAATTCAATTAACTTGATTGTTAACGTGTGCAGAGAAACGCAGCGCACAGATGCTGCCCACCTCCTGACTCCCTTTCCTCCAGCGGCAGAGCGGGAGCCCTGCTTTGCAAATACTGCTGAAGTCCGTCCTGGTTAAAAGGATTCCCTCGATTGGATAAACTCCCTCTTGCATATAAGTGATTTGTTTTAAGTCCCAATGTTTCTCTTAAGCTAAATCACTGCCCTGGGCAAGATAGTGTGGCGTGGTGTGCGTGTGTGTGTGTGTGTGTGTGTGTGTGTGTGTGCACGCCCCTGCTACCTGGAGCCTCCCCAAACCGCCTAGGGAAGCGAAAAGAGGGCGACCAGTCTGCCATTTGTTAACCCTTTCTTTCTGCCAACTCCAAACTTTCTAAGCTGAAGGCAAGTGTCAACACCTCTCCGCTGCTGCAGAAGTTTTCGCGGTGGGTGGGCTGAGAACTGAAAAGAGAAAATATTTTAAAGTTTCTTTGTATTATGATTCCCAGATATGAAAACGTGCAAAAGACACATGGGAAAGAAACTTATCATGATGATGATGATGGTGATACAAATAAATTTGAGGACGCTTAAGGAAGGGAAACTGTCATCTCTAAAGTCCGCTGAAGTGACTTTTGCTTCTTGAGAGCCTTTAATTCAATGATTTCAAAATACTTTTAAAAAAAATTCAATGCCGCCAAGACGGCACAGTTCGTTTTCCCGGTTATTTCCTCAACCTGCAGGCGTCCGCGCCCCTTTATTCTTTTTCCTTGATCCTTCGCCGCCCCAGCCCCAGCCCTCGCCCCAGCCCCCACCCAAAGTAAAAGGTAAAAAGAAAAAAAAAAAGTTCAATGAGTAAAAAACTGGACAGTAGGTGGCGCTGTTTAGGAAAAAATGAGATCGGATTTCGCAGTAACTTGGTCTTTGAAAAGTTGGCTAAAGTAATTTAGTAAAGCCTCGCTTGTCTTTTACTTCCATTTCTTTTATTCCTTCCTCTCTTTTCTTTTCCCTCCCTTCTACGTGCCGTTGATGTGGAATTCTTTTCAATTCTACTGTTTCTTGATGACTGGGTCGTTGGTTTTTGATAAGATCCGACTATAAATTTGGGCCAGAGTCGAAGTTCAAACGTAAACTGAAAGGTAAACTGAGAGTGGCGATTGCTGCACATCGGACAGGTGTGGAGTTGCTGCGGGGTGTGACCGGGGTTGCAGCTCCAATGCCAGGTAGTTCAGCTTGACCCATCCCCCAGAGCTGGGTCAGCAAAGCCAGTCCGCCGCCCCCACCCTCAAAACACACAGGTCATTTCACCTCTGGGCAGCATTGCTGTGGTGGATGACTGCAGTCCACTCTGGGGACACCCACTTCCTCATTTCCCCAGCAGACCGCTGCTTGACTTCACTCAGTCTTTGAACTCCGCCTGAGGTGATTCCACTCTTACAAAGACTGGCTTCAACTTCAGAGCACGGTTTCATCTCACTTAATCAGACTTGAGTTTCCTGATTTTTCAGGGTTTGAGGAATGGTAAACTATTATTATAAAGTATGACCCAACTTCTATTCCACGACCTATAGTGTACATTAAACTGAGTTAGGAGTAGGGTAGACATTGTGGGGTGCCAAGGCTCTCTACCTGTAAGCCCCGCAAAGGGCCTTGTCGCCTCCATCCCATGTCTAACCACCTAACTGCCCACCAATGAGGGTGTTCTACCATCCCTATGCTAACAATTCAAGCAACAGAGCACCTATAAAACCGAGTTTCTTTATTAAAGAAAAACACGTTTGTTGTTTCTACCTTGTAGTTCATCACACACGAAGCAATGTTGCATGTCCTCCTGCTGTGGGCAGATATAAACTACATTTGTGAACTTCTGCCCTCCCCTCCCCCGCTGAGGCAAGAGAGAAAATGCTAGCACATTTTAAAGCTAGAAGATAAAGTTCCCTATAAGCAAAAGGGATTCACAATAATAGACCTTATGTGCAAATCACACCTTTGGTATTTATTGTCTGTGGGGTTAGAAAGGTACTTTACTTCTCTGGATCTTTAATTTTGTATTTTGGAAGGGAGGGGAAAAGGACAGGAAAAAGGAACATTTGTGCATTTCTCTCTCTCTCTTTACCCCTCTCCTTCTCTCTCTCTGGTCTTTGGCACGCATGCATGTGTGTGTGTGTGTGTGTGTGTGTGTGTGTGTGTGTGTGTGTGTGTGTTTACTGTCTAGTCTTTTACGGAAGAAAACTGTACTGCATTTGTTCAGTATTTATCTGTTGCTTTGATAGAGCTCTATGAAAATAAAGCTGCTCTTTCCACATCCATGTTACTGAAATGGACCAATGTTTTAATCGTCTCCAGAGACAGCGTGGAGGGTTCCACCGCCCAACCTACAGAAACAGGAGTGAACTTTAGCTACTCTGCCACTTAAAAACTTGTCCATCTAACATGCTAAATGTGTCTCTTGGTTGGTGCTGTGCATTGTGATTAAATTTTCCTAGACACCAAGTGCCTGAAGCAGGATGATCATGAGTTCAAACCAGCCTTGGTACCATCTATCTTATAAATAAATAAACCATCTTTTGAAAACATTCATAAATTTGTAATATCACATGTTGATACTGAAACCTACCAGTTTACTAGGTTATTCAGATGTTCAAATTATTAATATCACACTATTGAAAAGTACACTCAGTCATTAGCACAATCTCTAAGCTCCAAATACTGGAAGCTTTCATACCAATCATGAGAAATGGACATTTCCCACATAGGAATTTTCTTCTGGATGCTCAGGGTTTCCAGCAGCAGCAGATACCATCAGTCCTTGACACTGTGGTGGCAGGTTCGCTTCATTGAATTAGAAGAGATCCTTCAAGCTGAACATTATTAGTATATAACCATAATCCCAGCCCTTTGAAGGATGGGGCAGGAGGATTTGAGTTCAAGGCCAACCTGGCCTATAGAGTAAGATGCTATCTTAATACTTAAAAAATAAACAAAACCAATAAAATAATAGTAATTTGTTCATTCAAGAAAAATGATGTTCTAGGATCTAAGTGTCCAATACAGGACACAACACAAGGAAGCATGTCCAGCCAACAACCACGGTGATTAAGTGCACAGCAGAAGGCTTTTCCATGTACTTCCCATATCTTCATAAAGAGTCTTAAGAACCCAGAAAGCTGAGAGTTGAAATTTGGTCAGGAATCTATAATGCTTCATCTAGGGCATCTCAAATGAAACTGCTCATTGCTCGTGAGTGTGCCGGGGGTCACTTCAGTGCAATGATTTGTTTCTTCTGGAAAGCCTGGCAGGATAGGCACCACGTATTGCCTCAAGACAACTAAGGGGGAAGATAAAAATAATGCATTGTTATTATTATAACTAGCCTAGATAACCTTGAAGAGTCTTGGGTTCCCGAAAGGATTAAAAAAAAACAAACAAAAAAAAAAACTATTTTATGTTATATACACTAAATGCAGTGGGATGTGACTCTGTGCTTTTCTTATCAATTTTATTTTAAGATTTTACACAAACTGTCACTGATAGAGATGAGATCTAGAACTAGGAACACACATGTCAGTATGTTACATGAAGCACAGCTGTAGGAAATATCTAATGCTTCTTATGGCAAAAAGACCCAGAGAGTATGACAGACATTTGATAATTTTTTACTGTATTCCCAAAATAATTCACACACATCCAGAAATTACGATGTGATTTCAGAAGCCCCCTACTGCCTTCCAAACCTGTTTCCACAAATCTAAAAATCCCATGCTAAGTGAAACATTGCAGTATCTTTGAAAAGACCATGACATCCCAACTCTTCCTAATTATTTAGAAACTATAATATGTACTTATTTTTAAAAAAAAGAGAGAGAAAAATACTACCATGCTGATATCTCTTCTAATGACGCATACTTAGTTCCTTTTACTGTTCAGAAATCACTTTGGAAGACAATGTTTAGTGTTTAGGAAGCAATTTGGAAGAAATGTTAGGGAATGCTTGGTTCTCTGGGAGAATTCTGGGGATGTTAGATTCTTCAAGAGTTCATTACATTCCCTTTACTCAGGTATTTAATCAGGTATTGACACCTGATTTCACAGCTTTAAGCTAATGCAAAAGTTTTCAGGTTAAGAAGGTATTCAGGTTAAGAAAACTCCAAGCCAGCACTCAGGAGGCACAGATAGAGGCAGGTGGATCTCTGATTTTCGAGGCCAGCCTGGTCTGCAAAATGAGTTCCAGGACAGCCAGGGATATACAGAGAAACCCTGTCTCAAAAAAGAAACAACAACAACAACAACAAAAAAAAAAAAAAAAAAAAAAAAACAAAAAACTAAAAGAAAAGTGAAAGAAAGAGAGAGACAGAAAGAAAGAAAGAAAAAAAGAAAGGAAGGAAGGGAGGGAGGGGGAGGAAAGAAAGAAAGAAAGAAAGGAAGGAAGGAAGGAAGGAAGGAAGGAAGGGGGAGAGAGAGAGAGAGAGAGAGAGAGAGAGAGAGAGAGAGAGAGAGAGAGAGAGAGAGAGAGAGAGAGAGAGAAAGTACAACAAACAAATTCAAGTGGCAAAAACTGGGGGGAGATGTGTCTGGACTTAGAGTGCAAAGTGAGGTTTCCTCCCCTTAAGGAAGGAAGGTGCCAGGTGCACACCCAGTTACAGGAACTGCACCTGAGGGCAAACATCACCACTGTCAACCCAAGTACCTTCAAGAAGTGCCACTCCAAGCTTAGTCACTTCCTAACCGTCAGGGTGACTTGAGAATGACAGCAAGACATGGTGGTGCTTTTCCAAGAAATTCTCTTTTCCTGAGTTTCAGAAACGGTCTCTCCTGTGGAATTTTCCTTCCAACACCTTGACAGTTCTTAGTTCCATTGGATCAATGTGGGTATATGAGATCTGAGCATGGATATATACTGTTGGGTTTTGCTCTTGGCTCCTCTCTCACAAATGGCAGTTTGTTCAATACAAAAATTGCCAGACTTTTAATTAAGCAGTTTAAGGAGTGGTTTTAAGGTTAAAGACAAGGAGCGTTGAGAGTCAAAAGGGAAAAGAAATATAAACCCGTTTTTTTCAAACCGGTCAGAGGATGGTCTTCGATACATGCTCTAGGCTGCTTTAAAAATGCAGATTATAGCCCGGCGGTGGTGGCGCACGCCTTTAATCCCAGCACTCAGGAGGCAGAGGCAGGCGGATCTCTGTGAGTTCGAGGCCAGCCTGGTCTCCAAAGTGAGTTCCAGGAAAGGCGCAAAGCTACACAGAGAAACCCTGTCTCGAAAAACCAAAAAAAAAAAAAAATGCAGATTACGTTAAAGCCTCAGGCCAACCTAGTTCCTCAGAACCTTTAGTGACTCCAGGAAATATGTTGGGAAATTTGGAAAGCCTCCTGGTAGTTCTTACGCACTCCTGAAGCTAGGGACCTTAAGCTTCAGTAACATTGGAGGTGCAAATGAGATTCCCTGTGCCTTTTACACATGGTTATTTGTAGTTACAGCTTTTGTCTTTAACACTATTTGGTCATTGAAAAGCTGCCTCTTTTGCATGATGCTACTGTGGAGTTTCAAGCATTTCCTGTTGATGGCTTTATGTTATTTTTTACACCCTGAGGTCCATGCAATCGGTAGGCTACCAATTGTAATACTTTATCTAAAGTACCAAATCTAGTACTTTAATCCACTGGGTACATTCAGGAAGGCTGGGAGCCTGTGAAAAGTGAGGGCTTGAAACTCAACTGCCCCCTTGGGCATCCTGCTTTTGTTTTCCGCATGGTTCTGGGAAATTGCTTAGTCTGCATAAGCCTTAGTTTCTCTATAATAAAATGGATATGAATGGGAAAGTTTATCTTCGAAGTACATTGTGGGACATAAACAATAATATTCTTTTAATGTTCTGATAGGTATCAAATAAGAGTTAGCCATAATTACTAGTGCTGTTGAAAACACTAGAAGTTTAAAAATGGCAGTGTCCCTAAGAATTTGTTCTTCTCATTACAGTGAGACTGTTTAGCATTCTAAAGCATAAAACACTGGTCAGTTCTTCCCGAAGAGTTAAGAGCTGCGGATCTGACTTTCAACACCTGCAGACAGTTCCTCCGAAAGCACCTCCTAAGCATCAGCAGCAAGTATGCAGTACCTAAGGAGCTGGCTAGATTAACGATTGCCAAATCTCACCGAAAGTATTGTAAGCTCCTTGTTTAAAATTTAAAATACTCGGGCTGGAGAGATGGCTCAGAGGTTAAGAGCACCGACTGCTCTTCCAGAGGTCCTGAGTTCAATTCCTAGCAACCACATGGTGGCTCACAACCATCTGTAGTGAGATCTGGCGCCCTCTTCTGTATACATAATAAATAAATAAATCTTAAAAAAAAAAAAAAAAAAAAAAAAAAAAAATTTAAAATACTCATTTGAGAGAACTTGTGGCTTGACAGTCTCCTCTGAGATGCATGAGAAAATTAACCAGTATTGAGATGTGTTGGAGAGGTGGCTCCTTGGGAGGTGATCCGGTCAGGAGTTTCTGCTTTCAGGAAGGATTAGTACCCTTGTTATATCAGGGGATAGTGATTAAGGGGGAGTTTCTGATACAAAGTCTGGGCTGTCTCTCTGTGGGTGCTCTGTTGTTCTTCCACCAGGAGATAACAGAACAAGGAGACATTTACCTTGACAAATGGAAGAATTAGAAGTTCCTAGCCTCCAGAGTAATTTTTCTCTCTGAGTGCTGGAGTATTCAGCTACAAGATGGAGTCTGTGGCATCAGCTTTACTTTATCATAGCATGACTAGGAGGATCAAAGAAACACAACACATTGTTTACAGCAAATGTTGTTTCCTCTGTTATTATTTCCTCCTTTAAAATTCATCTTACTGCAATTGTTGCACAGTGCCTTCTAGAATGTTCCACCACAGCATGGCTTTTGGTTGATTATATTAAAAGATAGCAAGTGATCACTTACATACTCATTAGTTTCTTTGGTTGATATTTATTAAATACATAATAGTTTAAAATCTTTGACTCAGGTATCCTAAGAGACACAAAAGCAAACAGCATAATTTTCCTTGGCGTTAAAGAAACCCGTGTGTCAAGAACTTATTTTGTTGAAAGGCAGAAGAGCATATTTGAGAAAACAACACTTAACAGCAATAAAACTTGCCGAGTCTATCTAAATTATAGAAAACCTTTTACTTAGATAATGTTTTTTTTTTTTTTTTTTTTGCTAACACTGTATTGTAATATGTAATCCCACTGCAAGGGGGCAGGGAGATGCCTCAGTGGGAAGCGGTGGTAGTTGCTGACAAGTTTCAATCCACAGAACCCACATGATAGAAGAGAAGCAACTCCAGTAAGTTGTCTTAACCCTCACAAAGTTGCTATACACACACACATACACACACACACACACACACACACACACACACACACACGCACGCACGCACACGCGCACACATGCACAGAGAAAGAGAGAGAATAAATAAATAAATGTAAAAAAGTTAAATAACTCTATTGTAAAAATAAATGGCTTTTTAGAGTAGCTATATAAATAGGAGACCCCAGCTTTTACCAGAGGAAACATATAGTTTGGAGAATAAGCACCCCCGTGGTTTCCTTTTTATTTGCAGTATGTGGTACTAAACTCAGACCTTGCTTTGTACTAGGTACATGCTCTACAACTGAGAAATAGCTCCATCCCTTGTATTGTTTTTAAGACAGAATCTCATTCTGTAGCCCAGGCTGGCTTCTACTCCATTTTCTAAGGAGGGAGTTTTTTTGATTTTTTTTTTTTTATTCAGTGTGATCATCAGGGAAGAAACAAGGGACTAGCATCCTAAACCCTTTCCTTTGAACACCAAGGTGACCTTTAGGAGTGTATATGGAAGAATTAAGGATGGAGGCAAGGGGTTTGCACAGCTTCATCCTCCAACAGTCTTGATGGAGTTGTGGTTTCCTATCATAGTCTCAGATCAGTCTGTAGGAGGACTAGCTGACTCCAGAGAAAGTTTGATTGCTTGAGGGGGCAATTTGCTACTCATCACAAGATGATTGCTGCCTTGTGGGGACTTGTCATGTTGTAATGACTCCTGCTGGGGTGAGGACATCCTGACTTCTCATCACAGGTTCATATGCCTCCAAGATGGGCTGTTTTGGAAGACTTGAAAAGACAAAACCAAACACATCACTCTTGTCTTCAGCCTGGGGAATGAGACAGCGCAGAAGGTCTCAGGCAAACCTACCTGCATTCCCAGATTCCAGACAGCCAGTCCTTAGATGAATGAATAAGATGTGTGTAGTTAAGCAGATGTTTGACCTAGAGTTTAAGATGGCAAAGCAGATAGCTGTAGACAACTGAGTCTTGACTTTGAGCTAAGGAGTCCCTTAAATTGCAATAGGATAGTAAGAATATGTCAGTAAATCTAAATTAATCTTTTGGGATCTTTTTCCTTCTACTGGGTGGCCTTGTCCAGTTTTGATAGGAGGGTATGTGTCTAGTTTTATTGTAACTTTTTATGCCATGTTTGGTTGATATCCATGAGAGGCATGCTCTTTTCTGAAGAGCAACAGAGGAGGGGGGGGATCTGGGGGAGAGGGAAGGTAGTGGTGAGAGAGTAGGAGGGGTGGAGGGAGGCAGGGGAGACTGTGGTCGGGATGTAAAGTATGAGAGACAAATAAATAATTTGAAAATATGTAGGTATTTAAAATTGAGATTTTCCTTCTTTAGATGTTTTCTCAATTCTAATTAAAACACATAGCACTGTGAACTCCCTACAACACTGTTGTAGAAACCGCCCACACATTTTAGATCCTGTGTTGTTGTTGTTTTCATTCAGTTTAAGGTATATATATATGTATATATACATATCTGACCACAATTTATTTTGTCTCCACTTTTCTGTTATAGATTTCTAGGTTGATTGCAGCATGGCCAGAGAATAAAGTCTATGTCATTTTAATTCATTACATTTGGAGGGTTTTACTTTATGGTTCATGATACTCTCTACAGTGTGTTATGTGAGTCCTAGGATAGGAATATTCAATTTTATTGCTAATGATTCTGTTGTCCTATTATTTTATCAACTTTCAAGTTGCCCTCAGTGTGGTTTAAAAATTAGTCTTAGAGCTTGCAGTTGCAGCTTTAAATTGTCCTTTCTCTCTTTCCTGGTTTAATAATTGTCTTCAAAGACTACAGTTCTATAAATTTTTACTGCAAAGATATTTTGGGCTACGGAATTTGCTAGATAGATCATTACGTCATCACTACAAGATTCACCTCTCAGTATTTAATAATATTCCTTTTTCTGCATGAGGTGTTACTAAAATAACCACTCCTTTTTTAAAAAAAAATGGGAAGTTTATTCTTACATGCTTCTTTTGATTGTTGTTATGTGTTCAAGTGAATAATATGTTTGTGTATGTGGTGCACGTGGAGATTAGAGGACTGCTTTAAGGAGTTAGTTCTCTCTTTCCTCCTCTACATAGATTCTAGAAATGAAACTTGCCTCTCCATTCTACTTTTGAGGGAAATTTTATTCTTCTAGGCAGATCATGTAAATGGAATTCTGTAGTATACATGTGTAGCAATACAGATACAATTAAATATTTTATTTTATTGCTTTATATTTATCTGATGATTTGTGATATAAGCATTTTTCCAGTATTGTTGACATAGTATGTATTGTCACTGGAGAAACATCTTTGGCTAATTTTTAAAATGAAAATTTTATTTTGAGTTATTGAGTTGTAGTCCTTTATATATTTTGATGACTCATCCCTTATGTATAAATTTTTCAAACATTTTTCTCACTCCACAAGCGTACTTTCCATATGCAAAGTGTTTCCTTTGCTGTCAAGAAACTTTTTAATTGGAGATAATCTTACATGTTTATTTCGGGTTGTTATTGCTTGCATCTGTAGTAGGATCCATGAAATCAGTGTAAAAGAACCATCATTGTGAAGATTTTTTATCATATTTTCTTTTAATTGCACTGTGTCATGTCTTACATTTAAATCTTTAATCAATTTTTTGCTTGATTTTTATGTATAATGTGAGTCTAATTTCATTCATTGCATACAAATATCAAGTTTTCCCAAGAATGTTTGTTGGAAATACTATCTTCTCCTCATTGTGAATTCTTGGTAGCCTTGTCAAAAGTCAGTCAAGCGTATACATGAAGATTTGTTTCTGGGCTCTATATTCTTGTTTCATTAACTACGCCTGTCTTAATGGCAGGATCAATGCAGCTTCCTAATATATTTTGAAATCAGATATTGATGCTGCCAATCAAAACTTGAAAACTTGCTGTTTTCATTCCATGTGAATATTAATATTAATATTAATATTCCTTGCCAGGAAATATTGGGAGTGAGTAGGTAGAGGTGCAGCATAGTGGTACAGTACTTTGTAACATTCCCAAAGCTCTGCATTCAATCAGAGGCAACAGTGAAAAAAGAGTGTGTTAGAGAATTCTTTTTTCCTGAAAATAATCTCATTTAGGTTTTGATAGGGAACATATTTGATCTATTGATCACTTGAGGTAGTATAGACATCTTACATGTAGTACATGTGATGATATTTTGTAGTGCTCTAACAAATAAGGCTTGCTTGAGATCAGAGTGAGGTGCTAGCTACTAGTTAACCTGAGAGGCCAGGCAGTAGTGGCACACACCTTTAATCCCAGTGCTTTGGGAGGGGGAAGCAGGAAGATCAGAAGTTCAAGGCCACCCTGGGCTCTGCAAGATTGATCCAGTCTAAAAGAGAAACAGAGCGGGTCTGTGGAGGTCATGCCTTTAATCCTAGCACTAGGGAGGTGGAGATAGTAATACAAGGTGGGAGGAGACAGGAGCTCGGCAACTCCTTGGTTTGGCAATTCCATGGAGGTAAGAAGTCGCTCTATTGGCTAGCTCCTTCATTTCTCTGATCTTTGAGCATTTACCCTGATATCTGATTTTATTTATTTATTATGTATACAGTCCTCTGTCTTCATGTGTCCTTCCAGGCCAGAAGAGGGCACCAGATCTCATTACAGATGGTTGTGAGCCACCATGTGGTTGCTGGGAATTGAACTCAGGACCTCTGCAAGAGCAGTCAGTGCTCTTAACCACTGAGCCATCTCTCCAGCCTACCCTGATATCTGACTCCAGGTTTTTATTACTAAGACCCATTAGAATTTGTGCCACATAGTAACTCTTCAGTTCAAGAACAAGGTTATGTCCTTGAGGGTTGTCGCATTTAATTACTTTCTTTAGTGTTTTGTAGCTTTCTATCTTTCAGCTTTTCAAGTTGATTGCTAGATAGTTTATTCTTTTGGGTGCTATTTCAAGCACAGTTATTTCGCTAAGTTCCTTTGAGTCTACTCCTGAGTTTTGCTTGATTTTGTATCTTTATAATTTTACCAATTTAACTTTAGTTATTTTAGGGAATCCAGGGCTTTCTGTCCATTACGTTTGTTGCACATAGCTAATTTTACTTTTTCCTTTCAGATCCTGATCTGGACCTGCTTTCTGTATTTGTCTGGTTACTTATCCCTGAATGCTCTGGATGGATTCTACTAGATGGAAGTGGAGAGAGTAGTGATATATATATATGTGTGTGTGTGTGTGTGTGTGTGTGTGTGTGTGTGTGTGTGTATGTGTGTGTGTGTGTGTGTGTGTATGTGTGTGTGTATGTGTGTGTGTGCCTGATCTTATGAAAGGCTTTAAGTTTTCACCCTTGAGTAAGTGTGGTGATTGATTGGTCTTCATCCCTATTGTTTACTATACTCCTTCTACCCTCAATTGATAAAAAAAAAAAAAAAAAAAAAAAAAAAAAAAAAAAAAAAAAAAAAAATTGTTGTGAATGAGTGTTTAGTTTCATTAAGCATAGTCTGTCCTTCTTCTAGTGAGATGATCATGTGACTTTTAACTCTTAACTTGCTGAGGTAATACACCATTGATTTTTATGTATTAAGCTACCTTTAAATTCCAAGGATGAAATTTATTTGGTCATAGTATATGATCCATTTAACTTGTTGTTAATTTTAGTTTATTAATTTGGCATGGGATTTCTATTTACATTCACCAGGGACCCTACTCTATAGTTTTCCTTTGTTTTGACTAGCTGTAATATCAGAGAAATGCTGCACAAACTGCATTTGAGATTACTCCCTTCTTTTCTGTCTACTGGGAGAATTTGAGAGGGAGGGGCATTGCCTCTTACCTCTTGTTGAAATTCACTTGTTTCACATCTGGATGGTTGCTTTTCTTAAAGTTGACTTTATTGATTCAACTGCATGCTAATTATAATTTTATTAAGATTTTGCATTTCTTCAGGGTTCACTAGGTAGTTTGTATGTTTCTGATAATGTATCCATTTTTAGGTTGTTTGTTGATATCTTTTTATTATTTCTGTAGCAGCAGTAATAAATTATCTTTTTTCTTTCCTGAGTTTGATTAATTTAACACTTTTATTTTCTTAGTCTAACTAAAGGTCAGTTTTTGTTATCTTTTCAAAGAGCCATCTCTTAGTTTCAGTGATTTTTAACTCTTTGTATTTTGCATTTTCTGCTCTAATAATCCTTGTAAAGTCTTTCTGCTAATTGGAGGAATTATTTCCTTGAGGTATAGTTAGGTTATGTAAATTTAAAAAGATGGAAGTTCCCATGGAAGTAGCCTACTTTAACACAATTGTTATTCCAACATGTGTTGTAATTCATACATACATGTGAATTTTTCAGGTTCATTCCACTGTGATGACACACAGAATCTGGCATTATTCTACTCTTAAATTTGGTGACATTCATTGTATGACTTAACACATAATATACCACATACTATGTCCTAGAAAAAGATTCGTGTGAATGTGAAAAACATATTGTGTGGCACAGCTAGGTGGAATGTTCAGTGTGTATCTGTGTTAGGTCTTCTGTCTACAATCTTATTCAAATCATCTAGTCTTACATCCCTGTTGCTGGAGGGCTTCTCTCCAGGTTCCCCAAGCCCCGCAGTCCCACAATCCACTTATAAAATAATCACTCAGACGCTTGTATCACTTATAAACTGTATGGCCGTGGCAGGCTTCTTGCTAACTGTTCTTATATCTTAAATTAACCCATTTCTATAAATCTATACCTTGCCACGCGGCTGGTGGCTTACTGGCGTCTTCACATGCTGCTTGTCCTGGCAGTGGCTGCAGTGTCTCCCCGCCTCAGCCTTCTGCTTCCCAGAATTCTCCTTTCTCCTTGCCCCACCTACTTCCTGCCTGGCCACTGGCCAACCAGTGTTTTATTTATTGACCAATCAGAGCAATTTGACATACAGACTGTCCCACAGCACTTCCCCTTTCTTTTTTTTTAAAAGGAAGGTTTTAACTTTTACACATCTCCAAAGTCAGCAAATGTTCCATCTCTTTGCTTAGGCTTTCTAGTTTCTCCCTTGTGGATGTTCATAATTACTCATTTATATATCATCTTAAAATACTGAAAACACTTTATAATACTACTTTAAAATCACCTTTGAGAGATTCAACATATTTATATGCCCTCTTAGTGTAAATATCCATGTTTTTATTTTCATTTAGTTTGAGATCTTCCTAGTTTGTGGTCTGATGAGTTATTCTAAATGGAAACTTGGGTATTTGGGGTATTATGACAAGAGATTATGGATTTCATTTAAATCCTGTTACAGTCATCTTTTTTTTTTTGACATCACTGTGGGGAGAGAGAAAGTTTATCAGCCCATCTTAGGCAGATGAGGGTAGGAGTTTGGGTTTTCCACTTGACATTTTAGGAAGGCTCTCTTTATTATTACTTGATACAGCTGGGACTTGGAGTAGGTCTCCAGCCTTGGGATCCTGTCTGGGAAGGGGTAGTGTGCTATGGCTCTTGGTGTGTCCTCACTGACACAGTGGACAGGAGAGGGGTGTAGCCTCTGACTCACGGAGACAATGGTAAAGTCCTGCACTATAGCCGTTCTCACAAATACTGTCCCAACACAGAGCTGGGGTGGGGCATTGTTACTGCCAGGTAGAGGTGGGGCTTCCAGGTTCCTAATTCACCTCCTGTGGTAGTTCAGGCAATAAGGGTTCATTACCACAAGGCAGGCACTACTGGTTCCCTGCTAAATCTTTGGCAGCAAATTGGCAGAGGATGTTGGAGTTGTGACATCTTCTAGATTAGCCTGATAAAGGGGTAAACCTATCTCACCACTAGGCTTTTACCTGCACAGAGAGATTCCATAGTTATTTCAGTGTGTCTGGAAATTCTATTGAATGCTTTCTGTCTTGCTAGCTGCTCTTTTCTTGATATACTGGCTAAAGAGATATATCATATATATATTTGGTAAGGTTTTGAAGTTGTTTTCTAAATTAATTGATGTTTCTAAGTGGCCAACTTTGCTACAGTGTGATTTACAAAACATATGTGTGTCTATGATATCATAAATGTGTGTATATATAAGTGTGTATATGTATATATCATATACATGTGTGCATATATATGTGTATATGTGATTTTATATACATATGTGCCTATATGTGTGTGATATTATATACATATGTGTATATGTATCTGTATGCATATAATATATATGTGTGTGTGATATCATACTTGTGTCTACACATATATGGGTATATGTATGATAACATGTGTATATGGATATGATATTATATAAGTGTGTGTGTGTGTGTGTGTGTGTGTGTGTATTCCTAGGAAACTCACAGAAAGTCACTCATTTGTTATTCTTTAGATCCCAGGATGCCTAGTTAGTCAACCTTCTTTTCTCCACTTCTCAAGCTTTTCTTACATTGGTCTTATGTAATTCTCAAGGTTTCTAGTTGAGCACAGGGAAAACTATACAAAAAAAATGTGCATTTTACTTTCTCCAGAAGCAGAGGTTTGCTCTAAGTTTTAAAAAATTTGGAGATTTATTTACTATCTTTTGTGTGAATGTTTTGCTTGCCAGTATGTCTTGCCTGGTACCCTCAGAGGTCAGAAGTAGTCATCAAATCCCATGGAACTAGTTGATAGATGATTGTGAGCCACCAAGGGGATACTAGGAATTGAAACCAGGCCCTCTGGAAAACTGGTGGTGCTCTTGATTACTGAGCCATCTCTCCAGTCCTGGCTTGTTCCACTTTTAAGCTATTATAATTAACACATTTGTAAAATTCTACATAAATCAATAAAATTGACTTAATGGACACAAACTAAGATTTTTGAAGTGATTACTATAAAATTAGAATGAGAAACTTAACATTTTGTACTGTGGAGCAATCCTTTTCTACACTATTAGTATGTATCACTCTCATTGGTTAACAAAAAACTGACAGGCTGGTAGCTGGGCAGGAAGTTAGGCAAGAAAACCAAGCTGAGAATGATGGGAAGAGGGACGGCAGAGTCAGGAAGATGCCAGCCAGCCACCCAGGACACAAGACATGCTAGAGGTCAGGTAAAGCCATGAGCAACTTGGCAATACCTATGTAATAGAAATGGGTTAATTTAAGTTGTAAGAGCTAGCTAGTAGTAAGCCTGAACTATAGTAATTAATATAAGCCTCAGTGTGTTTACTTGAGAGTAACTGTGGGACAAGAAACGTCTGTTTACATATGGCATTCCAACGTGTGGTATGGCCAAAATTTCCACATAAAACCTGACAAAGCTTTAAAAATTTTCTAAGCACACAAAAACAGAGTCAAGAACAGCTTGTTGGTACCGTCTTTTCTCAGGTGGGCTCTGTGTGCTGGTGGTGAGCAGAGGTGCAGCACCTTTAAAAGATGGATTCCTGACTTGGTGCTAGTGACAAAAATGGGTGGCTCTTTTAAGAGGCTCTGCTGACAAACACTGAAATGGTGTTTATGAGCAGCCAATGGCATGCTACTCAGTGGCAGCATGGCCCTAGAAACTTCCTAGAGTTGGGGTGATTACATGACTCCCAGAGCTGGTGGTAAATGTACTTCTGCCAAGAGACTAGCATCATAGTGAACCAAGTGGGGCATAGACAGTCACCAAAGCCACCTCTTTGGTCCTAGCCACACTGCAGTTTAAAGGCTCATGAGGTCAGAAAAAGATAGAGATATGCAGTAAAGAGAGATTCGGACAGAAAAAAGAGCCTCTAAATGGGTCATAGTGTGTTTTAGAAATATGCATAGGCTTGGGAGAGAGAAGAAAAAGAATATATATATATATATACATATATACAGTCTTATATATATATATATATATATATATATATATATATACATATATACAGTCTTTTTTAACTCTTTTTTTTTTTTTTTTTTTGGTTTTTTGAGACAGGGTTTCTCTGTGTAGCTTTGTGCCTTTCCTGGAACTCGCTTTGGAGACCAGGCTGGCCTCGAACTCACAGAGATCCGCCTGCCTCTGCCTCCTGAGTGCTGGGATTAAAGGCATGCGCCGCCGCCGCCGCCGCCGCCGCCACCACCACCACCACCACCACCTGGCTATATATACAGTCTTAGATTAAAAAATATAGTTCTAAAATAAAGTCCATAAAAATGGAATAGTGTAATAAAGAAATATGAAAAGCCACATAAAGATGGAAAATACACAGAGAGTCTAGATACTATATCTTATTGTATTGTCTTTAAATGTTTGACTACTACTAAACAAATGTAACTTCTAAGAAACATTTGATTATGAACACTACCAGATTAAGCCAACCTATATATTTTAAAAATATCATGACTTCAAAAGTTAAGTCAAAAGATATGTTACTTTGGGAAAGAGGTTCTGCTTTTATTTCCACAGGGAATGAGAGGCTGTGATACATTCCAGGTTAAGAAACATCAGGTTTGATTGAGGAAGACTCTCTGAATCATCTCTGCTGGGAATGAATGGTCCAGATAATCCAACTTTAAATAGCACTCTGTTGCAGTTTCCTCTGAGTTCTACATCCAGAACAGCTTTAAGGCTGCTGGCTGAGATGATTCAGCCTCATAGAATTCAGTCAGGACTTGATGATAATCATAAATTTTCTCAGGGTCCCCCCAAAATTACCAGCACTTCCAATCAACAGGGAATAGTCTAGAGAAATATGCCACATTCCCAAACATAAATTATGAATGTTTGTCATCATTTATGAGGGTTGGTTACAAGTTGTTATTGGTAATGGTCAGAAAATAATTAAACAGAGAAGATTAGATTCAGGGATCTTGTTCTGAAAAGAAAAAAAAATGGGATATAGAAAGGATAGAATTAAAGGGTAGATTATTGAACCTACTTTAATAAAAAAAATCAACTATTTCTAGTCTTCACTAGCTCAGCTAATCCTTACTCTTGAATTTAACTAATGTTGTATAATTGAAAGAGAACAATCAAGTGAAGGGATGAGGCACCAATAGCTTTGAGTATTCCAATTTCAGGGAACTTCTGGAGAGAACAAATCAGACTTTAACATTTTAACATACACACAAAGAAAGATAGTGTTTCCAAGTATGTTAGAAATGTTTTCTCTAAGATCACCTACTCGCGCATACTGGTCTGCAGCTGCTATGTCTTCTTGTGAAACATGAAGCTGTGGGTTCTGAGTCTGCCAAGCACAGACTGGGATGCCCTTCGCATTGGCACCTGTCTCGTTTCGAACAGTAGCTCTTCAGCTTTTGGTTTTCACTTCTGCTACATGACGTTACGATAAGGACTGATAATTCCTTAATTAAAACTTTGGAGAGCAGATGCATTTGGTAATATAGAAAAGTGAAACATTTTACATACAAACTTTTATTTAAGGAAATTGCTTAATGTAATTTAGATATGTATTAAACCATTTAAACACTTTTCATGTACCCTGAATAGTACAAAAATGGATACCGGCTGTCCTCATTATCAGGAAGCTGACGCCTGTGTAATAATTTAGATGGCTAGCGTGAGTTAAGTTTTATTGTAGAGGTATGAAATTCTGCAGACACGCAGAGGCAAAAATTCATCTGCTAGAGTGAGTACATCAGGAACAACTTATAAGGGAAATAATATGTGGACTTGTTCTTTGATGTTAATATTTTTCACAAATTCTCTTTATTAATTTTGCTTCTTCTATGTCTCTACTGTCATCTCCTCTCTCTTTAGTGAAGAATTTGAGAGTGTTAGCTGTATATCATCACAAATTCAAGCCCATGTGAGTCATCTTCAAAGAGCGGCTAAACCCTGATTCAGACTAATCAGCAAATAGAACATCGACTGGTGATGTTAAACTCAAAAAGTTGCAAATGTAGCTTATACTTAATGCTCCTAACAACTATGACAATGTTTTTAAGTCTTCTGAAGCTCTTTATTAAGTTAAATTTTTTAGAACACAGCATTCATCTAGGTTTAGTGTCTAACTCGCTACTATTTTGTAAATTGGCAGACATGCATAAATAATTTCTATCATCCTGAAAAGGGATCAGGAGTTCCAAATGCTTAGAAAGCAATACAGCACAAACACTGCATGTTATTTAATAATCCAAAGAAATATATTAACATTTTTAGAGGATTTGAGACAATTCCAATATGAAACTTATTACAATGTCTATAGTGAGTCAGATAAATGTTGATTTTAAATAGATAAAGTCTATAAATGAATAGACTGTCTCAAATCAAGCCAAAGTTCACCTCTGAAAGATCTTATATCAATACATCCATTGATTGAATAAATACTTTCAGGTTTCAGTTGTAAAATTGCAGAGAAAGTGCTGACCTGAAATAGTCATTTTCTGGGATCATTGGGCGAGTTCAAGAATAAGGTGCTTAGCAGAGTACAGGTACAAGAAGACTTAATCTAGTCCAGTCCTATGGAGGCTTCACAGCTGTTGGCCTAAAGTTCATGAGTTCTCACTTGTTTGGTTTGGTTGTCTCTGTAGGTTTCCCCATCATTATTCTGATGCCCCTTGCTCAGAGAATCCCTCTTCTCTCTCTTCGACTAGACTCCTGGAGCTCAGCCTGGTGCTTGGCTGTGGATCTCTGCATCTGCTTCCATCAGTTATTGGATGAAGGCTCTATGATGACAGGATATTCACTGATCTGATTACTGGGGTTAGTAATCACCCTGTTCCCTTAACATCTCCCTCTATTGTGGTATCTCTTTCATTGCTCTCCTGCTCTGTCCGTGTTCCAGTTTGACCAGTTCGTTCCCTTATGTTCTCATCCCCTAACCCCTATCCTCCATCACCCCCCCCCCCCCCGCTCACCCCCAGTTTACTCTTGGAGATCTCATCTATTTTCCCTTCCCAGGGCAATCCATGCATCCCTCTTAGGGTCCTCCTTGTTAGCTAGCTTCTCTGGGGCTGTGTTGTAGTCTGTTTGTTCTTTGCTTTGCATCTAGTATCCACTTACAGTTGTATAGCTTAATCTGCTTAAGGGGCCCCCTGGCAGTAGGATCAGGATCCATCCCTGATGCATAAGCTGGCATTTTGGAGCCCACTACCTATGGTGGGACACCTTGCACAGCCTTGATGCAGGAGATGGGGCTTGGACCTGCCCCTGCTGAATATACCAGGCTCTGCTGGCTGCCAATGGGAGATCTTACCTTGTTGGAAGAGGGAATGGGGGGGAGGGTTGGGAAGGGGAGGCTGGAGAGGCAGGAGGAGGGAAGAAAGGAGGATCTGTGGTTGGTATGTAAAATGAATAAAAAAAAAAATCCTTAATAAAAAATAAAAAAGAAGACAATCTGTCCATGAGTGTGTAAGGTGCTAGATTTTAGTGCTTGTGGTGGAGTTTATAAAGGTCCCTCTGTGTAATCAGGAGATTTGGTTCCAGAGCCCCTGGCTGTTAACTGGTATGATATATTGTGAAAAGGAGCTGAGAGTTAATATGCCTGAGTATCAAGCACTGCTTCTAACATTTTGCTCATGCTCATTAGTTTAACGTTTGTGTCAAACATAGGATGCAGGTGGGAATTATGACTTCCACTGTATAGATCAGGGTTTTTTAAATGTTTTCTTATCATGGTCCCTTTTCATCACGAAAATCTTATCAACCCTAGGTACATAAATCAAACCTTTTCTGATGATAAGCCATAAAGAAACCTATTTAAACTAATTCTTTGGTATACATACATTATCATTTATTAAAGGCTAAAATAAATGTGCATAATAATGAGATAGTTGTACATTTTTTTACATAACTGATTAAATCTTGTCTGAATAGTTGATACAACAATATATAGGAATTGTCAATATTTTTCTCTTTTTTAATATTTATTTATTCTTCTCTCACATATTACATCCTGATCACAGTTTCTCCTCCCTCCACAGTCCCTTCTCCCCACTTCTCTGCTTCCCCAGATCCACTCCTCCTCCATTTTCCTTCTGTTTTCCTTCATAAAAGAGTAGGCCTCCCAGGGACATCAACCAAAAAGGCATAACAAATAAGACTAGGCACATACCTTCATATCAAGACTAGACAAGGAGGAAAAGGGTCCCAAAAGCAGGCAAAAGAGTCAAACACCCCCCCACTCCCACAGTTAGGAGTCCCGCAAAAACCCCACACTAAACAACCATAGCATGTATGCACAGGACCTAACAGAGACCAGTGCAGGCCCTGTGCTTGCTACTTCAGTCTCTGTGAGTTCATATGAGCCCTGCTTAGTTGATTCTGTGGGGCCATGCTCTCCTGGTGTCCTTCAATCCCTTGGCTCTTGCAATTCTTCCTCTCCCTTCTCAGCAGGACTTCCTGAGCTCTGCCTAATGTTTGGCTGTGGATCTCTTTATCTGCTGCCATCAGTTGCTAGATGAAGTCTCTAATGACAATTATGCTAGACTGTGGTCTATGAGTATAGCAGAGTATCATTAGGAATCGTTTTTCAGAGTTGATCAACTGGGAATGTTGTTGCACATAAATATGTTGTACAAAATGACAGAAGGATGTTCAGGACCATTTCAGAAATAATTAAAAATTACCTCCTAATCCCAAGCCAAAATTAATTTAAATTTGAATTTTTAAAATATAACTCAAATCAGAAAGCTTAAAAACAAAAATGATATGAGGCAAAGGTATATAAATATGATGATAGCATTGTGATGGTTGGTTTTAATTGTCAGTTTAGCACAATCTGGAATCTTCTGAAATGTGAGAGACTTTTCTAGATCTGTTTGATCAGAAAGCATGTCTGTGGGGGCATTATCTTGATTTCATAGTTGATGTGGGAAAATATAGTTGATAGCCTAAAAGTAGGTGGTACCATTCCCTAGGTTAGTCCCAGGAAGGATGGTACACCAAGCAGAAGCCAGAAAGCTTTCTGTAAACATGCCCACATCATTTCTTTCCTCTCTTGATGTAGATGTAAGTGGCTGCTTCAAGCTCCTTCCCTTGACTACCCCACAATGCTGTAATCTTGACATCCCACTGTTATGCCCAGATCTCGGGGGGCCCCCAAAAGATAACCACGGAAACAGAATCCCACATGTAAAAGCAAAGAGCCTTTATTTCAAGCTTCAGGGCTCGGTCCCTCTCTCTGTCCAACGCAGCAGTGAGAGCAGAGAGCCCTGAGCTCAGGTGCAGCAGAGTTTTTTTTTTTATCATAGCAGAGGTTGGGGTGAGGGAATTTCCAGGGGATTGGCTGACAATTGTCTAGGGGTATCTGTAAAACAAAAATAGGTATGTGCTAGACTCAAGGACATCTGGCCACCTTATCTAATGGTTGGAATGTTTGGGATGTCAGGTACTTCCTCATCCCTGGATGGATCCCTGGGTCGTATCAGCTTAAGGCTTTTCCTGGATCTGGGTGTTTGCATGCCAATAAGCCTTTCCCAGAAGCTGTGTCTAGGCCTCTAAGCCTGTCATGGCTGCTGTGTGGTCAAGCTGTTTTGGGGCCCTCCACACCCACAATGCTGTAGCCTTGACTGCCCCAAAATGCTGTAGCCTTGACTTCCCCACAATGAGGAGCTATATCATGGAATTTTGGCCAATTAAGTTCTTTATTTTTCTCCTTTAAAGTTATTTTGTCAAGTCTTGTTTTGTTTTGTTTTATTATTTTGTTTTTGTTTTTTAATCACAGCTACAGAAATGAAACTAAGATACAAAATGAAGGATGATGGCAGGAAACTATTAATTTTTTGTTTTCCATTATAAAACCAGTATACTTATAAGATCAGAGAACTTAGTATATATGCTGCAAGCCACAGGAAAATGTAATGGAATTCAGCTACTATCTCATAAGCTACTATTTGGAAAGGTCAAGGACTTTTCTGAAGGTCAAGCCATGGCTTAAGAAGTCTTGGTGATATTTTAGCTTTTGTATATATATTAGCTGATTCCTGCAATGATTTTCTTGTATACTATGTGTGCTTCCAAGAACTCCTAACAGTGCATTTATCTAAAATATCTATCAAGCATCCAAGGCCAAATGATCTCCTGAACTAAGGTAACACCCTTATAGAAACAATACCTGTCTCCTAGGTCAGGCAGATAGCTTTATTTCTTGTGCAATTTAAGCTGAGACCCTCCTTTCTTATACAGCCTTAGCAGCATTTATACTAACATTATAGACTCCTAACATTTTACCAAACTACTTCTAGGAGTGTAGATTGAGCACATAAACCCACCAAGCTCTTTTGTCCATTTACTTTATTCTTCAGGGATAAAATTCTATATACATAGCTTCCAAACTGTTCTCTAGTACTAACCGATCATTAGCTCTCAGTTGACCTCTTCCTTTACCACTCCCTTTTTGGGTTGTAAAAGAAAGCCTGATGGTCACTGCCTGGAGAAAACTCTTATCTGCCTTTATAACCCTGAAAGAATTCAAGCCTGGTGACCTTGCTCTGCCAGAGAATTGCTATTGCTTAGGTTCATAACTGAATAACTCAAAGACTTGGAGAGAACTGAGAAGTATAAGGAGACATAGAGGAGGATTTTGACTAGCGTACTTGAGGATGAGATGGAAGATGAGGAAGAGTCAGATACAGAAGAATGAGATGAGAAAGAACAAGATGGGGCAGAACTAAGACAAGAGAATTAAGATAGAACTTAGAGGGGACAGCAGATAAATGTAGAGAGAAATCAGGCAAGAAAGAAGCTAGGCATGAGAACAGTTCAGAAGCTATGTAGATAGAATTTTATCACTGAAGAATAAAGTAAATGGACAAAAGAGCTTGG
Organism: Peromyscus maniculatus bairdii; assembly: GCF_049852395.1. Taxonomy (NCBI): domain Eukaryota; kingdom Metazoa; phylum Chordata; class Mammalia; order Rodentia; family Cricetidae; genus Peromyscus; species Peromyscus maniculatus. Next base: position 7,174,703 of record NC_134871.1, on the reverse strand, counting down.
TGTATATAGCTCTTGGTGTATATATATATTTTTCCCCCAAAATAGCTTCTCTTCTGCCCTGGGAAGAATATGGTCCTTAACAATATTTGAGATATATATAGTAAAAACACATCAATTACTAACCCACAGTAATATATGTTAGAATGTTTTAGCAGCATTAATTGACAGTTTATAGGGTAACAGAAAGTACAGTGCAGCATTCTCATGTGTTCAGAACCAAAGCTGCTTTGGAGTATGGTGTCATGCGACACCATACAGAGAAACACTAGGGAACTGGGGATTTAACTCACTTGATAAGATGCTTACCAAGCTAGCACGAAAAAACTAATCTCCAGGTTTCCAGCACCTCATATAATAAAATGCCAGACACATGAGGAGTAAGAAGCATCAAAGATTAGGCATGGCAGTGTGTAGTTGTCATTCAAGTGCTGGGCAGGGAGGGACAGGAGAATCTCTGGGGCTACATGGCTAGTTAATCTGTGAGTTCTAGGTTCAGTGAACAACTCTGTCTCAAAAAATAAGGTGGAAGGTATACACACACACACACACACACACACACACACACACACACACACACACACAGCAAGATCTAGACATTAAACAGTTTGCTTAGTACCACACATACAGTAAATGACCTAACCTCTAGAGTGGTGGATACTCAAAAATCTTGTTTAAATATCAACAATATCATTCTCGAATGAGGATATACATTTCAGTGTGGTAACACACCATAAGCCAAGTCTCATATTTACATAAGTAAGAAGTTCATTGACATATAATGATTTGGTAGTTTGAACTACAAGAGATACAAGAGTATATAAAGGTATGAGTAGGTGCTATTGTGGAGAAATTAAGAGTAGATAGAAGTAAGTGACAGAAGAAAACAATATAACAGACAACAATGGAAATACTGAGAACAGGATTAATTCCTCAGAATATACGGATATACAGGATACTTCCTCAGATAGAAAAGAAAAAACACATAGCAGTTCATCTGAACTGTCTCCTCAAGGATAAATGGAAGTTGCTTTGAAGGCATAGAGTCAATGGATCCATGACAACCACTTCGTGAAACACTGATGCAGGCAACAGACTCAGACATATGTCTCTGTGACAGATTGCAGACACTTGAAATCCACTCTGGACTTTCCCAGGATTAGTGTAAGGCTATACATTGCTTTAGGAGGTTAGACTCTCTGGCCTTCAGCTACCAAAATTAGTGTATGCTTTAGCTGTAGTGTCAGACGATCTATATTTTCTTTTGGTCACCAATATCCTGTCAATACTTAAAATATACGTTGAACTCTTTCCACTTCCTTCATTCCTTCTACATAAAATAAGTCAGAATATACTACACATGTATGTTAAAAAATAAAATAGGACAACAGCAGAGAAATATTTACACATGCATTCATATGCATGCACATGTGTGCAGCCCCCCCCCATTTTAACAATAAAAATGAAGGTTTGAGTCCAATATATGGTGGCAGAAGCCTGTAATTCAAACTCTCAGAAGGCTGAGACATGAGGGTCCTTAGTTTGAGACCAACCTGTGCTACTTAGTGAGACTTTCCTTAAAAATAAAGGAAGAGAGACAGAAACAGAGGCAGGGAGACACAGACAGAGAGAGAAAGAAAAAGAGAAAGCAAGAGAAAGTGATTTCAACATGAGAACACCTGCAATGCTAGCCCTTGGAAGCCTGAGGCAGGAGGCTCTTGAGTTCAAGGTCAGACTGGTCTATGGAGAGAGACCCTATTTCAGGATGGTTCTTCGGAAAGAAAGCATAAAGATATTTGAGAACTCTGAGACTCTAGTGTTGAGGATCCATGCTACTGATTTAAATGCGCCCATGATGCTGCTTTGCAAAACTCCTTATAATCACACATAAGGCAGCCTCACCCTTCTGGAGCCTATTTGCCATGTTATTGTGGATATCAAGAAATGAAACTGAACACACGCTTCCAATAAGAGGTAAAGAGAGTGAGTAGCTGTATCAGCAAGGGTTGCAAAGGAGTGATAAAAGGCAGGCAAATGATTTCATAAACTGCCCTGAGTTCCAAGTGAATTTAAACAATGGGATCCAAAGACCAGGCCAGACTCCTGCAGTCTTCCCTATGCAGGAGATAAAGAAGGAAGTGGCTGTGAGACAGGATGTTCCTAATCTCGCAGAGATAAGCCATGGAGGCCAATTAAACCAGGAAGGTGTGAACAGGTCCCTGTGGAGTAGTGAGAGAGGAGACCCTTGACCTCTTGTGCTTGGAACAGGGAAGGCACGTTGGCTGGCGTCACGTGGATGGAACATCCAGGAAGGCAGCAGCGTGTGCTGTACTCACGTTGTATCTGAAAGGAGGATAGGGTTTCTAAAGGATGCAATGAAGTGTGCGCACAAAGAATGTAACATCAGCATTCAGGATATGACATATTTGAGACTGACAAGTGATGTTAGGCTGGAGTGCCCTGAGATAGCTGCTCATGTCATCACAGGATAAATCAGATCTAATTTCCAGTGCCCGTTCTGTCAATTTCTCCTGCACTCGATACTTTTGGGTTGCAATTGTCAATAAATATGAAAAGTCACCCACCCTTTATGATAGGCTAAGCACTTGAATTTTATTCTGCAAAGCAAAATTTCAACAAATGTAATTTCCACAGTCAACAATCGCTCTTTTTTGTTGTTTTTGCTCAGGATTGGGACAGGGTTTCACATTAGGACTTAGATGAGGTGTTCTGATCGGCATGACAGAGCAGTTAGTTCTTCTGAGGGAGATGAGCAGAAGCGAGGAAATTGCACAGTATAGAGAGGGGAGTGATCGCCACTGGACTACTTCAGTTTACCCTCCACATGCTAGAAAGGTGGGAGCGACATTGTTCATGCTAGCCATAGTATTGCTTTGGGAATTCAGCAACATCTCTCTCCTCGTTACTCAGGTTAGTTTATCAACTTTGCTTCCACTTACTGATGTGCACACTTGGCACCAAGGACTCCATTTTGCTTTATGCCATTCTGCTAGAGGCCAGTGTAAAAGCTCAGTCCATAACAATGGCCAGCCATAAAGTTGGTTTTTAACAAAGTTCAACACATGTAGAGGATTCAGTTCCATTTTTCAAGGCAGGAAAATAGAGCTTTAAAAAGGTTAAGTAGCTTAAGTTCAAAGGTAGGAGAGAGTTGAGATTCAAAAGCCATATGCTTAAGTCCTGATACACATTGATTTTATATTCTGCTCAGCACTTTGGTTTCAATTATGAGTAAGAGTGACTCAGCCCATCCTCTTTGGAAAATCTTACTCATCACAAGATTTCAGCAGTTTATGTTGAGAAACAGAGAAAGTACTAGAGCCGGTAAGGAAAACAATGTTATACAAAGTCTCTTACTGTTTGCTACAACTATGTGTATTTCAATGATCTAACAGGAAAGAAAAGAGAACCGCCTAGAAAGGGCAGAAGAGATAAGGATGTCTGAATGTCAAAGAAAGAGAGAGCTGACTAGACTATAGAGATTACATTATTTAAGGGATGCTAGAGGAAGAAAAAACATCAAAGATAAGAAAAGGTAGGTGTTAAAACACCCGATGCATTGTCAACTACCTGTTTTATCATGTATGGGTCCATGTAATTCTCACAGCAAACTAGTCAAGTAGCTATAATGGTCCCATTTTATGAGGAAGGGAAATAGAAATTTGACTAGTAGTTTGTGGTAATATTAGATGAAGTCTGGCATGGCTATGTCTCCTCCCACCCTTTAATGGGTAACCTCTCAGTTCAAGCTGTCTTCTACAGATTAGAAGTATTAGAAACCATGGCAACCTAGAAACACTCAGCACACAACAAATGTATATGGGATGCAAGGATATCTAAGAACAGCGTGTGACTCAGGACAAGAATATATGGGAAAACACTTCCTTACAGGAGTCAAGAGCTAAATTGAGACTTGAATGTAAATCCATAGCTTGACAAAAGGCTGATTTATATGAAAACAGAAAAGAGGTGTGACCAGGAAGTCTGTGATCCAGGCAGAAATGAGTTTTGCTCTCAATTTAAAGCTGTCAATTTGTCTTGCTAATAATACTCACTGATAGCATTGATAAGTACTATTATTGTATGTATACAGAGTCAAACAGCAAGTTGTTTCTCAGCATATATCATCTGGAATTGTTTTATCAACAGGAAGATGCTTAAAATATTTTTAATATATTTATTCATTAATTTTGTGGTGTGTGTGTGTGTGTGTGTGTGTGTGTGTGTGTGTGTGTGTGACATAGTACATGAATGGAAATCAGCCCTAGAGAATTCGTACTTTTCTTCTACCACATGTCCTAGAGACTGAAGTCAGCAATGGGCTTGGTAGCAAGCACCTTTATCTGCTGAGCAATCTTGCTCCCTGTCCCCTGTCTTTTATTTTGTGTATGATAAAACTGGGACTCAGAGAGTTGATTTAAACTCATTCTGTTTACTAAATCATTAGTATATTTTGACTAGTTACTTTTGATCATGGGAAACTAATGGGCCATGCTGTGCTGATGTCATTCCAACTAAAGAAAAAAATCCAAACTTTTGTCTGGGTTAGCATATAGGGTTGTTTCTGCCAAGTCTGGCAATAAACTACCAGTTTTACAGAGATACTGAAGTAGGTGTCAGATCTCTACCCAATATCTCCATTTTTGAATACATTACAGATGTGTATGGTGTGTCTAAGGGCTGGTTTGAAACCCCTGACTTTACCACCCTTTGTCTTGGTCTCATATCTGTAACAATATTGTTGGATTCAAAATCTGGGTTCTTTTCAGTTCTGTGACAGACCGGCTATTAGGTGCCAGTTTTTATGTCTCACAGGGCCAACACACCTCTATCAGAGAGTGTATTGGGTTTTACATTCTGTATTGATAATTTCTGGAAGTCTGTATCAAGAAATGAGCATCTCTTGTTTCTTTCTCCTTCCTGAGTTTCAGTGTTCCGGGAGTCCCTGTTGATAGAAAGGAACACCACACTCCTAGTAGCTTTAGGCGACCTAACTTTATGAGTTTATCAGCATGCCCTTTTAGGTAATTCTACTGTCCTAAACAGTGAGATTGACCTCCTGACTTTGTTAGTTCCTCACAAATCATCACATGTGGAACCCAGAAACACAACAGAGACAGTTATCTTTTATTCTTAAAAGATAAAGAACTGTCCTAAGAGTCTCATTCGTTGTGAAGCACTTGAAAGCACATTGTAGGGCTCCTCGGAAATCTGCACTCATGAACATGCCTCTCCATTTGGATCAGGCAGAACTTCAAGCCTGTTTTCTCTCATCCACACTCAACAGACAACTCAGAAACACTGAGGTGAAGTGACTGGCAGTATGCTTGTCTCTTTGTCTCTAAGCTGGAATACAGGAAGAGATACTTCCGGGGGGTAGATAGAATCTAGGTTCATACTGGATCAAGTCCCAGCAATATCCAGGCTCACTATTTACTTGGAACAGCCAAGTAAGTTTCCATCAGCCTTGGCACAATTAATACGTACATAGAGAGCCATTTCTCAGTAATTTAAAATGAAACCCAACAGGAAGGTAAATAACCGTGCAGGCTTGGCTGTCATTTCCGAGTAAGACACTAATCTCATAGCAGCTCAAACAAATAGGATGAAACAAGAGGAGGTATGTTAAGAGCTGCTTTTAAGTTTCCTCTCGTGGGGATTTGTCTCAGGTTTTAGATTTACTTAAGAAGTCATGTACATGTTCAACTTTAGTTAACCCCATAAATCCGGAAATGGTTAATATGATTCATCTGAGAATCAGCTATTGCAATGACCTATGTCTAAATGTTGGTTTTTATAGTCACTTGATTTTAGAATTGAAAAGAAAGGATGGCAAGTCATGGTCTCTGCATCCCTGAGTCATTGTTCCTTACCTACGTAATGCCTGTGATCTAGCTGTGATCCATGATTGGAAGCTGGTTTGGCTTAAGATTCTAGACTGTGCTAAGATGTCTAAGATGGAGGTTAGACTAGGAATAGGCACAAGGAAAGCTCCACTAGGTGAGATGAGTAAAAAGCATATCAGCTATTAGCAAGAATTTTAAAGGTTATAAGGTGACAGATGCCTCAAAGAGGTATTTGTGTAGGCTGCCATTATGATGAAATCTTGAGACATTTTTTCCCCCAAAGTCCCAAGACAGCGAAAATGTTCACAAAGATGACACACTTTCCTGTCATCCAATTAAAAAAAAAAACTATTACTTTCATCTTAGTCCACTAAAAATGTCTCAAAATTCTTCTACACAAAATACTCCCCCTTAAAGAGTTATAGATAATGAAGAGGGCAGACTGTCTGAGACTTCATAGTCTTATAGGGAAGACAAACATATATGAAGACAAACATATATGTATGTGCCTCTGATATAGTTTCCTCATGGCATCCTGGTGTGGCTTCCCAAAGGTATGTTTATGATCCCTCATCTGAATACCCATGTCATGCTAATGTAGCCAAGAATGTCCATTACTAACTAATCTCCAGTCTCCCTTTCCTAATAACCAAATTCTAATTGGATATGCACTAGCGTTATACATAGTGTACTAATACCCCCCCACACATTCTCCTTTATAACTAAGTATTACCATATGTATCAGTTACTTTTCTGTGCCTATGACAAAATGCCTGATGGAGTCAACTAGAAGAGTTATCCATGGGCTACTTCTTGTGCCACACATCAGTAGGATGTGCTGAGGAGGGTGGAGGCAGGAATATGAGAAGATGGAGGCCAACCTGATTACCCCTTAAAAATAATAAAAGAGTCCACCCCAATAAGCAGCTCACTTAGGACAGAAGGAATAGATAGTGGAAGCTGCTTGTACACAGGATTACCAAGGATTGGAGAGAATGGGAAGGTAACAGGGGCCTGGCCAAGTCTTCCAAAGCAGCTTTTCAAAGGCTCACTAATAGAGAGCTCTGCCAGCTGGGCCTAACTACCTATGGGTTCATTGTGTCCCACAATATTGTCAACAGTCAGGAAACAAACCCCCAGACATCAGAATGTAGGAACATTTTAGTTTCAAACCATAAAAAATGTGACTCACTTGTGACCAAAATGAAGTAAGTGATTTTACTCTATAGGCTCCCCCTCAACTCTACTTCCCTTTTTGACCCTTGCACAGCCCTCCATGAGACAGTTCAGTGGGCAGATGTGATGGGAGCTATCCAAGCACTATCCTGGATCTCATGATTGATGCCTTTGACAATAGAGCCAGGAGCTAACAATAGCAAAGCAGTAACATAAGTTTGAAGACTGTAAACTTAGTGGAAATGGATCATCAGATTTAATTACGTATCCCTGTTACAGATTTTGAAATGAGACAAATAAATTTATCTTCTAAAGCTATGATGGGTTTTCTCATAAATGTAGTCCAACTGTTTCAAGACCATTCAGCCAGAGTTAACCCATTTGTTGTGACTTCTTACTCAGCTATTTAATTCTCCATATATATAGACTTTAATCCCCTTAAAGTAACAAGGCATAGTCTTCTTTTTCACTTTCTAGATTAAATCCTCATGTTCAGGAGTTTTCCATGAAAACAGAGTAGTGAATGGGGCAGGAAAGATGAGCTTCTAGATTGGGAAGATCTTGTTGTGGCAAAAATATTAACCAAATGAAGAGTCTTGTCTGGCTGGGCAGTGGTGGTGCACACCTTTAAACCCAGCACTTGGGAGGCAGAGGCAGGTGGATCTCTGTGAGTTTGAGGCCAGCCTGGTCTACAGAGTGAGTTCCAGAACAGCTAGGGCTACACAGAGAAACCCTGTCTCAAGAAAACAAAACAAGTAAACAAAACAAAACCAAGATTTTTGATTTGTTTGTTTTTGTGGCTCTATGGATTGGACTGAGGACTTTGGGCAAATTCTGTACCACTGAGCTATATCCTCAGATTAAATGGAGATTTGAAGGGTAGAACAAACTATGTATGCACAGAAATAAGGCTAAGGACACACACACACACACACACACACACACACACACACACACACACGCACACACACACACACACACACACACAAAGGAAACCATAAAAATAGTGGCTTAATGGCAAGAGAGAGCTTTGCCTGGATAAAGTAGGAAGGTTTGGGGGGCGGTGGGGAGCTGACTAGAACTGTGCTTTAATACGCTCTGAGAATTGCGTATTGTTCGCTTTGACTTCAAATCTTATTCTTCTGGGTTCTGTAAAGTATTTTCTCAAAATTTGCAACCTGCAGTCTCCAAATGTAAAGGAGCTGCCTCTGGGAAACACTAGCAATTCATAGGCAACCAGGAAGAGAAAAACCAGATTTCTGAGTGCAGCCCTGAAAGGTGACAGCATTGCATCAGTGAACAGGGGTTGGAAGATCTGGTGGAGCCATAGAGGTGCTACCAACCTGGTAGGACTTGAGGGCTGCAGCAGGGTTAAAAGCTCTAGGGCTCATTAGCAACCAGAGCAGCCTTAGTAGCCTGAGCCCATCTCCCCAGGCCAATAGCTTGTTCTCACAGCCAGAAATAGTAATGTTTTCACTACATTTGTAATCTATGACTTAGCTCTTCATTCTCCAGTGTTACAACGCTTTTATGGTCCTTCATTTTATTAGCTGTCCGTCTGAGACCTTTGCTGATACAGAAGTAGAGGTAAATGAGGTAGAGATTGTATGAAAGGAAGTCATATAAGAGGGATTATCTCCAGGACAAAATCCAAATGGACACGAGGTACTTGTCAGTCTGACTTCTGCCCACCCTCTCAGTGTACACATTGTTCTGGCTTTATTCTTGTCCTGTGGCTACTTTATTATAATAATTTATCACCTTCAGTTTTATCAGTTTATATATTTGATGTGCATAATGTAATAATACACAAAGTTCAGATTACATAATTGCCTATGAAACACTGACAGTGCAATACCTGCTTATGTCAGTCAACTAAAGGAAAAGCCTTTTTCCAATATATTGGAGCCTTCTATGTGTCCCTTGCCCAATGGCTTCCCCAACTGTCTCTTAGATATGACACATTTCTATCTAATTATTCTCATGCTCTTCTTAATAGCTTTGCTATTTTAAGTATACCCCCAAATAGTGCTTTAATGGCGATTGCTTACCTTTTACTATTATGCTACACAAATATTTTGAATATTAAATATATTATTTTTTGTTTACTTCTCCAGTTGTGGTAGTGGATGCTTTTAACCCTAGCACTGAGGAAGCAGAGGCTAGGAGATCTCTATGAGTCTCAGACCACTCTGGTCTGCATAGTGAATATAAGACCAGCCAGGGATACATAATGAAAACATGTCTCACAAAAATGTTAATTTTATATCTTTGTCATAAGATATTTTGATGCTGTTTCTTCATGAAACATGGAGTTGTAGTTTATTTTTTGGTAATGTCAGTTCTCCCCAATTTCTGGCCCTTGGATTATAGAGCTATTTTGATTATCAATTCTCCCTCCCTTGATTTCTCTTCTTGAATTTTAAAATGGGGGCTCCTGAAGCAAGGCTGTCCTTGAATTCTCAATGTAGCTAAAGATGATCCTCTTGCCTCCATGTCACAATGCTAGAAATGTAGGTGCATGCCACCACACATGGCCTCATTTAACTCCATTTTAACATGGCTGTTATAAAAAGCATCACACCCATCTCTTGTTGCAAGTCCATTTGTTAATTAGAGAAAACATGTACCAACAATCTTGATGGATCATGGATCCATAGCCCCCTTTGGATTTACTAAATTTGGATGTGGAGTGAAAGTGCACAGGGAGCCAAGCATGACTCCAGGGTGGCTGGGCTAAAAAACAGAAAAAATGGACACCAGTAAGTGAGGCTGATAAACAGAATGAATGGACACCAGCAAGTCTGGGTGAGAAGATCCAGGGTTTGGTTCTCATAATATTGTTGATGGGATATGTAAATCTGAGGGTTCTCTTAAGTAATGTGGTTAAAGCCACTTAAGACACTGCCTGAATTGACACAGAAAGAAAATAGAATTGTAAGACTGATAGTGTCTAGGACATTTAGTATTTAAAGATATAAAAGGTAAATAAGACTGAATAGAGTAGCATAGAATAACATCTACACACACACACACACACACACACACACACACACACACACACACACACCAGACACCAAGAACAGTCACTTGGTTAATAAAACCAAGGGAGTGGCACCCAGAGGGCTATGTAAAGAAAATATTTCAGAGAAATCACTGTGTCCAAGATGGCTGAAAACTCAAGCCAAATGCCCATTGTTACTTACTAGACCTAGGACTTTGGAAGTCACTTTGGATTTGCATCGTAGGAAGTATATAATCTACACCAATGGAATCTAGAGGGATGGAATTAAAGACTACTGTATATTTATGTGTTAATTTTTTTGAGATAGTAATTTAGGTACAGTATCTCTCCCTTTTCCTCCCTCCAAACCCTATCATGTACCCCCTCTCCTCTCTTTCAAATTCATGGCCTCTTTTATCATTCTTATTACATGCATATACCTATTTGTATATACATATGTATCCCCAAATATAACCTGAGTTCATATGTTACTTGTATATATGTTTTCAGGACTGGCCATTTGGCATTGAACAACCAATTAGCATGCTCTTTCTTAAAGAGGACCACCTCTCCCGCTCCTAGCTTTACTCCATTTAAAGGCTATGTTTTTGAGAAATATTATTCTGTAAACTCACAGTGAAGGGGTACTGCAGAAAACAAGTGTCCTGTGAGGATTTTGATTTTTGTTGACGTTTATTATTTAAATGAGAGAAACTACTCCATGTTTCCAGACAGAAATAAGAATCAATAATTTACAAGAAAAGACCGATAAAGTGTGGCTTTTAAACAGTCTTTCAGCAACTCAATGGTTGCTTGTATATTTGATTCTCTTATGCAGAAATCCATACAATAACAATCTTTTTCTTTTTAAATTCTGTTCAATTACAAATGCCTTGTAGGCAATGACCAGGATGGAACTTTAAGCCTGGTGGTCAGTAACAAGACTTTTCAGTTGATTGATTAGCCTCATAAATGGTTAATAACCACAGGACGCTGAATGAATTACCAGCATGGAGGGCCTTTGTAATGATGATACCGAAAAAGGCCCTGCCTTATTCTCAAACACAAAGGGATGACAGTCTACTGATATATTTTAGAGACTTGTAGCAAGTGATTAAGTAAAGGGACAGATACTCTCCTCAGCCTTTAACCACACAGGATACTTAAAACAGCATCCTTTCTTTTCTTAATGCAAATAACAGCTAAGCTCTCTGTGTGACCCCCTGGTAAGACAGAATTGCTGTAAATGACCACCAATAAGTAAACATGCCATACATTACACTCCAGCGATGGATTCACCAAGCCTACTTCATCATTAACCATGTAAACCAACATCTGTACTCCTATTTCTTGTGATGACTAAGCTTTTCCTACCCTTTGCTTTCCTCCAGTACCAAGCTGTCTCATGGCTGTTGAAGTTCACACTAGGGATTGGAATCCCACTGGATCAGTCTTCACTGGCAGGGGAGGCCGCAACAATAGCAATGCTCTCTAACTAGTTTCTAAAGGAAATTCATTGCTACAGGTTCTCCCATATCAGTAGAGAGGCTCATATAACCTACACAAAATGTAAATAGGTCCACGGATGATCAATTCTCTTTGAGACCTTTTCTTTCTCATCCACAGCCTTCTGTGAGAAAACAATCACCCTTCAACAGCACTCTTTGCAACTTGTTAAAGAACAAAACATTAATCAATGAAATGAAAAGTGCAGGGTTTTTTAGAAGTCTGCATGCTTCCTTTCTGAATGAAAATGGAAAATTAAGAGTGATGGTAGGGGGTATAATTTTTTTAAAATAGTAGTTATCTTAGGCATTCACTCACTTTTTCACACTTAAAAATATGTACTAATTAATTAAGCATATTAATCAAAGAGCTTCTATGTACAATATTTTGGAATAAATCCATGCAGACAAGTTAGAAAGTATCTAGAACTAATGTTCATAGGCTTTAGAACTGTGGTGGTAATGTTTGAACCTGTGATATGTGAGACATTCAGCAAATTCTGTTGAGAATCCCTTGTTCTGGATGAACTTTCTTACTTATTTTCCATAAACCATCTTTTTATTAAAAAAATAATCATTCAAGTAGGTAGAGTGTTGCTTTTATTTGTTTTGGTGTCTTCATCTCCACTAAGCCTTAAGAACATATTCTGTACATTTTTGATTCATCTGTGTTCCAGGTCTCATCAGGAAAACATTTGCAAAATACAAACTGGCTGCTGTTCCTTGCTGGCTGAATTTTACCCCACTAAGGAGATTTTGCACTGGGAGACAATTTCAAGTAGGCAGACACAAGAATTAGATGATTATATCTGATATATGAGCAATGTAATGTTCAAGTTCATTAAATCAGTAATGAGAAGCATGCATTTGATTTAGAGCAGCGACTTCTGGCCATAGCTCTATCTCCCTTTCACATCACTAATGCTTTTTTTGTGAACAATGGCCTTCCCCCAGGCCCCAGAACTGGAGCTAGATAAGGGATGTCTTGCTCTGAGGAGTTACTAAGAAACCCAGGAGAGTCACAGGATAGCAGAGAGATTTGCTTCTATGGGAACCCTGCAGATGGACTGGGGAGAGAAAGGTGATAGATAACAGGGCTTAGACATCAAGCTAAAACAGCTCTACTCTTTATCAATGGGTTTCTGAATGAAAAAGATACATTATCCAACTCAATACTGTTAAAGTAGAAACATCTGGGTTGTATACTGGTAAATGTCTGCTAGGATTTCCTTCTGTTCTGGCTGACTGGAGAGACTCAGCTGGTGTCATCAAGGACTCCCTCTGCCTGTCTTGCGCTTATCTTGATTAGCTGATTTTTAAGGCCACCTTCTGCTCCTTCCAGCCACAAGGGATTATGATGACAAGCATTTCTCTCACACTTCAGAAAACTGTCTGCCTTTCTTCCAGAAGCTTCTTACATAGCCTCAAATTTAAAATTATTATCATAGTATTAAATATTTTATGGCTAATGCTTCTCTGTGAATAGAAAGATGGCAAGCTGGGTGATGGTGGTGCATGCCTTTAATCCCGGCACTTGGGAGGCAAACACAGGAGGATCTCTGTGATTTTGAGGCCAGCCTGGTCTACAGAGTGAGTTCCAGGACAGGCTCCAAAGCTACAAAGAAATGCTGTCTCAAAAAAACAAAAGTATTCAGGGGAATATGTTGATTATTCAAAAATCAGGTATGATGGAAAATGGCTGTTGTAATATAATGGTGCCATGTTGGACAGATGTATCTCTCTTGAGTTAACTACAGACAATTCTCAGAGGAACCCATAATATGGTACATCATTTTATTTTATAATTAATATGGCTATGAAGCAGTAGTCAAGAAACTTGATTGAAATGTTGCTTGCACTAACCATATAGCTTTCCTTTTCCTGCCTGTGGGAAGGGCTCAGTATTCATCAATTATAATTGATGCTGATGTTGAAGGGCAGAACAAGTTATCTTGATCTTCACTCCTTCCCTGGTTACCTTTTCTTCCTACATAGACCTTGGCCACCCTGGTTCTTCCCTTGCTTGTCCTCTACAGCAAGAGAGTTATTAGTTTGGCAAGTGTTATTTTCACTGTTCTGATGAGGGTATCTGCTCAAAATGACAATCTAGGCTTCTTTATATACACAAAGTGCAAAATACTTAATGGCACCCAGATTACTGACCTAGGTGATTCAGTGGTTAAGAACAATTTTTGAGGATTGCTTTCTGTGTAGCTGGCATCACTCTAAGTCCTTGGTGAGTGTAATGGCCTTGGAGCCACTAAAGAAGCTAGCTTTGTGAACCCCTTAGGTTCACTGACAGAGACGGATCACAAGGCAAGGAAAAGTGAAGTAACTTGGCTGAGGTTGAAGTTCTAAAGAAGTGGAATGACCATGTTTTGAGCACAGGTGGCCTGACGTCACAAGCCATGCTGTAAAATTGTTTCTCACTGAATCCTAAGAGGCCACATGGGAGGACTAGACTGCCAAACTGAGTGGGCAGGAGGCCAAAGAGGCATTTTCAAATGGAGAGGACAGAAGTCTTTCTTTAAATTGCAGGATGGTCTCTAGAGGAAAAAAAAAAGAGAGAAAGACGACTCTGACAAATCATGGGAAAACCCAGCAGGGAGCAGAGGTCTCCAGCATCCATCGAAGTCAAATGGAGTAAAGCATCAGATAAGCTGAGAAAGGCAGGCAGCTAGTCAGCAGGCAGACCTCCAGGGAGAAAGGCAAGTCACCAGTGTCATGGAGCCCGCATGAAAGAGCCAACATCTTGTCTCAGGGAATTTGTGTACTCCGTGTGAGATGATTAGGTTCCTTATGGACTAAACGTCTCTTTCTAGCCTTGGAGTCTACAGATGTAAATGTCATTTAGTTTGCAAGTCATTTATTTCTTCGTTATGTTTAAAATAGTGAGTCTTCTTCCTTTCAATGGAATAGTTGCTACACTCTCTCTGGCATCAAATCGGTTCATACTGAGTTTCAGGTTGATGTGTGAATGAAAGCCATGACAAAGCATTGGCAGCATAGGCCAGTGAGAAACTCAAACCACAGGGTCTCTGTCAATAGTCAGAGGGCATAAAGCTGCAAATTGTACACAGTGTCCTTCAAATTCCCAAGGATTGGCTTCCTTTAGATCAGTGGTCCTCAATCTTCCTAATATTGTGACCCTTTAATACAGTTCCTCATGTTGTGATAACCCCCAGTTATAAAATTATTCATTGCTACTTCATAACTGGAATTTTGCCACTCTTATGAATTTTAATGTAAATATCTGATATGCAGGGTATCTGACAGGTGACATGCAGGTTGAGAATCAATGGTATAGATGATCTACAAAGGCCACAAAACTTTAAGAATAATCATTACATCTCAGTTTGTTGTAATGGTTACAAGCCATTTGGAGGGTATAGGTGTGTGTGTGTGTGTGTGTGTGTGTGTGTGTGTTTGTATATCTGTGTGTGTGTGCAAGCAGACTCAGAAGCCAAAAGAAGCTGTCAGGTCCTCTGGAGCTTGAGTTACTGGCAATTGTGAGCTACTTAATGTGGGTGCTGGGGACTGAACTCAGGTTATGTGGAAGAGCAGTAAGTGCTCCTAGCCTCTGACCATCTTTCTGGCTCCAAAGGCATATGATCAAGTTCTTCTTTTCTAATTCAATAATTGAGTGTGTACATAGTGATACAGAACACTTATATTTATTAGGTTGTAGTGACATATTTTTCTCTATAAGGTGGAGTCATAGTCCTTCCCAATTTTATTTAAATTAGGAGGTATATGCATCAATTCTTTGAGAAATGCCTTAAATAATGTTAGTCATTAGTATCACCTGCAATGCTGTGATGCTGTGGAGAATGACATAAGGCCTACAGTTAACTTGGCATTGACAGTCCATGTAATACAAGCACTTCTTGTGAATGTCATCTCTCAATTTGTAAATCACTAGAGCACAGTGTAAAATTGGCTTGATAACAACAATGTCTGAATGAAGCATCTTCTTTTGGAGCAATAAAGAATCAACTAGCATGTGGATTTCCTTTCTTCTTTTAATTTACATTTAAATCCTGTATCTACTTTCCCTCTGGAAGAGGTATTTTCAGATTTTGCCATTTTCTTCCTCCCTCCCTCCCTCCCTCCCTCCCTTCCTTCCTTCCTTCCTTCCTTCCTTCCTTCCTTCCTTCCTTCCTTCCTTCCTTCCTTTCCTTCCTTCCTTCTTTTTCTCTTTCACTTTTTTCTTTTTTTCAGAAAAGAAGGGGAAGGGGTAACTCTTCAGTCAGTGGCCTGAGTCATTCTAGGCAGCCAGCCAATGAAATATAGACTAAACAACACTGAGAATATTAATTTTTACCTCACTATGCATGCACACAGCCAGTGATGCATAAAGCCTGCCTTCCAAGACTGACTTTAAAGGGTTATGCAACTGTCTAGATTCCAGCATCACTAACGGTTTTCTGAGGGAGCTGGAAGGAGATAAGAGAACAGACCTTGGGGAATGGTTTAAAAACCACTAGGCAGTGATGACAGAGCCAAACTTGTACCTACATTGGCATGTTGCAGAGAATCACACATCTTCAGTGCTGGACATGAAAGAGAAATTGCAAATCTAAACCTAGAAGAAAAACACAGGTGCTTCCAGATAGCCTAGCAATAGAAAAGGCTGGTTATAAAGCATATGCAAGCATCTATCAGGGATGTGGGAAGTAACTTCATGGTGCAGTATGTGCCTAACATGTGCATAGTTTGGATCCAATCCTCAATGTCAAATAACAGCAGCAACCATCATCAGCATCAACATCATCATCTTCTCTATGAACTCTTATGCATATATTGAAAAATTAGCAAATTTTAAGTTTGTAGCTTCATAATTGCTTGAAACAGGAATGTACCCACAAAATCACCACTAAGAGCAAGAAACACACCATCCTCTACATTCTAGAAAACACACCCATATCCCTTCTTAATCAACACTTCTCTCAGGGTAAGTCACACACTAGCCTCTCATGTCATTGGGTTAGGTTCATTGTTTGAGAACACTCCATGAATGGACTAAGCAGTAAGTGTCCTTTGTGATTCACACTTTCTTATTTCTACATTTTACTTCGTCCTTCAGATGTAGTTCATTCCCTCTCACAGCATTGTAGTATTCTTAATGCACACATAGAGCTTATTCATAGATTGTAGCATTGAAGACATTTGGATGCTAACTATCACATTGTTTTATGTCTTTTGACTTCCCAGCTTTTGGCTCAAGAGTCTTCTTTGGAGGAGGATGTATGTTTGTTTGTTTTTAAACATGTATGTTTATGAGGAGGATTGATCATTAATGTTTGATTTTTGTTATGATTTAGTATACACATTAGTCAGGCTTTATAACAAATGGCTGGAAAACTTCCCCCACTCTGGGGGAAAATTGCATTGAGTTGATATGATTTCTTCCTTTAGTTTTTAGAAAAAAACCAACTAGTATGGGCCTCTTACCCCCTCTCCTTCTCTGCCTTTGACCCATACCCTAGCACGAGGCTGCCATCTAACATAGTCAGTCTTGGTCAAAGTCCCATATTCAGTCAAAATTTATATGAACTATATTTTGCTGACAGGAACACTATCTAAATACATTAACTGTATAACCTCTGTCTTCCATATCTGTCTACATAAATATGTGGGCATATACACCTCTATGGGTGAGTTTCTATAAATACACATATGCAGCACATGTACATGTCTACACATATAATTGAATGTGTAAGTAATATGAATTGTTATCAACCACAATTATTTAGCAATTGTGGAGACACCTCTAGTTGTCCTAACTGCAGGGTGAGAAGTGTCCCTGACATTTAGGAAGCAGGAACCACGGCAGTGACAAATCCTAAATTACAGACAGTTCTACTACATGCTTGCCTCGGTGTATTGACCTCAAAGGCTAGAGCATCACAATCTTTTCCTGTGTCTAGATCCTGTCTGCGTTCCTTTGTATTTTGAGATCCTTTGGCTATGTACAATGATATCTCTGTATAAAGTTAAACTCTTAACCATTATACATTTCTTTATCAAGTAATGTTTCTTGCCTTTAAGTCCACTTTTGATGATATCAGCAAAGCTAACCCAGCTTTCATATTTTAGTATTTGCTTAATATCTCTTCATAATTGTATTTTCAACTATATTTTAAACTTGAAATTAAAAGTTATTCTTAGAAACAGCCTAAGTGGGCTGGAAAGATGGCTCAGCAGTTAAGACAGCTGTTCTTGCAGAGGACTGAGGTCTGGTTCTCAGGACCAACATTGTAGCTTACAATCAATCTGAACTCCAGTTTGAAAGGATCCTGCACCAACTTCTTCCCTCCAAAAGTATCAGAAAGGCACATGGTGCACATACATATATGAAGATAAACACTCATGTATATTAAATAAGAATGAATGAATCTTAAAAATAATTAGCATAAAATGAACTTATTAAAACATGAATTTAGTAGTAGTCTTTGTTACCTGTAGATTTATATTTAATGTAGTGATTAATATGGAGTTTTGAATTTATCCTATACTATAATTATGCTTATTTTCCTCTTGTTTCTTTTAGATTGATAAAATATTGATTTCATGATTTTTGCTTGATTAGATTAGAATGATTAGATTAGATTAGATTAGATTAGATTAGATGATTAGCATCTTATATTATAAACTTTGAACATACTTACATGTATAGAAAAATAGTAAAGAACATTCTTAGTAACTTTATCTGTTTTGGCAATATCTATATTTTACATTGGTGTGGTAATTTGCTATGAGTTAATAGCTATTTTTCTTTAAAAGTAAAATAGATTTGGATTTCTTTTATTCCTACCTGCTTTTTTATTTTCTATCCTAAGATCCTACCCTGATTATCATATTACTACTATTATTTAGTAGTTTTAACTACTCAGACTGGGCTAGGCTAAGACAGCCTTTCAATATGTACTTGTTTATGATGACTTTGACTGTTTCGAGGAACAGTAGTCAAATATTTTATAGAGTGAACCTCAAGTGTGATTTATCTGATGTTTTCTTCATGATCAGACTAGAGTTGTCTATTTCAGAAGGAACACAAAGTTTATTTTCACGTCACATTGAGAGTATGTGCAGTCAATATTACTTTATCATCGCTATGAGAACCATGGTAACCAGGTTGACCAGGATGAAGAGGTAAGGCAGTTTGCTCTATTGTAATATTGCTGCCCCTTTCTAACTGTTTCCAAGCACCAGATGCTATGTGCACCACTCACATAAAGAACAGGAAGCTATTCCCTATAATTTTATGTAATATTTTTTAGCATTTGAGAATTGCCTACATACAAACATACCATGTATTTTGGTTAAGTCTATGGGCATACTACCCTGAAAACAACTAAACCCAATTCTATAATTTTAAAGGTTAAATATTCACATAGTTTATTTAGAGTTATTCTTTATAAAATGATTTGCTCCTCTCCTGCATTATCTTTGGTAGTTTATTTGCACCATTGTAGACTATTGAATATTTGTTTTAATATTTTGAGTTATAATACATTTTTAGTTCATTTAATTTATAACTCAAATTGTTTCAATAATGGTACAGTACACTGGTTTTCATAAATACATTTATTCTGTAAAGACTCTCTGGTGATTACAAAATGAATTCTTAATTTAACAATTAGGAAAATGATTCATTTTTAAATAAGTATTTTCTCACAGTGCTATGGACTGAATCAAATACATTGATACTAAACTATGCTCATAGCCTTTTAAATAACTTTATTAACTATTGTTATTATTTTGCTGCAATGAATTAATCTCATATGGACACATCCTTCCACTGAGCTAAATCCCAACCAGAAATCAGGGTTTTTTTTTTTTATAGATGTAATTTAAAGTGTAGAGTATAATAAAAAGTATGACTGTTGGTATTTATCAACAAAAATTTTATTCATGCCTCTAAAGTAAAGTTAATTCTCATGGCCATGTATTACAAAATTCTATATTTACCATTTTCTCTGTACTTGGTAGCAGTTCAAAACCCTTAAACTTAACAATAGCTCACTTTAAATTCTATTTCTTTATTTAATTTAAAGTAGGAAGTTATTAGGTTTATTGTTTTATAGGATTGATATTATTTTTATGTATTTTGAAGATTTATTTTTATTTGTGTGTGTGCATGTGTGTGCAGTTTTTTTTTTTTTTTTTTTTTTTTTTTTTTTTTTTTTTTGTGTGTGTGTGTGTGTGTGCCAAGCGTATGCCGTGGTGAGAAGTGGTGGTTCTGAGCAAGCTGACATGGATACTGAAAACTGAACACAAGTCCTCTGGAAGAATGGTGAATTATCCTAACCGCTGAGCCATGTCTACAGTCCTAACATTTATTTGTATACAATATATATATATGGTAGTATCTCCCATTGCTCTTTTTTCCTGATTTTCCTTCCTTTTTTTAAATCATACAACTTGCAACAAATTTTTCCTTATTTATATGATACTAAGTTGACATTTATTCCTTTTCTACATTGAAAAAGTGTCAATCCATTGTCTTTTGGGCTTTATTACATCTGTTTTGATGTCAGCTGTCATTGTTTTTTGTGGTTACTTCAAATAACTTTTGTCCTGTTTTTTTCTATCCATTTGGAAAGTAGACTCTTTGTTTTCATTTGCAGTGGCTTGACCTTCATATTTCCAAGTGTTGCTGATATGCTTCTCTGGTTATGTCAGCTTTCTCAATCAGTGAATTGATTTCTTTTATGTATTTTGGAAAATGATCAGCAGTTGATTCTACAAACACAGCTCCCTCTGCCTTCTCTGCCTTCTCCTCCTCCATATCCTCTTCCTCCTGCTCTTTTGCCTGGTGCTCTTCTCTGAGAGATGAGATCCTGTTCTGTTTCCCAGGCTGGTCTCTGACTAGTGGGCTTAAGGGATCCATTCTTCAACCTCAACTTCCCAAGCAGCTGGGATGACAAATATGTGCCACCACACCAAGCTCACTCATTCTTTTTCTTTTCTTCTTTTTTTATTGAAAAAAAATTATTCATTTTACTTGTCAACCACAGATACCCCTCATTCTTCCTCCTGGTCCCCTCAGCTTCCCCGATCCCCTCCTGCAAAAGGGTAAGGCCTCCCATGGGGAGTCAGCAAAGCCTGGTGCATTTAGTTGAGGCAGGACCAAGCCCCTCCCCCTGCATCAAGGCTGGGGAAAGTGTCCCACCATAGGTAATGGCCATGCCCTCAGCTCCAGGAGTCCAGTCAAAGAGAGGGAAGAGGCGATTATATGAGCAAGGGGAAGGTCAATATCACCATAGAGAAATCTACAGAGACAACTGAACTAAGCTCTTAGGAACTAACAAACTTTAGACTTACAGCTGTGGAACTTGCACGGGACCAGACTAGGC
Source organism: Peromyscus maniculatus bairdii (assembly GCF_049852395.1). Classification (NCBI taxonomy): domain Eukaryota; kingdom Metazoa; phylum Chordata; class Mammalia; order Rodentia; family Cricetidae; genus Peromyscus; species Peromyscus maniculatus. The sequence goes on along the minus strand of NC_134871.1, from coordinate 7,153,795 downwards.
CCTCTGCATAAGGCAGGCAGTTGTGTAGCTTGGTCTGTTTGAGGGGCCCATGAGCTCACCTTATTCTTATCTCTTCTTTCAAGTATTCTTATTATTACACGTTTGTCAACAGACCAATTTTCATTTTATTTACTTCATTATCTTCTTCCCATTCTTATTTTTTCTTCATGAAAGTATGTTTATGGAGGGTGAGGGTGAACAGTTGGTGGGAGTTTGTTTTTATTCTTGAGATAAGATCTCATGTATATCAGTATAGCCTCAAAATTATTATATACAGCCAATGAAGACCTTCAACATCGGACCTTCCTGCCTCTTCTCTCAAGTGACAGAATTACAAGTATGTGTCACTACACGTAGTTTATGTGGTTCTGGAGACTGAATCAAGAGCTTTGCGAATGTAAGGCAAACACTCTACCAACTGAAGTACATCCCCAGTGAAATAGCAGATTTACTTTCTATTTACCTGTTCTAGGAGAATGCTAATTATGGTTTCCATTTGGTCCACTTGCTAATAAGCTTATTCATAGAGCCTTTGGGGTTTTATTTGATTGCTACATACCCAGGCTACACAGTCAAGGATGCCTATAGACCATGCTCTTCTGAAACCATGGCATTACTCCTGTTTGAACATATCAAGTTCTGGAACTTAGCTGTACATTCTTAATTTCTAGGGTCTTAATTTGATGCTTATAGTGATAAATATTTATTATTACAGCTATTGATTATTTCCATTTGTACTTTTGCCATAATTTTCTTTTTTAAAACTAATTTTTGAACAAGTGTTATATTCATATGACCTAAAAGTTGAAAGACATAAATGTGTATTCAGTGAAAAGCATTCCTTTGTTCTCAAATTCCTTGGTATTCATGTCCCCATTAGGGTCATGCTTTTGTTTGATGTAATCTGATAATCTGTCCTGTTTCCATGAACTTATTTGTGATAATTATTTTAAAAGCTTTTATGCTTTCTCTAGGATATGGATTATCTATGGATACACTTACATTTCTTCCTCATTTTAGGTAATAATTTTGTAGCAGTCTTTTAAATGTATGCTGGAATGAATAGAAATTATAACATCAATGGATATCATTTTCTTTTGCTAGTCAAGACTTAGTCTTTTTCTTCTAGGTAGATGGAATATATACACGCATGGGATGGAGTGGAGTCCAATTAACAAGCTGAACTGGGTTGTAGTTTGGAGATGAGAAATTATCCTCCAACTTAAACATAGTCCTTTATTATTGCTGTATAATTGAAAGCCTGGAATAATTTTTTTCTTAGTTTAGAGAAGTTACAAGAATTTCTACCTTGTCTATGAGACAGTGGGCTTAGTCTTTCAGTCTTTTAAGCTTAAAGCTTCTCAAAGAACAATGCCTTAGGAGGATGAAAGGTGCAGTGTTCAATGTCCCTTAATTCTGAAATGTATAGACTCTCATTCTGTATAACTTCATGCAACTCCTCTGGTTTCTGTGTGAGATAAGTCCATGCTTTTACTCTAAACTACATCAGTACCCTTTGTACAGTTCTCACTCTGGATGCTTTAGCAAATCCCTGAGATTTTTTCAACATGAATTCATTATGTGTTTTTGGTGTTTGAGAGCATATATTGGTCCTCTATGAATTAACCATGCTATTCAGGACTTGAAGCTAAAAGCATATTTTAAAAACTCCCCTGTTTACTTTGTGTGACCAATTATAGAAAGACGTTCAAATATCTCTTAGTTGTAGGTAGTTTACAGCCAAATGTGGACAACTGAGTCTAAAGAAACAAGTACCTGAAGAGGTTTTAACTGTAAATAGTCATTTATATTTAACTTACCATTTTCTCCTCCCCTTTAACTTGGAGTTGAACTGAGGGCTTAGTACTAAGCTAAATCCCTAGCCTTTACAAAATAAAAATATTCCATTGTTTATATGGATAGTTTTTCTTTTCTTTTCTATTTACATTTATTTGTTTGTTGGGTTATGGGGCAGGATACCCATGCTGTGTTACACACGTGGAAGCCAGAGAACACTCCATCGGTTCTCTCCTTCCACCATGGGGGTTCAAAGGTTCTGCAGGCTCGGAGGCAAGTGCCTTTACCTACTAAGGCTTCTCATCTCCCTCCTTCCTATTAACTACTTTTAAATTTTGACAAAATGTGACTCTAAAGACCAGCCTGGGCAAGAATTTGCAATCCACCTGGCTCAAAACCTGGAATTAGAATCCCTCCACACACACAAGTACCTGGGGTTGCTAGCCTGTTCTATCAAGCCTAGCTGCAGTCAACTTTCTGTCTATGTATCACCCATGTATCTATGTATCTATCTACATATCTATCTTATGTATCTATGTATCTATCTATATATCTCTATCTATCTATCTATCTATCTATCTATCTATCTATCTATCTATCTATCTATCTATCTATCTATCTATTTTCTTGAAAATAGTTTCTTCTTTCATACAATATATCCATACCACAGTGTCACAGCTCTCTCCCCCCACATCCCTCAGGCCCACTTCCTGTCTGTTCTCCTTCAGTAAAGAGCAGGCCTCCAAGAAACAGCAACCAAACACAACAAAACAAGGTACAATAAGACAAGGCAAAATCCCCCATATCAAGCCTGGACAAGGGTAACCCAATGGAAGGAAAAGAGTTCCAAGAGCAGGCAAAGGAGCCACACACACACACACACACACACACACACACACACACACACACACACATCACCTTTTTAAAAGATAATTATTCTTAAATAATCCTGAGAACTTGAGTGTTATAGTTACAAATTTTAGGTCACAACAACTTTGAGATTCATATTTTTAATTTTTCATTTAAAGTTGTTAAAATGTAACATAAGGCAACGCTTACCAATCTGATACAAAGCAGGAAGATGGAATTTTGAGAAAATTACTGAATGTCTTAGGAGATTTGTAGTGATGTATTTGGATGTTGATGAGGTAGTTTTGGATGCCTACAGGTTTGGCCTTTAGTTTATGCCCATTACATGTGAATATTAACACAACGAAAGTATATATTTTATCATTATGGATATTACTGTCACAATAGCATCACAGATGCTTTATTCCCAATACTGACTAACATATTTTGCATATCTCAGTTATTGTAATGGTTTGATAATATTTTCTTCTTTATATGTAACTTCTAGGAGTTTTATAATTTATTGAACCAGTACTGATCACTGTGCCAGGCATGATGCCAATAAGCTAGATTCTAAAGGATGAAAATTTAAATATACCATCCCTCACATGAGAACATAGGAACCTTGTAATTATTATTCTAATTTTCAACACATTATTTATCTCATACTTAGATTTCATATGAATCAAACAGATTTTTAAATATATGTAAAATACATATTTTACACATATGGTTTATATATTTATATATGATTTATATGAATGCCATATATTATATATTTGTATGTAATATGTATAGTGTGGTTGGTGTGTGTGTGTGTGTGTGTGTGTGTGTGTGTGTGTGTGTTTGTGTCGCTTTATACTGTAATTCAGGATAGTCTGGAACTCACTCTGTAGCCAAGATTGACCTCCAATTCAAAAAGACAATCCTATAGTAGTCTCCTGATTGCTGGAATTACAGGGTGATATATAATGCCCAGTAAACTGTTTATACAAATATCTAAGGCTAAAATTTCTCAACTACGAGGTTTCTCTTAAGGAGGAAGCTGTGAAAGGAACACAGAAATACATGGACAGAATGACTGGCCAGCATCCCAGCTTGGCCATTCACGTTTGAGTGACCCTTTGCAAGTTACCTGAGCTCTTTATTCTCAGTGTCCTCGTCTGTCACATGGGATAATAATAGTACAGGTTTTATAAGGTTGTTGGATGATTAAACACATTGATGTTTACACAGTGCTTAAAAAGGTGCTTAGCAAACTTAAGGGCTAGATACAGGTTTAGTAAATAGGTAAACTTAAAAATGGAAAAAATAAAAATAATTTGAGCCCAGAAAAGCCTTATTGCTTTCCTTTCCAAATACTTATAAATATAACTTTTAAAAAAGTCTTCTTGTAATGAAACATAGCAAATGATTTAGATTAAATAATACTCTTTGGCAAAGAACATTTTTTAAAGTATTTTTTTTCAATGTTAAGAAATTTTTCCAAGCATAGAAATACATTTGAATATGGAGACAAATGTTTATTTAGCTAAGAGTGGGAATTATATAAATATATCGGACATATTTATATATTAAATAAATATATAAAGATATTTGTATAAATTAAATAAATATTAAACATATACATATATAAAATAATTATACACAACATATACTATACATATATATATATAAATATATATAAGTGGATCCCCAAGAATTTGACCCTACACCCATTTGTTGTTGTTTACTGTGACAGCATGACTTCTTGATAGTCTGCTTAGTCAGTACTCTCTGCTCTAAGTACCTGTGGCTCAAGTACCCTGTGATGTAAGGCATTTTTCTCTCTTGTTCATTGGCAGGTCAGAATTAAGGGTACAAAGAAGCAACAGTACTTTGATCTAATCCTGCTCCATCTGACTTTCAAAAACAGAATCATGTTTATGTTAGAGTATTTGGCAACAGAGAAGTAGGTTTTCTTTCTCAATGCTTTAAGGCCAAATTTTCTCTGGGTGGAGTCCTACTCTTGGCTTAGAAGCCACATTCGTGACCACCCCTTTGCAGGGCGGACAAATGGCCAATTGTGCTGCCACCAGTTGCTTAACTATTAACAGAACACAGAAAGCGGAGCCCAGTTAGAAGAGGTTTTAGCACAGCCTTTGAAGTAGGAGGATGGAAGGTTCTCCATTACAAGAGAACCACTTTATCAGGGTAAATATTTTATCCTAACTTTTGAATTAGAGGCACTACAGCACTACGGTGACCGTTGAATTTGGCAGTGGCTGGGATGGTCTTGCATAAGAACAAACCATTTTGAAAAAGGAAAAAGCAAAAACACCATAGGAATTTTCATTGGCTGTGTAGGTAGCCAATTACTGCTAAGTAGCCATATGGCTGCTGAACTTCCCAATAACATTGTCTGGGTGTTTTATTGACCCGAGTTTGGGGCTGCTGTGATTTGACTGTCCCTTACAGTGCCTTTCATGACAGCTGCAGGGAGGTGGAGGAGAGCCTAAAAAAGGTGTGTGTGGTGTATTTCATTTCCCGTGTCTTAAGAAACTACTCCATGTTTTAAATACTCGGGTATCATAATGTCCAGTACAGTCATTCTTGCAGTAACTGGCTTATGAGCTTCTTTCTGTAAAAGGATGTTACCTTTACTCTCTTTCCTGAATATGTTATCAAAGTCCCTCTCTAAATTGCTATCCACATCAGTCAGTCCTAATCAAGGGGGATGATTACAATAGAGCTCTCTCCTGCTGAGTGGAGCCTTTTCCCAGCAGGACTTTTGACTTAGTCATCCTTTGTTTTAGTTTCATTCTGTCACTCCCTTCTCCCTCTGTGCATGTGCACTTCCATTCTCCACTGCCTGTGATAGGGACAAAGTTGTCAGCTACACGTGCTTCTCTATCTGGGCGAAAATGCTCACTCATGATGTCTTCAGAGTCTGTTCACTGGCTCACCATGTCCTTCCCGAGTTCTAGAGCCTTTAGCTTTTATCAAGCCTAATAACTTTTATTGACATCTTAGCCAACAAAACTAGTCCAAATTTATTGTTGGACAATAACCTGTTAGCATTCAGTAGAAAATTTGTTGAAGAAATAACTAGCAAAGTGTCCCTTGGTTTAAATAAGTGATATTCTTACTAGCTGGGTATGGTAGCATATGCTTCTAATTCCAGTACTTGGGAGGTAGAGGCTAGAGGAAGAGAAGGACTCTAACCTCAGCCTCGCATATTGGCTAGTTCAAGGCAAGGGTGAGCAAGAAGGCTTCCTGTCTTAACCCTCATCCCATCTCCCAAATATCCCCCTCCCTTGATGCAGGAAATCAGGTGGTGTAAATGGTCTCTACAACCAAATTCTCTTTCAGAAGACTCTTCCCTTCAATTTCTGCATTTTGAGAACAGTAATTTTGTGTCTTTACAAAGATTCAAACATCTTATTTGTTATTATGAAATCATAGGCATAGGTAAGTGAGAACTAGAACTGGTCAAAAACCGAAACAAAGTTGACAAGAAGAAAACTCACAAGCCTGGACTTGTCTAGTCTCTTGATTACTTAGGGCTGGGGACAGGCTTGAGCCTGAGGTCATAACTGACACTCTAATTACTTTTCAGATTTCTTCCTGGGGCTTAGGCATTGGGAATTGGTAAATTGAGAGCGTTGATGATTTTCTTACTATTCAAGAAGGGAAATTTAGGACAACAATGGGATAGTATTTCAAATCACAGGAGAAAGAGGCTTAGGAAGGCTAATGGCAAAGAAGACCACAATAAACCAAACTGTGAATTAGACAAAGAAATAAACAATAATGTTATATCAGTGAATTTGCAAAGAGAATTCTTCTTATAGAGCCAGGAGGCGCCATCAGAGGTTGGGACTGCCCCCTAGTAGCAATCTGGCATCCTTGATTAACACTGCCCAGACTATGGTAGAGAACCAGATCTGAATGGAGAGTTGGTGAGCTAGGATGTTGTTATGCCCCACAGTTTACCTGATGTCTTGTTATTGCTGACTTGTTAGAAAGGTAACTGGAATAGTGAACTGTAGAATCAGACAGCCTGCAGTTTAAACAGAGGGACCTTAATTAATTAGGTTTTCTGTCTGTTTATTTGTTTTGCTTTTGTCTTATAAATATGAGTGAAGATATTTACTCCATAGTACCGCTGTGATAGTCCAATACATATGTAATCTATGCTTGAAGGAGAGCTCCAGCCTTCCTTCTTCAAGTCTCATGTCTACCTAAAATCTTGTGAACGTGCTAATTGAAGAACCTAAAATGCTTAAAATGAAAGCAATTAACAAGTTGAAAGTCTTGAAACTAATGTGCTTTTTGAAAATCAAAGAGCAAACATACTGTATCCTTTAACCACTTACTGCTTCCTTTTAATTACATGAGACTCATGGAATAGTTAAATTTAGGGAAGTAAGTAGCCTTTGAATTGTGTTGAATAGTGAGAAATTAAACTTCAATGCCTTTAAAAGATCATCTTAAAAACCACAAAGGTGTTCAGAAAAGTGGGCTCCAGCATGAGAATGCGCATATATTTTTTGGCTACTGTTTTAGAGATGTTGGTAATATTCCGATTCTGTGTTTTCTTATTCCCACAGGGAATCCTGCAGCTCCAGAAGCCAAGGTCCACCACATGCTCTCAGTGGTCTTCTTCACCCAAGAGCTACTTCAACACTGCCTCCTGGTGGTAGAATGAAGAGATTTTTTTTTTTTTTTTTTTGCAAGCAAATTAAAAGGTGCAGGGCAAATTGTTTATATCAAATAGCAATAATAAAATTCCTAAAAAAAAGAACTAAATTCTGAAAACCAATGTGGGAGGAGCCTCAAATCAAGCTAACATACACCTATTGCTTGGACAGAAACTGTTAACACTGTGATGAGTTGATGTAGAGAAGAACACTTTATAAACAATGAGCAGTAGGTATTCCTGTGGCAGAAGATGGATTGAAGGAAGAATAGTCAAGACTTGACTGAGTGAGAAAGATGGAGGTTATATCATACTGAGACGTTGTTTTGCCCCATAGTCATTATAGTAAGCTGTCCAGCACCCAGGACATTCAGTCAATGATTAGTAAAACATTAGCGATGGAAAAGATACTAGTGTTTTTAAGTCAAAGTCTCTTGTTGCATTAAATGACTTCCATAGGCTATTAGTGATAGATTTTAGTACTGGAAAGCTGATTCTTCTTTGAGCTCTAGTTAAATGTGAGATACTGTGCCCGATAATAAATAAATAGAGCAAAGTAATGAATAATTAAAAATACCAGTTATCTTAATGGAATCACTGACTAACTGAAAACCATATCCATTCCCTTTTTCTGTGAACAGATACTTACAAAGGATTATATTGGAAGCCGACATTTGATTGGTGATATCTCAAGGACTGGGCAGTAAAATTCCTGGAAATTTTGATTCTCTAGGCTAGGTAGAATTCCATCCTTGTTTAATTTATAATTGTTAAGAGAAAAGATACCCAGCTCTTGTGGAGGCCTTTGATATTAAAGTAATTGTAGATGGATCTCATCTTCACATTACTGGTCTATGTCTATAGAAGTTTGGGTGTGCCGAGAATGAAGTCCCTAGTGAGGAAAGTCAGTGCTTATTTACTCCAGCCAACATGGAAAAGGGTTCACCTGTCACTGCTTAAAATCATTACACCATGCACCACTGTAATCGTCTAAGTATGAATTCCATGGATTAGAGCACAACATATTTCATCATAATGATTAATGTGGCTAAATACTAGTAAATGGATGGTGCTTTTATTCCCCAATAGCATAATGAACTCTCAATGTATTTCCATTTGCAGAGGCCCCAACTATCTAAAAACACCCACTGTTGATAGTTCTTAATTTTATGTTTACTGAAGTAGGAAAATCCACCTTTTTTTCCTTACTTGTCCTCCTTTCACTGCCACTTTGCCAAGGAAAGCGATATGAACCCAAAGAAGGTCTTTCCAAACTTTTTAGTTCTTATCTTTTCCTGTATGGTTAATGGGCAAGTCACTACCAATCATTCATTTAATAAGCAATTTAAGGATTTATGGCTTTCTAAAAGTAAATGTATTATAGGGTTTAAACTACATACAACTTATTTTTCCATTATAGAAAACACTCTTGCCAACTATTTCAAGTATCTCTTTGTTTTCACATGTTGAAGATGTATCCTGTTGGCACTATTTTAAATAAAATCAGTAATAGATATCTGTCTCATAAGAATGGCTTTTGGCATAAATCCTCTTTTATTCTTTCGATTCTTAATTCCATGGTAAAAGATCTCCATGGCTCAGACATGATCATCCCAAGAACACTGAAGGCACCAACTAAGATAATCCGGATAAAGAGTTCAATGCAATACTAAGTACTCTTAAATTCAGTAAATGTTAGCAGTTTCTTTTTCAGTTTGACCGGGTCATTGGCATTTGGACTGATAAACATCATCTAGCAGAAGTGCAAATTGTCAGGTAGTTATCAAGGAACACTCTGGCACTAAGTAGGAGTTCCACTGGGTGAATGGTGCTATTAAAACAGATACAATCAGCTGAAGGTCAAGTAGGCAGATTGCTACCTGAATAGTTACCAAGGACATTGTAGATCTAGGCATCTGGAGAATTATACTCAAGGTATAAAACCACGACCATAGCGGAGTGGAAAACATAAAGAAACCTCACAGTAATAGTGAAATTTTGACATAAGATGAAAATTTCAATCATTAGAGATTTGGGGGACAAAGTAGACTGTTTAGGGCATGATTACTGCACAAAAAAATGGGAATACAACTACAAAAATTGGGATAACCAGATGAAAGTGACTCTAGCATTGACAACTCTCTCCTTCCAGCACCACACACCGCCACACTTTGGAGGCTCTACCAACAAAGACAGAGTCAGGGTGGCAGGAAATCCATATGGTTCCATTCTCCAATGGAAGATCAAACCAGTTAAGGAAAATGCTACAAGCCCCATAAAAGTCAGTAGCAATAAGAGACATACAAAATCATGTGGTAGACTGCATGTCTTTCAAGATGTTTGAAATTAATTAACCCTTACTCCTTCCTGTTTCTTTATTGGTCCCTTTCTTCTTTGGTGTGACCAAAGAACACACATTATTCTATGAGTCAAAATATGTAGTTAGCACAACCCTGCTCCCTTGAATCTTGACAAAAATGATGCAGGACTCTCCACTGACTTCAAAGAATAAATCACTCTATAATGGATACACTTCTCAATTTTGCTAGGGCTATTCATGTCCAGACATGCATGTTACTGGAGGTAGTTTTTTGGCTAGTGTCAAAAGATAGTACATGCATATGGATGGTGTTATGACTATACGGTTGAAATCTAGGATCCAGAAAAGCTCACAGTCTAAACACAGCAGCTCCTGACTTCTCAATCTTTGATCAAAGCAGAATGACTGCTAATATAGCCATAGAAAAAGAGTTTTTTCTGTGAGGTAATGGGGTCCTAGTAGATTAGACTTGTCCTCCTACAGCCTAAAGTTTAATTAGAGAGATGAAATGGGATCAAACAAAAAAAATTGATTTACTCTGCATGCTGAAAACAGAGATCTAGAGATCTGGAGTACTTTAGGGTACAATGCTACAGGATTTTACAGAGAAAGAATTAGGCCAGCGTCAACAGGTATACATAATTGGTCTTGGTCAAACTGTAGGTCTTCACGCATCATTGTTTCAGGTTTAATTATGAAGGGGACTGCCAGCTCAGGAAAATCATTGTATGGAAGGGGATTCAACTGTATCAAAACACTCTGTAAAGGTCATTCCTAGTTCCTTATGAGATGATTGCCATAAGATTGACAGTTCCTGGATTTTGAGATATCCAAGAAAGAAGAAAATGATTCTGAGATGGAATAATCCAGAGGACAAAATGGAGTCAGCATGCATAGTGCCTGCTCCTATTTCAAATCTTAATGTCATTTGGAACATCAACTTATATGAGAAAATAATTTGCAGAGATAATGGGTTTCTCTTGTGGGGGGCTCTTCTCTGCCTGTGCATCTCTTTAATTTACTCATGGTCGAAACAAAAGGAAATTTCTTCTCGGTCCTGCTATGAGTATCTAGAATAAACTGACAAATTTTAAATAGAAAAAAGAAATAAACATTAATAAACAAACAGGGAAAAATTTGTGGTGTAAGGGATAAACACAGGAGTGGAACTGACGTAGTGTTGAGTCCTATTCAGAAACACACAGACGTCCTTTTTTATGGGAAAGTCTCCAGGTAAGTGTAGTTGCTGTCTGGGCCACACATCAGACTCCTCATGTCTTCTTCCCTAGGTAGAGATGGGATAATAGGTGGACATGCCTCAACTGAACCTGCTATTTAACTGCTTATTATTGTAGATGGGTGTAAATATATCAGCCATTTAGTGACAACAGTGTTTGTTCCTTTAAATATGAATTCTATCAGATGAATACACGTGTGATGGGGTGTTTGACTGGTACATACCACCTTGTTCTAATTGTATAGTTTATTTTTATGATCTTTCTTTTTAGAAAAGAACTGGGCTTCCTCTCAGTAATCTATTTGAGGCCTTTTCTGTTACCCTGTAGCTGGAAAAATGAGAAGAGGGTGGTATTTCATACCAGAAGTGCAGAGGTGGCCCTGTGAAGTATTTAATAATATTTTTGGTGAAAGGAAACACCTTTGTGTGATATATTTATGTAAAATGGTAAAAGGAAAAAAAAAACATTTTCTGCTGTAGAAGCTAGGGGATAACAGAGGAATTTGAGATTACTCTGATGAAAAGAGAACCATGATATCACAGATGAGGGATCAACAAGAGTTTCCTTGTTCCATTGATGTCAAGGGCTGTTGGCTGGTTTCACTCCTAGGTGGAGTTAAATGGTGTAAGACTTACGTCTGACTGAATGTCCTGCTGCTGAGGATTTGGCAAGAGATAGAACACAAGGCACTCCCATTCCAATAAATTTAAAGGGGGACTGTTACTTGTTATTATTGTTTCAAGAGTTGCTTTGGGATTCATAATTTCTCCTCACTCAAATAGCGGTTTTTATGATGCCGAACTGAAATCCATTCACTCATGTCTGAAACACAACATGTGTTTCTTGCTTCCACAAATGATTATCACAGATTCATGTGGTTCCCCATAGAGGAATTCACTTGTCAAAGCAGCCATTTTATATGATTCGTCTTTATTGACTGCCTCATTGTGTTTCTGAGTTGTTTGTTTCCAGAAAATTTTCCAAGCATCCAAGACCAGTCAAAGGTGGACTTTCTAGCCCTCTCATTTGGCTGGTGGGAAAATTGGGAAAATCTTTATTCTGCAGGCATATCTTTTTTTTCTCTCACAATTTAGGACAGTGTTTTGCTTTTCTTCCACTCAAGTTCCAGAGGGCTGAAGACCCCCAGTCAACAGAAGAATTCACTGTTCACCAAGTGTGAACTCCTTAGTTTTCAACCAGAAAACAGAGATATTGGGGCCTCTTCTATTGAGAAGGTTCAGCAGTTACAAGCGCGTGCTGCTCATCCAGGGCTTCCCAGTACCGTTCCCAGCATCCACATCAGGCAGTTCACAGCTGTCGGTAGCTCAAGCACCAGGAGATCAGATGTCTTCTTCTGTCTTCAGCAGGTACCAACACAGGTACATACCTGCCCCTCTCCCAAATTATTACTTAACTAAGTAAAAATAAAACAAAACGAGCTAGGAAGCATGATGTTTTCGGGACAATATTGCACATCGTGTAAGCCAGAAAAACCCTGGCCTCGCTTCTTTCCACTTTCCACTTGACACATTTGCTATCACCCCTCTTCAGCCCTAATAGTAATGGCATTGGAAGTCGGTCAGGAATTCTGCCAGTGGCAAGGTGTGGTGGCACACTCCTTTAATCCTAGCACTGGAGAGGCAGAGGCAGGTGGATCTCTGTGATTTCAAGGCTAGCTTTGTCTACAAAGTGTGTTTCAGGACAGCTCAGGCTGTCACGCAGAGAAATCTTGTCAAAAGGGAAAAAGAAAAAAAGAAAAAAATAATTCTGCCATCTTTTTGTATGTCTAACCTCCAGATACTCTATTTTTCTATTATATATACATATATATATAATATGTTATATTATAAAAAAAGGAAGCTGTGTGTAAATCTGTTGCAAAAAATTGATAATTTTCATGAAGTTTAAAGAATTTGGTTATTTACAAACAAGAAAGATTAAAGAAAAATTTCTTCCCAACAGTTGACTCACATTGCATTCTTAGCCTCCTCAACTGCTTGGTCTGTAGTTAGTTTGTTCTAAGATAAGAATTTTCCGTTCATGAAATTTACAGTTATTGCATGGAAAGGAGGTGGAAAAAACTTCCCCTCTTAGAAGAAACAGTGAGCAGTGTTTGGAGAAGTTTTGGTTGTCATTAACTGGGGGTGAGGTGAGAGGCAATCTTCTTGTGTAGTAGAAGGAGAATGGGTATATTGGTAATACAGAACAGCTTCTTATATTAGGGATGTGTCCAGGCTAAAATATCGGTAGAGCTGACCCTGAAAAATTATCAGCCTGATAGTTTTCCTTATGAGATCTGTGTCTGGCGTCAGCTTTGCAGCATTCATGGAAACTACAACCATCATCCCACCATCATTTAAAACAAAACAAAACAAAAAAACATTTCTGCAAATAGCAGAGCTTTCTGTAAGTTTAGGTTCATGAAGCAGAGCCTTACCTCACAGAGAACCCCTTGTGGATATAAAGGTCTGTTCATCAACATCCATAATCAGACCAGGGTAAGGCCTTGCCATTCCCATGAGCCTGTGGCATCGGAGTCCTTGATATGGCCAATTCTCATGTCAAGAGTTGTCATTGACACAGGGTCACACTGTCTCCCAGAATCATCCTTTTAACCCTTTACACTGGTTAGCGTGAGTAAATTTGTATATCTTCACACCCAAAGCTTTTTGAAGAAGTAGATCCAGATTTTAGTATCAGTACTTACCCTGGCAAAAGACACACAGTGGCTTGAACATGGGATATGAACTTAGAGGCTCTGCAAGGCTGGGGGATGAATCTGACATTTTTGGTTGATGGGTAAATAACTATTTTAAGAAAGAGTTCCTTCTCATCATTACACACTGTCAGCATTTGATGTTACTTTTATGATTTTCATCACTGATTCATGAATAATGGGCCAGTATATTTTCTTTGACTTATGTGAAAGCCCTACAATTTACAGAGTGGAACTGAAGGACATGGATCCTCCACAGTGTCTTCCAAACTTTTTTTTTTTATTTTTTGCTAAGGATTTGACTCATTTTTATCTGGATTTTCTTTTCTTTTTTTCTGCTGTCACAAACAACTTAAACACTATGAGATCATTGATCCAGTGCAGCTTGGAAATTGTGGTTTGACAAGATTGCCCATGCATTTTGTTTAAAGCTTTCATAGGTAACAAATATCACACCATTTCTATGAATGATTTATTCAGCAAATCTACCCTTTTCTGAAGGGCATCTGTACCTGAAGTTGCTTTGGTGTTGTTCTCCTACAGAGGGCAGACTCCAGAGAAGAGAGGTTTGGTTTGGCAAGACTCTAGGTCACCTTTCTCTGGACCAACATCTGAATACAGATTAGTTTGTAAAATGAAAATGGAGTGCACAGTCACCACAGTCTTTGAAGAAAGTGCTGTTTAGAAGAATTGCCAGTGTTCTGTCCAGGTAAATAATAAAAGAGGAATCAATCACATTCCCTGAATTGTAACATTATAAAGCTTCTTTGGAAGCTAGCCTTGAGAACTTGGAAAGGAAGCAGGCCATCATTTTACGATTTAAGGTGATAGGCATTGAACCAAATTGTGAAGACTTAAATCACAGTATTTATGGGGTACAAACCATGTCAGAACTGAACTGCTGACTTTTGGATCATGCGAGTTAGACATAGCATCTGGAACATGGTAGGCATCTGCATCCAAGAGATAAACAAAAGTATTTATTATGTAAATAAATAATGGGGTGACTTATCACCTCTGACTTTGATATGTTTTCTGGAGCTATTGTACACTGGAATATAAAATATTGCTACTTTGCTAACACAATGCCTACAATAGTCCAGGATGGACTTAGAATTGAGAGCAGAACTCCTTTCCAAGGACCATAACATTCAGTTCTGTGAACTAGGTCAGGAGGTGATGCTTGTCTTGATGTGATTCTTGTCTAATCTATTTATTTCAACTCCAGTGTGATAGGACATTAAGATTCTTTAGCAGTCAAAAGATTGTGAAGGTCTACATCAGTTTTATGTGGAGAAGCCTGCTTGATTGCATCTTTTGGACTGTACACAGACTTAAAATCCTAAGTGAATTCTAATTAAGGATTCAAGAAGAAGATCTTGGATTCCTTCCCACCCAAAACACACCTGTGTTTTTGTAACTATATAATATAAACAATAAATATAAGTGGGGGAAGAATCTGTGCTCCAGGTTCATGGAGCAGCCTTCTTGATTGAATAAACAAATACAGGAGACTAAGCTAGTACTAAGATCTAAGCCCAAGCCACAAACAGGAAGTTCCAGTGCTTCCCTAGTGCTACATGTCGGCATCCTGGACTTCCTTTACTCAAATAGAAATGGAATACAGATTACACAGAATCTGAATAACTTAAGACAACTGTTACCTACAATGGGGGTAAGAATCATGGGGCAGTAAAAAAGACTAATTTGGATTCACCACAACTGGGTTGGAGTCCTAGTGGAATGCTTGTTCAAATGGTCACACAGATTATTCACTTCCTGAAAACACCCCTGTTTTTTCTTAATACAGATGAGGGTACATGTTCTTTTCCTTTCCAGACTTGTCTTAGTTAGAGTGTATTTTGCTGTGATAAAATACCATCACCCCTCCCCCAAAAAAAACCCATGGGAAAGAAAGGATTTATGTCAGCTTAGAACTCTCAGGTTATCACTCTTCGTTATTGAAGGAAATCATGGAAGGAACTCAAGGCAGGACCCTGGAGGCAGGAACTGAAGTAGAAGCCACAGAGGAACACTTCCTCCTGGCTTGCTTCCTACGGCTTACTTAGCCTGTTTTCTCCTACCATCCAGGACCAACTGCCTAGGGGTTGTACTTCTCAAAGTGGGCTGGTCTTTCCCACAGCAATCATTGATCAAGAAAATGACTTGCCTACAGATCAGTCTTACGGGGGCATTTACTTAATTAATATTCCCTCTTCCCAGATAAGTCTAGGTTTGTGTAAGTTTATGAAAACCAACCAGACAAAGGATAAAGTTATTTTATCCCCCAATGGGAAGCTTTGTCAAAGATTTTCGTTGTTGTTGTTTTGTTTTGTTTTGTTTTTGTCTTGGCTATGAGTAACGTTTTATAAGCCATGCTTTGGCAAATGAGAAGCTGCAGAGATAGCATTAGTGCTAATAACACAAAACTAGTTTATGGGTTTAGAAGCATAATGCTATTCAGGGTCCTTTTATACACAAGTAGAGTCTAGTGGTGATCTCAGCAGTTCCATTACAAACATGAATGATACTAGATGTTGTAAGATGCTTGGAGTGTTATGATTGGAATTTTACCTTGGAAAGAAATGTGTAGGCAGCTTTTATTAAAACGGAGGTATTGTGCCTCTAGGTAAGAAACCAAGGGGGGGGGGATAAAAGGGAAAAAAAAAGAAAGAAACCAAGGGGGAAACATGCAGGAAAACATAAGCAACACTAAAACCAAATGCTTATCTTCACAAGTCATTTTGAAGACCAGTTATTCTTCCTAGACTGACAAAGACTAGTATTTAAGAAAGGAAGAAAATGCAGATGTGGTTATAAAACACCAAGGGAGAAAAATACTAATGTATTCTCTGATAAATTAAATTCTCCACAAAGCTGGTTTGAATCTCTCCCCTAAAAGTGTATAGTTTCATAACTGACAAAGAGAATAAGTAAGGCAGGATTTAGTGGATTAAATATTGAGGTTTAGACTATACATAGAAGCCAAAAGTATATTACACTGTTACCATACTTAAATCTCAATTCCTCTAAAAGTGTGAGTTTTGTAGCCAAAATAAAAACACAACACAACTTTACAGTCAAATATTGGCCCAGAAGAGAGACAAGTAGGGAAGAAACCTCTGCTCCATCAAGAATGGGCTCTCAAGAGACATCAAAAGAGAATTTCAGTCAGAGGCTGGCCTAACTGGATGGAGTGCTTGGAGACTGGACTTGTGATGAAGAATTAAGACTCTGTGAGGGTGGTCCCATTTTGATAACAGCATAAATTTTCTTTTATAGGATTTGGATATTTACAATATGATTTTCAAATGCCTAAATAGGCAATATATTAGCCTCTTCATTTCCCTACATTCCCCCCTTTTCCCTCCACTCTCCTTGTCTTCCTTGCTTCCTTGCTTTCTTGCTTCCTTCCTTCTTCCCTTCCTTCTTTCCTTCCTTTCTTCCTTTCTTCTGTCCTTCTCTTTCTGATGTTGGGGATCAAACCCAGAGCCTTGTACATGTCCAGCAAGCACTCTACCATTGAACTTCACCCTCAGTTTACAATACATTGCGGAATACACAGTCCAATAAATACCATGTTTAACTTGTAGTTACAGAATTATGGCAGAAAAGATTATTTTAAAACATTACCTACTAAAATTCCCTTTATCTCTGGGAATAAATAATATTTATGATTAACAGCCCACTGAGTTCACATTAATGTACAACATATCCTCATGGGTTAGAAACAAAGCAAGACTAAATGTCAGGTTTGGGCTTTTTGACTATTATAGTTTCTTTGGGAGTTAGGAGAATGGAGCGGACTAGTCTTTGATTTCTACCTATAGTTGAGATAACATCCTGGATCTATGTCACAGTGGAGCTGGCTTACACTTTCACTTTAATTCAGAATGGTCTACAGCCAAGGTGACATGGCAGATGAGTAGATTATCCTATGCATTACCAAAAGGTCAATTAAGAAGTAAATGTCACTGAAACTAGGCTCTAAATTGGGGAAATAAGTTCCACATAGAATTTATACCATTGTCTTATTCCTCATGTGAAGCTAGGAATCATATTCATACTAATCTTCCAGCTGCTTTCAAACAAATGCTTTAAATGTTGAAAACCCAGAAGACTTTTGTTTCCATCAAATATTCATTATAAAATGAAATTTAAAAATGCTATTCCAAATCTACTTTTATCTCATCTCATAGAAAGTTTCCTAAGACATCCTAAGGCAAAGAGCTCACAATCTAAAATTCCAAACCACAATAAGAAATAATCAATTGTACTGGGGATGTGGTTCAGTTGGTACAGTACATGCCTAGCATGGGTAGAGCCCTAGCTTTGATCCACTGTAACCCGAAACCTTCAGAGTAAATTCAAGACCAGCCTGGGATATACTGGAACCTGTCTCAAAAACCAAGGCAAACAAATCAGATCAAATCAAAACATCTACCAACTGTGAAAAAGTCCATAGGCCTAGGATTATTTTTGTCCTCCAGCATTCTCCATGCCTACTACAGTTATTGGCTGGATACCAAAGACAACTGTATTACACTAAAACAGCTATAAATATAGAAAAAAAATGATGTTTTAAAAAGAGACTCTTGAAGAGGAAAACATCCAAAAAGCTAGGCTTATCTAAAAATAAAGTTGTTTTGAGGTGATCCAAAAAGCTATGTGTTCAAGACTTGATCCTCATTGCAATGCTCAGAGGCTGGAATTTGGAGAAATAATTGGATCATAGTGGAACTGCACCAGTGGGTTCATAATTGACTGAACTATGCAGAAATGGTAGAAACTGTGAAAGCTGGAGCCTGCCTGAAGAAAGTGGGTCCCTGGGGTATACCTTCAGAGAACACGTGTTGCTTTTGATCTCCTGCTCAGACTCTGTTTTCCGGTCACCATGAAATGGTTAACTTATTCTGTCTTCATGGATGCTATGATGTTTTACCTCATCACAAACAATTGTCCTGGAGCTACCTTACTATAGCTAGAGTATTTGAAATCGAGATCCTAAATAAAATTTTCCTCTTCAGGTTTTTGTTGTTTGTTTTGGTTTGGTTTTGTCACTTGTGTTTGTCTTAGCAAACAGGACATTAACTAACACAAAAATCAAATGAGACTTTTTTAAAGGAAAAACTGTTCACATACATTTATTCACTTAACATTATGACAGCAATTTATAGAATCTGTCATCATCCTTTATATTTATTTTTGCTAATGATCTCCTGAATAATAGGCAAAGTTGTAAGAACATACAAACAAACAAAACATAAAGATTAATGAATCTCCCATATCAATATGTCCACGTAGCTAAGCAGTCAATTAGACATAAGCAAAGCCTGTTGCCTAACTTCTCAAAAGCCAGATGTGATATACCCATTACCAAGGCTTCTAAGCTCATAAAACTGTCCATGTTAATTTTTATATTACAGAAAAAAATAAGGATATATTATTGAAACACTGCTTTTTGGTGTGTGTGTGTGTGTGTGTGTGTGTGTGTGTGTGTGTGTGTGTATTCTCCATTACAGGAAATCCAACTTAATTACAGCTGTTATAGTTTCACAATAGAATAGACACTATTGAAGAGATAATTAGTAAACTTATAGATAAAAATTTTTAAGGATTCACCAAACATGGATGATGATAAAAGAAAATTTGAAAATGAAGCTAGAGCTGTGGAGGACAGAATGAGTATTGTGCGTGTGTGCGTGCGTGCGTGCCTGTGTGTTATTGAATGTGAGTACAGAAAGAGGTTAGGGAGAAGGGCATATGGAACCTGTCACTAGAAAAAGAATTTTGAAGATTTTGAAGACATTGCTAAATATTTTTTTCAGAAAAGCACTCACCCTCACAAAACTTATCTCATTTGCCAAAATATATTAATCCACCAGTACATATTTTTTCCTAAAACTATTCAACACCCAGTACAAAGAGCCGAAAATTAACCAAAACTATCAGGACAATGTGATATATTGTGTACCCTAAATGTGGTGATATATTATGTACCCTAATAAATTTATCTAGGAATCAGAGGACAGAGCCAGCCACTAATAAGACATAGAGACCAGACAGTGGTGGCACACACCCTTAATCCTATCACTTGGGAGACAGAGATCCATCTGGATCTTTGTGAGTTCATGGCCACACTGGGAACAGAGTCAGGCAGTGGTGGCACACACCTTTAATCCCAGCACTTGAGATCTCATGCCTTTGCTTGGGAAGCACACATGCCTTTAATCCCAGGAAGTGCCATGGCTGGGTGGAGAATGGTATATAAGGTGTGAGGAGCCATGAACTAAGGAGCAGTTCAACTGAGACCCTCAGGGGTGAGCACTTAGAGGCTTTCAGTCTGAGGATTCATGGAAACGGGATTGGCTGAGGAGTTGGAGAGGTGAGGTTGGCTGTGGCTTGTTCTCTTTCTCTGATCTTTCAGCTTTCACCCCAATATCTGGCTCCGGGTTTTCTTTTATTATTATAAGACAGTTTAGCAATTTGTGCTACAGGACATAGTACCTTTAAGGGAAATAAATTGGACTGAAATCTTTTTTTTTCCCTATAAGTAATAATGGAAGCCTAGAGAAAGAAGGCAATGCCATGTTAATCTGTAAATGCCAATAGAAAAAAGCATGAATTTATTTTCATATTGTTATGACCAAACACATGACATCAACTAAAAGGTAGAGTGTTCATCTTGGCTCACAATTCAACTGAATATTTACATTGTAGAAAAAAGTGTAGCAATAGGAATTTTTGGTACATGGTGCTGACCATAATTCATAGAAAGGGAGATGCTAGGCTCAGATGATTTTTCCTTCTGTCCTCTGCCTTCCATTTCATCAGTCCAGAACGCTATTCATAGGATGGTTCTACCAGCATTTACGGTATGTCTTCCCTCCTCAGTTCAATCTCTCTGAGAACCCCTTAGAAATACACCTTAATCTGTGCTTTATTAGATGTTTCTCAATTCAGCCAAGGTGACAATAGAAATTAACCATTATACATTTCTCTTTGGTCAACTTAATATACAAAGTTAACACTTTCAAACACAGCATTCTACCCATGGGCCCAAGAGTCTGATGGGCGTTTCCTAACGCAAAATGAACTCAATCAATTTAAAAAAAAAGTGCCTATCAAGGGAACAGAGTGAAACAGGGTGCTAGGGAAGTTCCCAGGAATTTACAAGGATGACCCTACCTTAGACTACTAGCAATAGTGGAGAAGGTGCCTGAACTGGCCTACTCTGGTAATAAGATTGGTGAATACCCTAACTGTCATCATAGAGCCTCCATCCAGTAACTGATGGAAGCAGATGCAGAGGAGATCCATAGCCAAGCACCAGGCTGAGCTCCTGAAGTCCAGTTGAAAGAGAGAAAGGGGATTCTATGAGCAAGGGACATCAAGATCATGATGGAGTACAGAGACAACAAAACCAAAGTAGTGGGAACTCATGAACTTTAGACCAAAAGCTTTGGATCCTCCATAGGACTGGACTAGGCCCTCTGCATAGCAAGACAGTTGTTTAGCTTGACCTGCTTAAGGGACCCCTGGCAGTGGGATCAGGCCCCATCCCTGCTGCATGAGCAGGCTTTTTGGAGCCCAGAGCCTATGGTGGGATAACTTACACAGCCTTGGTTCAGGGAGAGGGGCTTGGATCTGCCTCAACTGATACCAGGCTCTTCTGACTCCCCATGGGAGTCCTTACCTTGGAGGAGGTGGGAATGGGGGGCAGTTTGGGGGGAAGGCTCAGGAATGAGAGGAGGGGGGAGAGAGGCACCTGAGGTTGGTGTGTAAAATGAATATAAAAATTTTAATAATAATAAAAAAATAAAAATGAAGAAAAAGAAGTGCCCATTATCTTTAATAGTTTTTATTTATTATTTTTTAAATTACACTCATGATATTGATCACATTTGTGGTATTCATAGATTACATTTGCAGTATTCATTCAAATATATATATATATATATATATATATATATATATATATATATATATATTTAATTTTAAATGTCAAATGTCATTTCTTGAAGGGGGTAGGAGGTCTTAAATACAGGCATACAGCACAATGGGAGAACCCCGGAGGGCAGAAGTTCGCTACTGATGTTTTGCAATCTTGCATCTTAGCTGTTAACACCCATTATGCAGGATACACAGACAAGGAACTTCCCTTAAGCATTCAGGAGGGTGGAACCTGGCAGGGAATTAGCATTGGGAGGATATCAAGGTCAAGGTCCACAAGCAAGGCAACAGTTACCCAAAACGGGGGCCAGGACCCTGCAGGCCCCCCTTTTATTAAAAAATGAGCTTCTGACTTGGGTTGCGTGGGACGTCACTTTAATAGTTTTAACACTGTTCAAAAGTCCAAAATATTTTTTGAGACCAAAGGCAGTATCTTAGCCACGAGCCCCTATGAAATATATAAACCAGTAATAGTGGACTGGAGAGATGGCACAACACTTAAGAGAACTCACTGTATCTGCAGAGAATCTAACTTCAGCCCTTACCACCTAACATCTTATGACTATAACTCCAGCTCCCAGTGGTCCAATGCCCTTTTCTGTCCTCCATGAGCATATGTACGTAAATACACAGACACACATTAAAAAATGTTATATACTTCCAATAAACAATGTCACACAGTAAACATTCCAACAGCTTCTATAACAAGGAAAAAATAGTCCTAAACAATATTAAAAGTCAGAAGGAAAAAACTCCAAGCTCTGCAGCTCCATATCAGACACATGCAAAAACCTCAGTCTTCATGCCCCTCCACTTCTGTTATCCTG
Source organism: Peromyscus maniculatus bairdii (assembly GCF_049852395.1). Lineage (NCBI taxonomy): Eukaryota > Metazoa > Chordata > Mammalia > Rodentia > Cricetidae > Peromyscus > Peromyscus maniculatus. The sequence goes on along the minus strand of NC_134871.1, from coordinate 7,131,414 downwards.
AACCCATATGTCCTCTCTTTGGAGTTGGATTGGTGTAGTGCCTGAAGCTTCCACAGAGAACATACCATTTTACTGACATCTCAAATACTTAGAGAACGTTCAGCATAACACATGCTTCATCTCTGTAGCTTATTCACAGCTTACTCAAGAGCTTCAGGATAGGAATCTGACCCTATCACACGTTGCCTGGCCTCAACTGCTTTTAGGAAACCTGTCATAAGCCTCCATGTCCCCATAACTGTTGATTTTGTATGTGTGAGAAACCAAACCCAAGTTATGTTGTCAGCCTTAAGACCTAGCCTGATGCTGGTGTGTGTGTGTGTGTGTGTGTGTGTGTGTGTGTGTGTGTGTGTGTGTGTGTCTCGGCACACACCTTTAATGCCAGCACTGGGGAGAGAGAGCCAAGCAGATCTCTGTGAGTTTGAGGCCAGCCTAGTCTACAGAGCAAGATACAGGACAGGCATCAAAATTACACAGAGAAACCCTGTCTTGAAAAACCAAAAAAAAAAGAAAAAGAAAAAAAGGAAAAAGAAAGAAAGAAAGAAAGGGAAAGGAAGGAAGGAGGAAAGAAGGAAGGAAGGAAGGAAGAAGGAAAGAAGGTAGGTAGGAAGGAAGGAAGGAAGAAAGGAAAGAAAGAAAGAAAGAAAGAAAGAAAGAAAGAAAGAAAGAAAGAAAGAAAGAAAGAAAGAAAGAAAGAAAGAAAAGAAAGAAAGAAAGGTCTAGTCTGTTTTTCACTGAACCCAAGAAAACAGTTCTCTTGATGGCATTCTCGGGCAAAGATCCCTTACAGTGCCATTCTCAGTTCCGACTCCCTCCTTCCTAGTTAATTTGCATGTTTACAAGCTGCAGCCTTCAGTTGAGTGGGTTTTCCTAAGAATATCTTTCTGGTTGGCCAGGTGCAAGGTGCCAGGTTTCATTTTAGCAATTATGATTACTTTGTCCACCTCTGATGCATCTGCACTTTTAGCTGTATTAATGTACCTTTATTCATAAAAATACACTTTCCCCTACATTTTTACTTAGTCTCATGCTTTCAATTTTATTATAAACTTTAATAAACATAGTGAAAAATAACCATGACACAGCTTGAATGTCATGCTTACTTGCAACTTCTGCAAAATAACTTAGTCCATAACTTTTTAATTAAGTCTAGTTCAAGTTATCAGGAATGGGCAGGACACCGCCAGACCATTTTTTTTCCAGGATGCATCATCACATGCTTTTCATCCAATTCTTGATAGAGTCATTATTTCCCCACCCGTATGTCTATCAGCATTCTGGCCTTCTGATCCCCCACCGAAACAGTTCACTATGCTCTGCTTACAGGATTTTAGGGCTTCTCTAACTATAGTTTCATACTCTTCCACATTCTTCCTACACATTAACTCTAAAAGCCTATAAACCATAAGGTCAGATTTATTACACCAAAGATGTCATTTCTAACACCTATTTTATCTACTAGTTATTTTTCGCATTGCTGTGGACCAAATACCTACAAAATGCCACTTAAGGGCATGAATACTTATTTTGGCTCATGGTTCAGAAGCACATGGTACACCATAATGAAAATGTCCCAGGGAGGGAACAGCTGGATTGATGACACATGAGAAAAGTGGAAAGGCTGATGCTCAACTTTTCCCCTTTATTCACTTAGGATTCCAGCCTGGGAGATGGCTCTGCTCACACTGAGGGGGCGCTTCTCCCCCATCTAAACCTTTCTGGTAACAGCATCACAGATGCTTCTGAAGATGTGTCTGATTAATGCCACAAGTATTACCTAAGCTAGTCAATTAACAACTGAAATTAACCATTGCATCCAAACCTGTCATTTGAAGTCACAACCCAACCTAAACTTAACCATTGGAACCACAATTTAAACATGAACACAGTTTAGAGACATTTTCATTTCTACAAAGCCTGTGAAATACTGGAAAAAAAAACTTCTAATAGAAATAGTTCAGACAGAAGAAAGCATCCATCCAGAAAGAAGAAATGAAATATCAGAAGACACACGAAGAAATGAAGTTATCAACAAAGGTATAAATGTAATCAATGACTATACAAAATAATGACCAACTGTGGATTTGAAAATTCAATCCATTTGTCTAATAATAAAATGAGGCAAGAGAGAGCAACCAACCAGAATTAAGAAATGTGGGCATATTCATTATTAAATTTGACTAACTAAAATTTAAGAACCTTTGAAGTATTATAAATAAAAGGGTAAATATATTGAATTCATATGTGGATAAATTTTTAACAAGCATTGAATTTTAAAACAATGTTTGAGCCACAGTATATAAGACATAGGACAGAACTTTTATCTTTCAAGAATAGCCTAAAGGACAGAGTAAATGTTGTTGTCAAGATTTTAAAAAAGGTTTGGATTGTTTATTCATCTGAGAGTTGATAAAAGTACTAATTTGAGGAAGACTCTACTTGATATATAAAAAATTAAAAGACAACAGATGAAGAAATAACTAATAAACTAATGAACAAGAAATGGATAAATTAAATAGTCAATCATAGTGGAAAGGCAGAATCTCTAAACCAGAGACAAAATACAGATTACTCTCCTAAAAGAACAAACATACACTTGAGAACAGAAGTTTTATTTACCTTTTAAGATGAGATTTTTCCATTTAGTTCAATCAGGCCTGGAACTTGAGATGTTTCTGCCTCAGATTCCCAAGTTCTGGTATTAGAGGAATATACCACCTTGCCTGACAAGAGTAGAATTCTTCTTAATAACACCAAGTGGGTGATCTGAATAAAAATTACCCCCATAGGTCCATAGATTTGAATATTTGGTCACCAAAGAGTGAAACTAAAAGATTGGGAGTGTGGCCTTGATGGAGGAAGTGTGTCACTGAGGGTGGGCTTTGAAGTTTTAGAAGCCCTTGCCAAGCCCATATTCTCTCTCTTCCTGCTGCCCATGGATCTGGATGTAAAACTCTCAGCTACCATGTCTACCTGTATGCCATTGTGCTCCCTGTCATAAGGATAGGGACTAAAGTTCTGAAACTGTAAGCAAACCCCAATTAAATGCTTTTCTTTATAAGAGTTACTGTGGTCTCGGTGTCTCTTCACAGCAATAGACACTGCAAGTAAGACTAATAATGCTTCAAATACTTTTCCCTCTTTTTTTTATATATTGGGGATCAAACTAGAGATCTCATTTATGCTAAGTATTTTCCGCTGACCTACATTATACTTGTCATTCTTAAAAGGAAAAAAAAAACTAAGGAAAAAAGGAATAAATGAGAAAAATCATAAGGCAATAGGAAAAATATAGAATATGTTACTGATTTCATTAAATTAAAAACAATATTTTCTAAAGCACAAGCAATGAAATTGTCTTTTGAAATATTGTTTAATCCTGCTTACAAGAAATATATCTTAAATATCAGAACCCAAAAAGTATCATGCAAAAATTAATAAAAATAAAGTTAGTTTGACTATAACTAGTGCCAGCATAATAGGTTTAGAGTTACAATTATGACTGGAGCGAAAGACAGAGGTTTCACAATAAAAGTGTCACTTGATCAAGACACAATAATTCCAAATGTGTATCTACTAAATGACAAGGACAAAAAAAAAAAAAAAAGGAAAAAAAAAACAGAACTAAAGCAAACTGTCATTGTTGAAAATTCTTATCATTTGTAACTAATAGAAAATGCCAACCTTAAGAACTCAGACATGAGTACAAGAATTATGGGCTGGAAGAATTGGTACATGCAGAGTAGCTATACAAGCAGCATCCTACATCCTTTGTCTATTGGTCAGAAGCAAGTCAAAGGCTCTTTAGGCAGCCTAGTAGAGGGGGATACATGGGTCGTGACTCACTGGAGGTTACTTTGGGGTACTTCCCACAGCCACCCTCGCACAGTGATCTGCTAACTCTTTCTCTTTTGCCTGTTATAGTACAGATGCTGTAGAAGATGAGACTTGAAACGAATAAGGGGTAGCTGTCTGCTTTCAAGGATACTGGAGTCTGCTAGTAGACAAAGACTTAAAAAAAAAAAAGCAAGCAGTTTGTGAAATGACAGAGGAATAAGCAAGAAATATGAAGGAGAAACACCTGCTGAGTATCAGGCATGGAGTTAAGGAAGTCAGGAAGACCGCAGCCAGGAAGTCAAGCCCCAGCTGGCCAAGGAAGGAATATCTCTTCTTCACAGATGGTGAGAGTAGAAAAAGACATCCCAAGTTCAGAGTGCAGTCTGGGAAACTCCAAAGGCTAGGCAGTGCTGAGGAAGAGCAATAGGAAGTCTCTCTCTGTCTCTCTCTCTCTCCTTTTTTTTTTTTTTTGTTTTGTTTTGTTTTTTGAGACAGGGTTTCTCTGTGTAGCTTTGCACCTTTCCTGGAACTCACTTGGTAGCTCAGGCTGGCCTCTAACTCACAGAGATCCACCTGGCTTTGCCTCCCGAGTGCTGGGATTAAAGGCGTGCGCCACCACCGCCACACATTAACATCACCTAGTACATAAAGCAGTTCAGTTAGTGCAGTGCCTACCTAGCATGCAGGAAGCCACGGGTCGGATCCCTGTTACACAGTGAGTCTGAAGGCAGCGTGAGACACTTGAGACACGGTCACAAACACAACAGGACCATCCGAGACCTATGAGGACTGGCTCATCTCTTTCATTGCACTCCTCATTCTCTGCTTTCTTGTTTCCCCATCTAGACTGCCAGGTCCCTGCAGAGGATGGTTTATGCCTTTTGCTACCTTCCTACCCTCTACACCAAGGTCTCTCTAGCAAGCACTCAGCCCTGTGACCAGCAAATGCTCGTGAACTGAGTCAGTGAGCCAGCAAAGATTCTTCTTTTTTTTTTTTTCGGGTGGGGGCAATACTAGTGTCTTTTCTCCATCTGAGGAACCACCTGTCATCCCACCCAGACCCTGAGTGTGCTGCTGTGTGGCCTGTCGCAGCTGCGGCGCCCACCCTGCCTCAGCTGTGGTTGCGTCACTGGGAGGATGAAGGGATCCCCGTGTACCAGCGCGCACATGGGTTTGTTTGCGATCGGACGGGCCCCAGGAGAAAACACACTGGCCAGCCAGCAATGCTCACGTTTCCTAGTCTCCTAGGTTATGTTTTGCAGGAGGGCGGCCTGCATGACGAAGGAATCCAGCACAAGTGCGGGAGTCCCTTTTGCCTTTGGCAATGACTCTATCACACAGCTTGCTGCTGTGTGTAGGCTTTGTTCCCCAGGAGGCTTGGGAGGGGTCCGGGTTGCTACTTCCATTCCGTTAAGAGAGATGAAAGGTCAGTGAGCAATTGTGGGAACACCCCCTATCCTTGCCAAATGGGGAGTGTAATTTAGGCTGTGCCTGGCAAGCAGAGTCCACTGACTCACTTGGGACAGCAGTAGGTGGAGGGGTGTAAAAGCCTCTAGCCCCAAACAAAGCGATAGAATCTCCAGTCTTCAGACCTTGACTCATGAAGTGACACTCACGATGTCCCTGTTCCCTGTGTTCAACTAGCACAACACTCACTGGTAGCTTCTCCTGTGACTGTCTGGGGAGAGTGTCCACTGACACCCTGAGAAACCAAGTCTGGGAGCCATAGCAGAAGAAAGGAAGGAGGGAGGGAGAGAGGGCAGAAGGGAAAGGGGAAGGAGGGAAGGTTGGCTGTCTCTGTCTATTTCCCATCTCTCTACACTCTTGCTATTATTTCCAATTCCCTCCCCTTAAAGGAAAAGGAAAAGCAGATGGGATCAGAAAGGCATTCCTACTTTTTGTCTGTCATTGACAAAATTTTCAAGTTTGTAAAGATTATTATTGATGTTAATAAATAACACCTAGAACACAGATAAAAGGCTAAAATACAACAAGGCTTCCTGGTTGGATTGGTATGTTTTTCTCTTTAGGTAAGAAAGATAGATGGAGTAAATTACATTGCCTGGAATTAGGGGAAATGCTTGGAAGAAGCATGGCAGTGGGCATTGAGAGATGGCAGCTCCGTTCTTGCACATGACTTTATTCTCCCAGCTGGCAGGGTCTGGGCCAGGAAAGCACTAAGTGTCTTTCTGAAAGTCTAAGCTGCCCAAATGATCATCTGCCCAGCAGGAATTTGTAGTTTTGTACCTTTAAAAAGCATCCCCCGTGTTTCTCAGTCTGCAAAACAGAAGGAGTAAGTATGGGCAGGCTGCACTCTGATCCCCCAAGGAAAGGTCCAAACTGAAGGGTGGGAGCTCTGAGTGAGTTCCAGGAAGCAGAAGACACAGGGTGTAGGTGTCTGCAGTTTGGAAAGAGTCAGTGGATTTGGAACGAGGCACAGACATCTGGCGTCTGTTTCATGTTTTATCTCATTAATTCTAGGGATTTGCTCCTCTGGAGGTTTGACTTAAGATGTTATGGGAGGGTCTGTTAATACTGGAGTGTTGGTTGCAGGCAATGATGCTAAGGCACAAGTTATCTTCCTAGGAGGGAGAACTGCCTCTGAAGGACAGACAGACACTCTCGCAGTATAGAGGGGAGAGAGAAGGGAGAATACATGGGTGCTGAGGGCACCTGGTTGCTTGGCTGCTTATACCTAATCCTCTGGGAACTCATAGGATGGGTTTTGTTGCTTCCCATCCAAAAAAACAGCTTATAACTCAAAAGGAATAAAAGATAGTTTATTCTGCAACCAAACATGGATGGCCATGGCTTAGGGACATAGATTTAGGTTACAAATTCCATGTTCCAAACTACTGCATATTACTTGAAGTCTTTATTGTGACAGAGCAAGGAAAGTCATAAATCAAGATTTTTTTAATGCATTGGTAGAAATCTCAGGTTCACAGCAAGAGGAAGGAACCCTTGCTATGCCTCCCCACCCCGACCCCCAAAAGCTCTCTGATGGCGTTGTCAAGTTTTGGATTGGTAGAAAATGATGGTCTCTTAAGTCGATATGTTCTGATTTTGTCTGATAGTCGTAAGGATGTTAGGTTTGCCCCAGAGCTGGGCCAGGAATGGCTATTAAAGGAGTGTGATGGGGGGGGGGCTGCCATGGCATTCCACTCTCTCCACTTGGAAGTTCTTGTCAGTCAGTTTTGTGGATATTTCAGTATAAAGCGTGACTTCTTTCTAGGAACTTTCATCCACACTGTCCTATTTTTATGCCCATCTCACAGGGTCAAGTCATCTAGCAGCAGGTGAGATCAGAGTAGCCTGGATTACAAAGTCACAAGGATCACTGGACAGAATTCTTCCCTTCTGGGTATTCTGCACATATAAACATATTACATTAAAAGGTCTGATTACTGGTTACTAAGATTATATACCACAAATTACTTGGGTGTTCCTGCAGAGTTGTTGAATTTGGTTGTGCATGGCATTCAATGCCTAAAAGTGGGTGGAATTTGAAATTTACCCCTATTCTTCTGTATAAACTGGGAATCTGTGATGGCCAATCTTGGCTCTTACCTTGATACATCTAGGAGGAAGGAACCTCCATTAAAGGATTGCCTCCATCAGATTGGCCTGAAGTAACATCTGTTCAGGCATTTTCTTGATTGCTAAATGATGTAGGAGGACCCAGCCCACTGTGGGCACAACCATTCCTAGACAGATGGGTCTGGGGACCATAAGAAAGCTATGTTCAAGCCTAGAAGCAAGTCAGTAAATAGCATTCTTCAATGGTGTCTTCTTCAAGCTCCAGACTTGAGTTCCTACTTTGGTTTCCCTTGAATATGGACTATAATCTGGAAGCCAAATATGTTTTTTCCTTCCTCAAGTTACTTTTGGTCAGTGTTTTTTTTTTTTTTTTTTTTTTTTTTAAATCATAGTAGCATAGAAGCAAACTAGGGCAGGCCCTGTCACAGTGCTCTTTCTGCATGGAAGAAGAAGTTTATTTCTACCAAAACAGAACCTCACATGGCTTGGCAAAATATCCGTTTATGGTTACAGACACTGAGGTAGTTTCCTTCCAGGTAAGTGCAACCCCGACTGGTGTGATAGATATTGATGTAAGTGCTACAATATAAAAACTTTAAAAATCAGGAGTCCCTTGATCAAGACCAGTAGAAGATAGGCATCATTAATCAATATTCATCTCAGAAAAGTCATGCATGTTCCTAGGAGAGCTGTTAGCAAGACTGGGAATTCACCATGGTCCTGGAAAAGATTCCATAGCTGAAAAATATTCAACCACTGAGAGAAGGGAGAGGGAGAGGTGGGAGGGAGGAGAGAGAGAGAGAGAGAGAGAGAGAGAGAGAGAGAGAGAGAGAGAGAGAGAGAGAGAGAGAGAATATGAATATTTGCCCTTCCTGCATCTTTTTGTTCTGAGTCCTCAGAGATAAGGCAATATCCATTCATACTGATGAAGATGGGGTCCACACTGCTGAAGGTAGATCTTCCTTTCTCATTTGATTCACTTGCAGATCTTCTCTAGAACGACCTCTACAAGAAACGCATCAGCTCTTTGTGGAGCCCTAAGCTAGTCAAGTTGACATATAAATTTAAGCGTCATTCTTTTTCTAATTTGCGCTGAGGCAACACATGGGTCAGTGTGTGGGTAAATAGAAGCTCTATGATATTAGACCTCCATTTACCTATTTTGACCCTCAGTTTCTTTATGGGAGACGTCTAGAGAACAAAGTGATATGTGTAAGCAGAAGCCAGAAAGTGCTGAATGTCCAATGCCCACTGCACACTGGCATTACTATTGCTTATGTCATACTAACATCATGGTATTTTTTGTTAAGTTTTTCTGTTGATAAGTTTATCTTTTTCAAAATCATGAAACAACTGGACTGTACTCAACTGATAATGTAGGACTTGATATTTTTGTTGCTATTCCTTTCCTCCTAGTGTTCAATGAGATCATAAGTAGCAGAAGCTGAATGAGATAGGAATAGAGGAGGGATACATCTAGTATGTCTAAAATAAGGAAACAGGTAAAATTGAAGCCAGCGAGTCTGCAATGGCATCAGATGGGAAGACACAGGAACCAAAACAATAGGAGACAGAGCTGAATTGTTGGTTGTATTTTAATGACAATGTCTGAAATATCCTGGGAAGATGTTGAAAGGGAAAAATCCTGGATATCTACGGACTTTCCTTTGCGTTGACAGTGGCTGGGCATTCTTCAGCTTCAGATTCTTTTCTAGAACCATCATGGATTGCCAGGAGGCTGGATGACTGCTCCCATAGAAACACACGTGACTTCTCCCAGACAGTCATGGAGTCTGGCTGTGCTGACAAGGGAACTTTAGTTTCCAGTTGTTCTGGTGACGGTTAGCCAGTGCTGAGAGCCCAGGGCAACAATGGTTAGAGCTATCATTAGAGATCCCATCAGATCCATTCTGTCAACAAGTCTGCTTGTTATTCATTGCCTTGAAATGAGGATGTTTGTGTCTTCATTGCACATCAAAGGCCATCTTTTTCAGAGATCAGAGAAAGTAAATGTTGTCCATTCTCTTCCCTATTGTGAAGGTAGGAAAGAAAAGTCTTTCAACTTCTAAAATCATCAAACACAAATTTTCAGTTTTTGTGACCAGAATTTAGCATCAAACTGTGTTCCTGTCAATGGCCATCTGTGTTGGACTCTTCATGATTTAGGCATGAGGACTTCTATTCTCTAAAGCAGATCTTTCTCTCTGGTTATCTGCACAACATCACCATGTACGTGTCCTCTATGGGCGTTATTATTATTATTATTTAAAATTCTACCTTGACATTTGGCAAAAACTCTGTCCGTGAGCTTCACTGGTCTTTAGCATACAAGTTAGAGACTTAGTACCTAGATTGTACAATGTCACATGTTTAACAAGTGAAGTGACTATATTAAGTATACAGACAAAATTTTACAATTGGATTTTGAAAGGGTTTAAATTTTTTTCCTCTTCCTTTCTTTCTGCTCCTTTGGCAAATTACTCAAGATAAACTATTTAAAAGAAGAAACATTTATTTTGGCTCCAGCTTCAGAGGCTTCATCTGTGACCTCTTGGCCCCATCTTTATGGGCCAATGGTGAAGCCAAGCATCAGGATAGAGCGGGTATAGTTGAGTAGAGGGCTCACCTCGTGACTTCCAGGGAGCAGGAAAGATGATGGGGCTCAGGACTAGGTATGTCTTCACAGAGTGGGCTCTAGCCCTCTCTAAAGCAAAAAAAAGAACTTACAGCCTTAAATCTATATTTCTATATTAAAGCTCATAAACAAGATCATCTCAGCACTGGTTTTCTTATACCATGCCAACCAAATCAATGTACTGAGCACCATTTCATTTTTATTAATAATGACAAGAAGAAACTGCAAAAGTCATTTTCAACATATCATGCCCATATAATATCTTATACATTATGGAAGATATTTACAGTCATATATAATTCTTGATCCTTTTTTTTATAATATTGTTCCTGAAAACAGTAAGACAATAGTGTGTAATTGCTGCCATCATGCAAAAGGATCATAGCCCCAGCAGATCGGTTTATCTCAGTTACTTTCTGGAAAGAGCCATGGTTCTGATCCTCTTCACTTGCTTAAGAAAGCATTTCAGGTTTAATACTGACCATTGTCCTCAGCTTCCAGAGAAAGCAGACAGTATTAGCCACAGCAAACACGGATATTTTGCCCATAGAGGACAACACTGTTCCCAACTCCACTACAGGGTAGGGGGAGCTTACTCTGTGTGAGTGAGGAATCTCTTTGTGAATGGCCCTTATGCTAGTGTTTCTATGTGAAATGTCTCCCTCAGCATCACGACTAAGCCCGTGGTTCCCAGATGGTGAAGCTGTTCGGTGAGGTTGTGGAAGCTTTGAGAGACAGGCCTAACAGAAGAAAGTGGGTGTATGGGGGGTGGGGCAGGCAGGATGAGGTATGTTTTATACCCAAGTCCTGCTCTGTCTTCTGTTTCCTGCTCTGCTGAGATGTGAACATCACAAACCTGCCATCATAGCTGTGAGTTATTCCTGCTGTCCTGGCTTTTTTGCTGTGATGGACTGTATCCTTTCCAACCTTGAGTCCAGCAAGCCTAGCCTCCTTCAAATTGCTTTTTGCCAGATAGTTAGTCATAGTGGTGAGAAAGTCTCTATCCAAACTGTGATTACTCTAATGAAAGCATTAAGGAAAGTTCCTAGAAACATTGTGTTTTTAGATGAGGATTAAGGTAATTCAGTGAGTCCTAAAACTACATGCTGTATAAATCAGAAATAATTTCCTTTACCTTTTTCTTTTCTTTCTTTCTTTTTTCTTGGGGGTGGGTGGGTGGGAAGGGGAGTCTCATGCTAGGCTGCTATTCTCTCAGCCAGTCACAGCCCAAGTAGAAATCACTTTTTAACAAACAAAAGATGGAGGTTCAATAGAGGAGATGACCGTTCTCTCATACTCTATTTGCTAAATGGAAATGCCTTATTTTTAACAGTAAATTTTTTCTACACATCTATGATAAGAGATGCTGAAAATAAACAAATACTCTTAAAAGTGAAGGAATTTATGCTAAAACATATTAGAAGGAAATTATTGGGGGGGAACCTTTCTGCATAGTTGAGGAAATCCATTAAATCTTAATTCTAAGAGAGAAAAACATCAACTTGTGCCCCTCAATCCTTTTTGCAGGTGATGCACCACAGAGAAGCACAGGATTACTCTAGATGAAAGGGGTCATGGTTGATGTGTGCTTGACTTGGGACCAGGATATAGAAGGGCTATATGCTCCATTCTTAAAATGTAGACTCCTCTGTCCCTCTTTTATTGAGGCAATTTCTCAGATTCTGTCAGCTTTTTACATTATTCTACACAAAATGATACAGGCTAAAATTGATTAGCTTCAGAGTAAAGGGGGGAAATAATTGATTGGCAACCCCCAAAAGGAGGGATTGGGTCATGGCTTCAAGAACCTGTCTTCTCTTATTCATTTTTTTTTTTTTGCAATAACACCAACTTGTATAGTTCCAAAAAGCCCTGCAATTTATCTATGTACAGGAAAACCTGCACCTCATTTCTGCTGAAACATGTTTTCAATTTAGGATCTGAGTACCCAGATTGACTTGTGGACATTAAAGGAAGTCAGTGTCACCGTGACATAGTGTTCCCTAAAGGCCAGTGGGAAGTCAGAAAAGAAATGAGCAGTCATTAGCTGGCTGTCAGTACTCAAAGAGGATGAAGTGACTATGGAAACCAACATGGGGAAATTGGTGGGAACAGTATGGTAGGGGCTGGGAGCCCCCCAAGAGAAGCTCACCAGGATGAAATATGAGTAGGGACTGGACAGAAAAGGGTGGAGAGTGTACAGATGACTTAGGATGCACTTAAAAGTTCACCCAGCATTAATACTGATACTAAGAGAATCTTCAGAAATGCATTACAAGCAAGGAGTTTAGGAACTAGAAACAAAAGAGGAAGTTATCGGCATTTGAAACAATTCAATTTTGATTTTTTTTAACCTGATGATACTAACAGTGATCAAAAGAGAGTAGTCATTACAATGATAACTACTGTCATTTGTGAATTCTTATTTTTCTCGTTTTCACCTTGCCAGGTTATACAGATCATCTCATGTGACCATTTGTTGGGAGATCATTGTTTTATATGAGAAAACAATAAAAATCAACAGGTTTAAAGCTTGAAACTTCCCCTTTTCCTGTGTTTTAACATTTGTTTTGTTTTGCTTTATTTTTGTTACATCCCAACCACAGTTTGCCCTCTATCAACAACTCCTAGATCCCCAACCCACTCCTCTGCTCCAGATCCACTCCTCCTCCATTTCCCTTCAGAAAAGAGCAGGCCTCTCACAGATGAACACTGAACACAGCATAACACAAGATGACTAGGTACAAACCCTCATATCAAAGCTGGACAAAGCCACCCAGTAGGAGAAAAAAGGGTCCCAAGAGTAGACAAAAGAGTCAGAGATAACCCCACACCTATTGTTTGTTATGAGTCCCACAAAACACCAAGCTAACAACCATAACATGTATGCAGAGGACCTAGCTCAGACCCATATAGGCTCTGTGATTGTCACTTCAATCTCTGTGGGTCCCTATGAGCCCTGCTTAGTTGATGTTTATGTGCTGTGTTCTCCTGATGTCCTTGACCCTTCTGGCTCCTATAATTCTTCCTCCCCCTCTCTTGCTGGGTTCCCTGAGCTCCAAGGGGAGGGACCTGGTGGAGATCTTGAATTTGTCCTCTCTCTCCACCTAATGTTTGGCTGTTGGTCTTTGCATCTGTTCCCATCAGCTGCTGGTGGAAGCCACTATGATGATGATTGGTCTAGGCATCTATCTATGAGTACGTAAGACTATTATTAGGGATCATTTTATTCATGTTTTTCTATCTTGGTCTCTGGGCTATCCAGACTCTGGTTCCTGATCATTCAGGCACTGTCAGGCATGGACTCCCTCTCATGTCATGGGCCTGAAATCAGATCAGTCATTGGTTGGCCATTCCTACAAGTTCTATGCCTCCATGCCCCAGCATATCTTGCAGGTATAATAGATAGTGTATTGAAGATCTGTGGCTGGGTTGGTGTCCCAGTCCCACCTCTGGAAGAGCCTTGCCTAGTTACAGAGGATGCCTGGTTCAGGCTCTGTTTCCTTTATTACTAGGAGTCCTCCCTAGGGTCAGTCACCCTCATGGAAGTTTCTACTTCTACTGTATTTTTTCCACCACCCCCGCCCCCCGCATGCCCTCCAGTCATCTCTTCCCATTCTCTCTCCTTCCATCCCTCCCCCATCTCCTACCTGAATCCCTCCTGTTCCCATTCCCACCCAACCCCTATCCATTCCCAAAGGCTATTCTATTTACCCTTTCCAAGGAGATTCATGCCCCTTTAGCGCTTTCCTTGTTACTTAGCCTTTCTGGGTCTGTGGATTGTAGCATGATTATCCCTTACTTTACAGCTAATATCCACCTTTAAGTGAATACATATCATGTTTGTCTTTCTGGGTCTAAGTTACTTCACTCAGGATGATTTTTTTTCTGGTTCCATCCATTTGCCTGTAAATTTAATGATGTCATATTTTAACAGCTGAGTTATACTTTGTTGTTTAAATGTATCATGTCTTCTTTATCCATTGTTTGGTTGAGGGAAATTTAGGCTTTTTCTGTTTTCTGGCTATTATGAATAAAGTGAGCATGAACACAGTTGAGCAGGTGTCTTTATGGTAGGATGGAGCATCATTTGACAATATGTAACTTTTTGTGGTAAAACAAAAAACCCCAGGATAGCCAAAACAATCTTGAACAATAAAAGAACTTTCAGAGGTAACACTACCCCAATGTCAAGCTGTACTACAAAGCTATAGTAATAAAAACAGTATGATATTTGCATAAAACCAGACACATTGATCAATGGAATTGAATCTAAGACTCAGACATAAATCCACACACCTATGGACACCTGATATTTTTATAAAGAATTCAGACATGCACAATGGGGAAAAAAGCATCTTCAACTTGATATCTGCATGTAGAAGAATTCAAATAGATTCATATTTATCATCATGCACAAAACTCAAGTCCAAGTGGATCTAAGACATCAATATAAAACATCAATATAAAATCAAGATACACTGGACCTGATAGAAGAGACAGTGGGAAATAGCTTTGAATGTATTGGCACAGGAGACAACTTCCTGAACAGCACACCAATAGCAAAGGGACTAAGACTGACAATTAGTAAATGAGACCTCATGAAACTGAAAAGCTTCTGCAAAGCAGGGAGGGGACAGTATCAATAGGACAAAGAGGCAGCCTACAGAATGGGAAAAGTTTTCAACAACTCCATATATAGAGGGCTAAGATTCAAAATATATGAAGAAGACAAGAAATTAAATATCAAGAAATCAAACAACCTAATTAAAAATGGGGTACATATATAAACAGAGAATTCTCTAAAGAGGAAACTCAAATGGCTGAGAAGCACTTGAAATAGAAGTTTCTGTTTTGAGAGTCCTTCAAGAGCTAAGCAAGTACAGCTGGAAAGATGGACTAGGACATTGAGAGGAGCGTGTGGGTAACACCTGTCAACCAGAAAAGTTCTTATTTTCCTTCTGTCCTTAACCTATCTGTAAGTCAATAGTACATATTTTCCACACTGAATTAAACACTTCCTAATATTCAGCAGTCTCCTAGTACATTATAATTTTTATAAAACTGGATTATCTTTTACATTTCTTTGCATTTATTTTAGTTTTACTAAGTTTATCATCTTGTTATTTTTATAATTCTATATCACTAGAAACTAGCTACACATCACTGCTTATTCCTCCACCATCTGGTCATCTTTTGAGAGAGAACGTGTATCCAGATCTGTCTAACGTAGCTTTGAAAAACTTTTAATGCACATAGTCTTAAGTATCTGAAACCTTCTTCCCTTTTCAAGTCTCTTTTTATTTTTACATATTTATTTTAATTTTTTTAATTTTACAGTGCGTGTGTGTGGTGTGTGTGTGTGTGCGCGCGCGCGCGCGCGCACGCACGCATACAAGGACATCAGAGAACTACTTTCAAGAGTTATCTCCCTCCACTCGGGTCCTGGGGATTGAACTCTGGTCCTTGTGCTTAGTTACAGGTGCCCCCAACAACTGAGTAATTTTGCTGGCCCTCCAGTGTCTTTTAAAATTAAAAATCACCAGCACTTACCCTAGACTACACAAGATACCTGATATCTGTGTGAGATGCAGTGTCCATAATATTTCTATCAAACCACCTGTGACCTATTTTGCTTTTTATTATTAACAAAATTATTCTGTTTCTAAGGACTCATTAGAATAAAAACGTGACAGAGTGTACAGAATTGTAAAAGAGTTTCAATCTTCATGAAAGACAGGGAAGAAAACAGAAACTTCCAATCAAAACGACGGTGGTATCAATTTTCGGCTTGTTTCAGTTGGAACATGACTGCAGGGGAAAGGTTAACGCTGTATAATCTCATCTCTCAGTCTATAATTCTAGGTTCAGTTAACTCATTTTCTATGTCTCATGTTGACAGACACAGTTCATGGCTTCCACTTTGCTTCCTTAGCGTTCTTAATTTCAACATGTACATATGTGTCAAGAATTTACTGTTGTAACTTTAAAAACAATACTTCAAGTTGGTAATTATGGATAGAAAATTCAGTAGGAGAAGCATGTAATATAATACCTGAGCATATTTTCTAGGCAGTGTGGGTTGTCTTAGTAGTTCAGTTGGTATGGAGGAATCTAAATGACTTAAACCAGTAAGCTTTGCACTTCTGGAAGCAGGGTATTTAGTGTCACAGATACTCTGCTTAAGCACTATGAAACTATATTGGTAAGGGATATTGATATTTATCAATGGATTTTTTGTTGTTGTTTCAAAATCCAGTCGTTGTGCTTACCTCCCAAGGTCTGCAAGGTTTGTTGGGGCTGAGGTCTTACTGGGTTGAGTGAGTTTGAGGAAATCCTGAATCTACAATAACATGACTTTTCAAAAGACTCCATTTCTTTCTCTTCCTTCTCTCAACAGCCTAATTGATTGGAGCATGGTTCAGCTCCTTCAGTTAATAAAGCCTACTCCTATTCATTGGGCTTCATCATTCTCTCTAGAGGATCAACTATTGTAAATGTGCTTTGGCAACCGGCTGCCTTTGAAGAAGTTCTTCAGAAGTCCAGGGCTAATGGTATAAAACCTGAAGCTGCCTAGCTTCTTCTAAAAGTGTTTGGCTAAGATTAAGATCTCAGATAAGACTGCAGTTGCTGTCTGGGAAAGGAAATGCCCTAAGGCACCTCAGAGCAAGGCCTAGTGGAGAGCTGCTGGAGGAAGATTCCCATGCTCACAGGAAACATCCTAATTTGATTTCCTCTGCAAACATTGGCTTAGGATGGCCGAAGTACCTTCATTTAATATCACGAGAGCTATGTTCTGAGGCATAAGTGAAAATCGGAAGGACTCTTGTTCAGGTCTTCACTCTTAAGACTCAGCAAATCAGATGATAAGAAAGGAACCAGAGCAAGACAAATGTGTTTCTACTGCCTTGAGATTCAGGCCAGGCTCCCTGGGTCTGAGGTCAAAGCTCACCACTCAAAGTGACACTTCATATTTTATTTAAGTGCTCTTCTTCTGAGGGCCTGAAAGCACCTGGCAGATATTATGTCTTTTGCACAGTGAAAGAAGACACAGGCAGTATCCCAGGAAGAACTATATCTGATGATCTAAGCTCTCTGGAGCTTTTAGTTTAATGATGTTTTGTTTTCTTATATTTTTTTTCTCTACGTACATTTTCTGTTACTGCCACCCTGTGTCCAGTTATCTAACCCGTAGGAGGACAGAATTGTATTCCTGGCATCAGTTTTGTGCACAAAGGACTTTAGAATTTTCTCATTGTCACCACAAAGTCATTAACGCATGAGATTGAGTATTCCAATTATTTGTGCTCATTAAAAAATTCTTCTCATTTTTCTGATTATTCATTTCTCAGTTTTTCATTGATCCAGGGTTGTCTAGACAATGTGTAACAATTAAGTTGGAGAAAATGTTCAAAAGAACAAGGAATATAATTAAACTGCCATGGCATAATGAAAGTGTTTACAGTGACACTGTAATTCAATGTCTTCATTTTACTGATGAGGAAGTGGTAGACAGACAATGCCAAGTCCTTGATTACTGGTAGGAAATGGAAATGCCTTTGATGACTTTCCTTTGAAGCTGGACCTTGGATTCAGAGCTAGTATAACAGCATCTGGCTTGGGAACTACTCCTGTTCCCTATCCACCTGCTCAGGAGCTGCTCTGCTCCCTTGGAACTCAGTTTTTGCCTCAGCAAAAGGAGAGGTCTACATTAAAGAAAGCATGACCCCCAGCTCCAGGGCCCAGAACTGCTGGTCCCCGCTCACATGCCATGACTATGCCTTATTCCAAATTAGCTATGTCCTGAAAGTCATATGTGGACTCGATAAATGACCATGAATCCCTTTTACACAGCAAAAGCAAGGTGTCAAACTTGCCATCATTCTTCTGGAGCATGGGAGAAGGAAACTAAATAGCTCATGTTGCTTCTGAATGCATGTTATGTGCCAAAAGGTTGATTTAACCCTCTAGGGTTAGTATCATGTAGTATGACCATTCTAGAAATACAACTTGCTTCCTCCATGCTGCACTCACTTCCTGCCTCCCAAACTTCTTGTTAATTACAGTCAAGACATACTTCATATCTGACACTTACTTTGGTACTGCTGATACTTTCTGAAGTATTCCTACTGCCTTGCTTCCATGATGTCTCCATAAAAGCCCATAAAGATAGGGACCCCATCTTTTACACCAGCAAATGTCTAATATGTTGCTTATAAAAGTAAATAAATATCTAGGGAGTAGATCAGAATTTTCCCTCTGATTTGAAATTTGTGGTTACACAAAGACATTCCTCTCCCACTTTTATTCATTTATTCACCTTCTCCCCAACCACAGTGGTAATTGGTAATTGTTGCTTGAGTGTATCCAGTATTAGAGAAACCCGGTATAGATTTGTTATCTATCGAGCACTTTAATTCTCATAATTATACTGTCATGTCTTAACCCCAATTTTAAATTAGAAAATGAAAACTCCAAGAATCTCCCTCATTTGCCTGTGGTCTCATAAGCAGAAAGTGGTCTGGTAGATGCTTAAAGTAGGATGTTGGAGTCAAAAGGGCATCTCCATCCTCCTTGATTAGCCTTTATCCTTCTAAGACAACTCAACAGTGTTGTATTATGTAAACTCTTCTACACGTTTTAAATAGTGTAGACAAGGATGAGACAAGGCCAGGTGTGTCCTAGACAGAGTGCTAGAGCAGATATTATTTAATCATGGCCACTGCAGTTTCACTTTCAGGAATTTCCCCCTTAGCAGTGCTATTTACTGCTTTAATGCTAAGGATTTCTCATTTCCATCCACTTCCAGCATCATCCCTTTTAAGCTCACTCACATAGAACTGTAAATGACCACTAAGTCCTGCTGTATGTATTTTCCCACAAAACTTGCAATTGCTGGTTGGCAAATGCAAAACTCAAAAGGTGACCCTTGACTGGCAGAAGCTCAGACAAATACCAATGAATGTGGGAGCATCAAAATATACTGCTAGCCTCTTGTTCTTCATAAAGGGTCACAAAATAAGAATAAACAATATTTGAGAGAAACTTGCCTGGTCCTTAGGCAGAGTTACAATATTGTATCCAACCTTACCAGGTTGCAGGTTCACTTCACTTCAATTAGTAATCTTTATGAAATAAAAATACAGACTGAGAATCCCAGAATGGACATAATCCAAAGTCCATGCTCTCCTCTCTAAGCCTCTCCTTGGTAACAGCAAAACAAACAGGTGCAGGACAGGTGGGATGGGAAGAAGAAAGCCACAATTAGTGAGTTATATGCAAGGGCCAAAACGACTAGTAAAAGTACAGCTTATATACCACCACCATCCTTTATATTTACTCTACTGAATTATTTTTAAATTACTTTGAATTAAAAATAAGGTCATTTCTCTGTCTTTCCTGGGCTTAATGCAATGCTCTGCATGGCACCACCATCCTGTGGTTGAGAGTGTAGAAAGAATAAGGAGAAATCAGTCAGAGCACTAGTGTTCAGCTTTCTCCTCTTCCTGGCTTTGAATGTGATATGACCAGTCACCTTAAGCTCCCGTGGCCATGACTTCCCAGTCATGATAGACTATACCTTCAAATGCTGAACCTCAATAAACCCTTTACCTCTTAACTTGCTTGAATTGAGGGGTTTTATCCCAGCAATGAGACCATAACTCCTCAGCACAGCAATCCCATGTAACATCTTCTGGTTGAAGATTCTACCCTACTTAAGAGAATCTTCTTTTGTTCTTTTAGTTTTCAATGTTATTTTACTTCCTTTATTATCTTCCTCAAAATCCATCTGACTTACATAGCTTGCTTGCTTCAATGGCATCTGTTCTACCATGTGTCCTTTGTCACTTCAGTGAGGTGAGGACAGAGTTCACCCAAATATGAGAAGCAGAAATGGAAAGCCAAGTGGTAGGTGTTGGCAGATGTCACCAAATGTCCAAACAGGAGTCTGTCTTTTATTCCTGCTTCCTGTCACCTCCACTTTCTGAGCTTTATTTTATCCTCCATGATTGATCTCCTTTTGTTGGTTATTTTTAATCTTTTGAGGGGCTTGCTACCCGCCTCCCAAATAAATCACACATGAAGGCTTTTTCTTAATTATAAATGCCTGGCCTCAGCTTGGCTCATTTCTTGCCATCTTTCCTTAACTTATCCAGTCTATCTTTGGCCTCAGGGATTTTTATTTTTCTCTATTCCTGTGCAATGTTTTTTTCCTTCTTACTTCATGTATGGCTGTGTAGTTGGGTGGATGGCTGGCCCCTGAAGTCCTCCTCCTTCTTCTCTCCTTCCTTCTTCTTCTCCTCCCATATTTCTCCTATTCAGACTCTCTGCCTACAAGCCCCACCTATTCTTTCTCCTGCCTCGTTATGCTATTGGCCATTGAGCTCTTTGTTGGACCATCAGGTGTTTTAGACAGGCACAGTAGCACAGCTTCACAGAGTTAAACAAATGCAACATAAACAAAGGTAACACACCTTAAAATAATATTCTGCAATAATCCCCATTCTTCAAGTGTATAGTCATTTAATTGTCTCTTTGCTGCTCATAGAATGAAATGAAAAACAGAGCTCTTCACTACTGTGTCTAATGCACTGACAACAGTTGCAACACTGCTTGGTGGATGTTTGCTATTTAGAAAAAAATGTGTTACAGTCAACACTGAAGAATGATGGGCTTCTCTTTTATTTACTACTGCATTTTAATTTAGCGCCCCCTTTTTACCCCGCTTGTATTTTTAAGCACTCGGAATCTATGTTCTTACACTACCACAGAGGTATAACAG
Organism: Peromyscus maniculatus bairdii; assembly: GCF_049852395.1. NCBI lineage: Eukaryota > Metazoa > Chordata > Mammalia > Rodentia > Cricetidae > Peromyscus > Peromyscus maniculatus. Next base: position 7,110,619 of record NC_134871.1, on the reverse strand, counting down.
TCCTACATCTTAAGTTAGTTAAATTTTTTTTTACATGTTTAACTTGTAAACATGAGGTTACAGAACTCTGGTGACCTCTAAGGCAGAGACTTTCCTTGTCTTGTTCTAGATTGGGAACCTCTCTCTCTCTCACTGTCTATGTTCACACACATCCTATAAGCTTGTTCTTATTGATCCTCATTGAAATTTTTCTTCAGCATCATAAGATAGAACCCTCAGAGAGAAAGGCAAGGGAATTATGTAGGTTCCCCTTCCACGGTACCATCAAATCCTACAGTTCTTGGGAGCATACGCCCTTTGCTTACTGTTTTAACCATTGACACAAATTAACGTATTTTACGCGTCATCTAACAAAGTTTTCTTTCACTTGCTTAATTGAAGACAAGTTAATTTATAATTTTTTCTTGCTTTATCAGCTTCCTACCAACCCACAAAAAAAGTCTCACTAATAATGAGAGTTCTACTGTTCAGTTGTGGGTACCCATGATTCTCTTCTGAAGCTGTCACCTGGATGTCACAATGGGAAAACTCTAATGACAAAGTGAATGAGAAGGAAAAGGGGCATGGAGGTTTTCTTGAACATTATTTGATCTCTCAACGCTACAAAAAGCCCTTTATTTTACTGAATAACCCTTAATTCTCCATTCTAAAACACGAGAGAATTTATAAGATCAAAGCATTGCTGTTGTGCTGTGCTAAATAAATATTTACACTATTTTTACTGAGAGTACTTATTAATCACTTCCTATTTTCCCCTCACTGAATAATAAATGCCTTACTGTAGAACAACCTAGTGGGAATAAAAAGCTTAGCTTGATTCCTGGCCATGGGTTGGTATTTGATGTGCATTAGTTTACTTTCTTCTATGTTCTGCTAAATGCAAAGGCATATGTATAGGTTCGTGGATGTGCTCATAGGACATACTTACGCATGGATACAGATATTCCTTGCTATGCTTTGTCAGAGTAAAGGTCGAGGAAGCATTGCCAGCTCTTGCCCACAATAGGAACAAACAACAAGTTAGTCAATTTTGCACAATAGAGCTTACTCACAGCAAAACAAAGGGCTTTGACTGATGACCTATGAACAATCCCAGAGAGTTTTGGCTTCTTGCTTATTTCATTCACCTATAGGTTATCATTGTCAAGTTATAGATGATTGCCATTTTATACTAGGATTCTTCATGTAAGGGAAGAAAACAAGAATATTTGCATTATATGATATTAAGGTTAACAGTTCTGTCCCTTTTGGGGGACTAAAACATTTTTCAACCCATGGATCTGTAAATTCTCCATTGACAGAAAGAGAAAATCTGTTTTCAGTGCTTGATTTTTTTTCCCCTTTCTTTAGAAAATGGGGACTACCCCTTCACTGCTGAAAATAAATGAAATCTGAGAATTTATTAGAATAAATCATAAATGTATATACACAGAGAACATATATAGTAGTTGGTTAATAGTATTCATAAATATCTAGGTCTAGAAATACCCTGCTCTGTATTCATCTGTTAAAATTTTTTGGAAAATAGTTTCAAGCTCTGTATAAGAGCACAGGACCTGGGAAGTTACTCTCCTAGTATCTTCAATCCAGTTGGCAAAATCTTACTTCTTTGCACTGCATTAGGAAATACAAAGATGAGGATTGAAACTAGGTATAAAAAATGAAATATTTTTTTCTGTTCAGCTGAACTTGCCAAACACAGAAACACTAACAAGAAGTGTTATGAATATAAACTTCTTTTGTGTTTACTTTTTAAAAATAATTTTTCAATTTTTTGAGATTATAATTACATCATTTTCCCTGTTCCCTGTTCCCTTTCCATTATCCAATTTATTCTTGTACTGTCCTCTTGCTCACATTCAAATTAATGACTTCTTTCACTTCAATTGGTGTGTGTGTGTGTGTGTGTGTGTGTGTGTGTGTGTGTGTGTGTGTGTGTATTCTCAGGGCTCACTATTTGGATTTGGATAACTAGTTGGTGTACTCTTCCCTGGGGAAGACTATTTCTCCAGCTCTCAGCATTGCTTAGTTGCCTGTAGTTCTTTGTGTAGGACCAAGGTCTCATGAGCTTTCCTCCTTCCATATTAGCATATCTATTGGTGTCTTTCATGTTGAGGTCATGTTTAGGTAGCCATGTTGTTGAGACTTCATGAGTGTAGCTTCTCTGACATTTCTAGAAGACATAATCTCACACCTAACTTCCTGATCCTTTGGCTCTTGCAATCTTTCTTCCCTCTCTTCTCTAATGATTTTTGAGCCTTAGGTGAAATTGTATTGCAGCTCTATCTACTATGACTGAGCTCTACAATTCCACATTTTGATTGATTGTGGTTTTCTATAATGGTTTCTATTCAAAGCAAATAGAGGTTTCCATGATGAGGGTGTGAACTACACTACCTGCGAGAATAAAGACAAATATTTAGAGTGAAGTTAGGGATGATGCGGGTTTAGTAAAGTAGTGATTGTAGACTCTCCTCTAAGATCATGGCTTCACTGACTCTGGTTAATTGGTTAGGTTTCTAGTACTAGGCATTGTTTCTTTCTTGTTGAGTGCACCTTAAGTCCAATTAGAGAATTCTAGGTTACCAATAAGATATGGATGCTACTATTGCACCCTTAGGAATATGGTGCTGTGCTGTTCATAGTTTTGGTTCATAGGCATCATAGCAGGTAAGATAATGGGCTAAAGCTTAATGATAAATTTTCTTTTTTTGTTTGTGTGAAGTCAAATGTGCTGGTGCCCATTTATGTCACAAAAGGGAGCATGGTAGCTTTTTCCATGTTAGTATAAGAACTTGTAATGAAGTTTACCAGAGCAGGCATGTTCTAACTCACCTTTCCTTAAAATGGCTGCTGGACTAAATAATAATATCTATTAATAATGCAGCAAAAGTAATTACAACAGTCAGTTAATCTTTCATTCTATTGGGCATGATAAATTTAATTCAATAGTTATATACATTTCGATTGGCTTTGAAAATTATAAATTTATAAACTCAAGTTCCAGTTGCTTTTGGGATACCATCTTACAAGGACTCCAATTTGTAGTAAGGCTCCTTTAGGAAGGGAATAGCTCAGTTGCCTTTAGCCTACTGGCTATAGGTGAGTTAGGACTTCTGTTGGTCTTTTCTGTGTTGAACACACAGACTGCAAGCCCAGCATCACTTTGAGATCTTTGGCAGCAATTAACTCTGCAGCTCACACACGATTGAGCCTGTATGATAATGAGTATTCAGAGACGGGTAATGCCTGGGGGTGGGAGTGGGGCACTCACCAACCTAAGAGTGTCTGTGTGGCCTGGGCAGGAGTCTCCATGATGGGTAAAGTGACCTGCTGACGTCCCACGCAACCTAAGTCAGAAGCTCATTTTTTAGTAAAAGGGGGACCTGTAGGGCCCTGACCCCCATTTTGGGTAACTATTGCCTTGCTTGCTGACCTTGACCTTGATATCCTCCCTATGCTAATTCCCTGCCAGGTTCCACCCTCCTGAATGCTTAAGGGAAGTTCCTTGTCTGTGTATCCTGTATAATGGGTGTTAACAGCTTAGATGCAAGATTGTAAAACAGTAGTGAACTTCTGCCCTCCCGGGTTCTCACATTGTGCTGTGAGCCTGTATTTAAGACCTCCTCCCTCCTTCAATAAACAGCATTCGGCATTAAAAAAAAAAAATCAAGCAAGTATGTTGGCACAAGGCAGTAATCCCAGCACTAAATAAATAAAAACAAAAAGAATGGGGAAAAAAAAAGAAAAAAATAATGTAGACTTTAGCCCATAGTATATAGAATGCTCATGATTACATGCAGGGTCTTCTCTAGTGTGTCCATATATACAACTCTTTCCAAGTGCCAAATTGAATGCTTACCAAGACTTAATCAAGCAGGGAACATCTAGAACCAGTTTATTCCAGTACACTCTTTATTATATAACCCAACTAATGTGATTCAAATCAATTGCCATGGACATAAGTCAACAAATAATTCTAAGAATAATAATCTGTGTACTTTGTAAAAATGTGAATATTCTACAAAATGGTATCAAATACAAGTGGAATGACTGGCATATAAATTAGTGGTAGTGCATGTGATTGGTATGTACAAGGCCCTGGATTCAATCCTGAGCACTGCAAAACAACAACAGGAACAACAAAACTAAAAAGCAAGAAAGAATATGGGTATATAAGACAAATTCAAGAAATGTGCAGAAATGAGGATGAGGTAATAGCCTATGTATGATGTATCTGATTCCAAGTTGCTTAACAACTGTCCTTTTTACACTTTGGGCTTCAGGTTGGTGGAAATCAATATGGAAATCATACACACAATGTGGGTATGATTTTTGTGAGAGAATCTATTCCCAGAGAAAAATCTTGGCCTTACATCAAAAGTCTCAATAATGCATTCAATTTTAAAAGCTTTAAATTAGATTAAGAACTTATGTGTCTTTCTCATGACTCTTTTCTTTAAGCTTTTGATGAATTAGCCTACTGTGGATTTTAAGATGAGGAGTCTCCCACTGTACTGCAAAGAACACAGAAAAAAATTCTGTAATTCAAAGATAAGTTGGAACTCTCCCGGTTAAAAAAATTTAGTTAGAATGTATGCTGAACTTCATTCTTGTGTTCTATAAAAACTCTAAACAGTGCATCCAATTTCTTATAGTTGGTAGTTTTTCTAGGCAGCCTTTGAGATTAGCTCCTGAATCTATGTGCAGTTCCAGCTGATTATCACTCTTCATTCATTGGTACATACATGCAGAGGAAGTTAAAAATACACTTTAGTATAAGACATCCTTAAGTAGCATTTTTTTTTCAGAGACAGGGTTTCTCTGTGTAGCTTTGCACCTTTCCTGGAACTCACTCTGTAGGGATTAAAGGTGAGCACCACCACTGCCCAGCTAGCAGCAATTCTTGCTATTGATGTTTATGTATTATTTTGAATCTTAAAAATAACTCTGCAAAGTGGTATTAGTTCCATCATGTCTTTCAAAGCCAACTCAGGCTGGGACTCATAATGTATGTGAAAACTAAAACTCAGATCGTGTGTGTGTGTGTGTGTGTGTGTGTGTGTGTGTGTTTCCCTAGGTTATACAAAAGTAAATTTCAAGATCTATGTTTTAACTTGTGTCATTATGTTTCCTAGGTCCAAGATTTTTTTTTGCAATGTATCAGTAATACATTATGGAAACATAAGACATCCTTGAGTGCACACAAATGAGCCAATTATTTTAGGCTGAGAAGAAAACAGCTTTCCAACGCTAATATAAAATAATGGTGTAATGTTGCAGCTTCCATGGATAAGTTGTTTGGGGCCTCCATATCTTTGCTTGGGCTTCATATATCTTTTGTTTGCTCCCATCCTCTAAACATTTTTTATTGTGGAAATACTACATGTGATATGTGTGTGTGTGTGTGTGTGTGTGTGTGTGTATACATATATATAATCTTTCTAAGTCATTAAATGAAGATATACTATAATTATTGATATTAACATAAAGACAACAAAAGCATACCTAGTAAGTTGTACTTCTCTCTCCTTGTGTGTGTGTGTGTGTGTGTGTGTGTGTGTGTGTGTGTGTGTGTGTATCTATTTCATTTACTTCAAGAAGCTTCACCTGTATGGGTTGAGTGGAGCACTGTTCATTGGTATAGCATTATGTCATTGCAAGCCATTTTATTGGTATGTTCCTTTACTAGAGAAATAGTAACACACACACACAAACACACATATAAAAATAATATTAAAAATGGTTATCAACCAGGGAGTAGGGGGCATGGGAGGAATTCCAGGGGGGTAGTTGGGAGGGACTGAAAGGAGAAAAGGAAAGAGCAAATGATGTAATTATATTTTAACTAAAAACACAATAAAAAGAATGTTCAGAAACATATTAATAGTTAGTTGAGCTTTTCCTTTATAGGAGGCCATGTGGTGAATGGGACACAAATTCAGAAGTTACTTCATCAGTATGGCACCCAGATTGAACTATTAAAGATCAGAAATATACAAAAAATAATACCCCACAAAATCACAAAATCAAAAATCAAAAGAAACAAACAAAAGGAGACCAATAAAAAGAATCCAAAACAGAACAAGAAATCCACAAAAGAATCATAGAGTTCATACTGTGCTGTCCAGCCATTCCTGGGCATGGGGCCTGGCTTGCCGTGTAGCCCATACACAAAGTGATGCTCCGTTGGAGAAAACTGACTCTCCCCTTTGCCAGTGGTCAACAACTCTTGATTGGGATTGGAGACCATGTTGGCTTCCTCTCAGTACAGGGAACTGGCTTGAACCTGTGCAGGTGTTGTGCACAATTTTCTTTGAGTTCATATGTGTACATCGGTCTCATTGTTTTGGGAAGACATTGTTTCCCTGGAGTCATCCACAGCCTCCCTACCTCATCTTAATATAGTTCCCTGAGTTCAGAGGGGACAGGTTTGATGAAAACGTCCTTTTTAGGCCTAAGTATTCTAAAGTCTCTTACCCTGTGTGCAATGTCCAGTTGTGGATCACTTTGTTAATTCTCATCTACTTCAAGAAGAAGCTTCTCTGATATGGGCTGGGTGAGACGCTGGTCTGTGCTTATAGCACCATGTCATTAGAAACAATTTTATTGCTATGTTTCTGTAGCAGGGTAATAGTATATTTTCTCCTAGGCCTGTCTGCTCTAAGGTTCTTGATACTTTATGTAGTGTCAGATATGGGTTCTATCTCACGGAGTGAGCCTAAATCCAATTAAAAAGTGACTGGGTACTCCCATAATACCCATGCCACTATTATACCAATATATCTTGCAGACAGTTTGCTATTATAGGTCTTAGGGTTTGTAGTTAGGTAATGTTTGGAAATTTTCTTTGTTTGGTTTTGAAATAAAGAAAGGAGGAGAGAGAGAGAGAGAGAGAGAGAGAGAGAGAGAGAGAGAGAGAGAGAGAGAGAGAGAGAGAGAGAGAACAGAGAGAGGAAGAGTGAGAACAAACATAAATTTGGGTGGGGAATGAGGTGGGGGTACCTGAGAGCAGTCGGGGAGAAAACACATTCAAAATCCATTGTATGGAAAAAAATAAATAAGAAATTGTTAGGAATTTAAAAAAGAATCAGAAATGTAGACTAGGCTGGTGGCATACACTTGAAAACTCAGGATTTAGGATTGCATGCTGTATTCTGCCCCCCTGCAAAAAGACCTCAACTTGAGACAAAGCCAAGCCAAGCATAACCGGAATTAGTAATGGTAAAATCCTAAGGTCAAATAACCATAATTTATGAACCTAGGCATTTGAACCTAGAAATTCTAAGTCTGAAATTCAAGTTCATAATGCCATCTATCTAGTGAGCAGATATGCTCAGTGTACCCAACACTTACTCACAGGGAGGACAGGCTTCTTAGCTTCATTGAGGACTAGTGTACACATTATTTTTTCAAAGTCAAACATTTTCATGACGTAGGAGTAATTTTTTGAGCTACCAGATACATGGAAATTTGATTCTGAACCGAAGATGTGTTGCAATACTCAAAACAGACAAAACTAACAACGAAATTGTTAATTAGCTGTAAAAGAAAATGCATAACCTTACTCAGAATAATGTCAAAGCTTACATTGAAAGAGATCACAATGCAATGTCTGTCACCTCCCTACAAACAAACTGCCATATGCGACAGACATAAAGACACAGAAAACTGTCTTTGCTATCATTGTTTATGAGACAGCATTTGCCTTTGGTTTGCCTGATTTAATATGTTTAACGTTACAGATTAAATACATGTACAGATAGTGCCATTAAGTTGGTTTCAGCCAAGTCTAGAAGAAAGGTAAAGGTGTAAAGGACAGTTAAAGAGAATTTATTATGAAAAGGAATAAAAGCATTATGGGGTTGTGTAAAACATCTCTGTGAAATATTCCTGCTGTCTTTGTTTTCTCCAGTGTATGAGTAGACACTTAGCCATGATCATAAAAATTCATAGAATTCTTTAATAATTCCTAATAAAAGGGCTTGCCTCTTTCTGTTGAGTAACCGATGGACGGGCATTTAACAACTTCAAGTGTCAACATATTTTGGCATCTAATACTTAATATGGCACAAAAATGACTTCTTTGTTCCTGCTACTCTCTTGTTTTCTATCCAGTACTGACAAGAATCTGCTCATTACAAGTTTAACATTTAGTACTGGCTCTTTAAGAAAATTCATAGAGTTATTATAAAGACTAAACAGGCAAAAAGGACTACATGCCACTGGCGCTCAAGAAAGAAATATAATTGTGTTGTTTACCTGTTGAGTGTGTAGTGTGAACCTAGATGCTTGATAGTTACACAAAAATCAAAATGACTGCATGTACCCAGTATCAACACAATATTTGTGAGGGATTAGGTGCTGAATTCTCACACTGAGTGTATTGTTTAAGTAAATGATGCATCATGACACACAAAGACTCTTATGATTTACATTACTATAACTTACCTAGTACAAATGTTTAGAAAATATGTTATATGTCAAATAGTGATAGGAACATATCAAAATTACTGTGTGCCCCTCAGTTTAACTTCTTAAGAAGACTAAAGGAGTGATTTTAATAATTCTTCTCTTTTTTTTTTGTTTAAAGTGTTCCTTAAAGGTGGGAATGGTGGGTGGGATGGGGGGAAGGGGAGGGGGGAAGGAAGGGAGAGAACAAGGGAATCTGTGGCTGTTACGTAGAACTGAATAGTATTGTAAAATAAAATAAAATTTTTAAAAAAAGTGCTCCTTGAACACACATTTCCTAAGATATTACATAGTTAATATAAAATATGTAGTTGTCATCAAGAGTGTCTCTAACTCCTCCAATCCTCCTTTATTACTCCTCTTTCCTACAATCACAGAGAATTTTCAAGAGGGCTCTAGTTTTGCTAAGGTTATACTGATCTACAGGCACAGAGGACTTTCTTGGAGCATGGCACTGATGTGACCAGAATTGCTGTGTTGGATAATCAGCTGGCAGAATGACATTTCAGGTTATTTGCAGTGATAACCCTTGATCCATATTTTTCCTGGGATGTGGAAGCCCCTATTCAAAACAGTTTATTATATTTTAGTGGTGCTTTTTAGGCCATAAAGATGAGAAGTCTGCCAACGCTGTTGGAAAACAATATGGAGTGTTTCACAAGAGGTCACATAGGAAGATCTGTCAATCAACTATGGAGAAACAAGCAAACCCTGTGCTTCCCTGGGTTCTTTCAAGACATCAAATCTTTCTTATCTCAATAAGGACTTGAAAAGGTCAGTCTTCACTAAGAGGAGAAAGACTTGGCCATATTTTATGAAACTCTTGGGAGAAAGGGAGCAAGAAAGAAAATTTCCAAGTGGTTGTAGGGATGAGAGATCATTGTGTGGCTTGCATGCTTGCAGCTGGTTGTAATCAGGCGTCAGCACTACAGAGTGAGTTCTCCATGTCAAATGTTAGCCATCTTTTGCAGGGCCCCTTTTACTCTTGCTCTTGAATACAGGTTATTATTGTATTCTTAACCCACTTTCAGTACTCTGATTTTAACCAAAGAGGTCTTTAGTGGCTCTTTTCTTGTGGGGTAAAAACAAACTGAAAAATTAATAACAGAAATTTCTTTGCTATTTTATTCACATTTAAGTCTTAATCTTTGAAACCATGGCCCACATGATAGGCCTACTTAGGGAATTTTGTTTTCTGTTATTCTATGTGTCTATTTGCTATTGTGTAGAGTTAACAAATCAAGATGATAATATTTTCAGAGAAGACCATCAACTCTAAAATTTAATAATCTTAAGTTAGCACCAAAACCAATGGCATTTTTAAAAGAAAATTTAAAAGCAATTCTTTTCATAGTCTTATAAAAGTCACTATTTGGTAGACTACAAAAAAAATATGTTCTCTTAAATATATATCTATGACATCCTCTACAGAATCTCTGAACTTGGCCTTATGTAGCCAAACAGTGAATGTTACATGACATGGCAAAATATGTGCCTGTGTTAAGGATCTTGCAGCAGGGACTTTGGTCTACAGGAGCGAGGCAAACCTTACATATCATCTCAAGTGGTTTATAAGAAAAAAATAGAGAGCTTAGGCAAAAACAGAATATATAAAGATGAAACACACACACACACACACACACAGAGAGAGAGAGAGAGAGAGAGAGAGAGAGAGAGAGAGAGAGAGAGAGAGAGAGAGAGAGAGAGAGAGAGAGAGAAGCCACAAGCCAAGCAATGATAACAGACCCTGGAAGTTGAAAGGGGCCAAAATGAATTCTCCCTTGAGCCCTGGAAGAAGCACAGCCCTCCTGGAACAGCAAGTTCCTGCATTTGACCCAGAACTGTGACAGGCTAAAAGTCTGCTGCCTGAGTCACCAGGTTTGTGGAAATCTGTTAAAGCAGCCACAACAAAGAGCACAATTAACCTTGAAGGCGAGGAACCCAAAGACCGCGACACGAGACATGAGGTTCCAGCTGACACTCAGCAGAAGAGCGCTTGCCATTTGCTGTGCAACACTGAATGTTTAACACTGTTAGCTCTTTCTACACGGCAGAATCTCCTTTCTACCTCAACCCAAAGCGGAAGCGTCATGGAAAGTGTTCTTCTGTGCATGAGGTATGATTTGGATTGCTTGGAAAGATACAGACATGTGATTAACTTTCAAGGTCACTTCTGTCATCCAGTATCCTGCACATTCTCTCTCTCACCTCTTCATTCAGTCCTCATGTTTCTGACCCAGCAATAACAAGGTTGCAAACTGGTAACAGTAATGACTGCTCTATTAGTCAGACGTTCACCATTGGAACAGAATTTCTAACATAAACCACTTGAGAGAAGAAATCATTATTTGGGGTTGCAGTTTCAGACTTTTCAGTCCATGGTCAGCTTGGTCTGTTCATCTGGGGCCTATGGTGAGTCAGAGCCCATGACAGGGCCTGTGATCGAGGAGGGCTGTTCAATCACAGCAGCCAGGACTCAGAAAGTGACAGGGAGGGGATAGGTACAACATAGGCCATTCTGCAGCATACCTTCTAGTTTCCCATCGTATCCTAGTGATGATAGACATGAATCCACCAAAGAATTGATCTCTTGGTTAGGTTAGAGGCCTATGATGTAATCAGTCACTTCCCTCAAACTTAAAAACCAATAACCAAGTCTGTACACATAAATCTCTGGGAGCACAACAAGTTTAAACAATTTGTTAGGAAGTTAAGCATGTCCTTTACTTCCATGGTTTCACAGCTAAGAGGAATTATAACACAAATTATACAAAAGGCCAAACAAGGAGAAAATATTTATTCCCTAAACTTGAAGTCTTTGCTGTTTTCATCAAATAGGGATGATGTTTGATTATGAATTATTAAACATGATTTAACCTGGAGAAGTTACTTATGAGTTATTACATATGTGTACTGTGTGTGTACAGATAGCACTCATAGCATTCAAATTTATGTAAAATGTTTGTATTCCTTATACACACACATCTGGATGCCTGGCATGTTTTTTTTTTTTCTCTTCTCTCATTAAACATCTAGAAAGCTGACTGCAGCAGCACCCACTCACAGTTCATTATTCTGAAGTTAAATCCATTAACAGTTGGAAAACGTAAAGAAAGGAACTGAAACTCTAACCCCTCATGACCGACTCTGCGCTGCTCTTTGGAACACATGGGTTTACAGGAACCTCTTGACCTTATAGGGGATGCTTCAAGGGTCAGTGTCCTTTGTGTACTGTTGTTACAAATGCAGACAGTTTACAGTGAGCATAAACTCATGGTTTGTTTGCTAGGTCATCCAGAACCCTGTGCTGTAATTCTTACTCCAGTTGCTAGAGCTCTTAGCAAAACCAGGTACCATTACCTGACAGAGAAAAGCTAATGAGGAAAATGGTAATTCAAACACTTTGCTCGGCAGAACATCTCATAGACTCACATGGAACTTCTAAAAGAGCTGATATTTAACTATTTCAACCTAAAATTGTAAGTTCCAGTAAGTCCATCCAATAATAACAAGTTTCTTGGCAACTCATTGGGGAGTTTGCTCTGACCCAATGCTGTGTATCAAGTGTGAGAAAACCCCCAAAGGTCCATAGAAATTAAATGAGGATTTTGCAAATACCTTTGAGAAGCACTCAGAATCTGATGAGGTAAAGTTTGAGGAAAAGATGTCAATGTGTTTCTTAAGGTTTTAGACCTGAGGTCTTCACACTTTTTCTGTAAATGTCTAAATACTAAACAGTTTAGAATTGGAAACTACATTCCTTTTCTTATATTGTCTCTGTCCCTCTGTCCTCTGTGTCTCTGTTCCTATCTGTCTCTCTTTGTCATGTCTCTCTCTCTCTCTCTCTCTCTCTCTCTCTCTCTCTCTCTCTCGTGTGTGTGTGTGTGTGTGTGTGTCTGTGTGTGTGTGTGTGTGTGTGTGTGTGTGTGGTGCAGATGGAACCCAGGGCCTCACAAATTCTAGGAAAGCATTACACCATTAAACTATACTAACCTATACCTTAAATCATCTTTTTCCCCTTTGTTTCTTAAAACTCCAAGACAAGATCAAACAAGTTTTTCCAGCATGGCCTTCAACTGAGACTGAAGCTGAGGCTGTAGGCCTGTACCCCAGGCCTAGTTCTTCTATGCTTTTAACAACTGGTACATGCCATTGTAGCTCAGAGAAGCTACAGAAAATGTGTAAGCAAGAGTCATGGCAGAGTCCTAAATATTCATGCTGAAATCTGAATTCAAGTATCCTCCCTTTGATCTTTTATTTTTAATAGTTAAAATGATGTAAAATCTTTTCTTTGAGTCCACAGGTCCTAGAAAACAATTAGGGAAGGCTTTCTTTAGCCCGTGAGCCCTAGTTTATTGAGTACTGAGTACCAAAATGCACACTTAATCAAAATGCATAGGAACTCCCTGTGGAATTCCCACCTGGGAGGGCTGGCACAAAGGACATTCTTCTGATAGCCAGGGGACTTTGTCCTTAGACAGAAGATGCCTTCTTCTCCAGGAGAGATGCCTTATGCTAACTACGTGGGCCCAAGGTAACTGAAGCAGAGAAGAAAATGAGCCTGAGCCGAGGGATTTTCATTTCCTCTCTGATGGAGGAATACCAGGAAGTGTCGGGTTTTGCCTCCACTCATCCACACCTGTTCCAAATGAAGGTAGCTCTTTGGTGGTCAAATATAACCTTGCGATCCACAGACTTCCTCACGAGCTGGTTTCCTCATGTTGGTAGTCCTAAATGAGATTAACTGGCTTTTTTTTTTTTTTGCATGTGTGTCATTACTTTATTAATTTCCACTGAACAATCTTTCATTTTGCTAGCCTTAATCACAAACAGGCATGACGTTGGGCTGTTTATGCTCCTACAAGGATTTCATTCAGTGACTGATTTCATGTCTTTTTTAAAAAAGGATTATCTATAAGGTGTCAATAATTGGGTGTGATCTCTCCTTGGTTTTCAAGAGCTAAGTGAGGGCTTTATTCTAAGCTGAAGTTTGACCAATCAAAAACAGCTTGGGGAACCTCTTTCATTCACTTCTTTAGCAAGCTGCTCTTTGCACACCAGAAACTGAGGTTTTTCTCTTTCATCCAGGTGGGAAAAGCAAGCTCTCCGTGTGTAAACATATGTCATTGTATGGTCGCTGGATGGAAAAAGAAGACAACAGAGCCATTCCATCCTCTTCAAACAGAATGGAACGGTATTTATAGGCCAGGGAGGGAACTTTAATTTGCATGCAAAACTTTTCTGTAATGCAGTGGTTTTTAACCTGTGGGTTGCAACCTCTTTGGCAAAGATCTATCTCCAAAAATGTTTACATTACCATAAATAAACCATAGCAAAATTACAGTCGTGAAGTAGCAACGAAAATAATTTGATGGCTTAGGTTGCTTCAATGTGAAGAATTGTAAGAAAGGGTCGAAACACTAAGAAATTTGAGAACCACTGCTAAGGTGTAAGAAGACTAAACAGGAATTACTGAATTACAAATGGTGAATGTTACATGTATGTTGGATTTTTTTTTTTTTTAGGAGTGTGCTGTAGTGGCTATGTGAGCTTTTTGTAAGTAAGGATGTGGGGCCTACAATCACTGATTTGACATATGGCCTTATCATATATTTCATATGGGTTTATTTACCTCCCTGTGTCTTAGGTTCTTCATTTGTAAATCTAGGTAATAATTCCAGGTTATTCTTAGGACCAAAGAGTTGTTTCATATACTTGATGTAGTTCATCATGTTTAATGTTATTGTCCCACATGTCAATATCTCTGTTACCATGACTGATGAACATGAGTATCAGCCCTTTCAACCCATAACTTCTGCTTAAATTTTTGTGCCTTTCTACTCAAATCCTATATCTTAATAGAGATATTTCTTATTTTGTTTATAGAACATTTTTGTACCTTTATTTTATTGTCTGGGAAACACTTCCTTTCTTCAGTCTGCATGAGACCTAAGTGTCTGATGCTTCTGTAGCTGTGTTTCCACAAAGCTATCACTAGCCTGTATCCTCGCTTCCCTGTTCTGACTAGGGTGCTCTGGGTACTGGCTTCTGCTGGAGCAACTTGACCTATTGCTTTAACTATTCACATGTCTCCATGATTTTCTTCTTTTAACTATGACCTCTTAGCAGGAAAAGACCATCATTCCTTCGCTTTGATCCCTTCCCTTAACACAAAGTAAGATGGAATATATGAAGTGTATTACAAGGAATGGCCAGTAGAAAATGATTTACTGTGATTGATAAGATGAGAATTATGCAGAAAAGCTTGAGGGAATAACAAGTTTGAGGATAGCCTGTGCTGTTTTAGAGCTAAAATGAATAAAGTTGGCAGGTAAGGCTCTTGGGTTGATGCAAGATCTCTGGAATCCCCAAAGAGAAGTCAGGGCACTAACTTAATTATCTATCTTCCACAAAAACTTAAGCAAAAATATAAATAATCAGGAATATAATATCTTAGCTAGGTCTTTATTAGTTGTCTAGTTTGACAATGAGCAAAGTGTTTAAGAAAAAAATCTTAAGTTCCTTACTTCTGTGAATAATACTTATAAGGGTCATTGCAATATTTTGAAATAGTCCAAACTTCCCACAGTACTTGACATTGGGGGGAATTTTCATTAAAAAATGTATATTCAGCTGGAATATAAAATTTCAGAAAACTGTTTTTGATAAGGCATCCTTAGAAAATTTGTAAGATATCTTTAGGTAGAAATAACAATTAAAACCAACAGTAGAATTAGCCTTCTATATCCATGGGTCCAGCCTCCAAAGACATAACTTATCACTAGTTAAAATTACTGATAATAAGTAAGCAAATGAATAAATAAATAAATAAATAAATAATAAGTAAAACAGAAAAGCTTGAGATTTTTTTTCTTTTCACTATTATTGAGTTCCCCTTTCTAGTATAACTCAAACCAAGCTTTTGTCAAATCAGGTTTTAGGCACGACCTAGTTTGGCAATCAGTTCAGAATTCATTGTAGTTTTTTTATTTCTAGCCTTATTACACTGGCTCCATCTTTTCCCCTGTTACTGCATCCAATGATGTTGTAGATCTCAGTTTGCATCACAAGAAGACAAATAATTGCTGAAGGACATGTGGGTGCCTCGCAGCTTCTGGGTACAGCCATTTCTCTGTACTATTTCCTTCATTATGTTAGGAAATAGCTTAGCAAAACTAAGAATTGGATAGCATGAATAAAATCTCAAACCAGAGGACACATACTTATCTATAACAGAGACAAGTTGAGTTGTTGGCATTCAACAGGAATTTCTATGCATCTTTGTAAATAAGGAGGTCATTTATTTTTTTATTTTTCTTTTAAGGTTAGCACCACCCACCTCTAGGAACAGTGCATTGCCATCTTTTTTTTTTTTTTTCAGCCTTTCTTTCTGTATACAGTAGGTTGATTAGAGGCCTTTTATCTCTTTCTCAGAACATGTAGATAAGCAGACCTGAGTCAGCTGTCTGATAAGTGCCCTCTCTGATAAACATACTTTTATCTAGGATGTTCCCAAACCAAGTCCTTTGTTTCTGTCTGCATTTGTGGGAACTCACTTTGCCTGGGAATGGTGCAAGAACAAGTTTTGGGGACAACAGTTCTTTAAATAGGGCGGCTTGTGGTTTACAAAGCCTGTATTGATCACAAAGTAGCCTGGGGACTTGGAAATACATTTCCTAGGCTACTCAACTTTTCAAATTTTTTAAAAATATTTTTACTTTATAATTAATTTAATTTTGCATATTAGCCACAGATTCCCCTTGTCCTCCCTCCTTTCACCCACCCCCAGCCTTCCCCCCATCCCCACCTCCTCCAAGGCAAGGTCTCCCCTGGGGACTCAGCCCAGCCTGGTAGATTCAGTTGAGGCAGGTCCAGTCCCCTCCTCCCAGCATCAAAGCTGAGCAAAGTGTCTCAGCATAGGCCCCAGGTTCCAAACAGCCAGCTCATGCACCAAGGACAGGTTCTGGTCCTACTGCCTGGGGGCCTCCCAAACAGTTCAAGCTCATCAACTGTCTCACTTAACCAGATTTGACAACATTTCTTCCCACTAACCAATTTACTTCTTAGAAAGAAGTTTCCAAAGCATTCCTGGCCCATAGAAGACCAAATCCATAACTGTAATCCACCACTCTTTTTCCTTAGGCACACAGCAATTCTTTGAACCTTAGACACTCTCTATAAACTCTCTATAAACTCAAGCCCCTAGTGAAACTTAGGTCCAAAAAGTGAACTCAAACAGATTTAATAGACAAAGAAGTTTCCCATCTTCTGAAAGATCTTACTGTTCTTGCCAAAAATAATGTTCTTTTACTCCACCCCTTTACTCTGGGCTCAAGAACCTTAGGTGTGGCAGGGGGAGCTTGCATAAATTAGAGGAGATGACAGTGGTGGGTCTATTCAATGAAAGTAACTTCTTAGAACCAAACGCCTTGTGTTGACTAAGAGTCCATTGTGTATATGATCTATTACTCCCCAAACTCTAAGCAACCATTATGTCCCCATCCCAGTTCAGACAACTTACTATGTCCCCAGCTCAGTACTCTCTTTTCTCCTAGACCTGGTATGTGAATGATTTGAATTATCTATTCAACATTTGATTGTATACCTTTCCCTACATTAATGACAATTTAATGCGAATAAGTCCCATTGGGCAAAATCTGCTAAACTTAAATAACCAAATTACCTGGTCCCTACTCTATCTTTGTCACATTCAGTCATGTCCCCGTGTTCTGCCTTGGTGGCATGAGGCCTCCACCATTCCGGATCCGTGTGTGCTACCTCCTAGCTTTGTGTATATTTACATCCATGCCAAGGGAGGACTTTCGTTGATAATATATGATAGTTCATACTAATAAGTTGGATAAAGTTAAGATTTTCAGTGCCTCTGCCTCATTCTTACCTTCTCAAGGTGCAGTCAACCCACTACCCCTGCCATTTCTGCCATGCTATTTCCAGGCACCACGTTTTATTAATATACTTCTATTAGAGATGTTGTTAGAATAATGAAGACTCATTTCACCCAATTTCCCAATGTCAGTAGCAGCAAAATTGCTCCTAAACACTCTCATTTTCCTGTTTTGTCAATGATCACCAAAAATCATTAACAAACCTTGGCCTACATTATTCCCAGCCAATTAGATAGAATTCATACTAGACAAAAGCAAAACATGGTGCATGAAAGACTCAAACCTACTTCGATAATATCAGAATGCTTTTTATTTGCATAGAATGAAAAAATATTTTGTACATGTTTTTCACTTTATATACCATCGATCTTTTTTAATATTTCTCTGGAGGGGGAAATAAAACTTTGAGCTTCAATTTTTTTCATAGTAGACCAAAATTGCTAGATAATGAGGGAATTGTTTCAAATATATTTTCGGAAAAAAACGTCTTTATAACCCACCTCCCTCCCGCACTTATAACTGTGAAATTAACAGAGTGAATGGGATCCCACTTCTCCTCTGCATAGGATACCATCACAGAGTGGTGGTATCTGGATTGTATTAAGAATTCAAAATGAACTTTCCTTGCTTGTCTGAAACAGAAGCAGGGGCAGAGTGAGATTGTAAACACCTAACAAAGGAGGAAAAACTTCAGGACCCTTGAGCTCACTCCAGGATTTAGTGGGATTGGCAGGAACAGTGGGGAAGGGTGATGTCCTGTCTTTCCTGTTGCCTTACTCTTGTCAAAAGATGTTTTTAAAATGTGTAACACCAAGGGCACCACACCCTGACATTTTGTTTTAACAGATTTTCACAGCTAGCCTGGGACTAATGAATAAAAAAAAAAATAGTAAAGTTGTATTCTGAGCTCTTTGTTCCTGTGTGGAAATAAATAACAGGAATGTGAAAAGCAACATGTCATATATATATATTATTTTTAAGATGACACACAAAATAAACCAACATTTTGGTCAACATGAACTTCATCCGGGTCAATTACTTTTGTTCCTCCAGGGGGATCAAATAACACATTCAAAACTAGACCTTTAGCCCTCGCTGTGCTTCATCAGGATTCTGTCCACCTTTGAAAATTGCATGTTTTCCTGCCAGTCTACTTTATTTTCCTGAACATATTGATGGAGGTAGTTAATTTGAATGTTAACTATTGTGATTTAGTATATCACAACACCGCAAGCAACACAGACCCAGTCAAATTTCTCCAAGTAACAGTACACAAGATTGACCTCCCTGGTGCTCTTTCTCCTTGCTGTGGCTTAAAGAAAAGTATAAAGACTGGTTTATTGAAATTTTAAAACAAAAGTTTATTTAATTATTAATTTTAGGAACAGAAAGTACTGAAATCACATTCCTTATTTTCTAATCTAATATGTAAAGAGCCATATTACTTCTAGTCTAGGGCACAATACTTTTTGATAACTGAAAAATGAAAATGTTCTAAAACACTGGAAACAAACTAATCTCAAATGATCACTCATTTTTTTCTAAAACTTTAATTGAGGAGGAAATCATGAGATCATCTTGGATTCTAAGAAAGAAAGAAGCAGCTTATGGCATAGAAAGCAAGTTCATCATCAACTATGCCACCAGCATTATGAAAGCAAGTCCAATGCTTCCTTTGTACACTTCACAGTGCAAGGCATGGTGAAGGTAAAATATGAGTTAGGGTCCAAACACTGTACAAGTATTCCTTTAGATGCATAAATAGAGCAGCACTGTATATTGAATAATCTAGTTACAATTGCTACGGGAATTCAGAGAAAGTCAACACTGAAGTGTTATAACCAAAGTAAGGAGATATAGCTTCAGTTAGGGTTTACCCATTTATACTTTGAGGAGGAATGGACATTCCAGACAAGCGAACCCAGAGAACATAGCTTTGAAGAATGTAAGCACAACATCTTAGAGAGACAATAAACAACTTAGTTTTCCTGGCAGCAGAGGTCAATAGTCTACAGAAACCAAGGTTAGAGAGCTCTTGCTGAAAGCCTCTGGAATGTATCTAAGGAATTGGAATGGAATATTTGTTTGGTAGGAAGTGGGAAAGTACACTTAATGGGTCAGAGTGAGATGTAATAATGTCGGAAAAATCACAGATGTAAAAGGAAGATATTGGAATCTCAGGCCAAATAACTCAGACATGATATTGTTGGAGAAATCTTGGTGTATTTCCCAGTTTTCATCTTTTAGTTCAATCTTTCTGTCCTCATTTCAGCCGAACTCACCCTTCTATGGTACTTAACTAACTAGATTATGTTCCATGATCCATGTAATCTGAAAGTTCTTTTTGATCGGACTCCTGACTTTTCATGGTGTATTTGCGGTTTGCAGTACACTAATACACACTGTACTCATAATAATTATTTGATAAATGCTGAGGGAGTGAGCAATTACATAGGGTCATTATAAAATTAAAATGTTCAGTTACTGGAGCATCTACACTATTTCTTCCTAGACATAAAGTGACACTCTTTTTATTCCTCCTCCTCCCATGCTTCACAACTCTAAGCAGTGCTAAGACCTCTAACTTTCCTGTACTGAGTCTGTCATTTACTTTCTGCTTAATGATTGATTATTTCACCTAAAACAACAAAACAAAAACAGAAACAACAAAAATCAAACAACTCAGTGTTTCTTTTTGGTTCATTGTTCTTAAAAAGAGTGCATTATATGCTGCCCCAGAATTCAGTGGTATAAAACGGCAACCATTTTATCCTCATGATATTTGGGATAAGATGTTTAAGTAGTGCTCATTTAGACTGGTCTTGGTCCAAACCGTCAAAACATTTTCATTGAGAAGATAGGTGAGACCATGGTCATCTTAAGGCACAACTAGCAAGTTGTTGAGAATGTTGACTATCTCCTGGAAGCTTATCTGGTGCTGAGAGCTAGGTCATCCTTTCAGAATAATTTTGGAATAGCCAGATTGTCTGCATAGTTTCTAGTTTTCCAAAGGCAGGTATCCCTAGAGGAGTCATCATTAAAGTCACTCCTTTAGTGATTTGGTCTTGAATGTCTTTGAGAGTCTGTCTCACACTTTGGATTGACATACCCATGTTGTCCTACTTAGGGGACAAACACAAGAAGAAGAAGGAGGAGGAGGAGAAGAAGAAGGAGAAGAAGGAGAAGAAGGAGAAGAAGGAGAAGAAGGAGAAGAAGGAGAAGAAGGAGAAGAAGGAGAAGAAGGAGAAGAAGGAGAAGAAGAAGAAGAAGAAGAAGAAGAAGAAGAAGAAGAAGAAGAAGAAGAAGAAGAAGAAGAAGAAGAAGAAGAAGAAGAAGAAGAAGAAGAAGAAAGGATCCATGTGTTTGGTGAACTGCTCTTTTGTGGCATTACCCTCAACTAAGTTTTTCATGTCTATCTATTCTTATCTATTTACCATGGATATTGTCAAAATCTTTGCCTTCCTTTCAAGGCAGTTTTACAGTGTTATTTTATTTCCTTCCTCAACAGTTGTCCATGAATCCCACATCTCTTCCTGAACAAACTACAACTCTTAATTTCACCTTTCTAGTATTTCTACTGTTATGCAAATTATATTGCAATAAAACTTGATGTTTCTTAAAATATACTTGTCTTTCTGCTTTTGTTATTATTTTCACCTTCAATTATTTTTTAATTTTAATTAAAGTGTAATGGAGTAGTTTTGCTCAGAAGACTTGAGACGCATCTGAGCTGAAAGCCTCTTCCGTGAGGTCTATCTTTCACAGTTCCAGAAAGTTCTGTGCAAGCTGCCAAGAGGGAAGCACTCAATAGCTCTACCCAGCTGTGATGTCTATGAACTGTAACAATGCTTTTATTATATTTGTGAAAGTTTCTTCTCTTGAGAATATCATTTTTTCAAACCGCCAATATCAAAATTATATCCATTCTTTAAGATCTAACCAACCAACCAAAAACAACAAAACAAAAATTCAAATGTTACAGAAAACTGTCAAAGTCCACTTCTGAACTGAAAGGCAAGACAAAATAATACTTAATAATAATAATAAACAAGATTTTCTGAAACATTAAAATATTTTCTCTAGCTCCTTTACTGTGCTTTATACTTCTAGTTGACATTGCCATTCTCCTTGTGTGATCCTAATCCCACTTAATAGATTGTGATTTACTGAAGGAATGAGATCTCAGTAAACTTCATTTTGAACTGTGAATGAAGAGATTGGTTTATTTAAAATAGATAATCCCTTGTGTATTCAAATAGAAAATTTCTGTGGGTAATTCAGAAGCAGAGCAGACACTGTAACAATGAATGCATGAATGCTTCAGGAGTAATGAGGAAATACCACTTTTAGAAATACTGATAATTTTCAAGCCATTTGATTGGTATATAGAGATGTCTTATATATTCTTTTGTATTTGATATACATTAAAGATCTTTTATAATCTGGAGATTAAAAGTTGCTATTTGGTGTTGTGATTGTTAGTTTATTTTATAATATTGTCACTTAAAAAAAAAAAAACTGGCACTTGCTATGTAGCCTGGCTGGCCTGAAGCTCACTATATGGACAAGGATAGCCTTAGGTTGGCAATGATCCTTCAGCCACCACTACCTGAGGGCAATGATCATGGATGTGCACCAGTATACCAAGCAAGATAACGCTTTATCAAAGACACATCATCCATACACCTACTCTTTTAACATCCATTAGTTCAGTGCCTGCTATGAGTCAGGAGGATTTTGGATAGAATGGCTAGCATGAGGAAGCTCATATTCGAAGATGAAGCAAAAAAAAAAAACAATAAAATATTAAAAAAATGAAGAAAATTACTTTCTCTACAAAAGCTTGAAATGGAACAGTGTGAGAGAAAAGAGAGTAGTTCTTTCAGGGACAGTTATGGAGGGCTCCATTAAAGCCTGAATTACATGGTTAAAACCAAGGGAAGAATATGCAGCCCAGAACACACAACACAGAGCAAATGACCAAAGTGAGGATGGTCTGCCACACTGAAAGCAGAGACAGATGACCATTTCTGTGCAATACATTGAAATGACAGTCCTGACTAAATGACAGTGACAGAAATGCAAAGGCCAGGGCATTTTGAAACTTTAGAGAGATAATGATAAAAAAAATCTGGATTTGTCCTAAGTGGGATTGAAAAGACTCAGGAGGATTTTAAATTTAAAATACGTCCTGTGTTCTAAGTCTCCTGAAGAATGAGCCCTGAAATATTATCTTCAAATAGATTCTCCCATATTCATACAAAGGGATATAAACCATGAAAGATTCATACATTCTAGTTCAAATCATAAAGACAGAGACAAAGTAAAATTTTTTGCTTATACATGAGTCTTCATGTTTAAGGAAAACAATTAGGGGAAACAGTATATTTAAAATAAAACAATTCTTAGTAGATATAGTTATGGCATAAAATTGGAAGCAACTGCCTTGGTGGCCAAAGATCAGTCATATTACAGCATAGTTGTCAATGGCAAGGTAATTTTCTGGAAATGACCATTAGCAATATCTAGAACATTCTAGAGTGTTTAAAAAGCAGGAAAAAATATTGAACTCTATGTTTAAATGACTTTCATAAAGAAAGCCAATTACAGGTCTTAGTTAAGCACAGCAAGTTGGATGGATAAAGAAAATACTACTCCACATCCAGATGTTTTATCAACATAACGCTAAGCAAGCAGACATTGTGAAATAATCTGTACACACTACGCCATCACAGACAGTGGGTTTCCAGGAAAGAGAATTTTAAGTTTACAAACTTATTTATAAAGAGCAAAGTCAACTATGATAGTTTCCCATAGTGAATGACTTTGCCGTGATTTCTCTTAAGTAATTTCATACTTTCAAATTTAAGCATTTGCTACTTAGTAATTCTTTGACCTAATTTTACATTTCCGTCATAATCCCTCTACTGTTCTCATCCATATTAGGATTAACTATCAGAAACTAGTGAAGTGGAATAATTGACAGTTATACAATAATGTTCCCTCCTTTTCACCTGCCCTTTCTCTTTAAGATAGTCTTTTGTAAGCTAAGGGTGACTTTGAACTTCTGATTCTCCTGCCTCTATTGTCTAAGTGCTGGAAGGGCAGTGGGTACCACCACTCCTGTTTGTATGCAGAGCTGAGAACTGAATCCTGCAAGTATTTCTAACTGCAATGTGAGAGATCACATACCTTCTTTTTTGCCTCCACATACATTGGCACGTGTATTCATACAGATACCTGTGCACACACTCATAGGGACACATACATACATGCATGAACAAATAAAATAAATCTTGACTTAAAATGTATATTTTAATAAAGGACAAATACCATTAACATAGTTTAATAGCACAGCATACTATTTATGTAGGAAATAAGATGACTTAAGTGGTGTTATGACCTCTGTGCTCAATTTTATGATATGACCATTTTCTCCTTAAAGTTCTGGCTTCACAAAGAATAGAATTAATATATTATTATATTTCCAATTCATTTTGTATATCTCTCTGGATTTCTAACTAGAGTGAATGCAATAAAAGTATGTATTAATAAACACAGGTATAGTTGTTTGAAGGATAAATGTCCCCCATAGTCTCACATTTGAACACTTGATCCTTGGTTGGTGGTGCTGTTAGGGAGATTACAAAACCTTTAGGAGGGACAGGCTTGTTGAAGGAAGCATGGCACTGGGGGTGGGCTGTGAGTCTTTATACCCTCAACACAGTCCCAGTTTGCTCTCTGCTTTCTGCCTATGTTTGAAGATAAGATCTCTTCTGAGCTTTCTGATCCTACACCCGTGTCTTTCCCACTCATCGGGAATCAGCCCTCTGATGGAACTATAAACCAAAACTAATTCTTCCTTATGATCCTTCTGGTCATGGTATTTTATCACAACAGCAAAAAAAGCAATGAATACACATGCATTGTCAATCAATTATATTTATTATTTATTGTCTTTTGTATCCAAGAAAATTCCATGAGTATCTGAGACATTTTGTGTACTCCTCTATTCCTAGAACCATGACTGGTCTGTGTCATACACTAAACAAACTTCCAAGGTGACTCAATGAACATGTGTCAACTGATGGATCAGATAATGAATGAAATATCAAGGGGTGGATAGAGTTCTTGCCCTTTACTTCCTATTAATTTATGATATTAAAATATTTAACACAGAATCACTTTGACAATTATGGGAATCTAGAGACAGGCAGAACAAGACCTGGTACACTTAGTTCTACTTACTCTTTAACACATTATGTACCAGTTTTCCCTATTTAATAAAAGGGACTTGTGCTCAACATTAGGTTAAAATACTTTCATTACCACAGCTTTTTTGGAGCTTGATTCTAAATGTGATTCTACATTTGTCATGGCAAAAGAAATGTCCTTTATATACAATCATGATGAGTTGAGATGAGTTGTTACCATGGAACTTTTATTTATAATATCTGATTAAGCTATAGTTCGTCTTGATATAACTCAAAGACTTAGGACTCTGTAGATATACATATATAATGTTTGTGTATGATTTTATCTTTTTCAAAACAAAGGCTCCCTAAATATGGACAACAAATGAGACAAATTGCCAGATAGATCTTCTTTTAGCATTATGTTGTAGGCTATTCACCAGGGAAGACTGATCAGACATGGGTTTAAGCCAACAGGAAGTCTTTATTAGCCAGCCAGTGACTACACTGGGTGTTCTGGATCCTAGTGAAGCCCCAAGCCTTTCTCATGATGAGCTTTTAAGCACAGAAACCATGTTTTGGATTGGCATACTTCAATTAATGAGAACAGTTAGCCAGAAGTAGAACTACAGAAGCCAAAAAGCTAGGTTAGCACATTTAGAGACTTTCACATAAATATGAACTTTGGTGGATTAGAACTTTGTTTTAGTTTTGGAAGGTGATGCTGAGTTTTATAGCTTGAATGGCACGTCCATCATGGAGTCAGTTATGCTAAGGTCTCTGGGCCTACAAAGGACTGGGTCCCTGTTACAATTACATGTTTCTATTAGCTCACCCTAATATCACAAATAAACAAAGGTAAGTACTATCTGTAATACAGAATTACAAATACTAAGTTCTCACTCATTTGTAGAAACTAAAAGTGGATCGCCTCAAAGAACCCAGTGAAGCAGAGATTACTAGCGATAGAAGAGCAGGATTTAAGCACAGAAAGAAGTTTGAAGAGGTCATTCAAGACAGAGTTATGTAGGAGACATTAGTTCTGGTTTTCTAGCATAGTAGAACAATATAAGGTGTATTTGAATATAAGCAAAAAAGAATAACATGTAACTTCTCACCAAACAGAAATGACTAGTGTTGAGGAAATGGAAGTATGTGTTACCTACATTTGATCATTACTTACTGTACAATGTATCAAATTATCATCCAAGAAAAATATACATATATCATGTTCCAATAACTATCTATCATTGACTATAAGAGGACAGGATGTGTTTTATAAGAGAGGAATCCAGGAGCATACCAAAACTGCATTTCATTTTGATCATATAATCAGATTTATCAGAGTGCATCCTTAACAAAAGTGACAATTGTAGGTAATTAGAAGAAACTGAGGAGGGACATATTGAGAGCAGGGTGGTAACAGAAGGTAAGCTTAGGCTCAAGGAACTTGTCAAAGCACTTTCAAATAAATGTTGTGCTTCCTTATTGGCCTTATATGAAATAGACAGAACTGCACACCTTTCATGTAGTTACACATGCACCCATTCACTCAGTGATATTTAACTGAGCACATACTGGATAATGAACACAGTGGCAGGCCATAGAGAACTATTGTAGCTTAAGATACAGCATGTGCCATTGAAAGAGACTGTACTGGGAATTTAGTAAGGTCAAGAAATGTCTGTTGTTTCCTTTCCCAGGGCAGCTCTTGTCAAGCTCACTTGGAGCTTTTTCTTCATTTCCTGGAGGGACCCGGCCAGTGTCAAAGCTGCCAGGAATAAGCAGCAGTTTGCACAATGTGACTCCTGTCTGTTGGAGCAGCTCACGTGCCCAGCTATTTGGAAGGCAATATGGAAGGCAGCTGTGCAAGCCCACAGGACTTGTTTGACCACCCAGGAGCTCTCCCTAGAGGGGAAAGGCTGGAGCTACAGCCCACCTGGCCACTGCAGGACACTGGAAGGTCACAATGGAAAGGCCAGGTGTCTACAAATGATCTCCTTCAGTACTGAACCATGTAGACAGGACTTTTGAGGACACTGGAACATAAAGAAAAACTTTTGGAACTAAGGTTAGGATTTAGTCGTTCCTGTTACTTGGTATCCAAATAAGATTTCAGAGATGGACTATGGGTAGGCATAGAGTTTAGCTCATATAGAAGATCTATAACATAATATGTGTGACTGTGTGCTACTAACATCTGTGATTCAGCCAACTTGTCTGTCAAACAGTATTTTGAAGAACTAAAGGAGAAAAAAATACATCAAGGAATTGGTTTCCTATAATACTCTAATGATCAACAACATTGAATTTAGTATTTTTATTTCCCTCCTCTCTTTCAAGTTGTCAAATTGTCATACATTTTCCTGTCCTTGGGTTCCTGATTAATCTTAATACTACTGAACAACTAAGTGCCTTTTTAAAAACAGGATATAAAAAATGTACAAGAATCTAAAGGGCTTGCTCTTTGTTGCTATGGCCCCTTGGGCTATTGAGGAAGACAAGAAGACACTTGGTATCACTATGTACAAGCTGTGTATCAGGATCTGAAAAGATTTCACAGATTCTACAGCACTCATAGTCACCAGAGTTCAATATGAAATGTTTCCTGAAAGGTCCATGTGTGGATTTTTGCCAAGGCCTTAATCTCCAGCTGATAGTGTTCCTGAGGTGTGATTCAGTTATAAAGGTGTTGACTTCATCAATGGCTTAGGCCACTGAAGAATTCAACCTGAGTGGGCTGTTGGGGGTGGGGCCTGTTGGGAGAGTTTTGTCAGTGGTGGTATGAATCTGAATGATGTATCTTGTCCTCGGCCCCTCCTCTCTCTCTGCTTCCCATCTGTCATAAGGTGAACTATAGCATTCTACTACATTCTTCCTACTGTAATGCCATGCCTCACCACACAGATTCAGAAGGAACAGAGCCAAATGGCCATGTATGGAAATGTTTAAAATAATAAACTGAAACAAATCTTCTACCCTTATGCTGTTCCTTTGAGTGCCTCATTTTGTCTCAGAAGCAAGTAAGGGCTAACATATATGAAATATCTACAAGGCACATATGAAATTGTGCTTTCACTGGTCTCCCAGGTAGCTGTAAATTCAGCCAGAGTGGCAATCAAAATTAACTGTCATATGGCTAGATAAATGAAAGTTAGTTTTAAGTTACACTAATCGTATCATGTTCCTCCAATAATTCAATCTATTTTCTTTTATGTGTAGAGTAAGTGATTAGTATCTGTTTAGGTTTGGCAATTTTTTTTATAATTTGGTCTATACCATAAGGTACTTTAAAACACAGTTCAAATCAGCTTTCTGAAAATAAACCTACTAGTGCTATATAACTAAGTTTTCTCCCTTTTGTTTTACTAGTCATTAACATTTTATTGTACATATATATGTACACACATATGTATATATACATATATATATATATATAATCTTTCCCTCTATATTTTTTAATTTGCACAAATAAGGATCCTATCTTACATGTTAGCATTTCCAGGGCCACATATTGGACCTGTCATATATTAGAAAATTAATGTTGAATAAGTGACGGTGTAAACTACAAAAAATCTGTAGACTGATTTTTTTTTAGTACATTCATAATATGTTGTTAGAAAACAGTGAAAACTGAAAAAAAGAAATGATACACTGGGTGTATGTTAAAGAGATTGTTTATAACACTTTTTAGCTATTGGTCTCCATTTATCTGAGGCAGACAATTGTAGGCAAGGATTATGACATTTATAGGATTCATAATCTTATATTAACATTTAAAGTTATGGACATCCAGAGTCCTCAAAGTTGTGAGAGAAACAAGAGTAACAGTCAAGTTATCATGTAATTAAATGAGATTAAAATTGTCTGTCTTTCTCGACATTCTTCAGAGAAACAGGACTAAAAGAGACTTTATTATCAGGGGCTGGTCATGTAATTCGGGACTTGTTCAGTTCCCAAGGTCTCGTAAGATAGGTCCACAGGATGGGTACCTAGCACTGCCAATGCTGTTCCAGTTCACAAGCCATCCAGATGGGGCCCCTGGAATAGCTGGTGTTTCAGTACAAGTGTGAAAGGAAAAACCCATTCAGGTCCTAGGTCAAAGTCCCATGTCCAGTCACCTATAAGCCATTCTCTCTAAATGGTTAGTGTTTCTGTTTTATTAAGACCTTTTTCTGACTACACGAGGCCCACCCCATGGTGGGGAGGAGTGTGCTGCTTGGCTTTTGTCAACTTGACAAAAACTAGAGTCACCTGCAAAGAGGGCACATCAACTGAAGAACTGCTACCACCAGACTGGCCTGCGGGACTGCCAATGGGGGCATTTTTCTTACATGAATAATTGATGTAGGAAGGTCCATTCCACTCTGGGCTGTCCCACTCATGATCAGGTGGATCAGGTTTGTATAAGAAAACAAGGTGTGCAAGTCAGTGAACATCCCTTCTCCATGGTTTCTGCCTCCGTTCCCACTTACAGATGCTTGTCCTGAGCTCTCAACCTGCCTTTCTTCAGTGCTGGGCTAGAGACTGTAAGCTAAAACAATCTCTCTTTTCCCCCCAAGTTGGCTTTGGTCAGTGCTCTGTCATAGCAACAGAAAACAAACTGGACCAGGAAGACATTCTGTTTGCATCTACCAATTTCAATGTTCAAAACCAACCACAGAATCCCTTACAAAGTTGTTTAATGCAATATCCACACACACAATGGCCAACCAGTTTGACAGCTACAATTATGACAGCACCTGTAGTCTTTGCACACTTGTTGAACTGAACCTTAATAAAACTCCATAAACAAGGATGACAGAAACTATGATAAGCATTATGAAGAAAATGGACTTCCTAAGTTCTGTCTAATGGGAAACAGAAAAGGAGAAGAGGTTTGCTTTGGGAAAGTGAATAGATGTGAGAAAGGGGGACAATGATATAGAGAATTTGTGTGAAGTATAGACCATTGACAGTTTTCCCAGAGCCATTATGGCACATGATCAACCATAGAAAACCATAAAAAAAATTTAGAAAAATAGCTTGTCACCAACCCAAAGGACAACTTCTTAACCACAAGTCCAGTGAGCTGTATGTAATTCTAGTGGAAAACACCAGAAAATGGACAGAACCTTCAATTTCTTTGACATTGTATCACTCGTCAGACTGTACCTTCACCAACTCCTGTAAGACCAGAGACCAGGATGGAGAAAATATGCCATATTTCCAAGATTTGAGTTTTCCCTTGAACAAGAAGAGAGCTCAGTACAGAAGCCATAGACAGGCCTGTGGCATAAGACATGGCATAAGACCTGATCATTTTACTTGCCTGAATTTGAACAGCGTTTCTTACTGAGCCAAGTGCTCATTCATTTTCAAACGTTGACAATGGACCTCTTAAATGATGATTAATATCATACACCTGAAGAACATTGGATTCAGCATCTAAACCCCAACTCCTCCTATACCCAAGCAGAAAAGTTCCAGGTACCTCTTCATAGCTGTGCTTTATTTTCCATGAAAAATGATAAACCAAGATGGATGTACTTGAGCCTTTTGAACACCTCTATAAGCTTCCAGAAATCTGTCCTCCTATGTATTCAGGTAAACAAACATTGCTGTCCACATCCTACAGTAGAGAAATCTTACCTAAAGAAAGTGACCTTATACCTGATCACACCACTATCATCAATACGATGGTCAAGGTAGGAACTGAGTATTCGCTCTGTGATGGGAGGAGTGGATGGTTAGAAATGTCCATCTTCAAATATTTCCAGTTTACTTCACCTTTAATCATATTACAAGTGTTTGGTGAGATTCTTCAGAGGCCGAGACCATGGTATTTATGACTATTCTAAAATAAATGAGCTAAAGGAACATGAAAACTAAATATATCTTCAATGAAAAATAAATGTGTCCAAAAGCTTTTTTGCTGTTTCTCATGCTGGTTCTGCAACTTCTATATTCATTACAATTTTATTACACTTTAAAACATCGGAAAAAATAGGAAGAAAATCAAGTAAAATATCCTGCTGGCCCAGAACAGATCAAGGTTTTGAGCTCAAAACCTTGATTCGAATGCCAGCCATGCCATTTAGTAGGTGTGAGATTTTGAGTTTATTTAAACTGAAAGTTATTTATTCTTCATATGATCAAAATCTTATTGATAAAATGGCATTTTATAGCCTTACCATACATCTTTTAGAATTAAATACTTTATGTAACTTATATATGTAATGCTTATCATTTTCATCACAGACAATGCCTCATAAAAATTATCATTATTGCTTGCTTCTTTTTCCACTAAAGATGGCATGGCTCTGATGAATTGTAAAAAAGATCTTGCCAGATGTGCTCTTTTCAATGATTGACTTTGATCTCAGAGGCAAAGGTCCAGCTTGTGAAGAGCTTTGCCTCGCTTTGGGGAAAGCTACTGGGTTATCTTTGTAAGCGGAATAGCAAAGGCTCCTAGAAAGTGTGAACTGATCTGTGTTATAGATTCCAGTCTTCTTCCTGGCAGTGTTTTGCCAACACAAAGCATTTTCCCACAGGAAAGTCTGTTTGTAAACGCTGTCTCCCCATGGATACTTCTTAATGCCACTTTTCTTTTCTTTTTCTTTTCTTTTATTTTTTGGTTTTTTGAGACAGGGTTTCTCTGTGTAGCTTTGCGCCTTTCCTGGAACTCACTTGGTAGCCCAGGCTGGCCTCGAACTCACAGAGATCTGCCTGGCTCTGCCTCCCAAGTGCTGGGATTAAAGGCGTGCGCCATCACCGCCCGGCGCCACTTCTCTTTTATAAGCACATCAGAAAGCAGAGGAAATATACTCCTTATAAAAAAAATATAGTTCTCTAAATCTATGGTTGGCATGAGGAAACCCCACCATTTTTATAGTTCTTCGTAACATTAGCATGAATAACCTTACTACCAGCTGAGACTTCCTTATGTTTTTGGATGTGAGGACCTTGATGACTGCACTTTATGCAGCATTTTTACATGACGAATTTAGATAAGTGGAGTAAACGATCTGTGGTTGCCAGCGTTAGAGCCAAGTTTGGGGTGGCCATGGCATCTGGGAGGAGGCAGGGACAGAAGCAGGTGAACATGTAGGACTCTGTGGAGATGTTCGTGGGATTGTTCTCAGTCTTGACTGTGATGGTGGATGCCTGAACCTGCACATGTGGTAAGACTGGGTAGTGTGTACACACAGACAAGGGGTAAAGGTAAAGCAAACACAATCTAACTAAAATTGATATGTTTTATCTGTGCCATTTGCTTTGGTTGCAAATCTGTGCCATGGTATGCAGAATGGTGCCACTGGTAGACACCAAGAGGGCATATTCTCAGAATTATTTTCCCACTGCTTTTGGACCTACTCGTATCCCCAGAAGCTTGACTAGAAAAGGTTCTGCTTACTTGTTACTTCTCTACTAGGCTGCCTGATAGCTCTACTAGATAGAGAATATTTTTAGGCCATTTCATACGTTAATAATATCTTGAGCTCTGTATGATACAAGATAACAGTGTTTTTTGCTTTTACCAAAGCTTTCAACTAATAAACAACCACTTTCTGCTCTTAAGACAAACACATTAGGTAAATATGAGGAAAATATTCTCCCTGAAGAACAGGAGAAGTTTGAGGAAGCTTGATGCGGTCCTTTCCTGAGTGTGTCTAGGGGGAAGGGCGCAGTCACTTGGATTTACCAGGACACCTAGAGCAGCTTGCCTGGCAGGCTGCCACCAACGACGACAATCGTTTACAACCAGTCTGGGATCAATTAAGGAAAAGTGAACTTCTAACCTTCATATACTGTCACAGCCGAGGTCTGGCCTGGCTGATCTCTAAGCTCCCAGGGGTTAATCACAGCCCTCCCTGGTTGACAGGGTCTCCTTCTTTTCTGCCCTAACACATCAGGTTGTTTCCTCTGATGCCCCAGAGAGGAGAAAGTTCCTGTTCTCTCTATTTTTATGGCAGAAGGGAAAAAAGACAAGACTAGGCTTATTCACAAATAGTTGCCCATTATTCACAAATAGTTGACTCAGGCAGTGGCTGGAAGTTAATGGTTATCCCACACCTTTTTATCAAACACTTATCTGATATAAACTTTAAAAGGCATTTTCAGCTCATATGTCTGGACCTTTTCACCAGAAAATAAATCAATCCTCAGTATGAGTACTTACGATGAATCAAATATTTTCTTCTTATCTCTCCCTCCCTCCCTCTCTCCTTCCCTCCTTCCCTCTCTCTCCTTCTGCCTCTCTCTGTATGTATCTCTCTTTCTCTGTCTCTGTCTCTCTCTCTGTATATCTAGACATATTTATGCTTCAAATATTCTATATACAAGATGGTATTTTTAGTGCCTACTTAGTAGACTGGGGTATTGTGACACACATACCCACTAAAAGACAAAACTGCATGTCCATGTGGCCAATGAAAGCCTACCCATTGTGGTCAAAACACAACTTGTCCCAAGTCTACTATTTCTTTGGACTACCTATTCATCATGAAGAGGCATACAATCAACAGCAAGGCAGCCATCCTGGTCTGAATCGTATTCCATTTTTTTTTTTTTTTTTTGTATTTAAAAAACCTAAAAGACTTTTTCACGGCTCACTGATCTTTACCAATCTATGAGAGAAGTACCGGATCTAGTTTAAAAATCAAGTAAGGGCTTTGAATGGGAGGTTGTGTGGCAAGTGGTAAATGCTGTCTTCTCAGGTTTGTCTTTGAAACCTGGGTTCTAGGTTGTGGATGTATTATTGGGCCCTTTATTTCTGGCTAAACTTTGTCTCAGTGAGAATTTAAGACAGGATTGAAGCTGACTGTCAATTAAGCTGTTGAAATAGAGCTTGTTCGTCAGTCAAATGGAGTCTGCATCGTCTGTCTCGGTAGGCTGATGTGAAATGTTGCTGGTGAAATGTCCTCGTTAAACTAGAACACACTCTCAGCTGCCACTGTCATGTTCCTCAGCTTGCTTTTTAACGTTTGGGGAACAATACCACAATGGGAAGTTCGCTGGTCTCACAATTTTGGATCATGATCTATTCAAATAATTTCATTTATTTTCATGTATTAATCCACTCAATAATTTACTCCACAACTGATGAATGGTCATTAAGTAAACAGCTATGGTACCCTGTACTCTGTAGAAAATGTGAAGTGCTAACATTAGGCAGAACTATTCCCTACCAAACTGTAATTTTGCACCATTTCACCATAGCATCTCATGCTTAGCCATAGCCAGTACTTAGTTGTACTAACGAAATGTGGAATAATTGTAAGGCTTAGTCCTTTTACATTAGAAACTTATAATGTGGTCAAAGATAATGAGAGAGCAAAGATCAGGACATTTTAGTTTGATGGGTAAGAGGTATCCAGCCTACTCCATGGGAATAGTGAGGTTACCCCAGGTGATTGTTTATTAGCATGGATCTTCCACTTTAACTGCCAGTGTGCCCAGACTCCATGGGCTAGACTGAGACTCAAGAAACTGGTTTTTAACAATCCCCAGTGGCAATGCTTAAGATTGGGTCAGTGTGACTGACAGTGCAGCAGAAGAATGAGCTTCTATAAGCTTGAGTACAGTTGTTGGAGAAGTTGAGAAAGAAGGTTCGAATGAGTATAAATGCCTTTCTTATTTGCACACTCCTCTCTGGCAAAGCAATCTTCCAGAGACTAGCGTGGAAAGAAAAAAATCTCCAGAATAGAAATAAGTTTATATATGAAGGGCCAGAAATTCATTACTATGTCATAAAAATTATTATAGATGGGAGTTCAGCAGTTAAGAGCACTTGTTGCTCTTACAGAAGACTTGGGTTTGGTTCCTAGCACCTTCATGGCAGCTTGCAACAGTCTGTAACTCCAGTTCCAGAGGATCTAATGATGTCTTCTGTTCTTTTCATTCATCAAGAAGACATGTGGCACTCAGACAGACACACAGACGAAACACTCATACATATATAGTAAATAAATCTAAAAAATTTTTATTGATACAGGTGATTATTTACCATAGTTCTGTCCTTCACCAGCATCTGTGTGTTCTACCTCTCCCCTCCTCTCTTTACTCTCTTACTCTCTCGCTTACTAAACTAGGCTGTGTGCCAGGCTGTGCCTATTCATTCTAAATCTTATGGACCTCAGGAGCTTTACATGAAGTGAGCTAATTAAACCAATTACTGTAAAAATAATGACTGTAATAGAGTAATGCAGAGAAGTCTCCAAGTTAAGTCAACCACTAATGGATGACCTTGCAAAATCACTTAGCAGCTCTATCAGCATTCTCTGCCAAGCTAGACTGAATGGATAAATGAGTCTAAAACCCATGAATATTCTGTATGTGTTGCTCTAAAACTGCTAACAGCAAAGATTTGTTTGCAAAACAAAACTGAACACATTCTCAGCAATCTTACAGGTACCATCTTATATCCACACTGCAGAGGACAATGGAGTTCCTGGCATCTTTGAAAGTAACCATCATCCCTCTCTAGGCAGATACATACTCTCTAGGGCTATTTCCACGATAACATTTATTTTAGAAATGATATACTTAGTCTGTTCTGAAAATACAGCTTCACTGCATCAGCAGCTGGCCTGGTGAATTGTTGTTTGGGCTTATAATTATAGCTATTTAATTGCTGGACAATCTTATAACAGTTTTTAAAGAAGCCGTTTGCACACACACAGTCATTTCAAGCTTGTTTCTTGTCCTTATCCCTTTTCATCTTTAAAAGAAAACTTAGAATAATCCTATTCTATCCTCAAACCCCAGAGTACAATTAGTCTGTCCCACTGTAGTCCCCAATTCAACAGGTCCAGGAGACTCCCTTTTAGCTGAAGTGAGGGGCCACTGCCATGATTTGTTTTAGCTTGATAAACACAGAGGGCTGTTTTGTTCTGAGACTTCTTTTCCTCCACTTGTAAAGGGGTGTTTATTTCCAGCTGTGGGGAATTACTCACAGGAGATTTAAACAGTGAAGAAAGAAAACATCCTCTTTTCTTCTTGGATCCACCCAGCCCACCAAGGATTACAGACTTAGCCAATGGAAAGATCCACCTCGGTTCACTGCAAATGCCCCTTGAAAGAGAGCTACCATGTCTGAAAGGACTTACAACATGCCATTAACAGTATCTGGATGCTTCCACGTCTTTTCTTCTTGGGTTAGATACTGATAGGGCTAGAGCCAGGATGACCAGGCTGGTATTAAAAAAAAAAATCTAATCTGGAAAAAAATGTGACCTTTGTATGAAATCATAAACTCTACTATAAATACTACAGGGTCTTTAGTCTCCCTTTTAGCCAATGAGAAAAATCCAAGTTTTCTTAGTTTAATTTTACGTGAGTGGTGGTTAAAGAATCTTTCTCTTTTTGCCGGGCGGTGGTGGCGCACGCCTTTAATCCCAGCACTCGGGAGGCAGAGCCAGGCGGATCTCTGTGAGTTCGAGGCCAGCCTGGACTACCAAGTGAGTTCCAGGAAAGGCGCAAAGCTACACAGAGAAACCCTGTCTCGAAAAACCAAAAAAAAAAAAAAAAAAGAATCTTTCTCTTTTTATCTTGTAATAAGATTAAATGCATTTAATTTTTTGGTAAAACTTTTATTGTAAGTATACAACAGTATATAAAGTGCAAAACATATCTGTAGATCTCTGATATATTAATATCAAATGCATGACTATATACAATTCATCCTCCAGGCAGAGAATGGAGGTAGAGGAGACTGTGGCTGAGGTCTAGTAATAAATAAATACAGAAGTAGAGATGATCCATTACAGTATATTCTACCACCAAAACCACAGTACATTTTAGTACAACAAAACACCCTGTCAAAGAAATGCAGAATGGTCTCTTTTATATCAACCATAAAAATCTATATGGGACATTCCTTAGGATTACTTTAAACATTACTACACC
This sequence comes from Peromyscus maniculatus bairdii, assembly GCF_049852395.1. Lineage (NCBI taxonomy): Eukaryota > Metazoa > Chordata > Mammalia > Rodentia > Cricetidae > Peromyscus > Peromyscus maniculatus. The sequence goes on along the minus strand of NC_134871.1, from coordinate 7,074,159 downwards.
ATCTTATATATATGACAAAGCTTCTATCAATTACCTGCAATTGTTCTTACAATATTTCTTGCAATATATTACACCAATATTGGATTAATTTTAAATAGTTATGGAATCACTAGTTAAGGTTGAGTTGACATCAAATGTAATTAATAATATTGTTGGTAGAGAGCCCAGAAGTAGTTCAGATTCTCTACAGTCCTCCATTTAGAATGTCAACAAACAGTTGTTCTTTAACTGTTTACATCACATGCTTTTGAAAAGCAAAAGTATATGCATTTGAAGGCACGTGTATATAGTTTTAGAAACTCATTTATAAAAATAAAATTTACTACTATCATGAAAAAAAAATGTTTGCTTAGGCCCATTACCTAGTGGGTAACACAGAAAGACAAAATTTAGGGGATTTTTTGTTTTTTTTTTTTTTTATTTTTTGTGACAGGGTTTCTCTGTGTAGCTTTGCACCTTTCTTGGAACTCGCTATGGAGACCAGGCTGGCCTCGAACTCACAGAGATCTGCCTGCCTCTGCCTCCCGAATGCTAGGATTAAAAGCCTGCGCCACCACCACCCGGCCAAAATTTTAGAAGGAACTGAAATGACACCTTTAGATCTTCTTTGACTCTTCTGCATTAAGAGCTAAATGACTTTAAGAAGCGATTATTCCCCCTTTCTTTTCCTTCTCCCATCCCAACCTTCCTTTGCCCTTCATTTCCTTATGAAATGTTTTCATATTTTATCTTACGTATTTATTTTGTGTGTATCCACTCCATGGCAACTAATTTTCATTACAAAATATGAATATGTGCAACACAAAACAAGGATAAAAATTTGGAATTACCCTAACATGAACATGCATTACATATACATATAGAGATGTCACACTATACCCCATAAATGTGTATCATTTGTAAACATAATTAAAATTTAGAATATCTTCTGAATGGAATGAGTGAATTCAGTTATGTGTCTTAATTGTAGAAAACGAGAAAATTAGCACCTTCCCTCAGAGGGAGGATCTAGAACAGGAACAACCAGATTTTTGTTATGTTAAACTGTCCACTGTCTTATCAATATCTGTGGGAACCCTGCCCTGGGATGATGAGTGTCCACAAGTGACTCTATATCCAACTTTGTCTTCTTTGGAGTCTTTTGAGTTTCTGAGCATAGTTAGAAAGGGTACTAGAAGAAAGCCAACTAGAAGTAGATGTTAAAACATGATTTTTCTGTGATCCACGGGATTAAAAACTGTCCATTCATGTTTAGAAAATGTACACTATTTACCCCAACCTTGCAGCTGTTATATTCTCTTGGGAAAATACAACATGAGTCCTTTCCATGCCAGGTTTTCTTGATTGCCCAACTTTAGTGATTCAGAGGCAGAATCCCAGAATAGACATTTATAAAGGCAAAGACGAGAAGAAGCAGAGCCTCAGACCTGGGCCTGGTGCTCACTCTTGCCAGTATTTGAACTTCAGCTCTGTCAATTCTTCTTATCCTTAGCTTGTCAGCTTCCACAGAGAGATTCTTGCTCCAGATTAAATCATCACAGGCATTTCTCTACAATACTCTATGTTTTGTAGCCACAAGTGGCTCTTTCCAAAGACAGAATAATGGAAGCCCCAATCAAATAATTAAGCCAGAAAACTTAAGCTACCAGATAAAAAGAGAGGAAGGGAGAAGAGAAAATACATTTTCCCAGGAATGCTCACACCATTACAAAGCGGGTTTTCTTTGAATAGAGTTTAGATTTGCCAACAGGCTATTAGGATATAAGACTCCACACACAATTCCCCAAGAAAGGATCTGAGGTTTGCTATAATTTTCTCGTTTTCCCATAGATGGTTTGAGCCAAGAGGAAGGGGTGAGAGTGGGCAAAAGATTGTGGGAGCAGGAAAAAAAATACTTTCTGGATCTTGTCCAGTTGTCTTCAAAGGATAACCTCTTCCAAACAGAGCAAACCTTCAGGAGGAGATTATGCAAAGTGCCTGCCTTCCAACACTCCTGAGACCCTGCCACCCCAGTCCTTTCAGATTTGAGGATTAAGAAAATGAGAGGAATGAAAGCTTGTATTTATTCATGGTCCATGTCAATAATTATTCTTCTGGACTGTTCTGGGCTGGATTCTGTGGCTTTATTGGTGGTGTGATCATTGCTGTAACATTGTTAGGGGTGGTATGCCTCTGTATTATCTGATAATTCTGTTGCTTATTTTTCTACAAGGACACTCAGTTGTGTAAGCCCTGGCGAGATTTCCTTAGCCGAATGATGGAAATCGGAGTTGGAAAAGACCTATTATGTCATTTTATCCTAACTCTTGCCAGTGACTGTGTTGCCGCTAATAAGCTAGATAAAGCGTCCGCCCCTTCCTTTGGGAGATTAGCTTCTACAATCCAGTTAATTCACACTGCCAACACATTTTCTCTGACATTTAATTCACAATTAACAGCATTGTTTTTCTTAATTCAATTCTCAAAAAAATTAAGTCTTTATTTTCTTATGGTTTTCAAACTTTAATCCACTGATAACCTCATTTTCTTTTTTCTCCCTAAATTCATTTGTTTATTTCATTTATGTCCTTCTAGAGTGATTTCCATTTAGTTCAATGTTTAATAATGGAGTTCAACCATTATTCTTTGTATGACTCCATAGATCTTTGCTAAAAAGATAACGAAGGCTTTCCATTTCCCAAGTTGGCCTACTTTATTAATGAGGCAAATACAATGGGATTAAACAGATAATCAAAATGCTTTCAATTTTTGTTTCCCAAAATTTAGTCTTTCTCCAGTATCTTGTTCCTATCGGTTGTGTTTGTGTGTGTGTGTGTGTGTGTGTGTGTGTGTGTGTGTGTGTGTGTGTGTATGTATGTTGGGGGGGAGAGAGAGGCAGGCAGACAGATAGACAGGCAAACAGAGACAGACAGAGAAAATATGTGTTTACATGTGTCAGAGTTTCTGCTGTGAAAATTCTGGCTACAATCATCAGACATTATAAGGCAAACAAAGATAAGAGATAGGCAGGGATAAAACCACACTACTACTACTGGGCTTGAGAAGTGATGGCATGTGGCCACCCATTAGGAAACCTCATTTGTGGAAGAGATGAGCCCATCTCAGGGGGAGGGGAACCCTGGTAGTCTGCCCAGGGCATCCAGGCTATACATCCTCAAGTGGGCATCTCTATGAAGCAAGGCTCCTCCCTCCTTGAGCTTCCTTTCTTTGTTGCCGAAGTCCATGGTTTCATTCCTGCATTTCTTTTCTCCCTCCTCTCCCTGGCATTGCTTTGGCCAACACATCACATTTCCCTGTCCAGTTAACTATGTAGCAACCGCCTCCTCCTCGTAATGTCCTCCTAGCCTGCTTGTCTAAGGGAGGAGCCCATTTCTTGGTTCCACCCTCTGACTAAGCTCCCTCTCTTGTGGCTCTTCCTTCCCTGAGGAACCAGAAGCAGCTCCTGCCCAAACTCTTACTTTTATTCTTACCAATTTAGTGGTCAAGATACCCTGTCTATCCATTCAAGTTTAAATTCAGCTCTGTCGGGTCACTGTTCTGCACTATTAAAGTAGTCTGCATGATTCTTTCAGGGAATTTCATAAAGAATTACCTCTTACAATAAACAGACAAATAAGCTCCCATGAAACTCCTGTCTTCAATAACTGTACTGCCACCATGTTGGGCTTTCTTTGGTGCCATTGCTTGTACTGAGACTATTTCTTTTTCCTGATTTTAGGGTCTTTAATCTACTTTCCTGAATTTAGAAATTGCCCGTGGGAAGTTAGACTCCACAACTAAACTTCACTCTTTCCCATATATTTGCACCTATCATCTTTCCCCCCAAATTGTGAGCCTCTATTGTTCATTTGCTGTATTATTTGGAATATTTAAACTCTATGGTGCTTTAATATAGGACTTGAATGTGATGATATATTGTGGACCTTGATAAACTTATCTGAGGATCAGAGGATGGAGCCAGCCACCGAATTAGACACAGAGGTCAAGCAGTGGTGGCACACATCCTTAATCCTAACACTCGGGAGGCAGAGATCCATCTGGATCTCTGTGAGTTCAAGGCCACAATGGGAACAGAGCCAGGTGTGGTGGTACACACCTTAATCCTAGCACTTGAAATATCATGTCTTTGCTTGGGAAGGACACAGGCCTTTAATCCAGGAAATAATATGGCAGGACAAAGAAAAGTAAATAAGGTGTGAGGAAACAGGAACTCATGCACTTGAGGCTGAGGATTTCATAGAGGTAAGAACATGGTTGGCTTTTTCTGTTTTTCTAATCTTTCAGCTTTCACTCCAATATATGATCGGGTTTTTTTAAAATTGGTAACTATGGGGGTTCAGCCCCTCAATAGTCCCCTCCCAGGGTCTGGGAAGAATCTACAACCAGTTGATAATTAATCTTTGAAGAAAGAAAATGAATCTATGTACATGAAATTCCTTAGTCCATACACTTTATTATTCTGTCAGTTCTCTGTCTACAAGTTTATACTCTGCTCTCATTTTTAGTTCCTTTTTTGTCCAATTTCTCTTTACATTTATCTGTTGTCTCCTCTAGGTTCTATCTTAATTTTTTCATCTAGTTCTGCTCCTTCTAGGTTCTCATCCATCTAGTTCTTTCCCATATCAGCTCCTCTCCCATCTCCTTTTCTCTCATCTTGTTCTTCCTCATCTTGTTCGTCTGTATCTGGATCTTCCTCATCTTTCATCTCGTTCCTCTAGTACTCTTTTCTAGCCCTTCAGTCTAGTTCTTCCCCATCTCAGTTTATTCCTCTCAAGTTCTTACCCATCTAGTTCTTCCATTCTCTTTTCTCTTTTCTGTTCTTGTGCCCTGGAAGTCCTGGTATATATACACTTACAAGCAGTATTCCCTTAGAAGTGCAAGCCAGGCTTCCAGGGTCAAAGGGAGGGGTGATAAGAATCACACAGAGGTGCAATAACCATTAATTATCATTTGCAACACCAAAGGGAGGTGACCAATGAGGAAATGAATTAACTAAAGGTTAAATTCGGGTAATATCTAAGAAGAGGAATCTTATGTGCACAACTATAATCTTAAATGTGATTGGTAGAAAATGTTAAGACTCTATAAGTTGCTAGGTCAATGGAAGAAAATAAAATTGTCTCCTTTTTTCCTGTGGTTCCTATCTGTCCAAGCTATCTGCCATTTTTCTGCAGGATGGGCGAAAGTGTGCTTTGTTGCTAGGCAACTTGTGTACAGCTAGATGCCTCTGGTGATAGTTAGAGATCTGGAGCTAGAGGTAAGATTTGGGAAAGGAGGAAGTTAAGCTTAATTGGCACATCTTCCAGGCCTTCTCAAATGGTGGCCTGGTTGCTTAAGTCTGTTCTTAGAGAGTACAGAGGTATCTCTGATAAGGTACTTTCCTCCATCTGGAGATGGACCTGGCTGGGTGCTGCCAATGATGATAATTACAGGGAGGCTTGAACTGGGGTTCGGGCTGAGCATAGCTGTTAGAGCAGAAAGTTATGTAAATATTCCTACAAGTGGGTAGGTAAGGAATTAGAGGTCTATAAAGTTAGTAAGGCTGTAAGAAAGAAGGGTCCGAGCTAAATTGTGTAAAGCTATTACTTAATGTTCACCTGACCTAGGCAGTGTCTCCTTGTGTAATTTACCTTAAATCAGGAGACTTGCATGTGCACTGTTATTACAGTTAGTCCTTGAAAGTGGCTAAGGGAGATGACTGAGGAAGCTTTTCCTGAGGCTGTTCTCCAAACACCTTGCATGTTTATGTCCAGAGAGTGATCAGTCCATACTGTTAGCCCTTCTTAGGGAAAAATCAATTGGGAAAACTATGAAGGCACACATGATTTTCATAACAGAATACAGCTGATATATAACAAGCCAAGTAACACCAAAAGCTCCTTGGAATTTGGCTTCCTTTGGAGGAATTCCCTGATCCCTCCAGGTAGTGACTTTGTCATAACCAGCTGAGTTCTTATGATATATTCCTGAGGCCTGCAGCAGTTTCTTAGAAGACCTTTAAAGATTCGTGTTACACTTGATGATTGCTTACCTCTAATGTGCCTATTATGTTACAGATACTCAAACATATTAACAAACACAATGACAAAAAGTGGAAGTTGACAACATCAGTCAACACATTACTAGTAATCAATTAATTGTCCTGGTGATATTGGCTTTTATATTCATACCTGTGATCAAATAATTTGTTTTATATTAGAAAATTGTCACTTGATTATCTATGTCCGATATTGTATCTGTAGTTTAATGGCTTTAGGTAAAGGTATTATTTTTCCTTCAAAGGAGGCTTTATTGGTGAAAACCAATGGAACCAATATCACCGAGAAAGGGGACAGGTGTGTGAACAGTGATTAGAAGCCACAAGAACAATCACCAGACCGAAGCAATTCTGTCATGCTGTTCATTGACCTGTCCTACAGTTTTCTGATGCTACTGGAATCTCTAGAGATCATCACCAGCTCCTTCTGCAGGAACCTCATAACAACTGTCATGTACAAAGACCTCTATACCTCTATCAGTGTCCTGGGTTATCAAGATGCTGGACCAAGGGCTGACTGGGTAATCTGTCCCTGGAGGAGACAATTTCACATTTTATTCACATACATTTTGAGATAGAGAACTTTACCTCTCAATGCTCCATCTAGAGAATATTTTCCATAGGTCAGGCAGGAGAGGAGTTAAATGATCGGTGTCTTAGTTACCTTTCTATTGCCTTTGACCAAATACCATGATCAAGGCAACTCATGAAAGGAAACATTCAATAGAGGCTTGTAGTCTCAAGGTTGAGTCAATGACCACCATAGTGGGAAGCATGACAATAGGCAGGCAGGCCAGCATGGCTTTGGAGCAACAGCTAAGATCTTACATCTTTATTTGCAAGCATAAGACAGAGAGAAAGAGAGAGCTTACTGGAAATGGTGTGGGTTTTTCTGTCATTCTCAAACAGTTCCACCAACTGGGGACCAAATATTTAAATATATGAGTCTATGGGAGTCATTCTCATTTAAACCACCACACTAGACAAGTAACCAATCAACCAAATCAACATATCAGTCAAAAACTATTGCTAAACTTATAGCCATGTCAAATGTTCTGACATTGAAACACATTGTCATCTACAAAGTTCAGAACCATGGAGTTGAGTTACCAAAAACCATTTCATTAAGTTTTTAGTTCATTTACTGTTTTGTGCTGGGCAACATTTGTAGCTATCCTAAAGTACATGTTGCCTGTAGGCTGCAGGTTGAACATACCTACCAGGATATGGGGACAGACTGAGGTGTGAAACAATCAATGCCTTGCTTCTTCCTATTTGAACTTTCACATTATTAATCCTGTGAGATTTTTCTCCTAAAAGTCTATGTTTCTAGAATTTATTTATTTTGAAGGGTTTAAATTGATCTGTTGAATTAATCTCTTTCTTATAACACTGGTTGTTGCAACACAGCTTTATGCTGAGTCCCTAGAAGCAGAGTTTGAGACTCATTTTTTTTTGTGAAAGCAATGCATTAGCATAATCACCCACCAGGGAAAAAGCAGAGCAGTATAGAGAAAGGGAAAGTGTTGGGCAAGAACACAGTTCTTAAACACAGTTAAGATGTGGCCTTGGCAAGATCCAGGGGAAAGCCCTTTTAATCATTAACTCATAGCTAGGTTGTCCTTTTGAGGCAAGAAGGTAATCCTTTATCTACCATATTAACCAGATGTTGCCTTTGGATGGCCCGTAGAGGTTGAGCAGATCTCTCCAAGTGAAGTAGCTGACATCTGGGGTTGCCTGACCCACAGAAAGTGGGCATCTGTGAGCCATTAGCAGCTGGCTCTCACAGAAGCTGGTTTTGGATTAGACCAGAATGGTAAAGGAAAACCTAGAGAGCCACTCCATCATTTAAAATCGAAGCCACTGAACTCCACTGATTTCAGTAATGAGTTATTTGTCTTTCCTCCCTGACCCTACATGCACATAATTTAGAAAAAGGAGAATTAATCTGAAATAATCCCTTGGCTCTCCTTTTTTTACTTTCTCGGGATATGACAAAAAATGTGGCTATAACGTTCACCATATGGCTAGAATAGCCACAAATCAGATAAGTATGGGGCAGAAGACTTTGCCTAGCAGCCTCAAACACAAAGATACTTAGTAACACTCAGACCTCCTTCTAGTTTAGGACTGTGTGGTCCCCTTCCAATGTTAAGTTTTACTTGTATGTGACTATGCCAAGTACTGAACTGTGATATCTTCCTGAAATGTCAATTAGTTGCAGAACATAGACCTTTAAACACTGGCATTTCTAATTCTTTTTTTTTTTGAGGAAAGAATTCCAATGATGATTTATTAATAACAAAATAACCACGATCATTGTTTTTAAATGTCCCTTCTTTTTTAATTATCTCAAGTATGTAGTACAGTATAAGTAATTATTATTATTTTCTGTAATCTTTGAAGAAACAGATGCATAGAAAAGTGTATACCTTATCTAGTGGCACACAGCTAGCATGAAACAAAGTAGGTATGAGTTTTGGATTTTTTTTTTCATTATTTTTGGGTGTGTCAAAATGATCTCAGCATCTCACAGCTGATTGTGTTTACTGTGGCTCTGAATTGAAGGGTCAGTGGAGTCAATAGTTTTCATCATAAGTTTCTTGTTTTCTCCTCTATGTGTTGAAATCTCAAATTCTGGTAATGTCCTGCCTTTTAGACCTAAGATGCTTCAAATGCGCCACTGCCAGTAGAACGAGCTCACAGCTGAAACTGCACTGAAATCAGCTTGTTTACTCGGGTCCCTTGAGGCTCGCTATCATAAACAAATATGAGTGGTCTAGACAATAAAATAAATATAATAAAGTGATTGACCCGAGGGAAATAAACTTAAATTAACTTATAGCATACCTTTCATGTTGGAGCACAATGCTTCTATGTTGCTTTTCCACAGCTGTGATAAAATGCCAAGACCCAAAGCAACTTAGGGAAGGATGAGTTTATTTTTGGATTATGGGTCCAGAGTGAGGGGCCATAATGGCAGATGAAGCATGGCAGCAGGCAGCCAGAGGAGGAGGCCTAGAGATCACGTCTCACTCCCAAACAGGAAGAAGAGAGAGGGACCTAGAAGTAGGGCTAGACTTTAAACTCTCAACACCCAACTCCAGTGACTTACTTTTTCTAGCAAAGCCTGACCTCCTAAAAGTTTCATAACCACCCAGGAAACAGTGGCATCAACTGGTATAAAGTGATTAAGTAATGAGCCTATGAGGGACGTTTCTTATGTAAACTACCATAGCAGTGACAATGCCCCGGGTACTTCCACCAACAGAGGCCAGTTTGCCACTGCCTTTGGTTTGCTTCCCGTCTCTCTTTCTCTTTGCTTGTAGAGACTACATCCTAACTCCTGGGTTTATACGCATTGTGTAATACAGGCAACTTTACGATTCTGTCCACTACACCTCTGCTGATTGGTCTAAAAGTGAAACAGGAACGACATGCAGGACCATCATTTCTTCCCTAGAAATTTCACATTTAAAGAAGGAGTCAATTTCTTCTGAATTCTTGAGATTTCTGAGAACATCAGCCCTCAAATGGCTGTCATCTTAGTTTTAACTTTATAATGCTAGTTACGTTGAGAGAACACAGCTCTATGGGGAGAAAAGGAAGAACAAAATGATAATGTAAGGGTTTGAATTCACTTGTATAAAATCACTGACTATTTTTATTCAGCAGATTGGTTAGCTGGTATATATTACTTCATTATTTTTTGAGGTAACCTAAGATTACTGTTTAATCTTGTGTTGTGCTTGATACATATATGGTACCACCAATTAACACAGAAACCTCTTTAAACATAGGTTATTATGATTATCATGTAACTATAAATATTAGAACCAAGGCAGTTGATGTCATTGGCCAAGTCTTGTATCAGTAGTCATTAGAGAACATCTGTGAATTCTAATCAAAATAATTGGTTCAATGGCATTATCCTCAGCATAATTCTGAATTATTTAAAAATGCAATAGTTCATTGCTAAGATGTCTGGATAAGAATGGCAACAGAGATTTTACGAATGTGAAAATGTGTATACCTTAGCTCATACTCGTTTGGGAGCCTCTGGGGCCTCCCTGAGTAAAGATTGAAAGAAAAGTAATCCAGGCCTGGAAATGAAGTACTTTGTCTTAAAGAATAAATAAATAAATAAATAAATAAATAAATAAATAAATCAAAAACAAACAAACAAGCAAAAAACATGTGTTCTGGAAGCAGCATTATTTACTCATGTGGGATACCTCTGTTCAAACTCTTGTTTTAAATCATCTTACAAGATAATGGTATTTCAAAGACTTCTTTATACATTCTTAATTTTGTTTAGCTGACCCCTCCCCTTTATTTCCCTCACCCTCTGTTCCCATCTCCACTTATTCAAGTATCTTCCCTTCCTCTGTCCTTTCATAACACATGTTGTCTTCGAGTTTTACTGCTGCAAAGAGACACCATGACCAGAGCAACCCCTGTAAATGAAAGCATTTAATTGGGGTGGCTCACTTACAATTTTAGAAGTTCTGTCCACTGTCATCATGGCAGGGAGTACGGCAGTATGCAGGCAGACATGGTACTGGAGAAAAAGCTGGGAGACCAACATCTTACAGGTAACAGGAAATCAACTGAGAGTCACACTAAACAAAGCTTGAGCAAAAGAAGCCTCAAAGCTCACCCTCACAGTGACACACTTCCTCCAACAGGCTATACCCACTCAAACAAAGCCACACCTCCTAATAGTGCCACTCTCTTTGGGGGCCATTTCTTTCAAACCACTACACATGTGTTCTGCTATCTCATTTTGTTATGTTTTACTTGGGTTGTAAAATCACAGGTTCCCATGAAGCTTTTTCATACACACTTCATTTTGGTAAGTTCTTCCCCTGTTGCCTTGCTTCCTATAACTCCACTATCTGGATGAATCTTTTTACATCAGCATTCTCCCTCTCTACTTTCATTTCAACTATAATCTATTGCTCATGCGTCAAGTGATCCATCACCTGCCCATGCATTATTAGTTTCCTAGCTCCCATATGCACTCCAGACGAAACACACACACAAAAAAAGGTTTATGAAACTAGCACTTACACGTGAGAGACCATGTAAATTTGTCTTTGGGGCCTGGGTGACTTATGTCTATATTTTAAGTTTCACCCATTTACTCATAAGTTGCATTTTCTTTAGAGCTGAGCAGTATTGCATTGTGCAAGTGGACTGAGTTTTCATTATCTGTTCAATTGGTGGATATCTATGTTTATTCTGTGTCCTAGCTATTGTGAATAAATCAGCAATGAACATGGATGTCTGATTATCTCTGTAGTAAGGGTTCAAATCCATTGGATAAATGCCTGGGAGTGGTATAACAGGATCATGAGGCACTGATATTTCTAGTTTTTCAAAAAACCTTCCAGACTTATTTCCAAAGCAGTTGCACTAGTTTATATTCCTACCAATAGTGTATTAGAGTTCCCTGTTTACAGCATCCACACCAGCCCGAGTTTTCACTGTAGACATATTTTGTTTCCTTGGCTATTTTTCAGATATTTTATTTTTTAAAGGGTGTTGTGAAATCTATCGTTTTTCTAATTTCACTCTTTTTCAGAATCTTTACCATTGGTATAGAGGAAATGCTACTGATGTTTGTGTGTTAATTTTGTATCTTGTCACGTTGGTGAAATTATTTATTAGCTTCAAAAGGTTTTTGGTGGAATCTTTAGGTTTCACATGCAATGAATCACATCCTCTGAAAATAGGAACTCTTGGGCATATACCCAAGAAATGCTCAATCATACCACAAGAGCACTTGCTCAGCTATGTTCATATCAGCATTGTTTGTAATAGCGAAAACCTGGAAACAACCTAGATGCCCTTCAACTGAAGAATGGATAAATAAATTGTGGCACATATACACAATGGAATACTACTCAGCAGAGAAAAACAATGATATCATGAGGTTTGCAGGCAAATGGATGGATCTAGAAAAAATCATCCTGAGTGAGGTAACCCAGACTCAGAGAGACAAATATGGTATGTACTCACTCATAGGAAGATGCTAGATGTGGAACAAGGATGACTGGACTGCTACTCACATCACCAGTGAGACTACCTGGAAAACAGGACCCCAAGAAAGACACGAGGATTGCCCAATGATGGAGAAATGGCTGAGATCTACATGAACAACCTGGACATGAGTGGGAGCAATGAAGGGCGAGGGTTGAGGGAAAGAGAGCGGGAGATCCCAGCTGGATCAAGAACAGAGAGGGAGAACAAGGAATAGGAGACCATGGTATAAAGACCACATGAGAAAAGGAAGAAACAAAGTGCTAAAGAGGCCCACAGAAATCCACAAAGATACCCCCACAAAAGACTGCTGGCAATGGCCGAGAGACAGCCGGGACTGACCTACTCTGGTGATGGGATGGCCAAACACCCTAGTAGTCGTGCCAGAAACCCCATCCAAGGACTGAGGAATCTGGATGCAGAGATCCATGGCTAGGCCCCGGGTGGAGTGCCAGGAGTCTAATTAGTGAGAAAGAGGAGGGTTTATATGAGCGAGAATTGTTGAAACCAAGGTTGGATAAAGCACAGGGACAAATAACCAAATGAATGGAAACACATGAACTATGAACCAAAGGCTGAGGGTCCCCCAACTGGATCAGGCCCTCTGAATAGGTGAGACAGACATTTGGCTTGATCTGTTTGGGAGGCATCTAGGCAGTGGTACCAGGTCCTGGGCTCATTGCATGAGTTAGCTGTTTGAAACCTGGGACTTATGCAGGGATACTTGGCTCAATCTGGGAGGAGGGGACCGGACCTGCCTGGACTGAGTCTGTCAGGTCGATCTCAGCCCTTGGGGGAGGCCTTGCTCTGGAGGAGGTGGGAATGGGGGGTGGAATGGGGGGAGGAGAGGGGAGCAGGAAGGGGGAGAACAAGGGAATCTGTGGCTGTTATGTATAACTGAATAGTATTGTAAAATAAAATAAGAAAGAAAATAGGAATTCACTGACTTCGTCTTTTATTATTCAGCTACATACTCAGCTGCTATGGGATGTCTTACTGTATATTGTGAATATGTGTGGCTCCTGTTGGATGATAAATAAAGCTGTTTTGGCCTATGGTAAGAAAGCTTATAGCCAGGCAGGAAATCCAAGCAGAGATACAGAGAGAAGGGTGGTGTGTGGGGAGATGCCAGCCACCATCCAAGGAGCAACAAAATGCCAGCAGACCAGTAACGCCATGGTCATTTGGCAACATATAGATTGATAGGAATGGATTAATTTAAGATGAAAGAGCTAGATAGCAATAAGCTGAAGCCATAGGCCATACAGTGTATAATCAATATAAGCCTCTGAGTGATTATTTTGTAAGTGGCTATGGGACTGTGGGGCCGGGAGTGACTGAGAAACTTCCAACTACACTCAGTAATTCAAGATTGTGAGTATAACATTATGCTCAGTCAACAGAGCAAAATGAAGCAATTACAATTTAAGATTATTTTTTTATTGGGAACCCTGTAGAAGAGGAGGAAGAAGAACTATAGGAGCCATAGAGTTCAAGAACACCCGGAGAACACAAGCCCAGAGGCTCACAGAGACTGGAAAGGCAATCATAGAGACCTTATAGGTCTGTGCTAGATCCTCTGTATATATGTTATCATTGTTAGCTTGGTGTTGGGGACTCCTAACAGTGGAAGTGGGGGTGTCTCTGACTCTTTTGCCCCTTCATGGGACCCTATTCCCTTTACTGTGTTACCTCACCCAGCTCTGACTTGAGAGTTAGTACCTAGTCTCATTGTATCTTTTTATACTGTGTTTGATTGATATCCCTGGGAGGTCTGCCATTTTTCTGAAAGGAAATGGCAAAAGGAGTAGATTTAGGGAAGAGGGGAGATGGGATTCAGTGACTGGAAGGAATGGAGGGAGAGAAAACTGTGGTTGGGCTGTATTAAAAACAAAACAAAATAACAAAGAAGACACTGTGAAGTGTAAGATACATTATGATCATAGCAGGGAGTGGAGTGATGTAGCCATGGAGAAAGAATATCCAGAGCTACTGGAATCTGCAAGTAATGAGGAACAAGAGGAGATGTGGACCTCATATTATTTCAATATAAGATTTGGGCTACCAGAATTGTGACAGTGTACAGTTCTGCTGTTTTAAATGAACTAGTTTGTGATATCTTGCTAAAGCCCCAGAAACAACTAATACATATTCCTTTTACACATGTTAGAATAAGGAAGGTATAGAAGAATCAATTAACTTACCTCTGTAAATATGTAAAAAATGAATGTAACCCAGGCATCCTTAGAATTTGCTTTTAACCTTAGAACACTACACCCTGTTTCTGTCTCTGCCTCCATAGAAATACACAGAGATTGTACTTGGGGGTGTGCAGCTTAGCTAATGGGTAAGAATCAGGGGAAGTGTTCTAGAAGAGTTGATGATACTGTTCTGAGTTTTAATGCTAAATATATGTTTTCCAGAGAATCATGTGAGGAAAGCTTTCTAAGCAGAGCAAGTCACCATGGGTAGGGGGTGAGGATGAAACAAGGAGCCTTTAGAGAAGTGAAATAGATAAGCATGGCGCTGGAAGGGAAATAGAAGGTGAGGCAGGAGGCATGGGTGAAAACAAGCTGGTTGTAGACCTTCTGTGCAAGAGAAGAGATAGTGCATGCCTGAGACATTAGAAGAGGTTAAACTGTGTGGCACAGTCTGATCTCAAGATCTCATAGATCTCTTAACGATTTGCTGCAGAAAACACCTTGGAGGCTAGGTTAGAGTGCATTAAGATCAGAGGCAGACTCCCTGGAGTCATGACTGTGATATGAACAGCAGTATCAGCCATGACAATGCACAGGAGAAAGATTTGAGAGGCACTTTAGGGAGTTAACCTGAGTGAGCGTCAATGACTAGAGGATGTCAAGGGAAAAGGGAAGGAGAGACACGGCCTTGTAGACTTCCAGGTCAGAGAACCAGGCTGATGGTAATGTCATGGGGTATGGTTGGTTGTGATATATGTAAATAAATATTTCACTAATGGTTGGTTAAGAAAAAAAGATGTATCCCTTCAGTTTCTGTGAGCCCCCTTTGAGTTCTGCTTAGTTGATTCTGCAGGTCATGTTCTCCTGGTGTCCTCAACCCCTATGGCTTCTACAGTCTTTCCTCTCCCTCTTCTGTGGGGTTCCCCTGGCTCTGCCTAGTATTCAGCTACAAGTCTCTGTATCTGCTCTCATTCGTTTTTGGATGACCTCCCTCTGATGACAATTGGGCAAAGCATTCCTCTAGGAGTACAGCAGAATAGCATTAGGAATCATTTCATTGACTTTTTTTTCCAGTTGTGTTTAGTTTTACCCTGGGTCTCTGGGCTGTCCTGCCTCCGGTCCCTGCCCATCCAGACAGTGGAGTCCCTCATATGGAGTGGCGCTCAAGTTGAACTAGTCATGGGTCGGCCACTCCCACACGTTCTGTGCCACCATTGCTCCAGCATGCACCACAGGTAGGACAGATTTTAGGCTGAAAGTTTGGTGGCTGGATTGATGAGGTAGCTTGTATTTTTCTGTGGGACTCCCAACAATGGAATTGGGTGAGGTGCCTGTGACTCCTTTGCCTACTCTTAGAATCTTTTTCCTCCTACTGGATTGCCACATCCAACCATGATATGAGAATTTGTGCTCAGTCTTATTGTATCTTGCTAGACCATGTTCTGTGGATCTGGCAGATATCCCTGGAAGACCTGCTGTTTTTTATTTCTTAAGAGAAACAGAGGAGGAGTTGATCTTGGGGAGAGGTGGGGTGGAGAGAGGGACTGGGAGGAGTGGAGGGAGGGGAAACTGAGGTCTGGATGTGATGTATGAAAGTCGATTTTTCTCTCACATAATACATCCAACCAGTTTCTTCTCCTTCCTCTCCTCCCAGCTGTCCTCACCACTACCCATCTCTCCCAGATCCATTCCCCCTCCATTTAGTCTTCATAAAAGAGAAGGCCTCCAAGAGATGACCACCAAGAAGAACAAAATAAGACACAATAAGAAAAGTCAAGAGCCCTTCCATTGAGGTTGGACAAGGCAAACAAATAGAGGCAAAGAGTCTCAAGAGTAGCCAAAAGATCAGAGACATGCCTGCTCCCACTGTTAGGAGTCCAACAGAAAGACCAAGCTAACAGTCATAACATATACACAGAGGACCTGGTGCAGACCCATGCAGGCCCTGTGCTTGCTGCTTCAGTCTCTGTGAGCCCATATGAGTCCTGCTTAGTTGATTTGGTAAACCATATTCTCCTGGTATCCTCCATCTCCTCTGACTCCTACATTGCACCCCTCTTTTGCATGATTCCTTGATCTCCAAGGGCAGGAACCCAATGGAGACCTCCAATTTAGACTCTCTCTCTCTCTCTCTCTCTACATAATGTCTGGTTTTGAGTCTCTATAATTTCTCCCACCCACTGCCTGAGGAAGCCTCTCTGGTGACAATCAGGCAAGGCACTGATCCATGAGTATAGCAGGATATCATTGGAATAATTTCAGTGCTTTCTTTTACCAGTGTTGTGTGGTCCTCACCCTGGACTCAGGAAATCCAGTCTCTGGTTCTTGGCCTTCCAGGCAGCATAGGGCATGAGCTCCCTCCTGTGCATGGACCTCAATTTAAATCAAACAATGGTTGGCTAATCCTACAAGTTCTGTGCCACCATTGCCCTGGTGTATCTTGCAGGCAGGACAGATTATGGGTGAAGGGTTTTGTGGCTGGATTGGTGTCCAGTTTTCTCTTTCAGTAGCTTCTAGAGTACCATAACACTCTGTAGCATGAATCTTAAAGAGTCTTATTAATAAAATCAAACCTGGTGCCAGTTACTGGGGTGAATGCTGGAAGATCAGAGAAGCAGAACAAGCCACAGCCACCTCACCTCACTAATTCCTCAGCTGATCCTGTTTCCTCAGACTGGAAGCCTCTGAGTCCTTATCCAAATGGATGTCAGCTGAACTGCTTCGCAAAAGCCTGAAAGCTTAACCAGCTCTAGTTCCTGGTCCTCATGCCTTAAATACCTTTCTGCTTTCTGCCATCACTTCCTGGGATTAAAGGCTCTTGTTACCACACCTGGCTGTTTCCAGTGTGGCCTTGAACTCACAGAGATCCAGGCAGATCTCTGCCTCTGGAATGCTAGGATTAATGGTGTGAGTGCCACCATTTTCTGGCTTCTATGTCTGTCTAGTGGCTGTTCTGTTCTCTGACCCCAGATAAGTGTATTAGGGTGCACAATATATTGGGGGACACAATACCACCACAACACTCCAAAGAGAGTAGAGCATGGGGGATGAAGACTCAACGCCAAAACAGCTCCATCTCTCTGTGTGTAGTGAGCTGTTATCCTTAGCAATGAGGCCCTGCTGTCAGTTTTTAGAGAGCAACCCTATGTCCTAACATCATCCTTGGTTGTTCATGAATCTCCATAGGATACCTTCTGCCAACAACTCAAAGCAATGTATCCTAGTCCTACCCATGAAAGCCTTGCCTGGCTACAAAAGATGTGCAGTTCAGACTCTGTATCCTCCATTACTAGGAATCTTCACTAGGTTCACCCACATAGATTCCAGGGAGTTTCTACTGTGCTAGGTTTGCATACCACCCCCATGCTCCCCAATTCCAGCTCTCTCTCTCTCTCTCTTTCTCTCTCTCTGTCTCTCTCTCTCTCTCCCTGCATTTTCTTCCTCACACCCTACTTGCCTCATCCTTCCAGCTCCAGGCCCTATCTACCCTCAGTTCACCTACAAAATTTATTCTATTTCCCCTTCCCAGGAAGATCCATGCAAGCCCTAGAGCTGTCCTCTGCACCTATCCTCTCTGGCTCTGTGTATTATAGATTGATTATCATTTACTTAACAGCTAATATCCATTTAGAAGTGAATACATACCGTATTTGTCTTTCTGACTCTGGGTTACCTTACCCAGGATGATTTTTTTCTAGTTCCGTTAATATGACAAATTTCATAATGTCATTTTTTGACAGCTTAGAAATACTCCATTATGAAAACTGACCACATTTTCTCTATCCATTCTTAGGTTGAGGGACACCTAGGTTGTTTATAGTTTCTACGCATTATGAATAAAGCAGCAATGAATGTAGCTGAGCCAGTGTCCTTGTGGTAGGATGGACTATCCTTTGGTTGTATGCCCAAGGGTGGTACAGCTATCTCTCGAGGTAGATCTTGTCCCAATTTTCTGAGAAACCACCATATTGATGTCTACAGTGGCTGTACAAGTCTGCACTCCTACCAGCAATGCTCCACATCATTGCCAGCATGAGCTGGCATTTGTGTTATTGATCTTAGCCATTTTGACAGGTGTAAGATAGAGTCTCAAAGTAGTTTTGATTTTCTGACTAAGGATGTAAAACATTTCTTTCAGTGTTTCTCAGCCATTTGTGGTTCTTCTATTGAGAACTACCTATGTAGATCGGTATCCCATTTTTAAATTGTATTATTTTGTTGTTTTACACATAATTTCTTGAGTTCTTTATATATTTTTTAAATCAGCCTTCTGTCTGATGTAGGGTTGGTTTTCCTGTTCTGTAGGCTGCCTCCTTGTCAAATTGACAGTGTCCTTTGCCTTACAGAAGCTTTTCAGTTTTATGAGGTCGCATTTATTAATCATTAATCTCAGTGCCTGTATTATCAGTGTTCTGTTCTGGAAGTTGTTTCTTGTGCCAAGGTGTTAAAAGCTGTTCTCCACATCCTCTTCTATCAGGTTCAGTGTATCTGGATTTACATAGAAGTCTTTGATCTACTTGGACTTGAGTTTCGTGCAGGGTGATGTATTTGGATCTATTTCAATTATTCTATGGGCAGATATCCAGATTGATCAGCACCATTAGTTGAAGGTGCTATTTTCCCTCTAATGTTCACTTCTGTTTCTTTATCAAAAAACCAGGTGTCCAGAGGTATGTGGATTTGTCTCTGGGTCTTCAATTTGATTCCATTAAGCAATGTGTCTATCTATATGCCATTACTATACAGTTTCTATTACTATAGCTCTGTAGTACAACTTAAAATCAGGGATGGTTATACTTCTGGAAGTTATTTTATTGCTCAATATTGTTTTAGATATCCTGAGCTTTTTTGCTTGTTTGTCCAAATGAAGTTGAGAATTGTCCTTTCAAGGTCTGTAAAGAACTGTGCTGTAGTTTTGATAGGGATTGCATTGAATCTGTAGATTGCTTTTGGTAGTGTCAATGTTTTATTATATTAATCCTACTGGTCCATGTAGCAGGATATTTGTTCACACTGTGAATGCCAAGTTTCACTTGCATTAATTAAATTAAATCAACCTTGGGTCAGGAGAGGACCTATGGTTCTCATGGACCCAAGTGGAGTGGATCCAGCTAAGCAGAGCCATAGAAGGAGCCCACAGATGCACAGAAGGGCTTTGTACCATTTTCCTGGATTCACAATACCCAGACATCACAGTTTATGATCATTGTCTGTGACTATCATTTCCTGTCTGTTTCTCTGTGGCAGCTAGCCTTGTCATTCAAGGCTTGTCTCATGCAGTCAGACAGCCACACAAAAAGCTGAGTATAGACCGAGAAAACCTCTGAAAAGGTACAGTGTGCTTGAAAATGTGCTTAGATGCTAAAGAAAGAAAAGGAAATAGGTATAAACAGTCATAAAAAATAGTCTAAACATAAAGTAAAATCTTTAAAGAAAGAGTAAGTAATATAAAGAAAAAGAAAAATAAGGATGGGAAATACACCGGGTGTCTGAATCCTATACAATACTTTATTAATTTAAAAATTTTAAATGCTAATGAGCAAAGAACAACTGTTGATATTGGATTGTAGAAAAAACTGCTAAATTAAACTGTCTTCTATATTTAAAGAATGTCTTAACTTCAGAATTGAAGTCAGGAAATATGTTGTATTGGGGGAGAAGATATACCTTTATTTCCACAGGAAACTAAAAGTTATGATTTCCTTCAGAATTAATAAAGATCAAATTTGACTAGGAAAGACCTCCTGAAAATCTTGACTACAGACATGAAGGAAGAAACCAAGAAAAACTACAACACAGTGATGTATGTGTTCATCTCTTTGCATGGCAACAGCTCTGAGATTGAATGAGACATGATCAATCTTGTTGGGTATAGAGTCCTGACTCATTATTACATGCCATCCTTTCATATGTCATGAGCTGAGATTTGTATTACAGTATGGTTATGCAGTCCAGATGGACTCATAACTCAAACAAAGAAGATAAAATCATCTTTAGTTGACTTGTGCACAACACACATTCCATACTTATGTTATGCTGATATGTATGTTACCTTTTGAAATTTGTAGTTTTTCAGAACAAAAGCACCAGATGCCAATGAAAATAAGTAGCCCAGGTGATCTAGCCTCTCAGAATGCCTCCACTGCAGTTTCCTCAAAAATCTGCATCCAGAACATCTTCAAAGCTGCTAGCTAAATCCACCCTCAGCTACTCCAGCCAGGACTTTAGATAAACTCTGCCTTTCCCATCACACAGGGGCTATAAAAGAAGTGATACAGCTAGATCTCCTATAACTTGACTATTATTACTATTTTCTCAGAGTCACCTGAAGATGCTTTCACCCCCAGACAAAAGCAAGTAATTTTAAGAACATGATTTTCACATTCCCAAGAGGTAGGGTAGGTGGATTTTGGTATTTCAGTGGGTTATAGATACCTGTCATTTTTTAATTGCAAATTGTTATTGGTCATGGTCAGGGAAGAAACTCAACAAAAGAGGTTAGATTAAGGGCTTTCTTTCTTTTTCTTTTCTGTATCCTTCTTTCTCTCCTATCCAGTGAAAAATAAGGTGCAGCCGGAAGTTTCCTCTGGTCCGACCTGCCCCAGGTTCCATAGCCACTTATAAAATAATCACTCAGAGGCTTAATATTACTTACAAACTATCTGACCTATGGCTAATAATTCTTGCTAGCTAGCTCTTTCATCTTAAATTAACCCATTTCTATTAATCTATGTATTGCCACATGGCTGTGGCATTACCAGCCTGCTGACATCTTCTCCTTGGGTGGTGGCTGGCATCTCTCTAGACTCTGCCTTTCTCTTTCTTGTCTCTCTTCTTGGATTTCCCACCTCTAAGCTGCCTTGCCATAGGTCAAAGCAGCTTATTTATTAACCAATGGAAACAACATTCATTCACAGCTTATAGAAAGGCATCCCCCAATACTTTCCCTCTTCTATCTAATCAAAAAGGAAGGTTTTAACTTTAACATAGTGAAATTACATGTAATAGAACAGTTATCAAGCAAGAATTACAGTTATAATATATAATCTATTTTTATTTGGCAAAATTAAAGAAAATACTCTATCCTATATTTGTAAGTCTGTTTTCATATCTAATTTATCTTTTATCATAACTAAGGAAAGTTACAACTTTCTAGTCTTCACTACATCAAAGACCCCAGAAGAACATAATATTACCTAAGTAAACAGGAAGTGCTTTATAAGCAACATCCAAAATTCTGGAAATGACAGAGACAGCTGGTTGTGTAGACAGTCATGCAAAGTTCCTCTGCAACATTGAGACATCCATCTTCAGCCTACAGGCCTAGAGTCTGTCATTTGCTTTTTCCTTTGTCCTGTAGAATGTCTGGCAGTCTCCTCTGTGAAACAGGAACCTGAAGGAACATCTCTCCTTGTTTTGGCAAGATTCAGTGGTCATTTTTTTATAGGTCTTGCATATTCAGTCGATAAACATTTTGTCAAGGAGTCCAGGTAAACAGTTTCTTGCCCAAATGGCTAACCTTTGCCATGGAGTTTCTTCAATGTCCATCATCTTCTTTGAAGTAAATGGGTGCTGCCAGGAGCAGACGTGTCTCATTATCTACAAAGTCTTAGTATTTAAAACATTTGAATGCCATATTCTGTAGGCCTTTGAAGTGTTTGAAGATTACCTACCTAATTGAAATATATCTATGTATACCTAGATAACTTAACTAACATGACTGTAAGTGTAATTATTTTAGATGACTAATTATTAATCTGTATTTCTTGATTATACATTAAAATTTTAATTGAGTTGCATAAACAAAATACCTGAAACAAGAGTAGAAATACACATACAGTATAACAAAATTAACTTTAAATTTGTATCAATAAACTAAAATTTATAGCAATGTGAAACATTTTAAACAAGTTGTTGCTCTTTAAAAGTAGATTCAATTATCTACCCTTTCATGCTATTATATCTATACTATCCCCCTTTCTTCTTTAGAAAGTGATTGAATTTATAATCAACCCCCTTTAAATAAAAATAAACATTTATAAACAATATTTTGGAAATTTGAACATAGTTTCTCCTCCTACTTCCTGCTGATTGGGGGCACTGGTAATCTTATGGGGATCCTGAGAAAATTCAGAATTATAATTAAATCTTGTCTGTAGCAGTCTGTGAGGATGGATTATCTCAGCCAGTTGCTTTGAATTGATTTTGGATGTTGGATCCTCTGAGCCATGGTGTCAGTGGAGATCTTTCAGGGGGTCTTGGCTGATCAAACCATATTAGCCTGGAAGCAATCCATAGATTTTCATTTTCTGTGGAAACAAAAGTAGAAGCTCATTTCAAAACAATGTATTCTCAGACACAAATTTTGAAGTCAAGATATCTTATATATATATAAGACTCTATCCACTTCAGCTTCCCAATATGGTGGAGGTACACGAGAAAGCCATACTTACCCAGCCCACTCTGGGGTGCATGCTGTCACCAGGCAGCATGCAGCTGGTCCATGAACCCTTTTTGTCTGTATGAGTAAAGTCAAATTTACCATGCAGAATGCTTGCACAGCTTGGAGACACCTCGGTGTACTAAGGCAGGAATCTGCCATGCTTTAGATCAAGTCCATACATTGTAAACTGGCCATACTGTAGCTCAAGCCCACATACCATGATATCTCTATATCACAGCTTACCTGTGAGACATATCTAGGAAGCTGTTTTTAGCTCCCATCTTAGAATCTTTCTTTTTAAACTTTCTCAAGTTTTTAGTGAAAATTCTTGCTGCCATATCTGGGTGCCAAATGTAGGAAGACATTTCCTCTGTTCCTGCCTGGCCCCACGATCCCACAGCCATTTATAAAATATTCACTCAGAAGTTTAATATTATTTACAAACTGTATGGCCTATGGCTAAGAATTCTTGCTAGCTGGTTCTTTCATCTTAAATTAACATATTTCTATTAATCTATATATTGTCATGTGGCCATGCCATTACCAGTCTGCTGCATCTTGCTTTTCCTTGGCCGGTGGCTGGCATCTGTCCAGACTTCATCTTTCTTTTTCCTATCTCTCTCCTTGGATTTCCTGCTTCTAAACTGACTTGATATTGACCAAAGCATCTTATTTATTAACCAATGGGAACAACATGCAATCACAGCTTATAGAAAGGCATCCACTAGTAAAAAGGGGGAATTTATGACTGATAGGATAAAAGGATACATTGTTGAATCTATTTTTAAACTAAAAGGCAACTACTAGTCTCAAATATTTTACATTGGCATGGATTTTTGTATATTGATACAAATTTAAGATTATTTTTGTTATAACATACTACATATATATGCTTCTACTCTTGTTTAAGGTATTATACCTATGAATCTTATTTAAAAATGTAATGTTCTCATCCTTGAAAACTATTATTGAAAACTATTTAGGATAATTAAGAAATACAGGTTGGTAGTTATCTATAACAATCAAACTTGTAGTAAGGGTTTAGATGTAGACAGAAATAAGCTTTATTTAGCCTCATGTAATTTAGATAGGTAGGTGGTCTTCAAAAACTTTCGAGATCCCCATAATATGGCATTTAAGATTTTTTTAATAGCATAGATTTTTCATGACAATGAGATGCATCTGCTCCTGGCAGCACCAATCTACTTCAGAGATGATGATGGGTATCAAAGAACCTCCATATGGAGTTTACTGTCAATGTGGCAAAGCTAGTCACTGAGCAAGAAAATGCCCTTGCCTTGACTGCTGACAGAATGCTGTCGGAATTGGACAAGTAGGATACATAGGAAAGTGACTGCCAAACTTTGCCAAGACAAGGCAGGACGGTCCTTCAAAATTCCTGCTTCGCAGACAAGTGTATCAGATATTCTCGACCTATAGGCCAAAGATGGATGCTCCGGTGTTACAGAGGAACCTTGGATGGCTGTTCAGGCAGCCATATGTTTCTTCATTTTTGTAGTTTAGGAAGTTGCTTGCTCTGTACTTTCTGCTTATTCAGGTAATATTTTATCCTTTTCAGGACTCTGATTGGGTTGAACACTAGATAGTTACAGTTTGACAGTTTTCCTTGTTATCAAAATCAAAAAAGAAACTTGCAAAAAGAGATATGAAGTTTTAAAGGTTAAGAAACAAAAAAGTTTAAGTTGTTTATCTTAGAAAATGTTTTAAGGTCTGAATGGATATTTTTAGGCTCGTAGTACAAGTTATGATAGAAAGTGGTTTATGGGCTGGAGGGATGGCTCAGCCATTAAAGGCTAGGCTCACAACCAAAAATATAAGAAAGTGGTTTAGGTATAAAACTTTGGACTCACCAAGATAGGCTAGATAATAGAGTGCTTTCTCTGAATTTGCCAAATACAAATGAGAAGAAACATGTAATGAAAAGAAATTTGGGGAATCTAAAATCATGACCCCTCCAATCACCATTTTTTTTTGTTTTTGCATCTTTACGTTATTATTGAAAACAGAAAAAAAGAAAAATAAATACCAGTATGCTCAAATTAATCAGACAACATTTTTCCTGGAAACTGAAGCCTGTGTTTTAGAAATGTACAAATATGTCTTTATCTTCACTGTCCAGAGGGATGACCTCAGAGTCGTCTTGCATGAGCTGTCCAATGACGATCCTTCCACACATTCCAAATGTCTATTTGTGGTCACCACTGTGTACAATGGTGAGAAAGAATGTCCATTTGTATGCTTGCCAGTGAAGACAAGGTTCAATGGATTGAGGCCTTCACCACCACCAAGGAGTCAGCATGACTCATCAAGGAAAGGTCCAGGCTTGTCTTCTCTTCATTGAATCAACATTGGTTATTCTAACCACATAAGATTCAGTATATTGACCTTTAAGAATCAGGAAAAAAAATGTGTCACCTTGTCCTGTGCATCCAGTAAAGTACTCAACAGACTATGGGTTTGAACATTTTTTTTTTCAAAATAAAACTTAGCTTTTTATTTGTTAGTTCATTTTGGAAATTCTAGACAATAAAGCCAGGGTCAGTAAGTACTCTATGACTGAGCTGTATTCCAGTTGCTTGACTGTTCAAATCTTCAGAAAAGCAAGGAGTATACAGATTTGTGTATTCTGTGCTCAAACAAACATAGTAAATGAATTTTAAACATATCTTATTAAATGACAAAAATATATTATAAATACACTGGTAGATAAGCAATCTTGTATTAGAAAACATCTTAAACATTAGAACCATTATTCTACCTGAGACTATCATGAGGAGCAAATGTTAAGGCTTTGAAAAAAATCATTGAGCTCCATAGAGACAGCGCCGGGGCAAGCGAGAGCTGGACGGGCACTGGGCGACTCTGTGCCTCGTGGAGGAAAATCAACTAAACATGGGCAAAGGAGATCCTAAGAAACCGAGAGGCAAAATGTCCTCATATGCATTCTTTGTGCAAACTTGCCGGGAGGAACACAAGAAGAAGCACCCGGATGCTTCTGTCAACTTCTCAGAGTTCTCGAAGAAGTGCTCAGAAAGGTGGAAGACCATGTCTGCTAAAGAAAAGGGGAAATGTGAAGACATGACAAAGGCTGACAAGGCTCATTATGAGAGAGAAATGAAAACCTACATCCCCCCAAAGGGGAGACCAAAAAGAAGTTCAAGGACCCCAATGCACCCAAGAGGCTTCCTTCGGCCTTCTTCTTGTTCTGTTCTGAGTATCGCCCCAAAATCAAAGGAGAGGACCCCGGCTTGTCCATCGGGGACGTGGGGAAGAAGCTGGGGGAGATGTGGAACAACACTGCTGTGGACGACAAGCAGCCCTACGAGAAGAAGGCTGCTGAGCTGAAGGAGAAGTACAAGAAGGATATTGCTGTCTACAGAGCTAAAGGAAAACCTGATGCAGCGAAGAAGGGGGTCATCAGGGCTGAAGAGAGCAAGAAAAAGAAGGAAGAGGAAGATGGGGAGGAGGATGAAGAGGGTGAGGAAGAGGAGGAAGAAGAGGAAGACAAAGATGAAGAAGATGATGAAAAAGTTGCTTCTAACGCAGTTTTTTTCTTGTCTATAAAACATTTAACCCCCCTGTACACAACTCACTGCTTTTAAAGAAAAAAATTGAAATGTAAGGCTGTATAAGATTTGTTTTTAAACCTTACAGTGTCTTTTATGGTATACTTAACACACTACCGAATGTGTCTTTAGATAGCCCTGTGTTCTCAATAGCCACTAACCTTGCCTAGTACAGTCTCCGGGTTGTAAATTGGCATGGAAATTTAAAGCAGTTTCTTGTTGGTGCACAGCACAAATTAGTTATATATGGGGACGGTAGGGTTTTTTTGTTTGTTTGTTTGTTTTGTTTTTATTTTTGTTTTTTTCATCTTCAGTTGTCTCTGATGCAGCTTATTACGAAGATAATTGTTCTGTTAACTGAATACCACTCTGTAATTGCAAAAAAAAAAAATTGCAGCTGTTTTATTGACATTCTGAATGCTTCTAAGTAAATACCTTTTTTTATTTAAAAATTCTCTAATTATTTAGAACATATCTTGAAATTTTGGGAGACACAAATGTATAATTCTAAAGATTACATACAAATATTTAACCACTATATGACTGCTATTGTTCGTGGTTTTATATGTAAATATATTAATTCATTATGCAAATATGTTTATTCCATTCAGACATGTTAAATTACAATGTCATTAAAATGACTTTTAATCCAAACTCTTTACTTTTTGAAAGTATTTTGCTAATTTCATTACTTATTCAATAAGAAGTATTTGCACTAATTGGAATATTTACTAAAAATTTTCACAAATACTGTTTTGGTTTTAAAAGGAACAGATAGCTGTCTTACTACTATTAGATGTTACTCTTTGGTACCCTTATTTTTCTTTCCAGAAAGTTTCACTATCTAAGCTTTCTATATTTTTTAAACTAGATTTATGTTTTACTTAATTTTCTGGACTTTTGATATAAAATTACCTATAACATGTAATACACACACACATAACAAGCACACACACATATACATACATACTTATATATATATAAACATATATATATATAAATATATATATATATATATATATATATATATATATATATATATATATATATATAAACTTTTGAGACAAGATTCATGTATCCCAGGCTAGGAGATTTGCTATTTGGTCAAGAATGACCTTGAAGTCCGATTTTCCTGATCAATCCTTCAGCTTGTCTGTTGCTTTGGAAAGTAAATAGAGGGAGATAGTGCAACATGCAGAAGGAAAGCACGCTGGCTAAGTTAGACCCACTTTGGAGCAAAGGGAATGAGGACTGTATGTTGAGCATACATATTCTGCAGGACATATCCTTCAAATATTTGCCCCAAGGCTGGGGATGTAGCTCAATGATAGGCTCTTGTCTGGTCTGCATGAGGCCTTGGTTCAAGCTATAGTATTTCAAAAAGAAAAATATTCATTTCTTCATTGTATGACTAGCTAAATAATACTTGTGAGCTTCAGTGGTAATCTGTAGTCAATACATGCATTCTGTAAATATCTAAAATATTGTTAGTAATCTAATATTGTTAGTAATATAATAATAATAAGGTCTTCTTAACAAGATTTTTACATGAATTCTCATACACACAGTTCAAAGATCTTTAATCACAACCTGTATAATTCACTCATTTATGCAATTATTCATTAGTTTATCAGTAATTCCTAAATCCTCTGAGATGGTGAATTGCAGTGACAAAGATTTGAAAAGCCTTTATAAATATCTAAAATATTTTCCCATAATCTTACAAAAATCATACCACAAAAAAATCCTATTTCTGGAAACATCCTTCCCTCCACACTCCCCCTCTTTGCTCTTTAGTAGACTAATTAGGACTTTTTGCTTCAAGCAAAAAGAACCATTCAGACTTATACCCTTGCAATACCTTCTTTCCATGTGCACTTTTGTGGGATATCACTCGGTAGTTCCACCCAGACTTATACATTAAGAATGAAATTCAGTCATGAACTTAATTTTTTGTGGAGCCAATCTCTTCAGACAGGTGGTCCAAATGTTCAGAAGCCTCGGCACTTTGGAACAAAACAGGCTTCACCTATTTCCCCCCAGCTCTACTCTTTGCTTTAACTAGAGACTAATGTTTTGGAGGTCAAGAAGCTTCTGGAAAATTTGTAGACTGAAACAATTGGTAAAAGTGTTCCACTTACTTTATATTCACCAGTGAGATGTGTCGGGGAGGATCCTGCATGTGTCCAGCCTAATGTCACCAATCCCCTGTGGGTTTGCTCTGACAGCTTCCATGTGGGCTCCTAAGAAGAGCTGAAATGCCAGAGGATTGAAACTATGAGGCTTGGGCGGGGCCCAAATCTTCCAGATGTGGCTGCTTTCGTACTTTTAATGTGAATTCAAGGACCTACCCTCCTCCTTGACACAGATAACAAGTGCCTCATCTCATAATCAGAAAAATATGGTTATTGGAGTACAAACATTAGCAAACAGCTTTGCCTTCAGGCTCTCTTCGAGGAAGCACACACAAGAAGCTCAAGCTTCATTTTTCTTTGGTCAGTTTGAAATGTTAAAGCCATATTGGAGCACATTACTTTTGCAAAGTAAAAGAATTTGACT
The DNA here is from genome assembly GCF_049852395.1 of Peromyscus maniculatus bairdii. NCBI lineage: Eukaryota > Metazoa > Chordata > Mammalia > Rodentia > Cricetidae > Peromyscus > Peromyscus maniculatus. The sequence goes on along the minus strand of NC_134871.1, from coordinate 7,045,287 downwards.
GCATCTTCTATGTATTTCTCTGTGAGAACCAATTCAGTCTCTGACTAAACAAGAATCTTGAGGAAATACGAGGAAGTTACTTTCAAGTGAGTAAATGTTTGTCTGACCGGAACTCCCTCCTTCTATGGCTTCCCCCAAGCCTACAGGCACAGGCTTAGTGGTGGGAGGAAGCGTTTTAAGCAAAATTCTTGTGGTCAATTTTTCCATTTTCAGGCAATGGGTCACTAAGTGTACCTGGAGATTCGCCAAGCCATTTGCTTCTCTCTGCATCATTTAAGTTAATTCTTTATAAGTCACATTTCCTACCCAAGTGGGAAAATAGACAAAATACAAAGAATGAAAAAACAGACCAAATGGAACCAAATTGGGGCAGTTGTTTTAAAACCATTATATTGAATGCAATAAAAGATTTTGTATAGTGAAGGAAATGATAGAAATATGTACAGATTTTTCTGTACAGTTAAGTACTATTTTCCTCTATACTATATGTTTAAAATTAAAGTAAAAGATGTCTTATTAATTAGTAGAAGCAGAACGTAAACTATTACCTTTCTTAATTTAGTGTAACATACTTTAAATATTGGAAAAGTGCTTTGGGTATTCAGTCTTGAAACTCAAATAAATAGTTCTGATTATATAGTTAAAAGGTATATAATTAAATGAATTTTCTCTTTCAAAGGCTGTATTTCTATGTTAACTATATTTCCATTAATCAATGCTTAGTGCTTCTCCTAATCAAACACATTTGAAGTATATGATGGACTAACTGCCCTCCATCTCATCATGGTCAGCTTTCTAGCTCAATGAATCTTAAGTGGGAACAAAAACAAACCAAACACTCCCTAGATGATCTATCCAAGTTTGAAGGACAGGACCAGGAAGCCAGCTCAGGTGGAGAAAGTATTTGATTTCAAGCCAGTTGACCTGAATTTTATCCCTGAAGCCTATGTAAAGTGGGAGGAGAGAATTGGCTTCATGAAATGGTCCTCTGACATCCACATGTGCACCATGGCATGCATACACCCAATTGACCTCTCTCTCAGATCTCTCTCGATCTCTCTCTCTCTCTCTCTCTCTCTCTCTCTCTCACACACACACACACACACACACACACACGCACACGCACACGCACACGCACACGCACACACACACACACCAACGAATTTTTAACGTTGAGTCCACAAGATTTCCATGCTGGAGCTAGGCAAAGATGTTTATTGCCATATTTTTAATGATTTCTAATAATTGTTGAAACACCACTTCAGATGTAACTAAGTAAATTTAAAGTGCATATCTATAATTCTATAACTTATCTGCATGATTTTCTTTTTACTGTTAAAATGATGCTTTGAGCTGAAGAGTGTAGTTCCATGGTAAGGATTAACAAGGACCTGGGTTCAATCTCCAGCACTACAAGTACAAATAAATAAAAAATGATGTTCATAAAGAACTTTCAGTGTCATGGACTGCTGCATTCTGCATGGCTCCAGGGATTGACTTACTTGGGTGGCAAGGGAATGAAGAAATGACAAACCCAGGGACACACAGAAAAGCTGAAGCAGAGGCTGCAGCCTCTTGAATGCTCAATATGTTCCTTACATACAGTTGAACAAGGAGGCATGGTTATTGCATACTGCTGAACAAGTAGGCAGGATAATTACACACAGATAAACAAGTGAATGGCTAGCTAACCTTGGTAGGTGCAGTCTCTGTAAGGGAGCAGTTCAGGTGGTAAACATCCTGGGGGTGGGGAGCTATAATGGATTTCCTGCACACACTGTTAACATTTGCACTTGATCCAAAGGAAGGTATTGGCACTCCTACAGCTCTGAAGCCTTGGAGTCCTTGCAAAGACTGTGCTCTTGGCAAGCAATACACTCATTCAGTACTTCACTCACCCCCTACTATGTACAAAATGTCCATAATGTAAAATATTATGAATATAATACAAAAAAGACATAAGGGCCAGTGAGACTGCTCAGGGTGTAAATGTATTTGCTGCCATGCCTGAGGACTTGTGTTCAATTCCAGGACTCACATGTATTAAGGAATGAATCTATTCTCCAAAGATGTCTTCTGACATCCATGCATCCTCCATGGTTTATAAATCCCCCTTTTCCACAAATAATAAATGGAGTGTGTGTGTGTGTGTGTGTGTGTGTGTGTGTGTGTGTGTGTGTGTGTGTGTGCTGAAATGTTGAAAGTCATTCTCACTAAATACCCACAGAACTCAGAACTCAGTGGAGGGGCTCCTTTCTCTTAAGGTAAAGGAATAAAGGAAGCAGGGGAGTCAGGTCAGATATTTTTATATGTTTAGTCTGGTTTCATCTGAATAAAACTCTCAAATGGTAATTACACTGGAAAAAATGTACCAAAAAAGTAGCACTTCGAGGAACATAACTCGCTTCATCAGCAGGAGGACATAAGTTTGACACACGCCCTTCCCAGAATCCACATAAGACCAGGATGTCATAGCATAAGTTTGTAAGCCTATAGCCAGGGAAGTAGAGATAGGAGGAAGCCTCCTGTTGCTAGCTACCCAGACTGACTAGTTGACTAGTACCAGACCTGAGTCTGTCCCAAAAACAAGGTGGATGGCTCCTGAGGAATAATACCCAAGACTAACCTCTGGCTTCCATACACATGGGCACACATGCTTCTGTATCATCCTGTACCTTCCACATTCAGAAACACACACACATACACACACACACACACACACACACACACACACACACACAGAGAGAGAGAGAGGGAGAGAGAGAGAGAGAGAGAGAGAGAGAGAGAGAGAGAGAGAGAGAGAGAGAGAGAGAACAAGAATTCTCTGTGTTTACTGGAATTATAGATAGGTCATTGCATTTTTATACTTCTATTCATCTAATTTATCTCCAGTGTGGTTATATTAATAGTGGAATAATATTAAAAGCTGAATCAAAGGAAGACAAGATCACTCAGTGTAGAAGGAGAGCTTATATGTTCTATCTCCTCACTATCAAGGAATCCGCTCCTCAGTTTGAGTAAGCAAGGCTGTTCACATATAACACACCCCCTTTTGTCCCTGTCACTTATTGAATTGTTTTCACCACCCCCCTCTATTAGGCCTACCCTTCAAAGTCAAGTAGACACAGCTCGGCTCTCAGTTCAATTTACTTTCATTCCTATATGCAAAGAGAGTTCTCTCTCACGCTGGAAGGAGGTTTTCAGAAGCCCCTGGGTATCCTCCACGTTCACACAGTCTCATCTGAAGCTGCTTTTTAGGCATGGCCTATTCATTGATTGGGGCAGAATACTTAAAGATAGCTTTGTCTCCCTGTTCCTGTTGGTTGGCAGATGCCTCTGAAAGGGACAGAAAAGCCCATCCACTCTTGGACCGTAAGCTAGCCATTCATGTATTGAAGTTACTGGAGGCTGATGTAATGATAGCAACCATTCATGTAAGAAGACAAGAGAACTCTATGTAATACAGAAGACTGGGGTGATTTTTAACTAGCCATTCCACAGATAGAAAAGATGCCACAGGGCTCTGATTGGCTGGTTTTGATGGATTTTGAAGGGGCTATGAGGTGGTCTGAGCTGGTGTAATACTTTTAGAGGGTGAGTTTCTTTTCTCTTTTCATCTGGCAAGTAAAACTCCAACTTTCAAATATCTTGGTCTTAGGATTAAGTAGTATATCGATGATTTTAGAGATAAACAATGTTAAAATTTAACAATCTGATAAAATACATCATGGGACATTTTAAATCCTTGAGGTTAACACCTCCAATCATTTTGTCTTCCATATAGAACTAAACCTATTTATTAAAGAAATTGTTACTGGCAAATATGTGTACACTGGGCACTGTTTTGTGCTCCAGGATTAACATTATAATGAGCTTGATTATTCTAGAAATTTAGATCTTATGAGATAATGGTGGGTTTAGAGCCTGTGGTCTTTAGAATTTAAGATTCAAGATATAAGTGTGTTGGGAAGCTCATCCTTAAAGATTCACAATGGGTAGAATTATTATTTAAAAGTTGATTTTTTAAAAAAGAAAGTTGGGGGCTGGTGAGTTGGCTCAATTGGTTAAGAGCATTGGTTGCTCTTCCAGAAGACCTGTGTTCAATTTCCAGCACCCACATGGCACCTCAAAACTTTCTGTAACTCCAGTTCCAGGGGATCTGACACCTTCATATCAATGCACATTTGGGGGAAAAAAAGAATATTTGGCATCTGTATACAATCCAAAAGAGTTAGTATGGGGGCCTGGGCTTTCATTAAAACTTTCATGAGTCATAAACTTCTTTTTTCCCCCCATTTTTTCCCCAGAGTCCCATTTAGAGAATGTTTCATCAGCAAAATACAATGTAGGCTTGAACGCTTGCTAGTCCATGGATTCAGAATGTGAACCAATGTCTGAATGTTCTCCAATTAGCACCTATCTGGTAGGTGCTTCTTTCAAATATCAGGACATTTTGACCTGAATTGTTCAGGTATTCTGAAATCTCAATTTGAATATGAGATGACCAGAACTGGGGTGCCATTTTCTGAGGCTGGGCAGATGAGGTTTCACTCATTTTCACTTTAATTTCTTCTACTACACTTGATCTTAGCCAAAAGGCCGAGAAGTGATTAATTTCTTCTACTGAGAGTTGATTTTGTTTGAAGCCTAGATGGAAGCAAAGGCATAAAGGGCAGGCAGCCAGGTGGGTTTAAGAACCAAACAGGCCCTTCATTTCTTTTAAAATTTCTCTTTGCTTATGTGTGTGTGTGTGTGTGTGTGTGTGTGTGTGTGTGTGTGTGTGTGTATGTATGTACATATGTGTGCATGAATGCATGAGTCTGTATTGTCTGGTGTGTGTGTGCAGTGCCAGGCCACAATGTAAGAGTACAGGTCAGAGGACAATTAGCAGGAGTCGGGCTTTCTTTTCACCATGTGGTAGCTGAGGAGTAAATTTGAGTTGCCGAGCTAATGAAAAAAAATAGAGAGATCTTTTCTTCCCCTTTGGGAAAGATCTAGCATCCGGTCTTCTATGATTTTTCTAGAATCTGCTGTGTCACATATGGGCCAGGACTCTTAGGACAGCATCAAAGTGAGGATATATTCAGATGTAGAGAAGTCTTTCAATGACTAGACTTTATACTTTTCAGATAAACATGAAGATATTTACTCTAGGGAAAATAAGTTTCTAGAGGAAAGGAGGTAAGAGTAGCAAGAAAATATGTCTCAGAGTAGTCAGTCCAAAGGAGTTTAGCATTGATCAGTTACTGTTATTTCATATAAAATTATTGTGGCCTCACTAGCAAATATATGATAGAGTCAGGGTTGTTAAACGGGCTGGGAAAAATAGTAAATATCTGTCCCTATATTATTCAGACTGTCACATAGTCTAGTTTCTCTGGTGTCTTTGGTGTCTTCAGTTCAACTATTTTCCAGTGTGAGAATCAATCACAAATAAGACAGGTGTTATCAACATGGAGTTTTTACATTTCAGCCTCATTTGGAAGTTGCTATCCTTTAGGACTTGCCCATTTTTTTGTCTGCCCCCTAGTACCCTTTGTGGTTATTCATACTCTAAACACAAATGAAGATGAGTTGGCATGGAGTATGGTGGGGTAATTTTTGTACTATATCAGCCAAATAAATAATCCTGAGCATCTGTCTACTTTGCATCTTAATTCATGTCTGTCTCTAGCTCTTCTAAAACAAAATCATGTCTTAAACTTTAAGTGCTCTCTGTGTTCTTAGCATCCGAACTTGAACCTTATCTCTGTTAACGATGGACGAAAGGGATTAGATTTGCATGAAAAAAAGATGTCCTAACTTGATATGTGCATGAGATGGAAGAGTTAACTCCTCACTCCCCAAAATTAAATGACTAAAATATAATCTCTTGAAACCATGTATGCCTTATATCATATAGTGAAAATTATTACAGATGTAATTAAGGTTATGAACCTAAAATAGGGAAATTATCCTGGTTGGCTTAATATAATAACAAATAAACCAAAAAATAATATGAATCAGGAAGATGTGACAGAAGGGGAATGTAAAAGATAAACAGAAGAAAGAGAACCCAGAGTGATTCCAGGTGTGGGGAGTATTGGGGCAATTGTGCTGGTTTTGAGACATAGGGACCCATAGGCGAGAACTGAGGAGAGGACAGAGAGAAAGCTATTGACCCTAAAATGACGAGTCCACAAAACAACCAGCATGGAACTGGAGGCCACAGTTCAACCCCTGGAAGTGATCAGATGCTGTTGGGAATATGTAGGAGCTTAGTAGCAGATTCTTCTCAATATGTTGGCTGTCTTAGTCAGCTTTTGGCTGATGTAACAACTGGGTTATCAAACTTGGAAAAAGGGGTATTTGTCTTGGTTAGTAATTTTGGAGTTTAAGTCAATAGCTGATTTAATTTGTTGCTTTTGAGCCTGTGGCAAGGCAGTTCATCGTGGCAACGGCCTTTAGTGGAAGAAGCTGCTCACATCAAAGTGGCCAGGAAGCCGAGAGAAAGAAAAAGGAGAGACTGGAACTATAATATTTCCTTCAATTGTATTCTTCCAAACACCTCATTATGGAACCACTGGGCCCCATATCCCAGTAATTCTACCTCTTCCCAAGAGCCCCCAAAGGCTTAAATCAAGCCTTAAACAAGCAGGCCTTTGGGACACACTGACACACATCAGGTAGACTGATCCCTTGATTTCAGGCTTGAGAATTCAAAGAGGCAATCCTGGAGTATTGACCTACACAGCAATGAAATAATAAATGTGTGCTATTTTAAGCACAAATTAGTAGGAAAAAATTGACAGAGGCAATGAAGACTTCCTTGGCATATATCTATATAAAAACAAGAGATATGAACGAGAAAAAGAAAAAATCATGGCAGTCCAAAGAATGGGTGGCTTTCAAATAGAACAGCTTTCAAATGATGGTCTGTGTGGCTCCAATCTTAGTCTATCTTGTTATAGATGGCTGGTTGATTTATTAAGGTGGGAAATGCTCAACAAATTTCTTTCTTTTAAGGTTAAAATCAATATCTAAATGGCAGGCATAGCTGAGGTAAGATACAGAGAAAAGAGGTATGAAAGGGATAATATAAAGCCAGAGCTATATATAATCAATAATCTATTATTGTAGACCTAGGCCTGGAGTCAGAGACAGGCCTGGGACTATCAGACAAGTGTATTTGGAAACCTCTCTTTTGTTAAAAACTGCGAGTGTATGTGGTGTGTGTGTGTGTGTGTGTGTGTGTGTGTGTGTGTGTGTGTGTGTGTGTTGTATAGAGAAATAAAGCCATTTATATAGACTTTGAAACTCTTTTTGGTTGTGTTGGGTCCACATAAACTACCTTTTCTGATATACCTTGGATTATGCCCCATATGTTGGTGATGTCATTGTCTTCACGGAAAGGGTTAGTTGAGCAACATCTTAATATTTTGCAAGTGATTGTATGACATGAGCATGAAATAGATCTACAGGGAAGGTTTTTCACACATTCTAGACATTTATATCAAGAAAAAAAGGCATTTTGTGCCAGTTTTATGATTTCCAAGGTTTTGCTTTGGTATCTCTTTTAGACCCAGGCCTCCATGCTTTTCTCCATTAAAAAAATAGAGAAGTCCTTATAATTTGGAGACAAGATAACTACTTCCGGCATTTTCTTTCTTTCTTTCTTTCTTTCTTTCTTTCTTTCTTTCTTTCTTTCTTTCTTTCTTTCTTTCTTTCTTTTTTTTTCTTTCTTTCTTTCTTTTTTATTTTTATTTTAAGATTTTGGTACTGTGATCACCAGCCAACAAGCAGGCTGGGGCCTGAAAATGGAGAAAGTATGTCACGCTTCAAGAAAAGAAAATGAGTGGGAACTTCTAGGAAGTAACAACCAAAACATTTCCTAATTTTGAAAGTACGTAAACCTGGGCCCCTAAGTCCCGGATCTGCTCAGATATGTGATTAGCATCAAAGAAGTAAGGAAATCCCCAGTGTCACTTGCATTTCCTTGATTTGCCGGGGATTTCTCCTGCAGTTGTGACTGGAAGGATTCCAGGAACCCTTCTTCCTCTAAGACTGGTGATGGCTGCTTGTCCTCACAGAAATCCATCCAGAAGTATCTCTAATTGCAACACACTTGATCCTTGGGAAATAGTTACATGGTTTAATAGTCAAAGATAGATATGAACTTAATTCTTTGAGTTCTGCTTGTCCTTCCTGGTCCTCTCCTCTCTTCCCTGCTTTATCCTATGGGTACTTTTTGAAATTAAAACGTGCCTATATGTATCATATATAAATACATTTATTCTTATTTCCTCAATAATGTACTTTCCTCAATAAAATACTCTTTTATACCTCTTGTTTTTCCTTAATAGTATAATTTTGTTAAGAGTATAATGAAAAGATGATAAATATGTATGGCTTACTTCTTCATATAGCTGTGTGATATAATAGCATGTGTGTTAACTATAACATATTTTATTCAGTCCATGACTGTTACTGATGTAGAGTTGAATGGGTGGCATTCTTTGGTACACATTGCAGTAATGTATATCTTTTTTAAAAAATTTATTTATTTATTTTTATTATCAGCTTGACACAGTATAAATTCTTATCCTAATAGTGAAATGTTTCATTGAGGCTTGCCCAGTAATTGGGTTAACCCAAAACTTATTATAAGCCACAGTCATCCTAGGGTCTCACCTACTATACAGCCTCCCTGGTTCTGTGGGTTGCAGTCTGAATGTTCTTTGCTTTATATCTAGTATCCACTTATGGATACTTACATACCATGTTTGTCCTTCTGGGTTTGGGTTACTTCACTCAGGGTGATATTTTCTAGTTCCATCCATTTGCCTGGAAATTTCATGCTGTCATTGTTTTTCTCTGGTGAGTAGTACTCCATTGTATATGTACCACATTTTCTTAATCCATTCTTCAGTTGACTGGCATCTAGGTTGTTTCCAAGTTCTGGCTATTATGAATAGTGCTGCTTTGAACATAGTTGAGCATGTATCTTTGTGGTATGATTGAGCATTCCTTGGGTATATGCCCCAAAGTGGTATGGCTGGGTCTTGAGGTAGATCGATTCCCAATTGTCTGAGAAAACTCCATACTGATTTCCACAGTGGTTGTACAAGTTTGCATTCCCACCAACAGTAGAGGAGTGTTCCCTTTGCTCTACATCCTCTCCAACATAGACTGTCATTAGTGTTTTTGATCATAGCCATTCTGACAGGTGTAAGGTGGTATCTCAGAGTCATTTTGATTTGCATTTCTCTGGTGATTAAGGATGTTGAGCATTTCTTTAAACGTCTTTCAGCTATTTGATATTCTTCTTTTGAGAATTCTCTGTTTAGCTCTTTAGCACTTTTTTTTTAAAAAAAAAATTGGATTGTACAGTATTTTGATGTCTAGTTTCTTGAGTTCTTTTAATACTTTGGAGGTCAGTCCTCTGTCAGATGTGGGGTTGGTGAGGGTCTTTTCCCATTCTGTAGGCTGTCTTTTTGTCTTATTGACCATGTCTTTTGCCCTACAAAAGCTTCTCAGTTTCAAGAGGTCCTGTTAATTAATTGTTGTGCTCAGTGTCTGTGCTACTGGTGTTATATTTAGGAAGTGATCTCTGGTGCCAATGCGTTCAAGAGTGCTTCCTGCTTTCTTTTCTATTAAGTTTAGTGTAACTAAATTTATGTTGAGGTCTTTGATCCACTTGGACTTGAGTTTTGTACATTGTGACAGATATAGATCTATTTGTAATCTTTTACATATTGACATCCAGTTATGCCAGCACCATTTGTTGAAGATACTTTCTTTTTTCCATTGTATAGTTTTGGCTTCTTTGTCAAAAATCAGGTGTTCATATGTGCGTGGATTAATACACCATATAAAAAAACTGAAAGAAAAAAAACACATGATCATCTCATTAGATGCTGAAAAAGCCTTTGACAAAATCCCAAATCCCTTCATGATAAAGGTCTTAGAGAGAAGAGGAATACAAGGAACATTCCTAAACATAATAAAGGCAATTTACAGCAAGCCAACAGCCACCATCAAATTAAACAGAGAGAAACTCAAAGCGATCCCACGAAAATCAGAAACAAGCAAGGCTGTCCACTTTCCCCATATTTACTCAATATAGTACTTGAAGTTCTAGCTAGAGCAATAAGACAACAAAAGAAGATCAAAGGGATACAAATTGGAAAGGAAAAACACAAACTTTCACTATTTGCAGATGATATGATAGTATACATAAGTGACCCCAAAAATTCTACCAGGGAACTCTTACAGCTGATAAACTCCTTCAGTAAAGTGGCAGGATACAAGATTAACTAAAAAAAAAAAAAAACAGTAGTCCTCCTATACACAAATGATAAAAGAGCTGAGAAAGAAGTCAGAGAAACATCACCCTTTACAATAGCCACAAATAATATAAAATACCTTGGGATAACACTAACTAAACAAGTGGAGGACCTTTTTGATAAGAACTTTAAGTCTCTAGAGAAAGAAACTGAAGAAGATATCAGAAAATGGAAAGATCTCCCATGCTCATGGATAGGTAGGATTAACATAGTAAAAATGGCAATCTTACCAAAAGCAATCTACAGATTCAATGCAATTCCCATCAAAATCCCAACACAATTCTTCACAGACTTGGGAAAAAAATACTCAACTTCATATGGAAAAACAAAAGACCCAGGATAGCTAAAAGAATCCTATACAATAAAGCAACCTTTGGAGGCATCACCATCCCTGACCTCAAGCTCTACTATAGAGCTATAGTAATAAAAACAGCTTGGTACTGGCATAAAAACTGACATAGAGAACAATGGAATCAAAATGAGACCCTGATAGCAATGTATAACCTAGGACATGGAGTCCTCTGTGGGTTTGCAAAGGGATATTTGGGGTACCCTCTGAAAAGCAGAAATTCTATATCAAAATGTAAACACATATGTAACGTTATTAGTTATAACAACTTCTCATCCATGGCTTTCATGCCATTCTACAATGTGGGACATACTGGTCCCATATCCCGTTGATAATAGTTACATCTTTAAACTTTTGAATGCTACACTAACATGAAAAAGAAATAGTGGCTTAGTGTAGTTTTAGTAGATTTTTTTTACATGGACCATTAACTTGCAGGTGTTTCCTGTGAACTATTTGTTCATATATCTTGTTTATTTTAAATCAAGATGTTAGGTTTCTTTCTTTTAAATACTTAGAAACTTTCCAAATAGCTCTAAAATAACTGTTTATGGTAAAAGTTGTCAACATTTACCCGTAGTTTGGCATTTTCATTTTTGTTTATTTAATTCCTTTTATTTATATAAAATGACTTTGTAAATTGTCCATACTCCATATTCAAATTTTTGGGTTCTCTCTAAATTGGTGGTTCTCAAACTCTGGGTCATAATACCTTTGGGGATTGAGCGACTCTTTCACGGGGCTCTCATATCAGATATCCTGCATATCAGATATTTACATTACAATTCATAAAAATAGCAAAATTACAGTTATGATGTAGCAATGAAAATAATTTTACAGTTTGGGGTCACCACAGCAGAAGGAACTGTATTAAAAAGTTACAGCATTAGGAAGGTTGAGAACCACTGACCTAAATGATTAGGATTATACTTACCTGAGGATTTCTCTAGAGTGAAAGAACTATGATGAAGATGTTTCAGTGGTCTCAGTGACTCAGAATAACATAAATTTAAGTGGAGACCAAACACCAGTTGCTGAAAAGGCTAGGCAGTTAGTGATTGCTTTGAGCAGATTTGAGCAGCCAGCTTAAAAGAAATCAACCCAGCTGTTAGCTGTACAGTGCCCTCTGGTGGTTGAAGTTCATGGCTGTCATTTCTAAAAACTGGATTATGCATCAGAACATTAATAGAAATATCCCACATGTATTGATCACGTTCCTTCTTCCAGCTCCTTTGCTGGAAAGTGTGTATGTTTGTGTGTGTGTGCGTGCGTGCGTGCGTGCGTGCGTGCATGCGTGCGTGCGTGTGTGTGTGTGTGTGTGACCTTTCACTGACGACCAAGGAAAGCAATACTGAGATGTATGCAGAAGTTCTCTTTTTCTTCAAAGGATGACATTGATATAGAAGCTAGTTCATTAACTTAGCCCAGACACGTGATTGCTAGGGATTCGGTGACTGAGATAAACTTTGCTCATGTCTGCTTTACTACTCTGCATGTGGCCATGTATGATACAAACAGATCGCCACATGTAGGCGGCTTTAGGGATCATCTAGGCCACAGCATATTTGACAGAAGGCAAGGAGGGAGGGAGAAGAGGGAGGAAAAAAGAGGGGCGGGGGAGGGAGTGATTGGAGATGAAAGGGAAGCACAGAGGGAAAACTGCACAGGCCTGTATCTGAAATACATCTACTAACATGTGTAAAGCATGGACTTGCCTGACTTAACGTTTCAGATGTGTGAACAAACATTGTCCAACTCAGTAGCTGGCCCTCCATTATCTTTAGGGTGCAACACAGAGGCGAGACAATAATCTTTACCAAACTTGACAACTCATTAACTATCCTTTATAAAACAGATTTAATTGCTTGCCCTGTATCCTGCTTTCAACTTTCCTCTCTAGTAACAAATATCAATTAAAATCTAATAACAAAGAGCCTGGCTATAGTTGTCAAATAATCCCTTTCAAAAGAATTACCCTTCCTGACACTCCACAGATGAAACTTAAAATTCTTTCAGCTACCATTCTTTGCCACCATTTCCCTTAACATCAGATGTGACAGGTCTGCCAGGACAAGAAATAGGATTACGCTTTGAGGATGTTTTCCTCTATAATGAGACGGCTCCTGAAGAAACATTAGTGTGGTGACAGGACACTAGAATCCGAAGTTGCCCATAATGCATCATGCCAATTAGCATTCATGTGAAGTCAGTTTATGAGAATAATTCACTGATTCTGCATTTGTTGAAAACAAAATAGGCTGTGAGTGACAAGGAGGAAGACCATGCACCCTTAACAAAAGCTTCAGGAAGATGATGTGAGCGCTATCTTTGGTAGTATTTTCTTACACGAGGAGCAAGTGAAAAAATGCTGCCCACGGCCCAGGATGCACTGAATCTAACCATGGAATCCACATAGAGACTGTGTCACCCACTGTCAGAATATGGTGGAACTGACTCTGGAATAAGATTTACTAGATGTCTTTCCATTTGAAGAGACATGTTTTTTCGATTTACTCACAATGCTTTCTCTATTGTCCATTTCTGTTAATTTTCTCTAAGTGTTAGTGTACCATGGCTTTGAAAAACCTCGACAACAAATTGCTGCTGTCATGCCAATGTCTCAGACTTCCTACCATTCAGACTGAAAGTGGAAGTCTCCCCCACTCTCATTGTGAGCAAGCCCCCTCACATTCTGTGTCAGTCAACATTTCAATACAGCCTTCATACTGTCTGAGCAAAATATTAAGGCAGCGATTCAAATATTATGTCCCTTCATTTGCTGAGGTTATTGTCATGCTGTGAACCTGGTTTCATTGTCTTATTTATGAAGTAGTGTCACTAGGTACTTCTTTAGTCAATCAAATGTTTTCAATAATGTTCATACTCTTGGCTAATCTCCTCAAGCCAAGTAGATTTGTCATGGTCTTATCTTTGTCATTTGAAACCCTCCCCTAAACACTACTCATGGCAAAGAAAGAATACTTCTCCCATAGAAAGTCCCCTTGCAATTAAGTTCTGCAATATGTGACACTCACAGCCCACCATTTTTAATTCACTCCTCCTGGGCAGAGTCAAACTTCATCATGCCACTGAGTGAAGGAATACCTACCACAGTCAGGAAACTAACTGTGAAAATATATCTGTCAGAGCCTCAAGCCACCCAGAAGGAGCTCAGAGAATCTAATCCTTAGTGAACCATGAAACCTGGGTCAGGCAGCTTGCATCTGGGGATTTGTTTGCCTATGCAAATTCCATCATAAATCACCTAATCTTCAGCAAAAAGGAAGGGACAACAGCCGAGGTGCCGGGGCAGAATTATCACCGGGTCACTAAGGTTCAGGATTCATGAGTGGATGACTCCATAGATTGGTTTACTCTTTAATGAAGTTAGTTAGTTTAACCCCCATTTGCCAGAGGAGAGAAACCCAGAGCCCAGCAAAGCAGACTCTCCTTAGTCTTAGCATCAAAGGACAGCTAGCTCCTAAGTTTAGTAGAGTTTACTTAGTCCTAAGAAATTACTACAATAGGAAACTCACTCATTTGCTACTCTACTTTTTTTTTTTTTAACCTAACTTTGCATCAATGACTTCAATTCCTGTTAATTCTTCAATCGCCAGTTTGGGTGGGAAGTACGGTGACGATGGGTTAGAGGATAAGCCACCTTGCCTGTAATCCCTGACCACGGAGTTTTGTTTCATACCCTGTTGCCAAACCCTCCAGAGGCATTCCTTTGCTCACGTCATCAGTTTCCCGTTGCCTTGGTGAGGAGTCACAACATGTGTTTCTTGACAAAATGCTTTCTGTTCTAGGACTATTTAATGGCCTCTCTCTCTCTGCTGGCTCGGACTAGAGTAGCCTTACAGGGGAACGCAAAAGGATAGCCGATTTTAAGAGAGGGAAACAAGCCAAAGACAAGAGGGCGAGACAAACGAAGAACACACCTAAGGGGAAACCCCATAGGTAACAGCACAGCCTGCTTTGTCTGGACATGGAAGCAAACTTGCAGTTAGATTTCGAGTTAAAGACTCAGGCTCCATCTGCCTCTGACTCATACTCACTAGTTATTCAAGCTTGAGGATATCATTTCCCTTTTGTGAGTCTCAGTTTGCTAACAGACAAGAGAAAATCCTTGTTCCTACGCACACCACCCTCTCCCCACCCCCCACCCACCCCAGATGCAGTCTAAATAAAAGAAGAGGAAATATAGAAACATTCTGAAAAAATATTGAATCAAACATTCTGGCTTTGGGGAGACAGTAAACAGTCAACTGCCTAAATGTTACCTGATATCTATGGGGCATTTGTTTTCCTTGCTGCATAGGTCCACTTGGGCTGTGATCTTTATCCTTGCTCATTGTTTGTTTGGCCCTAGCTAATTTATTTAAGCGGCAAGTATCATTTTATTCTCATGGTAAAGCAGGCATGACACTCACTTTTCCACAAGTCTCTTGGAGTTATTGTGGGGACATGAGCCAAAAGATGTGAAATGAAATGATTCGAAACAGGAAGCCTCTGTTCTAGCCACAACAAAGGGATTTCATCATCTGTAGACCTCAGACTCCTAGGAAAGTCACCGGAACTTCCATGCCCTTCTGCTGAGAAAGGTGACAGACAGAGCTAGCCACCGAGGAACTTGGCATTGTTCTTCATGGGAAGCAATCGGCTGGATTACTAAAATGGGAAGTATGGCAAGACATTGATTGCTCAGGTTTAAACCCGGGCTCTTTCATTTCTCAAAGGCCTAACTTAGGGAATTGTCATGCTTACTACCCAGCAGTTCTTTTTCCTATTTGGATGAGAGAAACCTCCCAGAGGAGTTTTAAAGACTAAATGAGCCAGTCTACATGAAGAGCTGAGAGCAGTATACAGCTTACCATGATTCCCAGTACTTGCAGCTACAGTCAATTCTCAGCCTCAGCCCAATTTGCATCTTTTTCCCTAAGGATTATCTGTAAAGTGAAGTTTGTCTCTGGGGTCCAGGCATGAGAAGGCATGTTGATAATTATCTCTGAGCTTGCCTGCCAGGATTTGCTTCATCCACAGACCGCTTTTGGTCCTAGGGGTTCAAAAGTTAATTGCTCCAAATTTCCCTAAGCCAATTTGGCTGATCTTCATTCTAAGTGTTTAATTTTCCTTTCTTTTCTTTCTCTTTCTTTCTTTCTTTCTTTCTTTCTTTCTTTCTTTCTTTCTTTCTTTCTTTCTTTCTTTCTTTCTTTCTTTTTCTTTTTGAGAGCCTTTTGGGATATATTAGAGTAGGGCTCTTTTCTTTAGAATGTTACTAGCTTAAAATGAAAACAAGCAAGACTGAGGCAAACTTTTGATACCCACATTTACATTTATTGAAACACAGCATTAAGTAGGAAAAAGTGTGCATAGTATGGTGGTGGGGTGTAAACAGGTGGATCTCTAGAGTGTACTGGCCAGCCAGTCTAATCTATTAGTAGGTGCTGGGTTCATTGATAACCCCTTCTCAAAAACTGAGGTGACTGGGGCTGGGGAGATGGCTCTCCAGTGAAAAATGCACGCTTTTCTTGCAGAGGACAATTCAGTTCCTAGCACTCAAACTAAGCAGTTCATAACTGCCTGCAATGTGAGTCGATCTGACATTCCGGTCCTCCATAGGCACCTGTCCTCACACGGACACACTCTGACCCCATGCATATTCATACACTTTTTTACATAATTTTAACAAACAGTGACTATTTGTTAAAACAGATGTCTTATTTAAAAACTAAGGTGAAGTGAAGGGACATAGATACCAGACATTGACCTCTGGCTTCCACACTCATGTGCACACACAAGCATGTGTACCCTCCCGCACCCCATGCACATGAGCACACACACACACACACACACACACACACACACACACACACACATACATGCGCACATACACGCACGCACGCACACACCCCACATACAAAATTAAAATAAACATTGTGCACTGATTGATAGGAATCTTGTTTCTGCAGCTTTTAATGATGACACCATTCATCCCCCAGTCTACTTCCTGACTCCTTTAATGAGTGTCAGTTGCAATCAATTTACTTCATTTTAGTCCCAAGGCTCCATGTTCACTGCTCATGTAAAGATGGAACCATATTCTCCTGCCAGTTAGGTTGATTTTTGACCAGCTAGGTATGAGGTAACCATGACTCTAGCAAACAATTTTGTGATATAATCATTCACTATTTAATGATGGATATATAATAATACATAACTTTTCCATATTGAAATGTTCATAGCTTGCCACATCGATTTGCTTTAGAACAAATCTGTTAAAGAAATGATTTCATTTTATAGAGATCAAAGCACTGAAGTTCATATAGATGATTCAGTCTTAGAGAGGAAAATGCCATGGTCTTAGTAACACTTGGCCTTAATTTCATATTTGAAATGAGTTAATTATGTGATCTTGGGAAAATCCATACCATTTAGATAAATTAGCTCCACTACATAATATGTCTATGCCTAGGAGATCTGTTGGTCTTTTTCCGGTTCAGAGCCAACGTTGTCATTACTGGGATTAGGATAAATGTGAGAATGGCAGCACTAGAATCCAGACCTCTCAAGTCTCTACCTGTCTAGATAGTTGTCAATGGTAAGCACACAGAGTTGTAGGCAGCTCCTCTTTGCTGGAGGTCTCTAGCAGAGGATATAAAACTATAAATTCTAAACTTCTTAAAGCTGATTGCACAGGTCTGGTTTGTCAGCCTGTCTTGTAATATACTGACATCAGACATGTAGGGGTCCACAGAGGCTCTCTAGTAAGGCCCTACTCAAGGTCAGAAAGCCTGAGCTTGCTTTACCCAGCAAGGCTGCATAATGGGATGATTTGGCCAAAGGCGCCGTTACCAGGTGTTTTGAAGGATCTACACTTGGTTGCATGTTGTGCTTTGATTTTGAAAGGGGGAAGTCTTTTGCCTCTCCCCTTGCTAGGGTACAAAAAGCCCATCAGAAATAAACTTGAGGCATCTGTGGTATTGACCCAGAACCCTCCCAAAGCTATCCTGCATCTCTGTCTTTTTCTATACCTAATTTATTCCTACTTCTTCTTAATTACTGACTCCCCTCTTCAAGAGATCCTTCCATAGTTTGGGGCTGAACCCTAACACTGGGCCCAGATGGAACCCTAAAAGAAGCTGGATAGCCTCTCTTGAAGTGGTGCCAACAAAGTCACTTGACACAGATCAATTCACTGACCAGAACTGGATCTATTGGAGAACATTTAATGGCTGTGTATAAATTCCATGTTTTCTTTATAGAAAGTCTTGCATGTAACTCAACAGTTATTTTCTCCCTCCATTTTAAGTTAGAGTCTTAGGCATAGAAAAAACAGGGTAAAATTGCATGATGTCTCACAGATATTTGTGAATGGGGAAATTATGCTCAGTCCTTTAACCACAAATATCTTTTGGAAGGAATAAGTTAATGCAGTTAGGAACTTGCATGAGATTAACTTCTAGGAAATGACATTTATGTCCTCATTTTTCTCAAAGACATAAAATGAGAAGCAGTCACATGACCTCCTGCTTTTAAGTAGAACCTACGTGATAGAAAAAAAGGGAGCTTGTATAACCTAAGTAAGAGCACTTAACAAAATTCAGATATGCAGAGACCCCTATACATGTCATGGCAAACAGGGAAACACTACAAAAAAAAAAAAGTGAGAATGAAAACTCACTTCATCTCAACTTAGTCTGGATCAAACTTCCTGAGTCTGATGCCAGGTGATTTACAGCAAGCATATTTTAACACAATATAATTTGGAAAAATGTTTCCCGGTGTAATACAATATCTGGTGCTCAAAGAGGCACAATTGCATTGAAGCTCAACTCAAAGTAAATGTCATTTCTTCCAAGAAGATGAATTTTAGAGATAGGACACCTATATTAGCTTAGGTGCCTAAGGAAGGATCTGGTCTATCAGTCATATAGATAGCATAGAGGTCATTTAGGCTATTAGACACCTCTGGCCCTGGTTGTGGGAGGTTGATATGGAGTGACCCTTCAGAGAACTTAGATCACCAGGCTGTTAATCACCTCCAATTCCCAGCCTTCTGGATGAAAAAACAAAAACAAAACAGGTTATACATCCTTTCCTTTGAAAGGACAATCCCATGTGCTTAACATTCCTTGTTTCCATGGAGATCTTTGGAGAAAAGGACCCTTGTGCTTCCAGCACAGACAGATATCAGCTAGAGGTTTTGTTATGCACAAAATTATTCTATTTTAAGACAGTTTTAGGTTATAGGTAATCAAAGGTAATACTTTAGAAAGTGAGACGAATTGATTCCCATCATATATTAGATTTTCTCAATAATTTCTTCTTGTATATTGTATGTGATATCATATATTTTTGACTATTTTTCAAAAGAGCCTATCTCACAGTAACTTCCTATCTTGTTCATAAGTGGAAGGGAGATTGGCAATATCCATTGCTATGACTTTTTCCTCAAGCTCTCTGGATGAGGAGATGGCATTACAGAGTGGAAGATTTCAGTGCTGACTGGCATTACTCTATGTCTTACTTAGGGTTTGTATTGCTATGAAGAAACACCACGACCATAGCAACTCTTATAAAGGAAAACATTTAATGGGGTGGCAGCTTACAGTTACAGAGGTTTAGTCCATTATTATCATGGTGGAAAACATAGCATCTATGAGTATATGGTGTACGGGCACACATGGTGCTGGAGCAGAGAGTCCTACATCTTAATCCAAAGACAATGGGAAGAGAACTGAGACACTGGGTGTGGCTTAAGCATATATGAGACCTCAAAGCCTGCCTCCATAGTGACACACTTCCTCCAACAAGGCCATACCCTTTGCAACAAAGCTATACCTCCTAATATTTAAACTCCTTAGGAGCCAATTACATACAAACATTTTAAGGTGACTTTGAGTAGATCATGACACACTTGTACTATTTCATCACACCTAACCAGTTCTCTGCATTTGCATTTGCCCTTCATTCTGTTTTTGCCACAAAGTCCAAAGATATATGGTTAGAATGTAAGCAAGATTTCACAGTCTGCAACTCAGGACCTTCTAATTACCTCACATCATTCCTCTTAACCAAAGTCTAAGTTTTTTCAGTGGTTTTCTGTGCCCTACATGAGCTCATCTCCTCCGTGTTTCTTCTCTGTACTCATTTTGTACTTGTGATTGTTTACTCTACACCAATTGCCTTGGCCTCTACAACATTTCTCACACATGTCAAAAACTCGTCCAGTTTAGGGTTTTATGCCCTCTGTTCCTCTGCCTAGACTACTACTCATTAGCTATCTCTGTGGCTTTCTCCTTAATGTCCTTAAAGTCTTTACATAAATAAATCTTTCCATCTTCCTGCAATATTTCTTAATCACCCCTTTTAAAATCACAACCTTTCCCTACAATATGAATTGTTTTATTTCATGATGAATTTCCCCTTTTCATCTCATCTCATGTTTGAATAAACTCGGTATTGTTTGTCTTATCTAAGACCTGTCTTTTTCTGTAGAATATTGGATTTATAGTGCTAAGATTTATTTTCAATTACATCCATCCATTGATTAATAATTAACATCTCTAGTTAATGCTTAGCACATTGTAGGCATTCAGTATATACTTTTAATGAACACATAAGGACAATAATAAATTAAACATAGTATGAGTGGGGAAGACTCATTTCTTTATTTGTAAGATGGAATTAAAACCTCCTTTCATGTGCTCATCATAACTAAATTAATTAATTCATTACAGATTTCTTCTCCATTACATTGAGTTATATATGCTATTATTCTCTATAACCCATGTTTTGAAGGTTGAGTTGAAAATGAATTCCTGTGCTCCCGTATCAGCTTTACCTGCTGACTCCTACCTGTAACAATATCATTCTAATCCCAAGGCTCCAGTATCACGATTCCATGTTGAAAATCAGCTGGACAAATTCACTATATCTGATTGATTTGTGACACTTAATAAGCATTAATTGCTCTTGCTAGTTTTATGTATATAAACTGTCTTAGCCAGTAACTTCCTTCTGGAGATTCTTTGCTTATGCTGGTAAAATTTAAAAACAACATAATTCCTTAAAGTAAAGAGAAGCTCGATGTTGGTTTAAATACATATAAAGGCTAGGTACTTACTAAGATTTTCCTCCTTCCAGAAATGCAGTGTTGATGCCAAAGTTGGCTATCACCAGGCATGAGCTATTGCCATAGAAAGTATGGACCCAGATAGAACAGCAATGATCTTAGAATGTTCACATCCCAGTTGCTCACATCCCTCACAGGCAGTGAACAAAGGCACAGCAGGCCCTGGGGCTTCTCAGGTTCTATTCTGCTTTCCATAGAGATCTCTTGGTGGCCACATGCATGCTTCAGTTTATTTATCTAAGAGATCCTCTTTTAGGGCCAGAGCAGAGAAAAAGGAAAAGGGAAGCCAGTTGTGTTAAGGGAGGCAAGTGCCTGGAAATCCAGCCCTGGATTGAGTTTCAGGCAGCAATTATAGAATGCTAAGTAGAATCCAGGGTGCTCTTACTTCCCTTCTCAGACCACAGAGCTCCCAAAGGAATAAATACTATAACAAATAAAAGTGCCCTCAGGACTCAAGGTGTATTCACACATTTTCAGATAAGTTTTCATTCAAAAATCCAAGCTTGAATCATACCGCAGATGGGATGTGCTTGACCTATATAATAGTGAGTGCTGAAAGCAAAATGGTTCATAAGTAAAATCCTAGTATCTGAGGCTTGATCATTACTGACTTTCTGATGAGCATGGGGGACTTTTTCCTTTAGGCACAATACGGAAATAGAATAACAAAGGTTTCACATGTTGCAATGGGGTTCAAAGCTCTGATAGAGCAGATAAAAAGAGAAGCCCTCTGGGAGAGAAATCTCCAAGGCATTATTACTATGTAGAGAGGCAATTATCTGTGTGATATTATAATCTATTAGGAAATAGAGAATTGTAAAGGAAAAATAAAACTCTGTGAATGGTGTGTAACAGAAGCTGTTATTAAAACAATACCTGTAAGGAGAATGGTGTGTAACGGAAGCTGTTATTAAAACAACACCAGTAAGGAATCATTCTCATCTTGGGGTATCTGTTATGTGGCTATCTGATATGAAGTACTACATATAATTATTCTAGTTAATCAGAATTGTAGCTAGAGTTTTCCTGCCTTGCCCACAGTCAGGACAAATCTTTGTCACCCGCCAGTCCCACAGCCGCTCAGACCCAACCAAGTAAACACAGAGACTTATATTGCTTACAAACTGTATGGCCATGGCAGGCTTCTTGCTAACTGTTCTTATATCTTAAATTAATCCATTTCTATAAATCTATACCTTGCCACATGGCTGGTGGCTTACCGGTGTCTTCACATGCTGCTGGTCATGGCGGCAGCTGGCAGTTTCTCTCTGCCTCAGCCTTCTGCTTCCCAGAATTTTCCTCTCTCCTTGTCCCACCTACTTCTTGCCTGGCCACTGGCCAATCAGTGTTTTATTTATTGACCAATCAGAGCAATTTGACATACAGACCATCCCACAACACAGAATGTTTATATTTATAGTTGTTCTCTCTTTTCAGCTGGTAAACCTGACATCACAGGTACAAGTGACTTGATTAAAAAAATACATGGTTACTGTACATGAGAATCAAAGATCAGCTTCAACTGGTTTGCCTAACTAGTAGCTTCACCCCTACTGACTAGCAGCCATGCTAGAATTTACTCTGCATACTGCTGGAGGAGTTTAAAGGTAATCATCAATATCATCCATTTTCCAGTCTCAGGTACCTGGCCATGGACTTTAGAGGAAAACCAAATATGAGTGTTCTCACAAAGGAACAATAAAATGACTCCTAATGAAATTCTACTATACTCATAGATAAGTAACTTTCTCAGTCATCATCACAGAAGCTTCCTCCTATGGTAGATGCTGAGACTCACAACTGGACAATGTGCAGAGAGTGAAAGGACTTGGAGCACTCATTCTAAACACTCTTATCAAATAACTCCTCTTAGGGCTCAGGAAACCCCGTGAAAGAGGAGGCAGAAAGATTATAAGACCCAGAGGACACAGAAGACACCAAGGAAAAAAGGCCTTCTAGACACTGTAGGACTAATGCACATATGAGCTCACAGAGACTGAGGCTGCGTTCATAAGATCTGCACAGGTACAAGCCAGACGGGATCCCAGAACTGAGAGGGAGAAGTGACATGGGATCCTTCATCTAACCAGGAAGCTATTCTCAAATGATACTCACTAGTAATGGGAATATTACTATTCTGCAATGAGGTGTCACTAGACAGATCAAGTACGCTCCTGGGTAAGTCCCAAGTCCAGGAGGAGGCCAATACAAAATTAACTCTATGGTTGTTTTGTGAGCTCTTTTTTTTGCCTTATTAATCTTTTTTTGTTTTAATTTTCATTTTTGTGGGAAAGAGAGAAAAAATTCATGTTGGATAGTTAGAGAAGTAGAAAGGATTTAGGAAGAGCTGGGGGAGAGATAAAGCATGATAGAAAATATTGTATGAAAAATTACTTTGAAAAATAGGAAAGTAAATAGATAAAAGTTTAGGATGGAAGAAATCATGTAAAGCTCCAGAAAGTGAAATAAATAATTCTAGAAAAAGTTTCCTCATTTTAAGAGCATATTAGTGTTTTTTTGTGAGCCCATGTTGAATATAAAGTATTTCATTTAAAAAAAATGCCTTAAATCCTTCCATTGTGTGTATATGGCACATTTTCATTGGCATTATTTTGTTGATGGACAGCTAAGCTCATCGGTATTGTGAACAGTTTGGCAATAAACACAGACCTGCAAGTATCTCTATGGTAGCACACACAGACCTTTGGCATACATTCAATGGTGGTATAGGCTAGGTCATATGGCAGTCGATTTTTAAATTTTGAGGAACCTATATTCTGACATCCTTAATGGTTCCACCAGTTTACATTCTTGGCAACAGTAGATAAGGGTCCCATTCTCCCCACAGCCCCACGAACTGTTCTTGTCACTGGCTTTCTTGATTTTAGCCATTCTAATCGAGGTGAGATGGAATCTCACAAATCACAGACATTTTTAAAGCAACTTATACAATAAATAAAGATGACAGGAAACAATTCAGAAGGTCAGAATTTCATGCAATTGGCTGATTATATCTCTTAATATTTTATGTGGTAAAGATATATTGGAAGAGGGTCTGGATCCCAGGTAACTTTGAAATCCTTCATCTGAAGTCCCATTTTAGCTTTCTCCTTTTTTTCTTTCCTTCCCTTCCTTCCTTCCTTTCTTCCTCCTTTCTCTTCTATTTTGTTGTTATATGTATGCATGTGTATTTTGCTTCATTTGTTTGAGACAGAGTCTCAGTATTGTAGCCCAGGCTAGCTGTGAACTCACAGTGATCCTCCTGGTTCAGCCTCTCAATTACTGGCATTATAGTCACAA
Organism: Peromyscus maniculatus bairdii; assembly: GCF_049852395.1. Lineage (NCBI taxonomy): Eukaryota > Metazoa > Chordata > Mammalia > Rodentia > Cricetidae > Peromyscus > Peromyscus maniculatus. The sequence goes on along the minus strand of NC_134871.1, from coordinate 7,021,175 downwards.
TCAGCCATCCTAAGGTCCTGCTTTCTTTATACATAATTGGTGAGATGATCTACACAATACTTCTGTGCAGCAAATACTGTTATACTTCCTGTCATTCTACTATTTCTTAGAGAAAAAGCCTGAGGCTCAGAAATGTGAAGCCTGTGTCCAGAGATCATTAGACTGTCAACTGCAGAAGGAAGGATGCAGGGGCTTTGGAGCTATGTTACCCAATCACCATACAGCTTGCATATATGTGATTGCTGTACTTGGTGCCTTTAGATGGGGAATAAGAACTCCTGAGACAAGACAGCATATAGGCAAGGAAACAACAAGTTAGAGATGGAGGCCCCATTTCAGATAACTAGACATTAGGGGCTTACCCTGTTAGGTTACTGAAGTATGGAATAATCCCCAAGTTCATGCCTTTGGTATAAAAAGATGTAAGTCTGGCAATAATTAGATGCTTAGGGTGCATGCCATTTATTTTTTGTATATTTTACTTTTATCCTCTACTTTTATCCTAATGCTGTGTGTGCCCTAACATACATAACTTGAAAGAAATTCTTCTTGATTCATGGTGTATACTGCTAGCTAATGTTATATCTTTGAGAAGAAGGAGGAGAAGGAGGAGGAAAGGGGGAGGAGGGAGAGGAGGAGAAGAAGGAGAAGAAGAAGTAGAGGAGGAGGAGGAGAGGAGGAAGAGGAGGAAGAAGGAGGAGGAAAAGAAGAAGAAAATGACAGCTACAGGTAGGCACCTCAGATGTCAGCTGCACATATTTTATTCCCATTTTACACTCAGTTTATTTTAATATAGCAAATTCAGCTTCCAAACCAGGATAGAGCAAAAAATAAAGATGAGTGAGGGCTGCCAGGTTGGCTCAGCAGGTAAAGGTGACTGGCCTGCCATCAGACTTGACCTGAGCTATGGGACACACATGATGGAAGGAGAACCCTCTCCTGAACATTGCCTTCTACCCTCCACATGCATGCTAGGACACACACACACACACACACACACACACACACACACACACACACACGATTAATAAAGTGGAAAAATGTAAAGTGAGCTGGCATATGATATAGATGATAATTTTTCCCATTGATTTGCAATTCTACCTAGTCTGTTTTATAGATTATTCTACCAACTTTTGTTAGGACAGATGAAGGAAGGTATATGAATAGAGAACGTGTATGGCACCGTATTTGTAGGAAGATAATATAATGCCACCTTGTTTTAAAAGAATGTGTTAGACGAATCTTGGCAATATGAACAATGTATTGAAATAGAGATTGTGCAGTGCATTACACAAACCTTTTTTTTCCCTCTCTCTACTTAACTCATGGCCTTTCTCATTTTGGGGACTGGCTTCTGTTCCTAAGATGCTTTTACTCAATGTATATTTTCTTCTTTTTTGTGTGTAGCTTGCCTGTTATGAGATTGCACCCATGTCTGAGAACATGAGGTATTTTTTTTCTTGTTCACTATCCCCTACACACAGGAAAAGTTGCATTAGTTTTAAGTAGACAGAAAACTCACGGCTGTAGAAACACTGCACAAATTAAAGGGATTCAGCTGGAATAGGTCATCTGTGTCTTATTTCACTATTTTTCTTATCGTTTACTCCAGTGGTGTCCAGCTTTCTAAGTCTATATAATGAATGTAACCAGAATACAGATATTGCTCAATCCCTAACACTCCTTGGCCCGAAATTTGAGAAGTAGGTTTCATTATTCTTATAATATTGGAAGTTTACTATCCAACATGATTGCTGGGTGTGTGTATTAGTAGTTCAAATATGCAAATCCAGGTTGTTCTATTTCCTGAAAGACTGAAGAAGAAATTGATACTTCAGATAATGAGACATAAGCAACATGAACTATTACTGAAGTGGTTACTACTAGAATAGCATTTTTTTTTTTTTTTTTTTTTTTTTTTTTTTTTTTTTTTTTTTGGTTTTTCGAGACAGGGTTTCTCTGTGTAGCTTTGCGCCTTTCCTGGGACTCACTGGGTAGCCCAGGCTGGCCTCGAACTCATAGAGATCCGCCTGACTTTGCCTCCCAAGTGCTGGGATTAAAGGCGTGCGCCTCCGCCGCCACCGCCACCGCCTTCGCTGCCGCTGCCGCCTTCGCTGCCGCCGCCGCCGCCGCCGCCGCCGCCGCCACCACCACCACCTGGCTTAGAATGGCATTTTATTGATGTTAAATTGGGTTTAACACATGGCCCATCAAGTGAAGTGGACCTAATTTCTATGTCAGAATGAAGAGGCAGAGAAAGCATATACAGTACACAACACATACACCCTCAATATATGGGATCTCCTATGTGTGTGAAGAGTAACCCTTCCGGAGCCTTTAACACTAATCATTTTCTTTAACACTATTCTTTAGGATCAAATCTGGAATAGGCAATGTGCCCCAGAGCTCCCTGCCCAGACTGGTCCATCCTGTGCCTCAGATGCAGGTAACTATAGACTGAGCTGCGAGCAGCTCGTGTCTGTTTCATGCTCAAAACAGTTGTTCTCTCTAAGGATGCTAGACACACTGCTTCCTCTCTTTGGTATTTTCCCACCCATTTCCACACAAGGCTCTTTAATTCTGCCAATTCTTAACCTTCCACGAGTCAAATACTACTCTGTTTGTCTCTGGGGATATTTCTGAGTTTCAAGGTGAGACCTAAAATAAGCAAACAGCAGGCAAATTTCAAACTCACTTTTCTCTGATTCCTGTTTCTTATCATCACTGCTTGCCATTTTGACATTTGTGTTCAAAGGTCTGAAGTTGGAAAGAATGGCTATTGTTTATGGAAACTATTCATCAGGGTGTGATAAAATCCACTTTACAGCATGATATTCCTGTCATCTTTGTGCTAACTTGACCTTTCTGCAAACTCATAGTTTGAAAGCTCAGCTGAGCCTGGTGGAGGCTTGGGAGTGCTTCCCTCTGTCCTTTGGTGATTACAGCCAGCACTGGACTCCTCTCCTCTCTGCCCAAGCCTCTGCACTGTCTTGTAACATGTCCTGAATCTCTAGCTGACTTAACTATTCAGTTCTTAAATTTTTTTTTTTTTTTTTTTTTTTTTTGGTTTTTCGAGACAGGGTTTCTCTGTGTAGCTTTGCGCCTTTCCTGGGACTCACTTGGTAGTCCAGGCTGGCCTTGAACTCACAGAGATCCACCTGGCTCTGCCTCCCGAGTGCTGGGATTAAAGGTGTGCGCCACCACCGCCCGGCTCAGTTCTTAAATTTTAAAAGTATGATCACTGATTCTCTTCACGTGTGCTATATATTCTTTGAGGCGAAGAAACATTATTTCCAAACAATGCTGCACACTGCCCTGTAGCTTGAGAGTTTCTCTCCAGCTCCCACCAAACCCCGGCAGTCCCACAGCCCACTTATAAAATAAACACACAGATGCTTATATTATTTAAACTGTTGGCCTAATGGCTCAGGCTTTTTGCTAGCTGTTCTTACATCTTAAATTAGCCCATTTCTATTAATCTATAAGTTGCCCCGTGGCTCGTGTCTTACTGGTATCTTAACATGTTGCTTCTTGTTATGGTGGATGGCAGCATCACTCCCTGACTCTGCCTTCCTGTTCTCCCAATTCTCCTCACTGATAGTCCCGCCTATACTCCCTGCCTGGCTACTAGCCAAACTGTTTTATTTACCAATCAATCATAGCACTATATTCACAGCATAGAGAACATCCCACAGCACTGCCCTTTGTGTTCTCATCAGAGTACATGTGAGATGCACTTCATAAAAGTCCTCTCAGACATGGAGAAGGAAATTGAGGGGAGAGATACTTGATTGATATATAATTCCCCTTGCTAAGAATGGCAAACCACTTCTGGGGTTCTGACTGAATGTTTTCTTGGGTTTAGTTTTGTTGCCTTTGCTATATCACAAAGTCACTTTTCATATATCTGTATACAGCATATATGCTGTAACAGAATCATTTCTAATCAGTGTGTATGTATGTGTGCTTATGTATATGTGCATGTCTGTGTTTGTATGTGTGTATATGTGTGTATGTGCGTGCGTGCGTGCGTGCGTGCGTGCGTGCGTGCGTGCGTGCGTGCGTGTGTGTTAGGTTGTAAAGGTAAGCAAGTAAAGTAAAAATCACCAGAGTCTGGATCTTCATAACACATATCTGTACAGAAAATAAACAAATGAACTCATTGTCTGGATTCCTCCCAAATGTCAGTGTTTGGTGCTGAGGTAACAACTCACTTGGCTGAATGGACTCAGCTTCCCTTCCCTATTTTTCATTTACTCTTTCCTTTCAGGGCAGGACACAGCTCAAACCTTGAAAAAATTGTCGAGCCCATGTGTGAGTTGAAGTGATTCTAAAGCTTGAATCTTCTCTGGACAGCCATGTCTCTGTGATCCCTACAGAAGGAACAAACAGCTCCACTTCACCCCCAGTCATGGCCAGTGAAGGAGGAACCATAGAGACCAGGAAGTTACAAACATGTGATGGCTGGGGATGGTGGGCAATACAGGGTAACAATAATAGTCATTTTTCATCTCTCAGTCCTGGGTGTCTAGAGGGCCTTAGGGAATTTATCAAAATATACACGGAGCCTGATTCTGAAAACAAAGCGATGAGTCCTCCAGCTTAACAAAGCAGGTCCTGAGGGAAAATAACAAACTGTCCCCTTCCTTTGCCACCAACCTTGCAAACTGTCAGCTGTGAAGCAGGGACGCCAGGAGCAAAGAAGTCAAAGGTTGTGGGAAGGCAAAGGATCAACCCAGAGAGGAAATGAGAGAAAACAAAGATGGGTATCTCTTTAGGAATAGCTTCTGGGTGTGGGCAGAGGAAAGTGTCCACAGACTCCCATCCACCTTCACTCACTCTAGTTAATGTCTCATTCTCTGTTCTCAGCAAGGCTCTTAGTGCTTTCCTTGCATTTCACTGAGAAAATAGAGTAAGCATATGGGACTTGTTCTTTATTTCTGTTGGCCAAGCACGTCAACTTTCTTGAACTCATGTCTGAATTCTTTGACTTCCTTCCTATCAGTCTCACCAGTACTCTGGTCTTCTAAGTTTTAGAAAACTGACTCCCAGGATCCTTGTCAGTCAGCACCATCAGTTCCTCCCTGTACTTGTCTTAATTACCCAACCCACAAATATGCTTTATGGTTCCCTCTCTGAAAACTCAGACTGAAATGTTTCCTTAGCTTCAAATTGCCTCCAGCTACTGTAGGGGGTAGCCATTTCAGTTTTGATCTGGAAGTTCCAACCCCCATTAAGACTTCAGTAACTGTCAAGCCTACAAGGCAGGGCCAAGGGAGGACCCTGTAGACCCGAGATCCGGATGCACCAGCTCTCTTGGTTCCTGGACCCTTGATGCTGGAGGTAGACTGAGCAGAGTTCTCCAGAGAATACCGCCGGACTGTGCCACACCTTTTCCAGACACTGTAAACTATCCCTCCATTTGTAAGTTACCCCACAAAATAAACCACCCTTTTAACTACGTGGAGTGGCCTTAATAGTTTCACCAATAAGCTACCCATCTGTGCATTTAAAAATGGCAGTGACTCTATTACCTCTGATGTCACTTTCTTAGCTTTGCCGGTCAGATTGCCTCCTCTCACACTCAGTGGGGAAGGTTCTGATTGTGTCCTTGCCTTTCTTTGTTTTCACATCTGCTCTCATTCCTCTTGACATCTCAACCCTAAATGTTCTGCACAGACACATCCTTTTTTTCTAAAACATTTTCTCTTGGTTTTCACAGAAATGGATTTTTTTCTTAATTCTTCTACCCCGCTCGCTAGACAGTCTAGCTCTGTCTCTTGTTTGCTTCCTTCTCTTCTCTAGTTCCTAAACTGATCAAGCCTTCCTGAGCTGATGTCAGGCATTCTATTTTCACTTATATTCTATTGTCTCCAGGAGGTCTTTGTCAACTATCTCAAGAGGCATTCACATTAATTCGTAGAAAATATCTGTTGAACTTAGCTTTCCTTTCATTCTCTCTGTTTCCCTCCCACAGAAAGACTATTGTAATTCAAAAAAAATTAGTGACATCCACAGTTCCTCATAATAACATCAGAAATCTCATTAGAAAAACAATTAATAAAAGATCATATCCATAGCAGAAATTCAAAGAGGATTACCACAGCAGGACAGTGCCCTGGAAATTTTAAATATCAAAAGGACTGAAATGTGTAATTTGGATCCTACAAAAGATGAGGAATATAGGGTTGGAGAGATGGCTCAGTGATTGAGTACTTTTTGCTGTTCTGGGGGATCACAGTCCAATTTCAGCACCTATATGGCTGCTTACAACTGACTGTAGTTCCAGTTCCAGGGGATCCAAAGCCCTCTTCTGACATGGATAACCGTACACACACACACACACACACACACACACACACACACACACACACACACACACACACTAACATAGGATCATCTAAAATGTAATAGTCTAGTTTGCTGGGGATACATTTCAATCTGTTTCGCAAGCTTTACAGTATAAAGAGTCTAGAAATTAGAGGCATTGGAACATCAGCATAAACCTGTGTTAAATGTCTATTTAAATAGTGAAAACTCTATAACATTTAGTTGAGCAATTCTGTAAACTTTCTAGTTGGCTATCTTTAAAGATATTCAAACAAATTCTGGAATGTGAGTTCCCAGGAATATGTAAAAAAATAAAAACAAAAACAAAAAACCCCCCACAGTTTTCCAGTTGAGTCTGATTGAGTTTAGAAAGACGTAAGTCTAACAAGATAAACCCAGTGAGAAGGTCTTCAAACTTGGCACAAAATGCACCAAAGAGAATCCATCCCTCACCATGATGCAACCAACGTATTTTTATTTGGCTTTCATCAATGGTATTGACCTTGTATGGTCTACATCTTTTGGATGGGAGTGTCCTGATCTGGGGGAGCAAAAAATACCAACATATATTCCAGTCTAGCTGGATTTGGGGATCCATAGCTAAATCTTTACTATGTGCTGGTATTCAATTGTCACAAGGTATTTCCTGTATTCAGATGTCACAAGGCAAATCAAAGGATGCTACATCCTCATGAGTTTAATTCAAATCTAATTGTGAAGTGTAGCTGTTAAGAAGAGAGCCACTAACTGAAATTCCCTTTCCCTGGGGCTATTAAATTCCACATTCATTCTGGTTTACTTCCCATTCTTAGACTCAACTTCACTTATCAAGTGCCTTCTCTGTATCAGCTAGAGGATGGAGGTGTCAAAACAGGCTTATTATCATCTATTTGGGGAGAAATGCTAAACACAAAAGTGTATTTTAGTATTATAAGACTATACACTCAAAATTTTGAAATACTCAATGCTGAGAACTGTGTTTTAAATGCATAATATAGTTAAAATGTACCATTTGAAATGCAAACACAAAGCATAAAGAGCTTAGAAGAGACATGCTGTTCTTTCTTCAGGAAGATTTACAGAAATTTCTCAGAGAGAGACAGTTTTGCCATGTCACCTGGCAGGATAAACAAGATTTTTTTTTCTGTATTGTCTAGAAATGATCCTAATGGCATCAGTTTCTGGCACATAGATCAGCATAGATAACCTTTGTCATCTCTCAGCAGTCAGGTCCATCACAATCCTGAGTTCCTAACTACTTTGCTAGTTCATGGATGGAGATGACACTTTGAAATGGCATTATAAGTCATGCATGTGCCTGAGAATGTTGTCATGACTTTATCCACTTGCATATCTCTGAGTTCTGCTGGAGTACACTGGGAACTTTCTTTTTGTCCCTGCATGTGTATGTTGGAAAAGCTAATAATGGACAGAAGAGAAGACTGTGCACATCACATGGCAGAGCTTTTGTTCCCAATCTGTACTACTATTTATCATGTTCAAAGTACCATGTAAGGCACTTGAACTCATGATGAGGAATGAAAGAATCTCCATCTCTAAAAGTAAGCCACTCTTTAATGCTTATTCTCTCTCCCCTAATGCAAATATGATGTATATGTAGTTATAGATATGATTGTATACATTATATGTGTATTGTATATGAAATTATATATATTTCTATGCACATGATTTTATGTATGTATATATATGTATATACATATATATATATATATATATGTAGGATCATTATTTCATGTATATGAATTTTTCTGGTAATATTTCTCGTAGACAATAACTTGACAGTTTCTCTAATCATTTGATCCCAGAGTTGGCTCCTGTGAGAAACTAACAAGCAAAGCCAATTGAATTAAAACAAACAATCAGCACATTTCATAGTGTTTCCCAGTTCCCACCGTTTCCTGTTTCTATTTTTTCTTTTCTGGTCACCAGATGTAGAGTTGGGGATTAAGCGTGCAGAGTCCATGTTTGATAGGCAGTACAAACTGAACCCAACAGGCCACAAGGAGGATCTTTCTGGGACAGAGAGGGGGTAAGTCAGAAGGAATCCAGCTGCAAAAGTCACAACATAGCAAAGAAAGTGGAGCAAAACATGTGAGCACGAGCATCAAAGCCACAGAGAAAACCTTCTTAAAGAACAATGGAGACTTTTGACTTCCCTGATTCTTAGGCCAACATCCCAATACTTCATCACAGTGTATAAAATCTCTACATAATCTAGTAGCCAACTAACTCATTTTTGTTGTAGTCTTTGAGCTTCTCTCAGCTTTTAAACATGATGTGAATTGGCTCTTTTGCATCATGAGCCTTCATACACACTGTTCTTTCTAGATAAAATGCCCTCTTCTTACTCTCTTTACTTTATGTATATCTAGCAACTCAGTCAACTTTGAGTATTAAATAAAAGCATTTCATCCTTACAGAAGACTAATATCAGTCTGTCTAGGTATCCTATGTATCGTATCCTTTTATATGTCTTCATAGGAAATCCTAAGGTTTCCTAATAACACTGATAGTAACTCTGACTAATTGTGAATTTATTTGTATTCTTACTAAAATATTAGTTGACAGTGACTGAGTACATCTTGGATACTCTTGAATCCCTAGCAATTATTCAATGTTTAGTACACGTTAGTGATTCCATAAAAAAATAAATAATAAATAAATGAAATGAACGAGAAACCAGAAATGTGCTACATCCTCAATTTAATCAGTAGAAATTCTCAAGCAATTCTGACTTCCTTAAAGTGAAAGGCCCTGTGTCAGACAGCATTACCTTACTGTAACAAAACACTTGAGACCATCTACAAAATGAAGAAAAAGTTTCAGTCTGTACTCAGTTGCATTTGTGCAAGACAGTACATCAGGGTAGAAACATGTGATGAAGAATGTTATATACACCTATAAAACTTGAAAGCAGATAGACAGAGGAGAGCCCAGAATCCCAGCGATGCTTCCTTAGGCATCCCTCAGTGACATGATTGCCCACTAAGTTGAATTTCCACCATTTTCAGCTAATGCCACAGGCTAGGGATCAATGCTTACACAGGCCTTTGGGAACTGTTGGGATTCAAGCTAGAGAAGGCTCCAAATGTAAAATACTAATTTTGGTTTTTGTTGAACCTATAGAGAAAGCAGGTAAAAGAAAGAAACATTCATAGGAGGGCTTGGTTGCAAACAGCAGCAGTGTGACCTGTGATACCAGCGTTCCTTGTGGATTCTGTTTGTCATATCCAATCAATTGCAAATAGAGTTCTAAGGTGCTAGGATGTTGACCAGACCTTTTGCGTCTCCACATGAAGGGGGTGGTGCTGTCAGAGAACTGGCGTTGGACAGCATGGGAGTCCTAGGAGAGGGCTATTTCAATATTTTGAGGACCTTGAAAGCTGAAAAAAGTCTGCTCTGACCCTCGCCTCCAGGCCCTCAAACAATTTTCATTGCTGTAAGTCAAATTAGAAAAAGACACAATTCTCCAGGCAGGACATCGAGTGGGCTGTGAATTTCACAGCAACACTTAAAAAACACATCGCTGACCACGTGTCGATTTCCAAAGGCTTTAGTTTATCATCTTCCCTAGAAAATCTGATGTGAAACATCGTAACACTAAGTAATTCTGTTTCTCATTCTCATGTGCCATCTCCTTCTGGGCTGATTCTTCTCCTGCACAGTTAGAATCTAGATCGTGGATTTGTGGCATTATGCAGGCGCAGTTCTGCCTTCGGCAGGCTGTTTCAAAGCTCTCCTGGTTCCAACTTTAGAGGAATCTTTCAGGCAGCCCGCTGCTCTCTGCTCCTCACTGTCTTTACAACTTCCTCTGTCCACTTCCTTCAGCTCTATAATGTCATTCACCCTTCTTGGTTACTTCGTGAGAGCTGAGACTTCATTTCCGGAGTAGAGAATATGGTTTCGATTAGTCAGCTCCGCTTTCCACCTGGTGTTCCTATACTGCCCTCAGGACCCCGGTCCTCTTTCATTACTGTCTTCCTCTGGTCACAGTTTGCCTTGTTAACATATAACGATCTCAGCTTCTTTTCCTCAACGGCTGACCCCATTTCATCCTCTGAACCGTATTACATTCTGGGTGACATTATTTATGTTTTCCTTTTAACGTGCTTTGGGCAGTCCCCTTTCCCAGGAAAGATCAGAAGGCAAAAGCTTTGCACTGCCTACGTTAATTCTTTGTAACTGATTGATTCCTTCCATGCATGATTCTACAGACTCACCAAACCTACTTCAATAGAAGACGCAAAGAATATCACCCGGATGGCTAACTCAATATGGAATCAAATTTCTATTTGTGCCTTAGAGAGGAAAAGAAACTGTCCAGTCTTCTTATCAGGACACAAGGGATGAGGAGGTGAGATTTCCGCTCATGAAACTAAACCTCCAGGAGGCTCAGATTGAGGCAACAGGCAGAAAGAAAACATGAAGAGAAGATCTGATGTAATTAACACTCCCATGCTGGGCCACCTGGTGGGGTGACAGTGACTTCTTTTGCTTTCAAAGTTCCCATGTGTTTCGTTTTCTTCTCTTCTTTCCTCTGAATTATTGTGGTAGGCAGCTTTCCTTGGTGATAACAAAATACCGGAGTTAAACAGCTTAAAAGGAGAAAAGCTGTATTTGGACTCACTGTTTCTCAGGGTTCAGTCCACGTCTATTTTGCTTTGTTGTTTTAAGCATAGGGTGAGGTATCAATGTCACACGGCAGGGGAAGTATGGCAGAGAAAAGTGGTGTGATCGCTATGGTCAAGAAGTCAAGAGAGAGTGAATTCCAGGTCTGTGGGAAATGGAGAGGAAGGAGTAGTTAGGAGGCAATATGGGCTTCAAGAGCACACCATAAAGACTTACTTCTAACTGTGCCTAGCTGCTGAGGTCTCCACAATTATCCAATAGCACCATTATATGAAATAGCCTTCAATCAAAGAGCTCACGATTCAAAGAATGACATCCAATATAACAAAATTACCATAAGTATGCACCTTAAGCAACAAGATTTTTTAATTTACTTATTTTATTCTATATGCATATGTATTTCGCTTGCATATGTCTACCTCATACATTCATGGCTCCCATAGAAGTCAGAAAAAGGCACCAGATCTCCTGAAACAGGAGTTAATGGTGATTGTGAGCAGCCATGTGGTTTCTGGGATCAAATCCAGATCTTTTGCAAGAGCAAAAAGTGCTTTCAGCAGCTGAGCCATTGCTCCAACCCAATAAGCATTTGTTTATTATAGTTTAAAAGGCTGGTAGATCCAAGACCAAAGTACTAAGCATCGAGAGCGTGGAAACAGCCTGCTTCCTGGTTCAATAATTCATGTATACTCACATGGCAACAAAAGCAGTTAGAAAACTCACTACGGTAGCCTTCATGAAGGGGGTAACTTCATTAATTAGCATTCTGGCCTCAGGATCTAATAACACCTTGAATGTTCCTGATGCCTTGTAAAAATATTCTGAAATACTTTATTATTATCACACACACGTGTATATGAGTTGTGTTTGTGCGTGTGTACTCTTGTGTGGAGGTCAGAAAGGATAATGTTCAGGAGCTGAGTATTTCCTTCTGTCTTTGGTCCTGGGGATCATCCTTCTCTCAGCGGCAAGCCCTTCACTCTATGAGCCTTCCCAAGGCCTCAATTTATAATACTATAATTTAGATGATTATCACTTCAGAACATGAGTGGGGGCCCACACACCTGCACTCTGTGATCAATTTTCATTTGGACCTATAACTACTGGTACTTCTGGGCTTCTATCTGACGCACAGCAATGACTCCTCTTGTGTAGTTGAAATCACTTTGAAAACAGCAATACAGCCCAGTACAGTGGTGAGTTCCTGAACCTTTCAGCCAAACGTGTAAAATTTTTGATCCTAACACTCATTGTAGTATTGCTATGAGTGAGTCATTCAATGTCTGTAAGTCTTTGTATCTTAGCCAGAATGCCAGATAAAATCTTCACCTCAGGTAATTGTTATAAGGGAAAATACAATGCAGATACGTAAACTCTTAGAATGGCATTCCAGGATTGTGCTCAGGAAACATCTGACTAACAATATCTTACCTCTCTATAATTGCTAGATCACCTTTGAGACGATATAATTATGTAAGATTTTATTAGTTCACTTGTTCAGCTGAACAGATTTTGGAATACTTAGCATAGGGATTGTGGCTTCACTTTCTCTCCTTAGGACCAAACACTGGGTCTAAGGAGAAGGAACTCAGCAGAAACACATTGACTTCAGAAGGAAGTGGGCAACAAGATCAGCCAGTGTCTTAACATTGGAGCATCTTCTAACAAAATTACTAAGTAACTTTATTTTATTTTTATTTGTGTGTGCGTGTGTGTGCGTGTGTGTGTGTGTGTGTGTGTGTGTGTGTGTGTGTGTCCTGGTCCATGTCTTTTGAAGTTAATTTTTTTTTGGTTTTATATCTTGGGATATTTATTCTTTTTTTCTTTCTTTCTTTCTTTATTTTTATTTTATTTTACAATACTATTCAGTTCTACATAACAGCCACAGATTCCTGAGTCTATCAGGTCGATCCCAGTCCTCGGGGGAGACCTTGATCTGGAGGAGGTGGGAATGGGGGGTGAGCTGGGGGGGAAGGGGAGAGGGGCAGGAAGGGAGTGAAGTTAATTTTATTCATTGTTTTAGAAACATTTTTCAATTTGAATTATCACAGTTATAAGGGAAGTTATTTATTTTTTATTTTTTTCTATACTATACTCTAGGCATTTATTTCCTAAGGCTTATTACTTGTACCCTGTCGTTTCTTGGATTTGTCCTTTATCTCATACTATTTAGCTCTGTTTTTGTTTGTTTCTTTTTGTTATTCTATGTTCTGGCACATTTTGACATTATTTCTTCTAGCCTTTTTCCTAACTTGAAGAAAAATCCCCATCTCTTTCTTCACAGAAATAGAAAAAAATGTATCCTGAAATTCATATTGGAACTGAAGACACTTCCCCCCTGTAAAAAACAAAATCCTGAGCAAGATGAACAATTTTGGAGGGATTATAATTCCAGATTTCAGATTTCAAGATATATTACAGAGCTACAGTAATAAAACAGTATGGGACTGGCAGAAAAACAGACATGTAGATCTATGGAACAAAATAGGTTCTCAACATTGCCTACCACACTAATGTTATAAATGGATTACTGACATGGGAGATTTTATAAAATAATAAATTACCATAAGAGGAACAGTAAAAGTAACATACTTAAAATTACAAAACTAAAAGTAACCTACTCATTCCTGAACTCAGTGAGGTTTCTATAATATATGTTCAAGTGTGAATGGCATATGTATATTTTTTCTACAGCTCACACATATTAATTTCTACAAGCTTTGTGTTTGTTGCTTCTGTTATATATGAGTCAGTGGATGTTATATACTCTAATTGGTATTAGGAAGAGATTTAGAGATAAAATTTAGTGAACAAAGGATGTTTTTCACCTTCATTCTAGTTCAATCTCATATTCATGCATTATGCTGTTCCTGTCTTCTAAATAGCACATTTTTGTTAGTTATAAATTCCTCATCTATTGAGCAAGGTATCGTTTATTCCTGGCCTAAACTTCTGTTCCAAACATGCATGTGTGTATCAACTAACACCCCCAGGTAACTTACCCAAATGCCCTGGGAGTAACACCTTCATGACTAGTCTCAGATGCAGAAAAATTTGATGGTCAGATGAAGACTTTTCTGGCATTGTTAATTACCACTACAAGCTGAGAAAAAAATCTGGGAAGGGCTTTAGTAGACAGATCATGAACTTTTGCTTTGGAAATAGTCCACTAGGACTCCAGACTCCATCACTTTCCTGTTAGTTTAACTTAAGAGAAATACTATGTCTGAAGTGATTTTCATAGTTGCCAAGATCTAGAGAGCAAACAGTTGTCAAGCGGGAACTCACAACACTGCACTGTTTGCTAAAATTTCTTGTATGTGGATCATAGGATGTCCAAGGGGTACTAGTAAGAATACAGGAGGTTCCAAGAAACAGAGACCTAAATGTTACCACCAAAGCTTTCCCATAATCCTGGACATAATTAGGCAACAATTTGTTATACATCTCATAAACTGACAAAGCAATTTGTGGCACTGATACTGTTTGACAGTTCAATTTACACTATAGGAAATATTCTCAGATAATTTTTTTGCACGAAGGTGAAAGGTTACTAAAACGAATACAAATATAAACAAGAGTTGTGACGGTATGAATTTACTCTATATAAGGCATGACCATTTGGCTGTTGAAATATTTCAGAAATAATTGTGAGCAATTAGACTCTCATACAAACTATTGTTCTTGTTGATTATTTAACAACATATCTTTGAGTATAATGAGGGGAAGATGCAGGGAAGTCTGAGTTTCCTATGAGAAAATTCTTAGAATGCATATGCAACACTCATAGCATGTCTGGGGTGGTGGGGCTCCTTAGATAAGGCAAGGACTTTCATTATACATATAAGAAAGGATAAAGATTCTTTTATTGGGTGGAGGAATATCAGAATTTTCCTGAACTATATTGCAAAGCTAATTCAGTTTAAATTATAATGGCCACTTTTCCAGCTGAGTACACTCATCACACTGATTCCAATTTGGTCTTATAGGATTCAATTAGAGAAATAGAAACCTTGTAACAAACATCACTTCTCAAGAACCTATAATTATACCATCAGTTTATCTCTCTTTGAAGCAATTTTCCTATGTCAGTTTATTGAGTGTCTTTTCCAACTTCTTTGTAGTAAAGAAAAATTGATTTAATATATCTTTCCAGTTTAATTGGTTTGAGAAATAAAGTCTATATTCCTTAGAGTGATGAGGGGGTTCAGGTGAGATTCACCCACAGATGTGGCTAAGTGTTTTGAGGACATCCCACTGTGCCATCCTTCCCTGTGTTTTTGTTTGTTTGTTTGTTTTTGCCAAAGAAGCCCTGCATGTTCTGCATTCTATAAATCTCACACCCAGGAATCAGCTGTCAAATCCTACTGATAACTGCTACTGTGGTCAAACATTTTTCATTTATATATAAAGCTTGACTTCAAATTTCTGAATTACTCAGAGACTTCATTTGATTGGAAATACTTTCACAACACAAGGGTGGAAAAAGACCATCATTTTGGTGTGTGTATAATTAATGTAAATCCTGTCCTAAAACTATTTCTCATATTCTTTGATAATGTTTTCAACATCATGATTTAAAAAATATATCTATTGTATTTTTGCACTTTACATTGTTTCCAAGAAAATAAAATTTCCTCCTGTTGATGTCATTGCTTCATAATATAGCTCAAATCCAAATAAATTCTTTGCTTCCCCTTAACTCACAGTAGAGGCTCATTTATGCCTGCTTTGGAAAAGTTCTGATAAAGAATGACATGATTGAACAGTGAAAACCAAGAGGCTTCTAGTAAATTTATGATGAATGAAGTGCTCACCACAGCACCTCTAAGTCATGGGGTCATAGCTGAAGGACAAGGCTACATAGATAGTCCCTTTGTTGTGGAATATTCCTTAACACTGTGAATATGTGTCATTCTGATTGGTTTAATAAAAAGCTAAATGGTCAATAGCTAGGCAGGATTTGGGGGGCAGAGAGAATGCTGGGAAGAAGAAGGGAAGAGAAACCCGACAAATGCAAAATGACTGGACACACGAAATATGAGAGAGGTAAAAGACATGTGGTAGAACATCAATAAAAATATGGGTTAATTCAAGTTCTAAGAGCTAGTTAAGAAAAAGCTTAAGCAACCAGCCAAGCTTTCATAATTAATTAAAAGTCTCCATGGTATGAATTGGGAGCTGGCAGGCAGGGCAGAAAAATTCACCTCCAACTGGTGTCCAATGTGTCCATATATATATGACCTAAGAAAGCTTTAAAAAAAAAAAGGTTCTAACACACAAACATGGAAGCAAACAAGGCTTCCTAGTTTCGTGTCTCTCATGCTGGCTGCAGTACAGAGACATGTCTTCTGGCGACTAACTGCCTATGTGCTTAAGTCACCAGGGCACCATGAGCTAAGCGTGGCAGGCTTTAGGTTTTGCTCATGTAGTCAGAGAATATTACAGATATGCAATAAAGCAGGTTCAGAGTGGAAAGAAAGCCTCTAAACAGGTTACAGTATGTTTAACAATGTGTGTAGGCTTAAGGGAAAAAAAGGGTATGGACAGTCATAGAAAAAAATAGTTTAAAAATAAAGTCTTTAAAGAGAGAGTAAAGTAATAAAAAAGAATAAACCATGTAAGAATGGAAAATACACAGGGGGTATGGATCCTGTGTGTCTTGTTAACTTTGAACTTTTTAAATGCTAATGTAAAAAAACAATATCTGCTGAGAGACATTGGATTATGGAAACTGCTAAATTAAACTAACATATATATTTTTAAAATGTCATAACTTCAAAATGGAAGTCGGACAATGTGTTGAGTTGTGGGAGAGGTTATGCTTATGTTTCCAAAGGAAACAAAAGGCTTTGGATTCCTTCAAGATTAACAAAGGTAAGATTTGACTGGGGGAGACCTCCTGAGTATCTTAGTTACAGATATGGGGGAGGAAGTAAAAAAGATCACAGGACAGGTAACATGTAAGCTGATCCCTTGGCATGGGAGCAGCTCTGATGTGAGATGAAACATGATGAATCTTGTTGGCCACAGAGTCCTCATGACTTATTATTACGTGCCATCTTTTCATACGGCATGGATAGAGATTTATATTACAGTTTGATTATGCAGTCCAAATGGACTTATAAAGGTGACAGACATCTTTTACAAGCTTCCAGCTGACTGAAGGCCAGCTGTTTCCCTGGAATCCTGTATGCTGTGTACTCTACACTAAGACTACTATAGAGCCAATCTTCAGAGACTGGGGACCTACTGTTGTTACTCAGTCTCTCTGATAGCCACTGCTAGACCACTCTGACTGCATAATGTAACAATCAAAAAAATGTCCTTTTCATATATATTTATTCTATGGATTCTGCTATACTAGACAGCATGGCAGAAAATTCACCCCCAACTGGTGTCCAATGTGTGGATATATATATATATATATATATATATATATATATATATATATATATATATATGACCTAAGAAAGCTTTAAAAAAAGGTTCTAAACACACAAACATGGAAGCAAACAAGGCTTCCTAGTTTCGTGTCTCTCATGATGAGTGCAGTACAGAGACTTGTCATATAGATTTATTCTATGGATTCTGCTATACTAGAGAGCACTGACCAGGAGAATCAGGCATGGAGGGAACTTGTGTTCTATACCTGTTGTGAGCTAGATGCACAAGACCATGTGAAAGTCATAGATTTTGACTGTTATGATTAGTCTGCAAAAGAAATCTGGCCTTTTTTATCTTTTTTATTATTTATTTGTTTATTTGTTTGGTTTTTTGAGACAGGATTTCTCTGTGTAGCTTTGGTGCCTATCCTGGATCTTGCTCTGTAGACTAGGCTGGCCTCAAACTCACAGAGATCTGTCTGGCCCTGCCTCCCGAGTGCTGGGATTAAAGGTGTGTGCCACCGCCACCTGGCCTGGCCTTTTTTAAATGTCTATGAATAAAAGGTTGAAAGTAAGAATGTGACCATTAGGAACGGAAGTTCAAAGCTGTATGTTACATGACTACTGTTAAAAATATAAATATTTCGATTAGATTGGCATATCTCTAAGATATGTGTACTGGATTTGTTACAGAAAAACAAAAATAATTTAAAAATTTTTGAAGGAATATTGAAAGGCTATAGGCAGGTAAGGAGACCAGAGACAGGCTTGCTAAGAGGGCAGTGTCCTTTCTCCTAGGAAAGGCAACAGTGAAGAAGATGAACACCCAGAGACAAACACCTGCCTGAGATATGGAAGACAGGAGATACTAAGGGTCTTAAAGAATGCTTGACCCAGAGCCCCTGGGGTGGACTCCAAACTCTTGTTTCCCCTATCCTCCTGATGCGAGATTTCAGGATGCCTCAATAAAGCTGTTAGTCAGTATTACTATTGCAGTGATAAAGCATTATGATAAAAAGCAAGATGGGAAGGAAAGAAGTTATTCGACTTACACTTCCCCATCATAGTCCATCATTGAAAGAAGTCAGGTCAGGAACTCAAACAGGGCATGAAGCTGGAGGCAGGAGATGATGCAGAGGTCATGAGAGAGTGCAGCATACTGGCTTGTACCTCATGGCTTGCTCAGCCTGTTTTCTTATAGAACATAAGACCACCAGCCCCAGGATGGCTAGACTCTCCACTTTCAATCACAAATTACAAAAATACAGATGAATCTTACAGAGAAATTTTCTCTATTGGGGTTTCCCCCCATCAGATGACTATAACCTGTGTCAAACTGACATAAAACTAGCCAGCAAAAGGGTATTTTTATTTTACTCTCTTTATCTACATTTTGGCCTGTTGTCGTTCCTATACAGTCAGTTTTTTTTGTCTGTCCCTAGGAACTAACTCAGTTAATAATAGGATTCCTGTCAGGCTGGATACTGTGGTTCACACCCATGATCCTAGCACTTAGAAGCTAGAGGAAGCAAGATTTCTATAAGTCTGAAGCCAACCTGGTTGATAAGATGAGTTCCAGGACAGGACAGATAGTGTTGCTAAACAAGTCACTGCCAAAAAACAGATGAGAGATATAAAGAAAGTAGAAATCAGGGTTTCTCTGTGTAGCTTTGCATCATCTTTCCTGGAACTCACTCTGTAACCCAGGCTGGTCTTGAACTCACAGAGATCCACCTGGCTCTGCCTCCCAAGTGCTGGGGACCAGCGAAATTCCTAATCCTGATAGTCAATTCGAGGGCAATGTCATAATATTAAAAAATAAACAGACTCTCACATTTCTCATTAATTTCCTAGAGTTTCCTATCTAGGAATGCATTTCCACATTATCTTTTAACAAGCTCTTTGTTTCAGAAGGTATATTTTCCGTGACTTGTTCTCCAAGATTCTAGATCTGTTTGTGGATCTTAACAAGTGTAGTATATTTGGACCACCTTGAAATACAGATGGGGCTGTCACATAGTAGTGACCAACTATTCTACTGGGAAAATGTTACATCCTATTGTTATTGGAATATATCCCTTCTTCCTTCCCTCTTTTCTTCTCCAGTAAAATAGGAATAAGGAACCATAAATCCAGATTGATGTAAGCAGCAACACAAGCCATGTTATGATGATCATGTAAGTAACAGATTAGAGAGCTAGCTACAAAAAAAAAAAAAAAAAAAAAAAAAAACATCAGGTGGTTTGAGCCAAGAATGAACAGTTGTCTATGCTTTGATTGTTTCAAGCAGTCTATGTCCTAAGTTCTGCTACTTTCAACAAATAAACATCTTGGCCTCTTTATCAAAGAGAATGATCACCAGCAGGAATAGTAAGACACGTGTGTATAAAGTGAACATAAAATCTCAAGATGTAATTAGATGACAGAGAATTGGGATCTTTGGAATCAGTACATTTTAGACTAAGAATGTAACTTGTTGTAATATCATAAAGATAATGCTGGTGTGGCCCAAAATTGTTACAGTTGAGAGACAAAATAGGTAGAGCTCCGAGAAATCACAGGCTGTACTCTGGCTTCCCAGAAAAAGTACAGAATGAGCTATCATGCCGACAGTTTGTGAGTACTTCTAAGTGATGATCCTATGAGGTAACATCAGGACTTTAAGTCAGGCCAAACTTACCTCATTCCTGTTCACGAGAAGGTTAACAAGTGTGCAGATTAGATGAATTTAATTAGCCATATATCTGAATTTCACTGAGGAGTTTGGCAAAGATTTGGATGAATTCTTGGCAGACAAGACAGAGAAACATGCAATGGATGATAATAGAGCTAAACTCATAGCTGTTTTAAAACATGTGGATAATGAGCATTGTTTAATGGATACATGCACCTTGGAGTGAGGGCTCACAGTTTATGAAGCTTTATTTTGCATCAATATGAATATGAAGGGCAAGCCTCTTAGCTCAATGAGTAAAAGACACATATTGCCAAGTCTGAGTTTGCATCTTGGGATACTCACCCTGGAAATTGTCTTCTGAACTTTCCATGTGCCTCATGTTGCATTTATGTCCCCCAACATCAATAAATTACTGTAATCATGGAAAGTAAGATATATAGACATCCTTTGAAAGTTTGAAGGTGGCTTCAACTTTGTTGAAAAAGATAGCTAATAATTCAAATATGTGAACTGTAAATATTAAGAGACTCTCCAGACTCCAGTGATTATCCTTTCATAATAAGAGAACATTTGTGGAAATCAGTATGGTGGTTTCTCAGAAAATTGGGAATCAATCTACCTCAAGACCCAGCCAAACCACTCTTAGGAATATACCCAAAGAATGCTCAACCATACCACAAGGACGCTTGCTCAGTTATGTTCATAAAACCATTATTCATAATAACCAGAAACAACCTAGATGCCCCTCAACTGAAGAATGGATAAAGAAAATATGGTACATATACACAATGGAGTATTACTCAGTTGTAAACAAACAAACAAACAAACAAACAATGACATCGTGAAATTTGCAGGCAAATGGATAGAACTAGAAAAAAAATCATCCTGAGTGAGTTAACCCAGACTAAGAAAGGCAAACATGGTATGTACTCACTGATAAGTGGATATTAGATGTAAAGCAAAGGATAACCAGACTATAATCTTCAGCCCCCCCAAAGAAGGTAGGTAACCAGGAGGACCCTAAGAGGGATACATGGATCTCCCTGGGAAGAAGAAATAGATATCCATGAGGATGGCCCCAGCTAAGACTCCTAGCAATAGTAGAGAGGGTACCTCAACTGGCTGGTAACTACCCTAATTGCCATGATAGAACCTTCATCCAGTAACCAATGAAAACAGATGCAAAGATCCACACCAAGCACTGGGCCAAGCTCTGGAAGTCCAGTTAAAAAAGGGTGGAGGGATTATACGAGCAAGGGGTCATCAAGATCTTGAGGGGAAAACTCACAGAGACAGCTGACCTGAGCTTGTGGGAACTCATGGATTCTGGACTGATAACTAGGGAGCTGGCATGGGACTGACCTAGGCCCTCTGCATCTGGGTGACAGTTGTGTAGTTTGGTCTTTTGTGGTGCCCCTAGCAGTGGGACCAGGGCCTGCCCCTGATGCATAAGCTAGCTCTTTGGAACCTATTCTCTATGGTGGGATGCCTTGTTCAGCCTTGATGCAGTGGGGAGGAGCTTGGTCTTGCTGCAACTTGATATGCCATGATTTGTGGATTCCCAAGGGAGGCCTTACCCCATCTGAATGGAGAGGAAGGAGGAGTGGATGGGGGGTAGAAGGGAGGTGTGGGGAGGCAACGGGAGGAGAGGATGGAGGGGAAACTGTGGTTGGTATATAAAATAAAATAAAGAAAAATTAAATAAAAAGAAAATATTTGTTATCAATTAATTTTTAAAACCTCTCACAATAGGAAAAATATCAACTCTAAGAAAGGGATGGATAAGATCAAATATTTAAATGCGACCTATGAACACATGTACCAGTGTGAGTATTTATATACACTGTTCTCAAAAAGTATGCACACATGAAGGTGATAATACTTCTATGTAAGAGTTAATAAAAACTTCAGGGCCTGGTAATGGATCTCTATTTTAGTCTTGCAGATCCCAAGGCACAGGCACATGACAACTTGGAAAGGAAAACAGTATTTCCATTAAATTATCTCCGTTTGTATATATGCAAAGAATTGCAGTTATTATAAGGAGCATTGTCTTAAAGAAAGCAGATCCCTTTAGATATATAAGAGAAAATAGCCCACCAAGCTTTCCCAGATTTTGAGACATGTCTTACTGTATATTACAGCAAAGTATTTATGGATCACAAATGATAATCCAACAGGTGTTTTAAAAGTTATTTTTGGATGATTTACCTATGAAAAGCTTGAATGGGTTGACAGTTTACATTTTACATACTTTTTTAATTTCCTAAAGATGACAGATATAGTAGATATGTATGTAGCTTGAGTTTTTTGGTCCTGCCTGGTCCATGATCAGGACAAATCTCTCTCACCCGCCAGTTCCACAGCCGCTCAGACCCAACCAAGTAAACACACAGAGACTTATATTGCTTATAAACTGTATGGCTGCAGCAGGCTTCTTATTATCTAGTTCTTACATCTTAAATTAACCCATTTCTATTTATCTATAAGTTGCCACATGGCTTGTGGCTTACTGGTATCTTTTACATGTTGCTTGTCATGGCGGTGGCTGGCAGCGTCTCTCCGCCTCAACCTTTCCCTTCCCCAAATTCTCTTTTCTCTTTGTCCCACCTATACTTCCTGCCTGGCTACTGGCCAATCAGTGTTTTATTTATTAACCAATCAGAGCAACACATTTAACATACAAAACATCCCACGACATATGTATTTTAAATATACATTTATATATAATGTATTTATATGTAAATATATGGGATATATATAAATACATAAATAATTTCAAGTATTAAAAGGAGTATGGATTTAGAATAATATTAGCATCCAAATTGCACAGAAAAAAATAGATACAGTACTTGACTGAGTATCATGTATACAACTGGATAGAAAAGGCCCCATGGATAGGTCTGAGCTTGAGGATGTTATTTTTATATTAATCATGGGCCCCATAATTTAAGAGTGAGTTTAATGTATGAGTGTTTGTCTGCAGGGACAAATGTTGTTACACAGAGATCATAGAAAGCTAGAAAATGTTTGTTAATAAGTGCAAAGAGCAGTAGAATGTAAGAGAGTGTGTGTGTGTGTGTGTGTGTGTGTGTGTGTGTGTGTGTGTGTTGTTCAATAAGAATATAAAGATAACTCCCCCTTTGATTTTCTCATTTAAGTCTTGTGTACAAGAATAATTTCAAGTTTCAGGTATGTCATATAACCAGTTGACTTAAAAATAATCTACACAATGTCAAGAATTTTGTTTCATTTCCACAAAGATTGTACCCTTAAGCCAAAGCATCCTTCCAGAAAGCAATACTTAGTTATGATCTAATATAAGCTGTTGCATTCCTGGTACTGCACCGAGTATAGTGAAAGATAAAAGTGAGCTTAGTCATCGCTCTGTCAGAGGCATTAGCTTTGTCTTTCATTTTCAACCACTGAAACTGAGGTATAGAAAAGTTGCACAACTTTCTCCATTGCAAATATTGGGAAAGAGTTCATGATGGAATTTAAACTCTGTAAGTCCTGCTCAGCAGGTTCCTTTAATTCCTGTGCTGTAGTACCTGCCTGCTGTAGGCTCTGATGATGAGTCCAATGAAAGATATAAACTGGTTTTTGATGAAAGTATATTACATGTTTTTCCTTGATCCAATATTTTAAGTAAGTTCAAATTTAAAAATAAAGTAGTTCATATACAGCTACACTTTTATCAAATTTTAATATATTGCTATATTTTCTTTGGAAATTTCAAATACATGAAGTCAATTATAAAAGTTTTTGAAAGCTTCCCTCCACATCTCTTTATTCTGTTACTTTAATTTTTTTTGTAAATGTAATGATTGTAGCAAAATGAATACATTTCCCATTCTTTTTATTTTAGTAGCAATGTTGTTTATGGTTCCCCTATTATAGTATAGCAGGATAGTGTATTTTGTTTTTCGACTACATAAACAAATGGTGTCTATGACAGATAGACTCTTTCACTCATTGTTACCCAATATTGTGTCTATCAGTTTTTTTAATCTGTGTCCACATTATTTTTTCTGTACTGCACTTAAATTTATGAGAGTTTCTGTATTCCATATTTAATTTGTTATATTTCTATTTCTCTCTGGTAAATTTCAAAAGTTTGACATATATACTTAGATATATTGCTTTAACTAAGATCTAAAACCTTAAGCATTCCAGTCTACTGTTGAATCAGACAAAGGTTTTAGAATGCTTTAATGTAAGCTCTCAGCTTGTTTTTGGAGCATATATTTGTTATTTTTCTCATTGCTGTGACCAAATCTCTGGTCAGAAACAACACATGGGAGTATTAATCACACTTCATGGCTTGATAATAAAATCTTTTGGCTGGAAAGACATACCAACAGAGCATCTATCAGCTGTGCTGGCAGGAGCATGCAGCAGCTTGTTCAAATCCGGGTGGATCATGAGGTAGAGAGATGAATGCTCATGTTCAGATGGCTTTCTCCTTTTCTTCTTTTTACTCAGCCTAAGGCTCCAAGTCCATATGATGGTGCCACCCACATCCAGAGGACATCTTCTTAATTCACGTCCCCAAAGAGATGTCTCACTATACCATAGATGTCTCTTCATCCAATTAAATCAGTAATGCAGAGTGGCTGCTGTGGTGTTGCTTTCCACATTTGAATTCCTTTTAAAGAATTCAATAATGTTATTTTATTTTAGTTATCATTACTACTAGGCTAATAATAATTATTATTTTCTCTGAGTTCTTTCAAAAAATAGGGAAACTATAATGAGATTGATGATGTAAAACCACACCTTAGAGATTCCTTCTTCTGCTTTTCTTTTCATATAACACAGTTGCAACCACTGTATTTCTCACGATGCCTTCTCCTTTCCTAGACTTCTCACTGCCTTAGCATATGGGCACATCCACCTATGGAGCTCTCCTGTACTTACTGATTTTGATTTGAGACTATCAAGAACAGATCATACCCTTCCAACATAATCTGGCATTTTAACCCAACATTGACTTGTTATTTCAATACCTTCTCTTTCTCTTACATAGGGATTGGATTACTTGAGGAAAGTATCAAAGTGTCATGATGCTTTGCAACCCTCCCCCATTGCGGCTTCCACACAGCAGGTTCTCAATAAATGTTTCTTGGTTGTCTATCAGTAAATGGAACGATCCCAAAGGGACCGAAACCCAAGATTTAGTGTTGAATCATTAAGGAGCCATGGTGTTAAGTGATGGATTGTTGGGGGACACCCAGCTGTGAATGGGAAGAGAAATGTCTCAGCTAGGAAAGCAGCTTACATAACACTCAGACCATGGTCACCAAACTGCTCTCAACTCCCTCACTGGGGGATCCTTCGCATATGGGGATCATTAAACTTCTAGTACAGGGTAGAGGAAGAAGCATTCTGCCACTGAGCCTGGGAGATCAGAACAATGTCACATGACTCAGAACAATGACCCAGTAACAGAATTTATCAGGTATGTTTATGGAAGAAACAGCTCACCAGCCAGTTTTTGTTGTTGTTGTTATTTATTTATTTATTTATTTATTTATGAGTAATTATAGTGTCAGAGAGTGTGTATGTGAGTTATGCACACACAAGCATGCACATCTTCAGAAACCTCAGGGTTATAAATGTAAAATAACAGTAGGTGCATGAACACACATACAATTATACACACATGCACACCCATGCATACACACACACACACACACACACACGCACACACACACACACACACACACAAGTACCCTCTGTGAGCAACCTTATCAACATGTGTTCTTTACAAAGTTACTTAGTTATTTTTTTAGTCAGTATCTGAAACAATTTAAGTGTGATATATATGAAAGAAAAGCTAAACCAATGAGAGTAATCAGGGTTCTGTACAGACATAGCAAACAATGGACTTTGAGTTAGTGACGCAGACTGACAAAAGAATCAGTTTCAAGCACTCTCATCTAGAAATATATAAACAGGCTGGGCAGTGGTTTCACACACCTTTAATCCCAGCATTCAGAAAGCAGAGGCAGGTAGAGCTCTATGAGTTCAAGGCCAGCCTGCTCTACAAAGTAAGTTCCAGAATAGCCAGAGCTGTTATATACAGGTAAACCCTGTCTATAAAAAGCAGGTGGGGAAAAAAAAAGAAATATATGAACAGAGCATAAAATGTTTTTCAGTCTACATTTTGTAAATTTTTTCAGTTTCTTTTATGAGCTGTATCTTCAATGTACATTTTGGTTACAAAATTGAGTTATTTAAGATATTGCCAATTATACAAAATGTTAATGAGTATTCTTATCCAAGGTATTCTTTGGATTTCTATGCTTCTTATAATGTAAAAATCCAACCAAGTAATATATGTAGAATTTAAATAATATGATAAATAAGAGCTGCATAAATGTAAGTATTTATATTTCTAGACACAATAAGCTTTTCCATTCTTTTCTGTAAAAAAAACAAAAGACAAGTCACAATTGAATAAAAAATAACAGTAGGGATAAAACAAAACAGAAAGGGAACTAAGCTGAGTGTGGAATTAAATCATGTTTGGATTCTTGCTTTGAGGATCTGAAAAATGCTTATTTCCACTGTCAGACCATCAAGTCCCATGTGTAGGAAATCTATATAAAAATATCACCTCCATATCTTAATATGTATAAGAAAAGATATCCTAAGTGAAAGATTCCCTAAAGATCATATAGAACCACACATGAGTCAACAATTTTGTCTTTAGTAATATTGGACATAAAGAACAATAAGCCAAGTGGTCACGGAAATAAGGGACGTGGTGGAGAATGAATAACCTTTCCAGCCACACTTAGGTCAAAACATACAAATAAACTTTTGAGTATTTTGGTCAGTCACTTTTTTGAAATTTTCTTAAATACTACTTCTGCCTTAACTCTCATTTTGCCTACTGTAAGGTAAACCCACCATTGGCAGCTGCAGAAGACACACCGATCTCTTAGACTTCTTGGACTTGGGCTTCACCATCGCTTCCTCTTGCTTCTCCTCAGCTTCAATTTCTTGCCACACGGGAAAGAATCTTCAAGCTAACAGAAGATGGCAACAGTGTGAGAAAACAGAGCTCTGAAGTATATGGACAGTCATTTGAGTCTTCAGGAAAATTTTGAAATCTTTCTTTACAGCTTCAAGCTAACAGAAGACAGTAACAGTGTGAGAAAGCAGAGCTCAGAAGTATATATAGAGTCACTCAAGTCTTCAGGAAAATTTCAAAGTCTTTCTTAACATTAAAATATATCTATCTCAGCTGTCTTCCCCACTGTGCCTATGGGAGAGATACAAAAGGACTGTTACTGATTATGTATCATCAATATACAGCACTTTCTCATTTTTACCCACTTGTTCATTCATGTATTCAGTAAACATTTCGTCTCTGCTGGGAGATCAAAGTCATAAACATTGCTGATTGAAACACTACAGCCTTTTAGGGTTTAAGTAAATTCCAAGTCAATCTCATGACTATTGACTAGCATTCCTTTATTGTGCAATTGTTGAACAAATAGATTATTTTATAAAGTACACATGTGATGGAGTAGCAAGTAAATAAATTGCCATTATCTCACACTGCTCTGTTGACAATGATGTACATTTGCAGATACAAAGTGTGATCTTTTTTAATGTCATAATGCTGCAACTTATATTAATTTATATTTTAAATTCACTATACATTTTATTCTCATTGTTTTTTCACCTCTCATTTTATGATAGATATAAGCATTAGAAACAGAAGGAATTTACAAAGCAGTTCATGAAAGAGGCACAGTGTGCAGGGGTGTGGGATGAGTGTGAAGGAAAGATTTCTAAGCTTATATTTCATTGAGTTCCATTGTGAATTGTACTCTCTTCTCTGTGGGCATTGGGTATCTAGTCTGAGGAGGAAGAAATGAAGTTAGATCAAAGCTTAGGGCTTTTTCTAGTAGTGGGATTTGAGGTGATATTGACATTTGGTTAACAGTTTAGCAGAGGCAGTGTGTTACTAAAGAAAAGTTAGGAAGGCCTGGGTTTATATTCCAGTTCCTCTGCCATCTGTGTGATGTGGGGGCAGTTGCTGAACTCTGTATGCCTGCAGTATGCAGAGAAAGAACTCGGGTTCAGGCTGAATTGATAGTTCCAATTTGGCAATGAATAACTCTGTAAGTTGGGACAATTTAATTAATATCTGTTTAGTTTCTTTTATGAGAATTTAACAAAAGAGTGCTTAAAAGACAGTCAATATGAATGGACATCTGAAATGTCCTGCACAGACTCATTTTTGGAATGCTTGATTAAAAAAGGGGGGGTGATGCTATTTTGATGGTAGCTTTGCAAGGTGGGGCTTGGTTGGTGTGGGCTCTAACGGTGCTGTTTGTTTAATTCTGTTTTCTTGTTCCCCCAGCTTCCCTATCTGCCACAATAGAGGTACGTCTTCCTGCTTCTGCTGGTATGCTTTCCCAACCATGTTGAACTGAGACCTTCTGAAATAATGAGTCAAAGGAAATCTATTCTTCCGGAGTTACCTCTGCCAGGCATTTTTCTTCCAGTGATATTAAAGCGACTAACACAATACATTCTGTGTATAGTCTAAAAATCACTTTTATTTTTAGTTTTTGCAATACTAGTGAATGGAACCAAAGCTTTGTACTTGTGAGGAAGATATTAATAGCTAGTTGAGCTATATCTTCAACCAAGATGTATAGTACAAAGATTAAATAAATGAACACTTGATGCAATGGGAGTCCCTATTAAAATTATAATCATATCTCTAGCATTACAATATCCTCCCCTATGCAGGTAAATTAATACTATGTCCATTACCAGTTTTAATTTTTTGTGAGGTTTTATGGAAGAACATTGGATCAGGAACACCTAATGATGGTCAGTCACTGAGTACTACATACATAGGGCAATGACTTGGATACTTTGTATGTCATGGTTGCCTTGGAAAAT
Source organism: Peromyscus maniculatus bairdii (assembly GCF_049852395.1). Taxonomy (NCBI): domain Eukaryota; kingdom Metazoa; phylum Chordata; class Mammalia; order Rodentia; family Cricetidae; genus Peromyscus; species Peromyscus maniculatus. The sequence goes on along the minus strand of NC_134871.1, from coordinate 6,992,198 downwards.
TTGCATCTCCTGTAGACTCATTCTTAGTTTTCTCTACTTTGTTGTTTATTTTGAGCAAAGCAAATGCTGTACTAGAAATGATATACAACACAGTAAATACTTATTCTTCACTTGGCAAACTTTACTGAAACAATAAGGTAATGCAACAATAAACAAATACTGTTTGATAGTGACATTTTATATAAGGTGATTAAATAATTACTGGGAAATTACAACTGATAATAAAAGGGACGGAGTGAGTATTAGAGAACTATTAAATATAAACTTTGTAGGCCCTTTTAAAAAATTTCTGAGTGTCTGTGGAAGGATGGTTATTCTTAATATACTGGCACAAAGTTGAATCATATGTCTTCACTGACTCACATTATTTTATACCCACTTTCTCTTCTGATTTAAGATGATTCCTAAATTCCGGTGATCTCCTTCACCCACAAGTTATTCATCTTTTGTTTTTTTCAGACTCTCTGATTTGTAGATGATTAAAAAAATGTAGTCATAATACATTGTCATGTAAAGGAAATAAGTAACAATATTTACATTAGGGTTTTAGGAACAGACACTATGAATACTTTTTGATTTAAACTTACTAATAGAGTTGAGATAGGTATCTCAATTGTGGTGTTTATGTTTGTGTGGGCATTCTTGTAAATAATCCATCTTCTCACCCAGCTGTCTTTAAGTATATGGTTGGGAACACAAGAAAGTCTTTTAAGTATTGAGATAGAGAATTAGACTTTTGATAAATATGTCCTGGAGATTCACTTTAACTCTATGCCTTTTCCATTTTTGCCCCACAAGCAATTTCAGATGGCCTACACATGAGCATAGTGAAGACACACCTGTCAGTGATAAACTCAGAACCTAGGTGCATTCAAACCAAAACAGCGACAGAACATCTGGTAGCAGTATGCCTCTGGTTTCAATTCTTCAAGACTGAGAACTATGGGAAAGGAAAAAACAGCTATTTTGACTTTTTTTTTCAAACTAAGACTATGGAGACAGGAATTGCATTTTCTGAACAAATCAATGGGAATTCATTTTTTTTTGTACAAATCATTATCTGGTAGACATTGCATCCTTTAACCTGCATTATCTCAAGCACAACTGTGCAGTGTTGCTTCCTACTCTGAAGCAGTGAATATCAACATACTCATTACCTTTTTTCACCAATGTAATGATAATAATTAATCTTTATTTAATGAATAAAAGCCTGCTATGAATAAGAATTGATGGATTCAAATCCTTGCTTCATGCTTTCTTGGTACACAGCTTTGAGATTTTACTCTCTGTTCCACATTAGTAAAATTGAGATGAAGACAATTTGATATCCCGAGACTATTAAATACTATAATAACCCCCCCCAATAGCTTGGTTGCTGACATACAAATATGCTATGAACGGATGGATGATATTGCTATTCTAATATTATGTCTAGGAAAAGAAACATTTGGAAAGTTAACTATCTTGCTCAAGAACATAGAGATAACAACTGACAATACTTGACCTTAAGCTTTGTTTTCCTGTGATTCATGCTGTTGAGTTTTGAATTCACAGTGTGCCGAGTACTTTCTGATTAGCACTGTTGAGAAAGGGCAAAGTATCTCCCTGACCTGAAGGCATGTTCCTGGTCTCTGGAGGTAAAAAGGGACTCTTGTCATAAGGAGCTGCAGAGAAACATGTGGCTTATATATTTCATACTTACTATGTTTTACTCAAGAAGCTAAGAAATATTCACTGATACATCCCAAAGAATTTGAAAATTTCATTATCATTTCTAGTATGGTACATGTAATGATTATCAAAATACCTTTAATAAATATTTATTTGGGGGAACTAGTAAACATAAAAGTATCCTTTATTTACAACTGAAGGCCCTTAGGCTGGATGAAGGGAACATACCTGACAGAGAGGCTAGTTCAGGGATAGATAAATAGCTATGGAGACCACATAGAGAAGGCAAACATTAGAATTTGTATTTCTATGAACCTATTCCACTTTCTCAGTCCAGTTCCTGAAAAGTCTTGTGGTTAGTTTTATGCAGATATCTGCTGCCAAAATGGTCCATTCCAAGGTGCATAAAACTCACCACAAGACTTTTCAGTCTTTTCAGACCTTTTCAGGAACGGGGCAGACCCACTCTATCTTTCATCTATCTCCCAACTTCTCTCCTTGTATTTTTGAGACTCTGATATCACATATGTACCATCATCTAGCACATTCCTCTGACTTGTAGACCTTTGATGTCAGTTCCTTGATAGATCTAAGTCTGGTTAATCTTGACATCTTAGCAAAGGCTCATCTTCCCTATAGGACTTGGTTGATGAAATCAGAATCCTGTTCTCACCAACATGGCATCTTTGACATCACTCTTCTTTCATTATTCCTCCTCTGTTTCCAGACTTAGACTTTAAAAAATTGTTTCTGGTCATTTGTGTTGACTTTCCCTTTCCTTCTGATGATCTGAGACAGACATTCCTTTCTGATAATTGTGCTATGTCCCTGAGGCAGCAAACAGAGGAATTTCCCACACATATTCAGCCTAATATTAGCCTAATATCTTTTGTTTTTCCCCCTCCTACTCAGATACTTCACTGACCTATGAAGATGAGAGCTGTCAGAGATTCTTTTTTTATCATTCAATTTTTTTCTCTTCTATTTAGTGTTAACAGAAAATTTCCCAAATCCCTGAAATACAAGGACATTATCTATTAAAATAGTCAAATCTTTCCATTTTACTGATGATATTGAATGTATCATATGTAAATCTTTTAGGGCTCCATATTTAAGTTTTCTTTTTTCTTGTTTGTGAACTTTGTACTTATATATAATGCATTGTGCTTAAATCAATTCCACTTTCCCCATCTTTCACTTCTGCACTATCCTTCAAAAATGCCACCTCCAAAATTCATGTGCTTTTAAATTTTTTTATTCTTTAAAAGTCTCATACATGTATAAAATGTATTTTGATCATATCTACCCCTACTCTTGTCCTTCTAACTCCTTGAAGATCTCCCATTCTGTCTGCCTCCCAAGGTCTTCTTTTATAACCCTAGTTCAATTAGTGATGTTCATATGTGCATGAGTGAGGACTATCTACTGGAGCATGGGCAACCCACCAAGTACCCCACCCATGAAGAAAACTGAGTCTTCCTATCCATGGCAATTATCAACTGACAGTAAACCCTCAGCTAAGTGTAGGTCCTCAGAAGGTCCCCAGTCCAAATTGGAATTATGACTAGCTGATCTTGTGTGGCTCTTGAACAGTTAACCACAGCAACTATGAATTCCTGACTGCAGCAGCCCTGCTTTGTCCCAAAGACACTGTTTGTCAGGAGTCCTCCCCAACTGATGGCTCTTACAGTGTCTCTGCATCATCTTTGCTATGAATCCTGAGCCTTGTGAAGAGGGGTGTTGTTTATTTTCAATAGACATTGTCTTGCGAGGCCAATGTGGTGTTTTTGTAAAAGTTTTGGACACAGTAAGTGTGAAATTTATAGAGTTAGATTTGTGAAATGCTTTAATTTTGTCATTTTCAGCCAAATAAAATCTACTATGAGCAATATGTTTCTCTTCTCTCTCTTCCCCTTCCTCCCCATTTTATGTTTCTTTTTTCCTTTTCATCATCTTGTCTACCTCCTTTCCACCTCTCCTCCTGTTTGAATCAGCTATACAAATAGCACATTAATGTTCTGACATGTCTGGAGGTGAAGAATCCTGATGTGACTTTCAACCTAGAATGTCTTGAGTAAATGAGTACTCAAATGTAATTCACATTTCTATTGCTTTATTTCACATGCAAAAGAGATTTGTCCACCTGACAGTCTATCCATTGTCTGTTCCTTGCTAAAGATGCTGCTCAGATATTGCTATAGTAGAAAACCATCTTAAACATACTTTAATGCTTTCCATCGCCCATATACTATGTTTTATTAAAAAGTAGAGTATTGTGGCAGTAGAAGTCATTGCACCTTTATTGAGCTGAAATTTCCCATTGGTCAGTATGAATTAACAGTTTGGGATTTTATCTCGATTTTCTAGAAGGTATGGTAAAATGACTATGATACTAACACCACACTAGTTCCCATATAGTGGATTATCTTTCTCTCTGTGGTGGCTTGAATGAGAATAATCACCATAGGCGCATATACATGAATGTTTGGTTCCTAGTTGGTGGAACTGTTTGGGAAGGATTAGGAGGTGTGACCTTGTTGGGGGATGTGTTTCTAAGGTTGGGCTTTGAAGTTTTAAAAGCCCATGACTTTTACAGTTAACTCTCTTTGCCTCATGCTTGTGTCTCAAGATATGGAATTTCAGCTACTGCTCCAGTTCTATGCCTGCCTGCTACCATGATCCCCACTGTGATGGTCATGGGCTCTAACCCTCTTTAATTATAAGCCCCAAATTAAATGTTTTCTTTTATAATTTCTTTTACTTTGGTGTTTTGCCATAACAATAGATAACTGACTATGACACTATCTTTGACATATTGTGCCTCTAATAAACAATACATACTTTAATGTTAAGCTTATTATACTTGTTATTTTGTACATTCACCACACTGATACAAATGGAATCAATTATGACTCTGTCTCACTAGCTTATCTTGGAGTTTGTGCAATCAAAGCAGCCCAGTTGAAACAAAGGCCAAATTTATTTTCCAATACAAAATACTATATTTTATAATAGCTATATTTAATAAACAACAGAAACAAAGACCAATTAATATTAACAATATGTTTAGGACAAGGTAGTATGTTATTATTTTGAAATACTTGGTTCCTAGTTGGTAGAACTGTTTGGGAAGGATTAGGAGGTATGAACTTGTTGGAGAAGGTGTCACTAAGTGTGGGCTTTGAGGTTTCAAAAGCCCATGACTTTTATAGTTAGCTCTCTTTGCCTCATGGTTGTTTCTCAAGGTGTAAGATTTTAGCTACTGCTCCAGTCCAGTGCTATGCCTGCCTGAAAAATGCTCAAATTACTCAAAAGAATAATTGAGACACTGTAGGTAATGTTTTGGTACTAACACATTGCAGAGTTTGTGTGATGTCCTTAGCCCTCTTCATTTGGAAGAACCACACTTTAGGTGTTCATTTGCCACATGCACCTAACAGCTGTTCCACTCTACACATATGTCTGAAGGACAGGCTCCATTCCAGTCCACACCTTGGTATTGGTTATTTAGAGCACCAATCCCTATGTCACAGGAGTTCTAAATTAGCAGTTTGACAGTATATCAAATAAATAAAGCATTAGTCTAAAATAAAAGAAAAAGTCACACATATTAATATATGCACATAATGTGCTGCCTTGTGACTGATTCATTGGTTTATGGCTTCCATAAGCTTAGAAATAAGGGACTGTTTCTGATGAAAATGTAGCATTTTCCAGTAAACAACACCAGACTTACTTATAACTAGATAATAAAAGATACATATTTAACTTGGAAGAACTAGCCATACCTACATTTAAGAAATGGAGGATCAGCCCTGGAAAGTTGACTCCAACGTTAAGACCATTTGTTAGTCTTGCTGAAGATCACAGTCCATTTCTCAGGTACCCACATGGTGGCTCACAAACATTCTGTAAAACCCTCCTCTGGACTTTGAAGACATCAGGCACATGCAGGCAGAAGTTTCTGTTCTGTCAACAACTCCCAAATACCCAGCAGCTACTTCACAAATTACCACAAGAAGCTTACATTAATTATAACTGCTTGACCACTAGCTCAGGCTTATTACTGACTAGTTCTTACACTTAAATTAACCCATAACTCTTACCTATGTTTAGCCACGTGGCTTGGTACCTTTTCTCAGTTCAACATTCTCATCTTACTTCCTCTGCATCTGGCTGGCAACTCCTGACTCAGCCCTTCCTCTTCCCAACATCCTTAGTTTGCTCACCCCAACTATACATCCTGCCTAGCTACTGACCAATCAGTGTTTTATTAAACCAATTTGAGTGACAAATCTCTACAGTGTATAAGAGCATTATCCCACAGCAGGCATGAACATGCACTCATACACATAAAATAAACATAAACACATCTTTTAAGAAGTGGAGGATTCTCATTTAAAAAAGGATTCATTGCATGTATAGTCCAAATGACAAGACAATGAGTAAATGAGGATGAGATGCAGTTCTTTCTCTTTCTGACCTATGTGATGTAGATTAGTGCCCTCTTATTACAGATAGACATTTTACAAATGTCATCATGAGAGCACTTCATGCAGGGAAATCACGGGTTTATTAACATTCACTTTTCTCCCAGTAGAGATTTCCATTTGTTGTTTTCTTGACTAAATACCATAAATACTTTGACCTCAGTCTCTGAATCAGCATGTGTGGTGACAATGTGTTTCTCAATGTCTGTCCCATTCTCCTCTCCCCCTCTCATTGCTCTTTGGCATCTCTCATAAAAGAACACCAAGAAAACTGAAAATTACATCTGAGTCAAACATTTTTTTCAGTTGGGAAGAATTCTCTTAAAACTCTGAATGTTTTCTTAAATAAGCATGCCAGAAATTATGGATTCACAACAGTATCCAGTCCCTCCCTTTCCTCTGCCCTCTGCTTCCAGACCCCCATGAGGTGCTCTTCTCTACCACACTCTCTCCACCTTGTTATCCACAAGTAATGGAGCCAGCCTAGCATAGTCTTCTTTAGCCTCTTGTTCATTTTTAAATGAGGCTTGTGTCTCTGAAGAACTACCCTTTCTCCTCTTTCCAAGTGCTTCTAAAGCCCCAGGACTTCCAAATAATTTATTTTAATTTACTAAGTCCCAACTTCTTTGTGCCTCTCCTTGTCTTCTACCCTTCTCTCCCTAACTTTGCCCTTCTCTTCCTAATTTTATAGTTCACATTCTATTCTACTTTCAATATTCAGAAAACTGGCTAAAGGGAATTTGAAAGACCACCTGTGTTCCTTATAAGACATTAAACCATATGTAATTTATAACCTTGATAACAAACTCACAGCTCATTTTTCTCTCCTTCCCACATACTCATTCACTGCACTTGCGATACATTCACTTATGACCCTCCTAGTAACACTGACACATAATGTTGCTTCTTCCAGTCAGATCAGATACTCTCTCTCTCACTTGGTTCCCTCTCTTCTGCCCTCTTACACATGATATACTGAACTGATATTTCCCCCCACATTATATGTTCTTTCTTTGAATCCTTATGAGCTTTATAAGAGTATGAACTGATCTGCCCCAAGAATGAATATTCTTATTTGAGAAGAGAAGAGTGTTGAACGCTGGCAATACAAGAGCCCACATTGGAAAGCGGCAGAAGCCTCAACCTATGTAAATACTTAAATATTGTTACTTTCTGCCTTTACATCTCACATTCAATGGATGAGACATTTTCAGAGTTCAAGGTAAACTGACCCTAAATTCTTTGAGCAAATCATTGATTTCATGGTGGCATTACACAAGTAAACTTGGTGTAAGGAGGTCTTATGTTGTATTTACAGCTTCCATTGGTAAAAATGGATGTCCAAAGGCTTTGGTTCTTGTTTTTATTAAAATCAAAATCTGATGTATTTGGAAAAGGAGTTATTAAATGTGGCTTTGCTCTCAACAGTGTTTTCTAAATAATCTGTTACAAATGTGGGAATAGGGCAGCAGTGAGGGACTTTCTTCAGGAATCTAGATTGTCCAGATATGGATCTTGGATGACAGGCAGATTTAATGACGTCTGCTGTTGAGTTTTTCAATTTTTGAGTTTCCTTGTTTTTAGAAACAGCTCTGGATACATTTCAAATTGAGGAAAGACAGATGGAAGGATAAACAAGTCTTCTTGTTGACTTGAACTTTAGGTTGTTTTCTAGGAAAAATGCAGGGTAAGTTCATCCTTTGCTTTATCTTCTCTGAATTTCCTAACAATGCTGTGGTTTAAATCCCATATTGTTATGTTCTCTGACAATATTGTGCTTGTTTTCTTTTTTCATGTTTGTTATCTTTGTGACCTTTCACATCATGTAGAACAGAAGGACATTTTTTCCACACATTTTCCACACAGTTCCTACACAAACAAAACTCTTAAAAGTCCAGAGCCAAGAAATTGGGAAGGAAATGAACAAGAATTAATCAAGAGTTCTCTATGCATATGTTTTTGTGATAAATGTATTAATTAATTAAGTTTTACTTAAACTCACAACCTATGTGAAAAATTCTACTATTCTTAATTGTTAAGCAGATTTGGAGAGTCACAAAGACTATTTACACACTTTATGTGTGTGTGTGTGTGTGTGTGTGTGTGTGTGTGTGTGTGTGTGTGTGTGCAGGCAAGCTAATGCTACTGCTCACATGTAGAAGTCAAAGAACAACTTCCTAAAGTCAGTTCTGTCCTCATCAGAGATTCTGGGAATCAAACTCAGATTATCAGACTTGGATGGCAAACACTTGAAACATCTCACTGGCCCTACAGATATCATTTTTTAAAATTTGTTCAATCACTAGATGTGGCACTTGAGATTTCTGCATTTTTGCATAAAGGTTAATTTGTTTGTTTATTTTTATTAGCATATATTTACTGAAAATTTCCTGCATGTATACACTGAAGTGTGGTCATATCTACCTGCTATTTTCCTCTTCCAATGCCTCTGTGTCTCCTACAAAATGTCAACTTCATGTCCCCCTTTCTGTCTTGTTTATCTCTGTTTCTGTTTCTCCCCCCTCTCTCTCCCTCCCTCTCTCTCTCTCCCTCCCTTGCTTTCACCAAAGATTTAAGTTTCTTAAATCTTGAAAAATTTACTCATATGAAATACGTCTTCAAAAGTGCCAAGTCAATGTGCTTTTGACAGATAATATTTATTTTTCCGTTAGGGTGCTATCCTGAAACCTCTATGACAGATTCCAGCCTCTGGCAGGTTCAGAGTCCTAGCTCCTCCAGCCTGAGTTGTTTTAGGTAAAGCATCCACATGTGTTGATGTTCCCTTCACTAGATTTTATCTGTCACTTTGCTTCTAAGTGGAGCTTATGGCACAGGGAAGATATTTTCTTCCTTATCCCTTGTAACCAAATCCATGCTCAGTCTCAGTGATGGTTGATTCTCCAGGTTTAAAAAAGTGAAAAGCGAGCCGGGCGGTGGTGGCGCACGCCTTTAATCCCAGCACTTGGGAGGCAGAGCCAGGAGGATCTCTGTGAGTTCGAGGCCAGCCTGGACTACCAAGTGAATTCCAGGAAAGGCGCAAAGCTACACAGAGAAACCCTGTCTCGAAAAACCAAAAAAAAAAAAAAAAAAAAAAAAAAGTGAAAAGTGAAGATGGATGAGAGGGTTTGATTTTATTTTTTCCTTTGACTATTCAAGGCCTTCATTGTGACAGATGCTCAAAATTCAGAAATAATCAACGATTTGAATGTAGAATAGATGTGCATGTTTTGGGGGTGAGCACTTATGTGTGTGGATGCACACACATGCACCTATATGTGGTAGTTAGAAGAGAACCTTGGATATTGTTATTTAGGCATTATCCATGTTATATTGAGACAGAAACAGTCTGTTGTTGGGACCTGGACATTCAATTAGATTAGGTTATGTGATAGTGATGTCCAGGGACCTTCTTATCTTTGCTTCTCCAGCACTGCATTGAAAGTGCACACTAGTATGTATAGCTTTTTCATTTGAATTCTGTGATGGGAACCTTGGTTTCTATGATGGCACAGCAGATACTATGCCATTTCTTCAGTTTCAATAGTTTCCCAGAATTGTCTTATTACAGTAAAACAACCAGTCAGGTTGGCATTTTAAAGAGTATGGAGAAATGCATGTGTGAGAATTCACTTGAGAACTGAGTTACAGTAGGAAGAGAAACAGAAGACAATAAAGAACGTCAGTGGAGAAGTCATTCTTACAGTTGGTGAAAAGAGTCTAAAGAAAACAGCATGGGCCAAAGAAACAGATGCATGCTCCTGTATGCAAAGAAAAAATACAAAACACATATGATGCTGATTTTAAGTTAACAAAAAGGATAAAGGAGATGCTCACTAAAAGACCATCTGTCATTCATTTCCCAAGTACATGTTCATTGAAATTTTCATTTGCAACATGTGAAGATCTGATGGGAGGGATTCCATAATTGCTCAGAATTTTGACTCTATTCAGAATTTTGGAGTCAAGACATAGACAAACTCACAATGGGGCTTATGTGTTGAAGGACAAAGAAGAAATGTTTTCAAAGAGCAATGAATATATGCTTTCAATTACAAAAAATATATAGTAAGTTATACATACAAAAATTAAATTTCTATACAGCTACAATACACATTAAAATACACAGTTTTATTTACTGTTGTATTAAAGGTTAGATCATTTATTCTTTAGAAGTATCAATCCCTCTTTGTCTTAAGGCTCCCTGTGTAGTTTCCTTAAGTGCTGGCACACTTTACCTCAACATATTTATAAAAATAATAAATACTATCTTTGTGTGTATGTGTGAATGCTTGTATATGCACATGCATGTATACATATTCATGTATGTAGAAGCCAGAGATGATGGTCAGGTGTCTTTTTCTCTCACTCTTTGCTTATTTATTTATGTATTTTTAAATTTACATACTATACATATGTGTGTGATGCCAGTGTGTATGTGTGTTGCTATGTGTGCAACCAGTACCACCAGTATTTGTATTTGTTCAAATGAGCCTGTGTGTGCCTGAACAGCCCAAGGCTAAAGTCAGGTATCCTCCTTGAGTTCTCCACCTAGTACAATGAGGCAAGGTATCTGGTGGAACCCTGAGGCCACCATTTCAGTTAATCTGGCTAACCAACTTGCTCTTTACTCCACAGACTCCCAGTTGATACTTCCTGTGAACTAGGATCACAGATGGACCATTATGTAGGTTTTGGGGATCCAAAATCCTGCTGTATACTGGGCAACAAATGGTTTATTGGCTGAGCCACCTCCCTGGCCTTGTTCCTTATTTTACTAGGCAAGGTCTCTCATGAATCTGGAGCTCACCCATCAGCTAAGATGGCCTGCTGGGCTAGATGAGCTCTGAGGATCCCTCTTGTGTCATCTCCCTGCTCTGAGATGGCAGGTATACACAATTGTGCTTGCCCTTTTCCATGGTTGTGGGGACAGAGTTCAGATCCCCAGGCCTGTGCAGCAAGAACTTTACCAATGGAGGCATCTCCCCACCCTCCCAAATTAATTTTGAATAGATTTGCATTTCAGTCTAAATGCCCACCAAAACAGATATTTTCTAGTAACTTTCAAGAACACTGTGAAATATTAAATTCTCAAACAAAAGTAAATACTGACATTGGAGTGTCTGCTTGTATGCCTAAGGATGTGGTGGCAGGAAGGATTACATAAAGTATAAAAATTACAGTAGTGTCATTTGAAACTTGTATGGAATGGACTATATCAGAAGTGCTAGATGGGAGTTCTTAATCCTTAGGCATTCAAGTAAAGTTCAATAATGACAATAATGATGAGGAATAATGGTAATATATTTTGATTGTGTCGATTCTGTCCTCATAAGCTCATATTGACATCTGTCCCATAAACCCTTGGTCCTTTCTTTCATACACACACACACACACACACACACACACACACACACACACACACACATACATACTCTACAGACACTTTATTGGTATGTGCCTCTATATTTGCTAGAGATGGACTGAATTTTCTTGCATTATATATTCTTAGTAATTTTTTCATTGACAAAAAGCATCCTAATTCAAGTATTCGGAACAGTAACATATTCTCTACACTTACCTAGTTAAATAACTGTATGAGGGTATCATGAGAGGAGCTGGTATTGGCCTAGTGCCAGCAAGGGAGAAAAGAAAATCTGTTCTAAAGGGCTTAAGAATCAACCTGGTGCATACTGCAGATTTGGAGAGATTGGTGGCAGTAGATCCTAAAGGAGGTTTATTAATTAACTGAACCATAAGATTGAATGAAGGGAAAGTTAATCAATGCTGCTAGTTGAACATTCTGCTAATCCATGGGATTTAACTTCACGGCAAGAACCACAGATGATGGTGTTGAAATGCTGCAAAGTTGGTACCTAGATTAATGACAAAAGTACAACTATAATTGTTTTGACTGATGACAGAAAGAGGCATGGAAACCATAGCATGTGGGCATGCCTGGGTGGATATGGATGCAATGCCAGAGCACTTACAAGATAGCTGTATTTAAAAACTATGATTTTTGCTCCCAAATAAGGGCGATAGCTCTACCAAAAGTTGTGAACTTCAGAACTGCTTTATGCCTTAGATAGCTAAAGCATTTTTATAGTCTATGCTCATTTCTTAGTGGACATATTATTCTCATGAACCTTAAGTAGGTATCAAAATGCCTATGCTACAGTCTCAATTGCTGTTCATTTTTATTTTCCAGTCTATAGTTTTTTCTTTCCTCTTCACACAACTGTCAGATTTAGTGATGCCTGTTTTAAAGTTCCCTGTGATAGCATGCTTAAGGAAGAAGAACCCTACAGCAAAGTGCAACTTTGTCTCAGCTTTGAATGATCATGACATCATTAGTCTAAATCTTTCTCTAAGCCTGCACCTTGCCATTCAGTGTGATATATAAGTAATTGTTCCTATGATGGCACAGTCCTTTAATCCCAGCACTTGGGAGGCAGAGGCAGGAAGATCTCTGAGTTCATCATCAGCCTAGTCTATATAAAGACTTCCAAGGTAGCCAAAGCTACATGGTGAGACCTTGTCTCAAAAAATACTCAAATAAAATCTGAATATGAAGTCAGTTGCTTGCCTGAATGTGTTGAGAATTCAGGTGAATTCTGGGATACGACAGTACTATAATTCAACATTTCCGCTACTAGTAGTGACATTTACCCCCATGAATTTGCATTGACATTTTGGAGATCAGGCAGAAAATCCTATTTTTATTTTTCCCCTCCATCTTCACATTTTCCTTCAGAACAGATAAAGTGGAAAAGGCACAAAAAGAGAACATGCCAAGAGGGCCAAACACTTGCAGCAGCAGGGAATTAGTAAGGAAGTACTGTCATCAAAGAAATATAATACATGTCCCACTATTGCAAAAGCATACGGAATTCCCTGTTCATTTAAGTCATGGTTCATATCTGGTCCATATGTGTAATTGGAAATCTCAAAACTGCATTTCCATAAAGAGAGATAAAGATGCCAAATGCTTTACTAAAAGGATTTGTTTGTGAGAAATATGTGTGGAAATGTGACAAAGAGATGCAATGGCTTGAGACAGGCCTTTTAGCACCAGTAAGTGAGAGAAGAATTTCCTGTGTATGAAAGTTACATAAAAGGATATAAAACGGTTGTAAACTTTTACTTGATTTAGCATAAATTCATAACTGAAGATTGAAACAAGATGTATATGACATGAAGTCAATTTGGAGAGCTCTGGGATCCTTAATTAAAGGAGCAAAAACAAGAGAGAAAAAGAAGACGGACAGACTCAAATACTCACATCCAGAGGCCATTGTCTGCCTAGCACAGAACTCAACTTTCTTAAATCTACACGAGACCAAAACACCCAATAATGGAATTAGATCTGGGCATGAAGAGCAGCTTGATGCACAATGGAATCTTGCTTTGTCATCCAAATGTTTTGATGCACCAGTGAACAACAGCAGAGGACAATAATTTGCTTAAATGAATTGCATAAGATAATCAAGAAATCACTGTTATCGACAGTAAATACTACAGGGCACTTGTCATCTGGCACTCCTCTGGGATTATCCACAATATTGGCATCTCTCACTAGCAGGAAACTTGTTGCCTTCAGTGTTTCTTTTCTTTGAGGAAACAATTGTTGTCCACCCATAATCCCAATGACTTGCTGGCCACAGGACATTTGTAAGTATGGGAGGTAAAGGCTATTGTAATGCGTTTCTTACTAAAAATTCTCATGACTCTAATTAATTTCCACTTCTCTTTGAGTCTCTTTTCAAATTCCTATCTTAAAAATAAAGCCATAAAAGTTAATAATTATAAGGAATGTTTTTTATACCTAAACATCAGAAATCTAGTTAATAGTCATAAAAAAAAAACTTCTTCCAAAGATGTCAACAAGGTATGACATATCAAGTTGAGGTAGAACTAAGTTTCTTGTCTTAAGACTGGACAAGGCAACCCAATATGAGGAATAGGTTCCCAAAAGCCAGATAAAGTGTTAGGGACAGCCCCTGCTTCCACTGCTGGGAGTCCCACAAGTAGATCAAGCTACACAACTGTCACACATATGTAGAAGGCCTAGGTTGGTCTCATGAAGGTTCACTGGTCATAGGGCCAGACACAGACACCGTGAGCTCCTGTGAGCCCAGGTTAGTTGTTTCTGTGGGCTCCCTTGTGAGGTCCTTGACTCCCCTGGCTAGTACAATCCTTCCTCCCTCTCTTCAGCATGATTTCCCCAAGCTTGGCCCAATCCCTTTCTGAACAGAAACAGAGGAGGAATCTATTGGAGGGAGCAGGAGGGAAGAGGTAGAGTGGAAATGGGGGGAGAAGAGGGAGGAGAAATTGTGGTAGAGATGTAAAATAAATGAATACATTTCATTAAAAAAAGCCTTCTTTTTTTCTCCTATGAGTTAGAATATGAACATGCTAATACAGGGGGAGTGGACCCAGAGTGCTTCTGAAGCACCTGGTTACTCATTTCTTATCCCTGTTACAAAACAGCTACTTCATCTCCACACATTGTTCCTGCCTTCTAGGTGGCACTGGGAAATACAGATGGTACTGAACACTGCCCCGTTCTTTCATCCTGAATACACAGTCTTGGAAAAGACTTTGAAATATTGACTACAAATAAATGTATTGTATAGCTGCATCAGGCTGCAAGAGGTCTGTGGATTCAAATAAAGAGTTGGGGACCTTTTCATTTCAAACAAAAAGATATTACATCAACAGAAATGATATGAAGATTCAGGCGTTTGTTTGTTTTGTTTTTGTTTGTTTTTTTCCACCAGAACTGCACAGAGTCATTTTAGCTCCAAACTGTAATGGACAATAAGCTGCTGGTTGAGGTTTAATGGCAGCCTCAAGCTGATATTGGGAAATTTTGTGTCCTGTTCTTATGACTACTTGGAGATTTGCCTGAAACTGTAAGCCCTCTGGCATTTTCATTCATGATTACAAAATGTAACTTTCACCCCTGAACACTGTATGATTTTAAAAAGTAAGTTACATCAAAAGTACCAAGATTGCCTCTAAATTCTTGGAATGATTATCAACATTAGTCTATGATTTATGAACTGAGAAATTTCTTCAGATTTTTGAATTAAAATGACAATTGTAGAGATGTCTCCTTTTGGTGTAGTAGCCAGATAAATACATACACATACATGCATGCATGCATGCATGCATGCATACATACATACATATATAAATACATTGTTTTTATGAAAATGATTGCAAAAAAATATCTTTAGATAAAAATCAAACTTGTTAGTATCTCCATTATTCCAGGCTTCTTTGTGTGTTCAATAACTGAAAAAGAGATCTGTATCACAAATGGATTCTGAAAGTGTAAAAATACAGAAACAAAACTAGGCTAGTCCCTAATCACTTTTACTGCTGGTGTGATGATACCTGACAGAAAGATATTGAAGGCAGGATGAGTTTATCTTATCTCAAAGCCTGGGCGTGGGGAGGTAGTCCATTGTAGTGGGAAGAAGTATCATGGTTCCTGGTCACTGAGGAAGCATTGGTCAGCAATCAGAGAAGAACCATTGCTGGCTTTTTGGTGCTTTGTATTATTTATTCTATGAGGCCAAGCCAAAGGATGCCACCAATCACATTCAGAGATCTTCTCCCCTGACCTAAAACTCTCTGGAAATCCCCTCAGATATATAAGCAAATGCACATACAAATATGGAAGAATGTAGTGACCTGGAAAGGCAAGTGAGAGATGGTTTGACTCGAGATGCTCAGTGAGGGCTGATCACTCTTCTGCTTGATTGACTTCAGTACAATCTACTGACTTTGCCAAATCCTTCTTAATATAATTCCTTATATGAGCTTTTGACCATGACCCAGATAAATTAGTATCTCATCATTTGTATCATTTGAAGATAAATGTTTCAATGAGGAAATTATAAATTATAAATAAATCCAAATGTATGCTCATATTGAATAAAACAAGATACACGTGTCTCTGACAAAGTCAAGAGCACCATAAAATCCAGTAAATAATACTTTTTATCAGTTTATTGGTTGTTAAACAATGGCATGTTATACCCCCATAATATTTTCCTATGTTTTAGTTGAACATTTTGCTTAAATCGTCACCCCTTAACAGCATTTTGAGATTTATTTATTTTTATTTTATATGTATGTGCTGGTAAGTTTGTGTACTATGTATGTACAAAACACTTGAAGGCCAGAAGAAGGAATACTATCTCCTTGGAACTGGAGTGACAGTTATTAGCCACCTTGAGTGTCTTAGTTAGGTTTCCACTGCTGGGAAGTGACACCACGACCACAACAACTCTTATAAAGGAAATCATTTAATTGGGGTGGCTTACAGTTTCCAAGGTTTAGGCCATTGTCATCATGGCAGGCAAGCATGGGGGCATGCAGGCAGGCAGACATGGTGCTGGAGAAAGAAATGAGAATTTTATGTCTTAATCCTCAGTTGGCTGCAAGTGAACTATTTTGCTGGGCATGGCTTAAGCTTCTGAGACCTCAAAGCCCACCCCCTAATGACACACTTCCTCCAACAAAGCCACACTCACTCTAGCAAGGCCACATCTTCTAATAGTGTCACTCCCTCTAAGCCTATGAGAGCCATTTTATTTCGAACTACCACAATGAGAATATTGAGACTTGAACCTAGGTTCTCTGGAAGAGCAGTCAGTATTCTTAGCCATTAAGCTATCTCTCTAGCCCTACATATTTGTCTTTTAAAACAGAACATTCTATATAGAAAAATTAAGATAATAATGTCTCTAGGATGAGGCTGAATATTTAATGTATGGTTAGAATGTATAAAACATATAAGTTATCCCAAAATTTGCTCTCATTTTATGCTGTATAACCCACCATGCAAATCCTTAAAATCTATTCTAGCAATGAGCATTTATAAAGGAAAGAAAACTGAAGGCAGAGAACTTTGACTTTGATCAGTTACTCATTGACTAAATTTAGTACTAAGAGTTTTGTATTTCTTCTGACTTGAAGCAATTTCCATGGTAGCTTCCACATTAGGACATCGCAAAGCTGGCTTCTGCTCCTGTTTCCCATCTGCTCTGGATGCCTGATGTCATGGACATGCTGACACTCTGCTGCTACTTTAACCTTGCACATCTGCAATGTGGTAAGCCAATCCAACTTGGATAGCTAGCAAGACTTATTCCTATAAGTAATGATTCAACACTCACATAATTACATTTCATTCAACCCAATTTAAATTTATCAGTGGTCTGTTTTTCCATCTTCTGACCATACAAATTCTGAAGCAGAACAGAAAAACAAAACCTTTCTACTGATCTCATGTTTTTTGTTTTCCTCCCTTTTTTACATGTTAGAGCCATCTATCCTTTTGCTCATTTTTGGATTATATCCACAACTCTTCCACACTAAGGAGCTATGGGGAAAGTTGAGATAAATATTTCAAGATCTGTAGGGGCTGTGATTGGCCATGTCTGACCTACTGGCCTTCCAAGTTGCTATGGGGTGAAAAGGTGATGCCAATATCAAGCATGTCCTTCAGATTTCTTTGTTGTGTTTGACTAGAAACACTCATTCACAAGGCAAACCACATTCCCTCACTGATGATTTAGAGTTCTTTGACTTCCAAATAAATTGGCCCAAAATTACAAATTATACTGGAAAAGATGCCTAAAAAGCCAGAGGCAGGGACAATGTATCACACATGACCAGTGTGGAGTGTAACTCAGCTTCTCTGTGGTCCTCTTGGTTCTCTACTCCTGTGTACATTGCTTCAATTTCAAACTGACTTCCCTTCTGACAGTAAAACTGTAGAAACTTCAGTCCTTAGAGTCATGCCATTTATTACCTCCAAGAAAGATGTGCTTCTATTGGATATCATTATTGTTTTCTTTGTGGAAGCATTTTTTCCTTATTTCCATAATCCCAGATATGAACTGCTCCCTGATTCCAACATGAGGGAAAGACAGCTAAAACTTCCTTAGTTCCACCAATGTACACATGGCTAAGGCTTTGACAAGCTTGCTTCACAAATGGAACAACTATATTAGACGCTGGAGATCTAAGTATTCATCCATGTGAATTTATAGGACATTCTCAACTGACCAAATACTTTGTGTGTGTGTGTGTGTGTGTGTGTGTGTGTGTGTGTGTGTGTGTGTGTGCACGTATGTATTTCATGCATCCTGGGGCCCTTCAAAATCTGAAGATGAGAAGTGAGGTTTCAGCTTTTTTTGACATTAGTTTCTCAGGGTTTTTATAGGAAAAGCAATCTACAAAACATTTCACCTCAATCTCTCCCATCATCTAATTGAAATTCCTTAAAGCACTATCCTTCTTCTATTGACTTTTAATGTCATTCACAGAACTATATCTCTGAAGAAGGAGCTGAGACCAAAATGGTACCATAAAAACTCTGTTCGCCGGGCGGTGGTGGCGCACGCCTTTAATCCCAGCACTTGGGAGGCAGAGGCAGGCGGATCTCTGTGAGTTCAAGGCCAGCCTGGGCTACCAAGTGAGTTCCAGGAAAGGCGCAAAGCTACACAGAGAAACCCTGTCTCGAAAAATCAAAAAAAAAAACAAACAAACAAACAAACAAACAAAAAAAAACCTCTCTGTTCTAGGCAGGTAAACCAAATGAATTAATGTTAGGTTTCCTCACCTTTCAAATATATAATGTAGGAAATTCTATTTATTATCCAACAAACAAATCAAAGATTTGACACAGGTTTTCTATATATGATTTAGTTTAAGCTTGCATATTTTAATTTTCCAATACTTAATTCTGTCTTTCCATATGATATTTAAAATATTTTCCAGTTTTTTCAACTTAAACATGGAAGCTAAAGAAAACATGAGATGTCTTAAAAGGCAATGGAGAACCAGGAAATTTTAAACGATTTTTATTCTAACTCTCTTTGTGTCATCTATGATGAGCCACATAACTTGAGTAAGTTCTCTTTGAACATTTTAAAATAAGTAGAAAGTTCATTATAACGTTTCCAAGTGTCCTAAACAGAACTATGTGTTGACTGGTCATCATAGTGATAAACAGTGTGGTTGAGAAGGACATGAAACACTTGTAAGATTGGTAGTTAGACAACATGAACTCTAAGACAGATTGTCTAAACTCAGAGCTGGCTCTAAGGAAATATTTAAAGGAAGGCATCATTCACCTCTTTAGGCTACCTCCATTAACTCTTTCTCATTATGTTTTAATAATCTTATAAAATTGTAAGTTTCCATACTGCTTTTCAAACACACTTAGCATCAGTTATTCCTCTCCCCACACCCTCCTCTGCCATACCCTTACATCCCTTTCCCCATTTAAATCTTTCTTGCTCATGATTCCCCACATCCCTTCATACTATCTGTGCTCTGCTATCCTTGCTCCATTAAGATATTCCCCTCTTCAGCTGTGGTTTGAATATGAAATGCTTCACTATAGGTTCATGTGTTCCCCAGCTGTTTGGGAAGGTTGCCTTTTAATGGTGGAGCTGTGGTACAGGAAGTGTGTCAGTGAGATAGAACTTTGTTTTATAGTTTGGACATACTTACTGTTCTTTCTTCTCTTCTCTTCTCTTTTCTTTTCTTCTTCTTCTTCTTCTTCTTCTTCTTCTTCTTCTTCTTCTTCTTCTTCTTCTTCTTCTTCTCTCTCTCTCTCTCTCTCTCTCTCTCTCTCTCTCTCTCTCTCTCTCTCTCTCTCTCTGAGTGAAAGTTATCCATCCCTTCCTAACTGCCATACATTCCCAGCCATGATGGACTGTATCCCCTCTGGAACTAAAAGCCAAAATAAACTCTTTCTCCTCAAAGTTGTGTTTTTTCCCTAGATATTCTACCACAACAACAGAAAAGTAACTAATATACTCCCATGGCCCCTTCCTAGTTTTGGGGGGGAGGTTCTACATACATGCCAAGCTAAACACAGAAATCTAAAGATTTAAAAATGGGACCATAGGAGACAGAACATGCAGCATTTCTCTCCCTGGATCTGGGTATTTTTCACAGCATAATTTTGAGAGAGGCCTATTGTGTGTCCATGTATAACACAGGATGGCAACAGAAGAGAAAATATTTTGTCTGAAAGTGGAGAGCCAAGCAACTGCTGCATGACTGTTCAAAGAGAGTATGAATTTACTTTTTTCCTGTGTGTAAGGCCAGCTCTCTTTGGAGAGGAATATTTTTATCATTTCTCTACCTTGAATTACAGATATTAATTGAAGAATAATACAATCTGAAGCTATAAAAATTAATAGTTTTATTTTTCAACAATGATATAATTAAAGACCCATAAGGACTTCTTAGAAGGTCATGTTAATGTTTGGTATCATCCAAGTATAAAAAGGAAAAAAAAAGTATTTTATTTTATTTTTTGGTATTGTGCACAAACCTGAGTCTTGTGTACTCCAGACAAGCACTCTTTCCTTGAGCTAGATCCTGATCCCTGGAATGACCTTCTAAAATTTTTTTATTAAATTTGGCATGGGACAATTTTGTAATGTACGTAACATATTCTGATTACTGTTATTCCCACCATCCTGGAGCCTCCCGTCAGCCCCTTTTATACCCTTTCCGAATCCCTTGACACTATTCATTCTTGATTGTTTTCTTGTGTGATTTTTCTGAGTTTCATCAGCATCATCTGGGTGACCATCAGTTTGTAGCTAACCATTTGTGCCTGGTAGGTTCACCAGCTAGTATGTAACTTGCCCAGAATCCACCAATAGCGACTAGTTCATCAGGGAGTGGCAGGGTGCTATGAACCCCTTCCTATCTGCGATTGACTATTGGCATATCCAGTCTTGTGGTGCCTATTGCAGGTTTTCACAGTAGTTCATTGAAATGTAGAGCATTTGCTTATGGTAATAACCATAGATATTTATAAAGCAGCATAGCATGGTAGTCTAAGTCCCACACAGGGCCATGGGGTGTGGGCTGGATTTGTATTACAAGGCATGGACTCTTTCCTATGGAGTGGGCTTCATTCACATCTAGTTAGAGAGTGCTTGGTTATTTTCATGACAGTTTGGCTGTTATTGCACCATTCGGCACATTTTGCTTGGAATATAAGTATTGGTTTAGGGTTCAAAGATGTTAAGTAGCATTGTTGCCTTTTCTCCTTCAGAAGCCTGTACAATAGATACCTTTCAGCACCACTGCGCTGCTTTAAGTGTCCATCTCACACCAACCAGGACAGTAATCATCAAGAAATCTGACTGCAGCCGATGATGGGGGGCTGTGTGGAAAGAGGAGCATGTCATATTCAATATTGGTGAGAGTGTAAACTTGTGCAGACACTGTGGAAATCAGTGTAAGAATTCTTCAGAAAGCTCAAAATAATACTAACTTATAATGCAGCTACTTTACCCTTGAGTATATACACAAAGGACTCTATATCCTACTATAGGGACATTTACATGTCTATATTCATTGCTGCTCAATACACAATAGATAAGACATAGATTCATCCTAAAAGGAGGTCATGCTTATATATGACCCACACAGCTTTGTTTGTAGGGGCTGGGGAAAGGTCTGACTGTGTGAGTGATGAAATTCAGAGCCCCTGCTTGTCTACAAACCCATTGGGGTGGTATTTGTCAAATCTCATCTGTATGAACTTTGATTTTTAATACATTTTCATATTTAGACTAAATTATTTTTGGCAGATGCTTTTTAGTAAATCCCTACACTCAGTAAATCCTGCTATAGGGCTATATCCATCTATACTCATTGCTCCTCAATTCACAATATAAAACATAAAGAGAGAGAGAGAGAGAGAGAGAGAGAGAGAGAGAGAGAAGTGAAACTATGAAATTTTCAGGTAAATGGATTAAAAACTAGAAAAAGTTATACTGAGATACTCCAGGTCCAGCAAGACAAATGTTTCATGTTCTCTTTTGTCTGTGAAGTCTAGCTTCTAGCATTTAGAGGGGTGTGTGTGTGTGTGCGTGTGCGTGTGCGTGTGAGTGTGTGTGTGAGTTTAACTTGGTATACTTGGAGAAGGCAGGAAAATGTAAAAGGGTCATTGTAGTGAAGGCTACTGTAAAGGAGGAAGGGATAGCAGAGCACATTTGGTATGAGAAGAGATGAGGGAAACCAGGGGATGGGATGCTTAAGCAGTGATCAGGGGAGGAGAGAAGAAGCTGAGAGGTGAAGGAGGGAGGCCTAACCTAAATGAAAGATGATGAAATATGGAAACTACTACTTTGTATACTTTGTAAGCAATGAGGAAGAGAATAAGGAGGGAGGGAAGGATGGAGGGAGGGAGGGAGGGAGGGAGGGAGGGAGAGAGAGAGAGAGAGAGAGAGAGAGAGAGAGAGAGAGAGAGAGAGAGCGAGCTTTTATACAGGTCTGCATAACAATTCTTTTAAAAGCCGTATGTTATTAGACAAAAATCACATCAAGATGAAGGATATTCCCTATTTTGGTCAGGGAAACCCCAGACCTTCCAAACAGCAACTACTCTTGCTGCTCTCCTTGGTTACAGCAGTAGATGATAAGACTCAATTGACACAGGATTGAATTTCTTAAGAAACACTTTCAAATAGAACTCTACACTGTCTGCCTTATAGATTCCAAATAGAAAGCACATTCATCTATATTAGAGAGCAGCTGCTCAATGCCAATATTGAAAAGCAAAGGAAGCATCTGATATGAAACTAAAATGAGACTAGTACACTTCATTTTAAACTTTGAATTCTGAAGTTAGAGGCAGTAAGGAAAATTTAAACACCAAATTTGATTTCATTGAAATAGTTCCAGGAAGAACTGAGATGGCTCTTTGGAGTTAATATGTGGGAACAGAGGAAGGAAGGGTTTGGGGAAACAGAAAGTGTGGGGGGAAACCTGTAAAACCAGCCAGTGAAGAGGGCATGGGAAGAACAGAGAGAAAATGGGGGGTCACTTTTACATTTACATGATTGCCAAATACAGTCCACATCATGTAGCAACAAAGCAAACTCACAGAAAGAAAAGAACCACTAAGGTTGTGGATAGAGAGAAACGAACTTCCTAGACTCTTCCGACCTCTACCAGGCCCAACTGTAAAAACAAAACCTAAGAAACACAAGAAAGCATCATACAAAGGCTGTCGGTCCTGTCCTTTTCAGCAGGGCATCTAATACACACACACACACACACACACACACACACACACACACACACACACACACACACACACACACTTACTCTAGTTTTTAGGGTTCTGTGAGTCTAAGACTATTTGAAGAAATGATAAGTCAAGATGGAAATAAGGACCAGATGCAAATGCAAGCCCTGTTTTCCCTCAGCCTAATGTCCTGAAAGCATGCTGTCAGGGACCTTTGACCTAGTTGTGTCAGCTTGGAGAACAGAACTCTCATGGAAGAACACACACTATTCTATATTTCTCAGAGCTACCCCACATTACCTTATGGCCACAGGACTCTCGATGTTCCTGTACTGTAATATTGCTTTTATTGTTACCAGATGTTTGGCCATGTGCCTTGGGTTACCCAGGTTCACTGGCCCAACAAACAAAATAAAATTGGAATCAGGTTGAGGACATACATTTGATGAAATGACGATATGTAAGAGAAATAAGGACAGCGCCAGAAGGAGCAAAACTGAAATGCTGTCTTCTGAGGGCAGGAGTACAAATGCCAAGAACTTTTAAGAACTGAGCCCAGTATTCCAAAGAAATCTGTGATGGGTGAGCTAATTCCTGAGGCTACCAGAACAAGTTGTACTTATATATGACCCACACGGCTTTGTTTGTAGGGGCTGGGGAAAGGTCTGACTGTGTGAGTGATGAAATTCAGAGCCCCTGCTTGTCTACAAACCCACTGGAGTAGTATTTGTCAAATCTCATCTGTATGAACTTTGATTTTTAATACATTTTCGTATTTAGACTAGATTGATTTTGGCAGATGCTTTTTAGTAAATCCCTATGCTCAGTAAATCATGCTATAAGACTTACCTTAGAACACAGCCTTGCCTGTTGCTCAAATAAACATGAGCTGTATGTTTAGTAAGTTAAAGAGAGGAGCTTTCAGGGTCCAACTGAACCTCATCATGCAGCTTGTCACTTTTGCTGGCCCCTACATACTGATGTGACTGATGGTTCTTTAATTGGGCTCTTGAGTTTCTACCTCCCTGAACCTGACAGACAGGAACAATCAATGACGTATGTGCTGTAATGGAAAAGAATGTGTGACTGGAAGTTACAGAGCCCTGGGTAGAATAAGCGCTCTTCTGTTTATGAGCTGTGGGATGTTGAAAATACACTGCCTCTATGAGACCCAGGCTTAATATGCTTATCTGTAAATGGGGGATTATCATACATACCTTGTTTCTCTAGTAAAGTGGGTATGATGGCTTCATAAGAGTATGAGCAGGAAAGCTTTACACACAAGAAAGTGCCTTTCACTTGGCAAAGTCTTCCTTATGTGAAAAATAACCTTTATGTCTGAGCCTTGAAGTTGGCTACATTTCACAATTTATTATTGACTTTCAACAAATAT
This sequence comes from Peromyscus maniculatus bairdii, assembly GCF_049852395.1. Lineage (NCBI taxonomy): Eukaryota > Metazoa > Chordata > Mammalia > Rodentia > Cricetidae > Peromyscus > Peromyscus maniculatus. The sequence continues at coordinate 6,967,555 of NC_134871.1, read as the reverse complement.
CTCAGAGATGCTTGAGCAAATCATAAGTCATACCTTCAAATTATTTTTGAGACCCTCTAATTTGAGCAAGCCTCAAATTAGATCCTTGGATCTTTGCTTTTATACTAACTGTTTAATTGGATACTCAGAAAATGCCAGCTGCTAAAGGTAAGTGCATGCCTCCCCTTGTTTCCACTGACTTGGATGTCTAGAAATATGGTACTTGACTTCCTGAGCATGTGGCCCACTTTCTTTGCCAGAAGAGTGAGGAGTGCTAAATGCATATTTTAAAAAATGTATCTTTACTTTATGTATATTAATGTTTTGCCTGTATGTAAGTGTATCATGTATGTACAAAGCCCACAAAGGCTAGAAGGAGATTTTTTTGTTTTTGTTGTTTTTTGTTTTCTAATTCCTAAGACTAAAGTTAGAGACAGTGGTGAATAGCCACGTGGGTTTTGGGAACCAAACCCAGGTTCTCTACAAGAGTAACAAGTACTCTTAATCAATGATCCATCTAGGACCCAACACAGACATTTTGTACTAACCTTAGCATAAGAGAAATTATGGTGAGAAATCTCAAAATACGTTAAATGAACATAATTAGGAGACAATTCAAGCCATACAGGAGTCTGAATGCAAGATATTGGGTAAAGTGTTGGCACAAGCTGGGTAAAGATAGAGTGAGAATTTTCATGGAGCATAGTTTAAAGAATTGTGACCTTAAGACAGAGGTATGGAAATATACATGTTCTGGTGTGGCTAGACTGAAGCTGTATGTAAGCGACAGAGACTGAAACCTGCTATTGCTTAGGGACTTCACATAGAGTTCCGATACTTTATCTCACAATCCATTACAGTCCAAGGTAAGTGTACTTGTTTTTACTCAGTTCATCTATATCTTTATTGTGACAGGTAGAATAAATTTATTTACTTTGTTGGACATCTCTTGAGTACTTACATGGACAACCAGAGATAAGCTCCGTCATGATACATAACCCATATTCCCGATTGCCTGCATCCTACTATAGAAACACTTGGCATGACAGTTAACCATAGCTCATTTTGCAACAATTTATTGGGGTTTTGTTATCTTTTTGGCCAAAAGAAAGGCACTAGCAGTACACACATAAAGTTCTTTGCATTTGTGTCTATTGGTTCTCTTTGTCAGAGTTTCATCTTCTCCCTGAGTCAGGCCCAGAGTCCTCATGGAGTTTAAGTTATAAATCTCCAAACCATTTGGATCACTTTTCTCCATGCTTCCAAAATGGAATTCATTCCAGATATTTTACACTTATTGGACTCACCATACCCAGTGACTGGCTCTGTGTTTGTGATATCAGTGTACAGAAGACGTGTGACTATAAAGAGTATGTGACGTTTAGAGCATCCTACGTTTATGGTATGTGCAGTTAGAATAGCATACACAGTAGAATTGCTTATTTCTAGCAGATTGTGCTTGAGTTGCTGAGGGGCCAATTCCGTCAGCTGTGAAAGAAGGACACAATATCACCACAAGAAACTACTTCAAAGATGTGACCAGAGGTTCGTCTTAGAGTGGTTCTAGGTCTTGTCAAGTTGGCAATATTAATCACCACAGCCTTCTACTCTCAACAGTTTAAAACAATTCACACTAGACATTTTGGCATCTAAGGCCCCAATGAACTCTATATGACTCCTAACTATTCTAATCCCTCTGGTCACCCAACAGAAGACACAAGACTCCCGCCAACAGAGTTCTTCATTTTCATGGAGGTTTGCTCTTACAGATATGCATATTCATTTTCTGCTTCTCATCAACAGGGTGCTCAGCTCTCTTGGTGAGATGACTGAAGGACACCTCCCTATGTTGTCCTTTTGTTATGACAACATTAACATCAATGAAAAGCATCTCCCAACTCTTCTTTTTATGCCTACTTTTGATTATCATTAATAGACCTGGCTGAACTGGTATCATCATCATCATCAACAACAACAACAAAAACCCAAAAACCTGGGGTTGAAGAGAAACCTATGGCAATAAGTATAACAGTGGCACTGAAAATTAGTAAATAGTTGTGAATAGTGGGAATGGCTATCTAACATAGCTCATGTAGTGAAAGAAAATAGAATATCCTGAACATTTGGACATCTGTGAATTTGGAATAGACTGTATACGAATTACTGAGATTTTTCTGCTCCCTATAACTATTGGCTGTTGGGAAAGTCCAGAGGTCTTCAATTTCAACATATCAACACACTTGTGGGCACTTGTACTTATGGTCATGTTATTAAAAGCTTTTAACACACTATAGTTACTAAACATTATTCTATAGAAAGAAGTTCAAAGCTGTACCTTTAAAGACCCCTTCTCTGTGGTGATATATTGTGTCCCTCAATATATTGTGCACCCCAATAAAGCTTACCTGAGGATCAGAGGAAAATGTCAGCCACTATATTAAACACAGAAGTCAGGCAATAGTAGCACCTGCCATTTATCCTAGCATTTGAGATGCAGAGATCCATCCAAATTTCTGTGAGTTCAAGGCCACATTGGGAAGAGGGCCAGGTGTGGTGGCACATGCCTTTAATCCCAGCACTAACCATAGAGGTCTGGAGGTCTGTTCAGACAGACAGGAAGTGATGTAGCTGGTGGAGAGAGGCAGAACAGAAAGGCATATAGGTGTGTTTATACAGGAAGTAGCTCTCTTTGGAAGCTGAGGTGTTGGTAAGGTGAGGTTGGCTGTGGCTTGTCATATTCCTCTGATTTCTCAGTTTTCACCCCAATATCTGGCTCGGGGTTTTTATTAGCAAGACCACTTATCAATTAGTCTTACACTTCACTAATAGTCTGATGATTTCCTGAGAAGAGAATGGGTTAGAGATACTGTGCTGAAATATACACATAGCCTTGGTATAAATTGAAGTGTGTTGTACTTGTCAGCATCATTTGCATTAGAGTGCAAATTAGGCAAAAAAGCAAAAAATGAAAGAAAAGATTTAAAAAAATATCTTTCAATATAGTGGGAATTTAGTAAGTTATCCTTAAAATACTTTATCTAAGAATCACTCAAGTGGTTTGTTTCCTTGGACATCTTCAGAATTCTATCAAGATATTCTGACTCGGAAGTTCTAGAGTGGGGCAAATAATTTTACCAGTGTTTCGTGGGTTGCTCTTAAGAAACTCTAACCTCTGTTCTCTGTGATGTGTTAAGCATCCACACTGGCTTAGTGAGACCATAGTGGTGTTTAGGAGTACAGGCTTTAAAACTCTTCAAACTTAGTTCCACAGCTCTACTCTAATGCGCACGTGCCTTGTGTCTTCATAAATCCAATTTATCTACCACGTTAGCTCAGCCCTACTTTCACCTGTGAATGAGCACAGTGGAAAGACTTCCTTCTCTAGGTGACCAGCTAGCTACAGAGAATTTTAAAATGATTTCTTGAGTTAAGTTCTAAGAAATATTGGTTATTGTAACTGATATATATTAATTAAGGATTGTTTTGTTTTTAAATTCAAATTTAAAAATGCAACAACATAATGTATATACATTATATATAAATGCAATGCCTCATCACTGTTACAGATTTAACAGTTTATCCCATAGAACAACTGCAAAATGTCCATTCTATGATGTGAGATATCTTAGCCCAGAAGAGTGAGAGAATTGTATACTGAATGTGAAAAATCTTTACAGGTTATAAGGCCGACTATCTGCGTAGAGACCATCTGGGCTGTGGCTGTGAATTTGTGAATTTGAGCGGGTAAAAGTGTCACAGCCCCAGAGATGTGTAGCTGTGGCGACAAAGGACATTAACTCAGATCCTGTTGCATAAGGATCACTAAAAACTAAACACATTCTTTAAAAGATTTCAGAAAGTTTACACTACACAAATCATGGATAAGGTGATTTCTGTGGGCAGCATACAAGTTGAACAACCATCTTTTCAATTTTTGATATTAACAACATTTTCTATGTCACCAGAATGGATACAACACTTAGCCCTTCCCCAATTCCCTGAATTACATAAGCTCTCTGAGAACAATAGAGTGTACTTGGATTCACAGTGAACACATGAAACACAATGTCCTGCCAGGTATGAGAAAAGTTCATTTTGACAAAGCAAATTAATAGGATTTTTAAAATCCATGAGAATTGTGAAACAAAGTGATAGTATTATATTCTTTAGAGTTTTCCTTATCTATCTAGTTGTGTGTTTATGTGCCTGCATGTGGGTTGTCTGTGTTTCTGTGTGGATGTGTGTATACCATGGCACATACCTTGCCACATTTGATTCGGTCCTGCCACCACATGGATTCCAGTATAGAAGACAGGTCCTTGGGCTTCTTGGCAAATACATTTACCCACAAAGTGATCTCCCAGGATTCCATTTCTCCAAGAACTTATGGAACTTCTTCTATGAGAAAAATACTAACTTCTCATTACTGTAACTGACAGGGCCTTCCTCACTTCATGTGTTTGTTCTTATTGCAGTGATGGACAGATGAGTGGAAATGAAACCAAATATTTCAAATGTTCTTTCCAAACCCCAAAACCAGAGATGCACTAACTTAAAACCATTAGGATGAGGAGATGAGAAAGACTTCCAGAAGATGAGAAAGACTTCCATGAAAAACTCAAAAATTAAATAAAGTATCAGCTATAGAGAAATTTGCACTACTATCAATGTATGAGAACACTGCATCATCGAGCCTTTATCAAGTCAATGGCACAAAAGTCTGGGTATGGTCCTGCACTTTAAGAATGTACAATGGAAGGTGTGTTGAGAATATCAAGGAAGCAGAGTCAAGCATGAGTTCAAATCTCTATGCTGCCTCTTCTATGGTAAAGTTAGTTTTCATTTTACAATAAAACTGAGATTGTAATTGTCAATTGAGAAGGTTTAATGTAAAACTTGTGTGAATGACCCACTGAATGAGACTTCCTCATTCAGTATGTGGCACAGTTTCAAAATTTTTTTGAACTTTCCATTTAGGCAAACTCCCTTAAATCACATTCCCAGCTGCAGTGACCATTCTTATAGCATGTATTCATTGACTTTCAAATGGACTGTGTATAGAAAAGAATTGGCAGGCAGAGTATTAAAAACCAGGTGAGTATAAGCGAACAAAATAAACAGCCTTGATTTTAAAAAGGAGGCAATCAAGCTGAGTGGTGGTGGCACATGCCTTTAATCTAAGCACTCGGGAGACAGAATCAGGTGGATCTCTGTGAGTTCGAGGCCAGCTTGGACTACAGAGTGAGATCCAGGAAAGGCACCAAAACTACACAGAGAAATCCTGTCTCAAAAAGCAAAACAAAACAAAACCAGAAAAAAAGAGACAATTATATGGAGGACAGAGAAAAATAAAAATGGAATTAAGTAAATATCTAAGTGTCTGTGTTGGAAAATGTTCACAAAGTAGAACTAGATACCTTGAATATTTATTTAGCTTCTTGTTTCCAGAACTAAAATACAAAAATAGGGATCTGTTTTAAATATTGTATGACATGCTTTGCAGTAACTCAATCCAAAATTCAGGTTTCATTATAAAACACTTACTTTGTTTTATTTTAATATTATTTAGCTTTTTTTTTTTACCTTGCTGTATATTTCACTTTAAATTTGTAGGTTATACCAATTTACTTTTGGTTTTCTATTTTCTTAAATTCCTGTTTTCTTGGCCTTCTAGTCATTAAAATTCTTTAGTATATATATTTCTCTTCATAGCACTGAGAATTAGATCCCTATTTTGGTACATAAACAAAGTAAGAGTATGTTTACACCCTGTTTAATCCCTAAAACAACAAAAGGATGCTGTTTACCATGCCCATTTTATGGGTGAGGTAGCTGACCAAAAGATAATTGATTTCTTAAAGATAACACACCCAAGTAGTCTGACATAATCCACAAAATGTCAACTAATTTTGTATATTACTACCCCCCCCCCCCACCCCGTGACAGTAATATATTTGCCTACTGCTTTTGGTCAGCCAAATAAATACCATTAGAGATTAAATACCTCCAATCTCCTAATATAATTCTACACAAGTTTTCTCTCATAGTTTCATCCAGTATACAGCTAGGTTTTGCTATGTTCATTAGTAATTTGTCCAATAAAACTTAGATAACTACTTTCAAGAGATTTTTTTTCAATCAAATTGCCAGTTTCAAGGGAGTGTTTTGTTCGTTTATCTTATATCTTTAACTAAAACAGATTGTTGGGATGTTATCTGACATTTTGTAAATCCACAAAACTGTGTCTCTATGTCTTTTACCAAGGTAGACAAAAGAACTTTTTGTTGCAGAAATGGCCTTGGTCTTCAGATCTTTTGTTTTATTTTTTCTGTAGACGCTGTCTCTTCACCTTCTCCACCTAGTGCCACAAATAAAAAGTCAAATAATCATTTCAGATGGATTTACTTTGAAAATATTTTCCTGGATCAGAACTTGCCTGTTTATTTTATTTTACCTTTGTTGTCTGAAGGAATAGCCACTCTCTTTTGAGAGTTGAGTTGTTTATTTTATTCAAACTCTCTGTCTTGTATCTTAATGTATTTCCTGTCAATTATTTATTGCATAGAATATTTCTGATAAATAAATGAACAACTGGTAACACAGTGATCACAGCAATGGGAATGTGAATAAAACTGTAAAACAAAAGATGGTATTTACCAACATGATTATAAGCCAAAGTAGAAGCATGTCAGCCATTCCTCTGAGCACCTGAGCAGGGAAAAATACAAGCAATGGGTCCAGTCTATGGGCCTGTTGCCTAAGCAAAATTAGAGGGACAATAATTTGCATGATTTCTGTTATATGAAGCATGTGGTTAAAGAGCAAATGATGAAAAGTAGGTATGGGAGGACCTATATAAATGGGAATCTAAAGAATACCACCAGATCTCTGCGAATTATGATAAAAATGATTTCATGATGAACTCTGAGGACATTTTATGCAACTTCTTAGCAAATATTCATTCATCATTTATGTGGAAAGCAATGAAGTCAGCCAAATGTGGAGATAAATTAGATAGAGTGGCTGCCATCACAGAACTCATGGTTACTGTGTAAGAAAATGACTTCCTCATGATTAATCTTCAGAATGAAAATTTCATGCTGCCTCACTTAAAATAGAAGAAGAGAATTGGAGAGATTGAAACCCCGCCTGGATGAGACCCTGAACATCTGTAAACAGAAGGAAGGAGAATTAGACCTGGAGATGACAGTAGGAAAGATGAAATACAGTAGTTGGGCATGGTAGCTTATTGAAACACAGTCCATGAATGAAGCCCTATAAGAAGATTTCTAAGAACTTTAGAGAAAACTCTAAGTAGATAAGACAAGAGTCTTGTAACCTTTGTTTGTCTATCACATGGATTGTTCCTGGAATGTGCTTTCTTGCCTCTCCCAAGTGTAGTAAATAGGAGTGGGTTTTGCTTCAGGCTGCATATCATTTTACTATTATTATTTAGATGATATCTCTAAGCATGCGTTGTCCTCTTAACTGTATAAACCTAAACTCATGTGATCTTGTAGTCATGGCTGTATACAGCCTGAACTCATTTGAGCTTTGCTTATATGATCTTGCTTAACTCTCAATAATACCCTCAGAATATAAACTGTCTGATTCTCTAAATAAAGTTGGCTATCTCACGAGACATTTTTAGGCTCCACTCTCCCAGGTTCATGCCACTAACTAGAAAGATAACAATGGCTCATGCTTGTAATGCTAGTACTTAAGAGGATGAGGCAAGGAGATTATCATAAATAATAGGTATCCTACAAAACTAGACACTGTCTCAAAAACAAAGATCTCTATGCTTTTTATGAAGACATGTGATAATACTATAAAGTAAGAAGTGTGATTGATACAATATGAACTTCTAAATAGCTAAACCCCAGAAATAATACTATAATATTTCAGAAGTAGAGAAAACTTTGCACATAATTTGGATGTGGTAGGAAAGGGCACAGTGATTTTTCTTTCAAATGTGCCTAGATTCAAGTTAGAACACTATGGAACAAGGACACAAGTAATTTGAGAAGACATGTGATAGATACCAGACAGCCTAGTTTTAAATGAAAGATGGAAATATGCTCAATGAATAATGAAGTGATGATGGGTAAGAACCATTCTTGCCACTGGGCCCTGGATGTAGAAATGAATGAACATTGTAGGGTGTCATTTTACCATGATTCTTCCTGCTTTTTTTATTTTTAAATGTTATTTCAATGAATTAATAATCTTTGTAGCATATTGATAGTTATTTTATTAATATATAGCCTTCTAGCTGAGAAAATAAAACAAGATTAAATCTTACTGAGTAAATTCTATTTTTAATATTATTATTATAACAAGGAGTACTAGTATTAACTGGGATTTGTTCATTGATATTGCTAATTTTCACTTGATAAATTTTAAGAAGTTCCAATTTGTTTTGTTCAAAGACATGAGAGATCAGTGCTTCTTACAAAAGTTGTTGATTAGTGTTCTTAGAAGAGAAAATTGGGTAAGTCCTGTTCCCTTGCAATGTGCTTTCTATTATGTTAACACCGTATCCTGTTTTCCTCATTTGCCTTTTAAAACTATCTATAACCGGGCAGTGGTGGCACACGCCTTTAATCCCAGCACTCGGGAGGCAGAGCCAGGCGGATCTCTGTAAGTTCAAGGCCAGCCTGGGCTACCAAGTGAGTCCCAGGAAAGGCGCAAAGCTACACAGAGAAACCCTGTCTCGAAAAACCAAAAAAAAAAAAAAAAAAAAAACTATGTTCCTTTTATTGAAAATAGTTTTATTCTCATTATAATATATTCTGATTAAGGTTTGCCCCTCCTCTACACCTCCTAGGTCCTCCCTACCTTCCCTCCCATCTGAATCCAGCCCATTTCTGTCTCTCATTAGAAAACAGGCTTCTAAGGGGTGATAATAAAATAAGATTAAAAAAAAAAAACCCAACACATTGGAATAGAACAAAACCATCAAACATGAGGGAAAGAGGGAAAGAAAACACACAGGAAACATACATAGAGATCCACTAGTTTGAACACTCAAGAATCCCATAAAAATACAAAACTGGAAGCCATAATACATATACAAACTTCCAAAGATGTAACTGGTCTTGTTTTCTGTTGGTTATATACTGCTGGGTATGTGGCTTACCCTTGAGGTTGATTTCCCAGAAAGATACCCTTAGAAAACACTAAATGTTCATTTGCAAGAGGTTATAGATTGGAGATAGCTTCCAGAATAGGGATGGGGCATTTGTCCACTTCTTTTAGCTCCAGATCCTCATCTGGTGCTGATCGGTGACGACTGTGTATGCTGCCTCTGTATTTGTACATTCTTATATGCATTAATCTTGTTGATTTAGATGACTTTGTTTCCTTCATCTCATCTGGCTCTCATACTCTTTCTCTCACCTCTTCCATACTTTTTATGAGCCCTGAGGGGAAGGACTTGATGGAGATATCTTCTTTAGGGCTAAGTGTTCCAAGGTCTCTCACTGTGAATATTGTCTGGCTGTGAGTTTCTGTATTTATTCCCATCTGCTGTAGATGGAAGCTTCTCTGATGATGGCTGAGCAAGGCACTGAGCTGTGCATACAGCAGGATGCCATTAGAAGTCAATTTATTGCTGTGCTCATTTGTAAGAAAGTAGTGTTTGGTTTAACCCCGGGATATCTACTATTAGGTTCTTGGTCACCCAAGCAATGATAGGTATGGATTTTATCTCATGGAGTGGCTTAATTCAAATCAAATATTAGTTGATTACTTCTACAAGCTTTATGCCGCTGTTACAATACCATATTTTACAGGCAGAACACCATTGTCAATTGAAGGGTTTGTACATAGGTTGGTGTGTATGTTCCTCATTTGGTAGCATCCCGAAGATGCTAACTGTGGGTTGAAAGTTACATGTTGGCACCTGCTCGACATCTCCATGTTCAATCGGCTGTGTAGGTGTTGCCTTTGACAAAAGAGTCTTACCTTCAGTTTGTGGAGAGCAATCTGTCATCTTAGTAACAGCTTGTGCTGTTTAGGAATTCTCATGGGCCCCTTTGGCAAAAACAAAACAAAAACAAACAAAAAAATCTCAGTTAGATTAAATCAATTCCTAGTACTGGAAGCTTCAGTTAGTGACAAGAGATGTCCAGTTGGGGCTCTGCCTGCCCCATTATTTGGCAATTTCATTTAGATTGCATATATACGGAAGATTCTGCTGTATTAGGTTCCCATACTACTCCTCAAATGGCACTTAAATTTAGCTTTTTCTCCCCTTGTTCCCTCTCTCATCCCATCTTCCCTCTCCCTCTCTATGCAATCCTCCTATTTCAGTGTTGCCTCCAACGTGACCCTACCCCCACTATCCATAACTATCTATTCTATTTCTATTTCCAAGGATATCTATCTATTCTGCCTAGACTCTTATTCTATATCTAGCCTCAATGGTCCTACAGATTATAGCTTAGTTATCATTGACTTGACAGCTAATATCCACATACAAGTGAATGCATACCATATTTATCTTTCTGGGTCTTGATTATTTCACTCAGGATGTTTTTTTTTTCCAGTTCCACCCATTTACCTGCAAATTTCATGGTTTCATTTTTTTTAAATGCCTGGGGAGTATTCCATTGTGCAACTATACCACGTTTTCTTTATCTATTCATTTACCAAAGGATGCCTACGTTGTTTCAAATATCTGGGTATTATTAATAGAGCAGTAATGAACATGATTGAGCAAGTATCTCTGTGGTAGGATAAAGTGTCTTCTGAGGATATGTCTAAGAGTGGTATAACTGGACTATGAGGCAGATCAATTGCCATATTCCTGAGGAAACACCACATTGACTTCCATAGTGGCTGTACAACTTTGCAGTCCTACCAGCAGTATTTGCCTGTACCCCTCACTCCATACCCTCTCCAGCATGGGCTGCCATTTATTTTATTGATCTTAGCCATTCCGACAGGTGTAAGGCGCAATGTCAAAGTAGTTTTGTTTTGCATTTCCCTAAAGACTAAGGATGTTGAAATTTTCTTTAAGTGTTTCTTAGCCAGTTGCATTTCCTATATTGAAAATTGTGGTTAGATCTGTACCCCCTTTTTAAATTAGATAACTTTCTTTCTTGATATTTAGGTTTTTTAGTTCTTGACAGATTTTGGATATTAGAGCTCTATCAGATGTGTAGTTGGAAACAATCTTTTCCTGTTCTGTTGGCTGTCATTTTGTCCTAATAATAGTGTTCCTTCCTATATAGTAGCTTCTTGGTTTCATGAAGACCCATTTATTAATTGTTAATCTTAGTGCTTGTGCTAACAATGTTTTCTTCAGAAAGCCTTTTCTTGTGTATATGAGTTCAAGTCTATTCCCTGCTTTTCTATCAGGTTCAGTGTATTTGGTTCTATGCTGAGATCTTTGGATCCATTTGAACTTGAGTCTTATGCAGGGTGATAAGTATGGATCTACTTGGATTCTTCTACATATAGCCATCCAGTTTGACAAGCACCATTTGATGAAGATACTATCACTTGTCGAATGTGCATTCCTAGTTTCTTTATAAAAATATATAGGTGTGTGGATTTAGATCTATGTCTTTAGTTGATTCCATTGACCAACATGTCTGTTTTTGTCCCAATACCATGCTGATTTACTATAGGTTAAAGTTTGATATCAGTGATGGTGATATCTTCAGCAGGTATTTTGTTATTCAAGACCATTTTAGCATTTCCTGAGTTTTTTATGTTTCCATATGAAGCTGAAAATTACCCTTTCAGGATCTGTGAAGAATTGTCTTAGAATTTTTATGGGTATTGCACTGAATCTTTTGTAGATTCAATGTACCAAAAGTAGATTGCTTTTGGTAGGATGGGCATTTTTACTATGTTAATCCTATTGATCTATTAGCATGGGAGATTTTTTTTCTATCTTCTAGAGTCTTCTTCAATTTATTTCTTCAATGACTTGAAAATTTTATAATATATGTGTTTTGCTTACTTAGATAAAGTTACTGCAATATATTTTACATTGTTTGAGAGTATTGTAAAAGACCCATTTATTAATTGTTAATCTTAGTGCTTGTGCACTAAGATCTCAAGATGTTTCCCTGGTTTCTTTCTCAGTCCATTTGTCATTCGTATATAAGAGGACTACTGAGTTTTTTGAGTTAACTTTGTATCCAGCTACTTTGCTGAAAGTGTTTTTCAGCTGTAAAAGATTCCTGGCAGAACTTTTAGGACCACTTAGATATACAATCATATCATCTGAAAATAAAGAAATTTTTACTTTTTTCTTTCTAATTTGTAACCCCTTGAACACCTTCAGCTGTCTTATTGCTCTAGTTAAGACTGTATTGAATAGGTATGAAGAAAGTAGACAACCTTTTCTTGTTCTATATTTAGTAGAATTGCTTTGAGTTTCTCTTAGATTAAGTTGATGTTGGCTATGTCTTGCTGTAAACTGTCTTTAATATGTTGAGGTATATACCTTGCCTTGCTAATATCTATAGGACTTTTATCATGAAGGGCTATTGTATTTTCAAATGCCTTTTTTGCATTTAGTAAGATAACCATATAGTTTTGTCTTTTCAGTTGGTTATGTGGTGCATTGAATTTTCAATTTGTTGAAAATTATGATGAACCATCCCTATATCTCTGGGGTGATGCATACTTGATCAAGATAGATTATCTTTTTAATGTGAGACTGGAATCAGTTTGTAAGTACTTCAGTGAGAATTTTGAGTCTAGTTCATAAGAGAAATTAGTCTGTAAGTCTCCTTCCTTACTTCCTTACTTCCTCCCTCCCTCCCTCCCTCCCTCCCTCCCTCCCTCCCTCCCTCCCTCCTCTCTCTTTCTTTCTTCCTTTCATTGAGGAGTGGGTATCAGGGTAAATGTCACTTCATAAAATAATAAATTAGACCATGTTCCTTTTGTTTCTTTTTTGTGCAATGATTTGAGAAGTACTGCTTATAAAGTCTTGTAGAATTCTCTACTAAACTATCAATATCTGTGTTTCTTTTGATTTGTAGATTTTTAATAACTGCTTCTAATTAACTAAGGGTTATATTCCTTATATGATCCCGATTTAACTATGGTAGGCAGTATGTACTGAGGAAATTATCCAACTTTTTTTTTTTTTTTAGATTTTCCAGTTTTGTGGAGTACAGATTTTTAAAGCAGATCATTTTGATTCTTTGGATTTCCTCAATGTCTGTTTTGTCCCCTTTTCCATCTCTAATTTTGTTCATTTGGATCTTCTTTCTCTGCCATTTTAGATAATTTGGACAATTGTTTGTCCATCTTACTGATTTTTCTCAAAGAACTAATTATTTGTTTCATTGATTCTTTGTATTTTGTGTTTGTTGGCCTGAGCCTGAGTTTGACTGCTTCTTGCTGTCTGCTTCAGATGTGCTATCTTCTTTTTGGTCTAGAGCTTTCAGATGTGCTGTTAAGTTACTACTATGAAATCCCTCTTTTTTTTTTAATTTAGGTACTTAGTACTATGAACATGCCTTTTAGAATTGTCTTCATAGTGCACTGTAAGTTTGTGTAGGTTGCATGTTTATTTAAATTCAGTTTTGGAAAGCCTTTAATTTCTTTCTTCCTTCATTTTTCATTCAGTAGTAAGTTGTTTTGTAAATGACTGGAAGCTTCCTGTTGTCTTTGTAGCTGATATTCAATTTTAATCTCTCGTGGTCAGATAGGATACAGGGTTTTATTTCAATTTTCTTGTATCTTTTTAGATTTGCTTTTTTTGTTCAAGTCAGTGGGCAATTTTTGAGAAGTTCCATGATGTGCCAAAAAGAAGATATATTCTTTTGTGTTTGGATGACATGTTCTGCAAAAACCTGTTAGGTCCATTTGGTTAATGAAATGATCAGCTCCAGCATTTCTCTCTGCTTAGATTTTTGTCTAGATGACCTGCCTACCAGTGACAATCAGGTATTGGAGTTACCCATTGTTACTCTGTAAAGGTCAATATGTGATTGAAGCTATGGTAGTGTTTCTTTTACGAACTTTGGTGCCCTTGATTTTTGGGCATAAATGTTTAGAATTTAATTTCACCTTTTGGTGATTTTTTTCCTTTGATAATTATAGAGTATCCTTTTGTAACTCTTCTGATTAGTTTTGTTTTGAAGTCTATTTTGAAGTCTATTTTGTCAAATATTAAAATTGTTATGCTTGCTTGTTTCTTTGATCTATTTGCTTGGAGTATGTTTTTATACCTTTTTACCCTAAGGGGAAGTCTATCCTTGATGATTAGGTGTATTTCTTGGATACAGCAGAAGGACAGATCCTGATTTTGCATCCAATCTTTTAGTCCGTGTTAGTGGGGGCACGGGGGGGGGGGGGGGAATTGACACCACTAATACTGAGAGTTATCAATGAGCCATGTATATTGATTCCTGTTATTTTGTGTTACAAGTGAGGGGTTCTACCCCATTTTATTTGTTTATCTGGGCTTATTTGTTCCTTATATTTTCTTGTATGTTGCTAACCTCTTCAGACTGAAGTTTTTCTTCTAGTGCCTTCTGTAGTGCTTGATTGGTAGATAGTGCTTAAAATTGGTCTTATAATGGGATGCTTTTCTTTCTTCGTTATTATGATTGACAGAATTTTTGGGTATAGTAATTTGACTTGGCATCTGTGGTCCTTCAGAGCTGGGAGACCTTCATTCCAGGTCTTTCTGGCATTTTCAGTCTACACTGAGAAGTCAAGTGTTAATATAATAGGTCTGCCTTTGTATGTTACTTAGTCTTTTTCTCTTACAGCTTTTCATATTTTTCTTTGTTCTGTACACTTAGCATTTGGATTATGTGGTGAGAGGAATTTCTTTTCTGGTTCAGTCTATTTGGTGTTCTGTGTGTTTCTTGTATTTTGATAGGCATCTCCTTATTTACGTTAGGAAAATTTACTTTTATAATCTATTTTTGCAAATGTTTTCTGTGCCTTTGACCTGGGTTTCTACTCTTTCCTCTATTCCTATTACTCTTAGATTTGGTCTTTTCATGGAGTTCTAGATTTCCTAGATGTCTTGTGCCTGGATTACATTAGATTTAACATTTTCTTTGACCAAGGTGGCCATTACTTCTAGCATGTTTTCAATGCCTGAGATTATCTCTTCCATTGCTTGTATTCTGTTAATGAGGCTTTCCTCTGTTTGAGTTTCTAAATTTTTCATTTCTGGATTTCTCTCATTTGGGTTTTACTGTTGTTGTTGATTCTATTTCCACTTTAAGGTACTGAACACTATTGTGTGCATGTCCTTCCACCATCTGTGTTTTCTTTAAGGAATGTATTCATTTGTAAGGACATCTACCATATTCACAAGGGCAAATTTCAGGTCACTGTCTTGTGCATCTGCTCTGTTGCGGTTCTCAGGGCCCATTATAGCACATTTGCTTGTATCTGGTAGAAACATATTCTCCTGGTTGGTATTTATTGTGTTTTTAGACTAAAGTCTAGACATTTGGGTTGGGGATGATTGTAATTCCAAGTGCTGATATCTGGTCTTGTCTTTGTTGGGTAGGTCTTTTATTCCTTGTTTTCTGTTGCCCTTCTGGTTCTTAGGAGGCTATGGTGGCTCTGTGTTGCCTGGTAGAGAATTTTGGGATCCTGCCAGGTGTGACCCCTGGTATTTCTGGGTAAAATTTCTTTCTAGGTATTGGGAGCTGGCACTTAGAAATGGGCACGGGCTGAGGAGGTCCACTGGAGTGAGAAAAGCAAGGTGTTCCATCAGGATGTGTTTAGTCTCCTGGGGATGAGAGAGAAAAGAGAGAGGAGAGGCCACAACAGGTAGTCTTCTGTAGAGCTGGGATGAGATTAGGAGACTGATTTTGGAGGAGAGAACAGAGAGTGAAGATCTTTCCTGCTCTGCTGGTCTACTTGCTTATCTGTCAGGCTTGGCTGGTGATTTCCCAGGCAACATCTCCTGGAATTAGGGGCTGGGATAATGGGATAAGTGGAGAGGAATGTTGATGGAGAAGATTTCTGTTATCAGCTAGAGGCTGAAGCTGGGAGTTAGTGAAGGTTGCAGCATGTGGTCTGCCCCAGAGCTGGGGAAGAGACTGGTTGATTTGATCTGGAGATGAGGAGGGGGAGGTGAAGATCTCTGGCTAGCCTACCTGCTTCCCCAGTTGGATTCCTCCTTTACCTTTTTATCTGTGAGGGGAGATGACTAATTTGATTAGGGATGAATGTAAAAATAACTGTGCATATATGGCGATCTTTCTTTTAATCTGTCCTCAAGAGAATCTTGGACATATAGGGATACTTTAGTTTTAAAAAAGACAATGATGAGTTTCACAGAGAATGCTGTCAGCCACTAAGGATTATGCCTTTGCCCTTTGACTCTGATAAAGAAACCAACATATGCTTTAAAATTTGGTCTATTTGAAGATTATATATGTTCCTAAATGTATGGGACAAGATGACTAAATGCATGAAAGCCAAGAACAGGAGCAATTACTTAATCTGTTTAGATTATTACAGCCTACATCATAGCCATTTATATGACTGGAATTGGGCATATTTTCCATTAACTGTAAAAGATGAAGAAATGGAGTCACTAAAAAAATGAGTCATTTAAAGCTGTATGTTGTTCCTGGTGCTCAGCCCAGGCCAAGGTTAAGCTTTCTGATTCTGTTTTATGACACTGGAATGTTCAGACGTCTCTAACTAAAGCCAAAGTGACACTTTTGGCTGATTTCGCGTTGCGTATTGAATGCCAGCTTTGCAGTGGCCAGTGAATGGACTGACAAAGAGAATTTAGGCCATTACAATATCCAATATCCAACTAACCACTAAAATCATTTCAGAGAAAACAATGTCAAATGTTAAGCAACATACAGTTTGGACCACATTTTAAAGGCATATTTAAAAGCCTGTATCAGAGAACCAAAATGGCCACTCATCAAAAGGATACTATTTGAGCTTTTGCCATTAAGAAAAATATAGGTTTCATTAGTTCCTATGATCTTGGTTCACTTGTCTCTGTAGATTTTCCCCATCATGATCTTGACCCCCCTTGTTCATATAATCCTTCTTCCCTTTCTTTGACTGGACTCCTTGAGTTCAGACTGGTGCTTGGTTATGGATCTCTGCATCTGCTCCCATCAGATACTGGATGAAGGCTCTATGATAATAGTTAGAGTATTCACCAATCTGCTTAGGGTAGACCAGTTCAGGCATCCTCACCACTATTGCCAGTAGTCTAATCTGGGGTTATTGTGGGAGACCAGGTTCTACTTTTTCCCACTAGTGTACTCTTGAGGAAAGAGGAATAAGAGACTTAGATAGAAGGATAGAGGGGAGAGAAAAAGACAGAAACATAGAATAGCTTCCGGAGGGCCTGGATCCTAATCCACTAGCCCCTTCTGTCTCTTCTAAAGGGATTTTTATAGGAATGATAAGGGGTGGAACAAATGACTTCCCCCAGCACAACTGTGGAACCTGCATGGGACCAAACTAGACCCTCTACATACAAAAGAGAGATGTATAGCTGGATCTGTTTGAGGGGCCCTGGCAGTGTGGTCAGGACCTATCCCTGGTGTATGAGCTGGCTTTGTGGATCCCATTACCTATGGTTGGACACCTTTCTCACCCTTGATGAAGTGGGGAGGGGCTTGGTCCTGCCTCAACTGAATGTACCAGGCTTAGCTGTCCCCCCATGGGAGAACTTATCCTTTTAGAGGAGGGGATGAGGGTTAGGTCAGGGGGAGGAATATGGGGGGAAATCTGTGGTTAGTATGGAAATATATATATATATATATTTCAAAGGAAGTGATTCTAGACACAATTTTTCCTTTTTTTCTTTTTTTCAAACCATCTCCTGCCTCTTGCTTAGTTGTCACAGGTAAATTTCACCAGAAAAAAATCAAACATGCAAATATGGATTTACATATTCCAAATTTATCAGGTACATATTTTCTGCATTTTGTACTAATAGTGAAGTCAGTGATCACATTTTACTAAAACCAATTAATGTTTATGCAAATATTCTAATCTTAGAGCATTTGGTTAACTTGGAGGAGACATATGACATAACCATGAAGAGTTATCCATATTCTTATTTAGAGTCATTAATGCATCTTAAAGGAATAGCGGGAGAAGGGTCATGGTCAACAAACATGGCAAGAGAGGGTGAACACTGCATGCTTGAAGGCGAATGTCAGACACAAATTTGCTTGGTTTGTATTATCGCATCTTAGAGTCCAGCAAGAATGCAGTGGTGGATATATTTTGAATGAAATAAGAACACAGGAACCGAAGAAACTACTGGACTTACTGTTGGAATGAACCCAGATTCAGAGAGGTTTAACTCATAAGCCCAAACAAACCAGCAACAATGGGAAGACAATGAACCCTTCCATGGTGTGTGAAGATCCAAATACATTCACATAGATGCTGAGGCCAACCCAGACTAAGCCTCTATAGTGTTTTGTTTGATTAAATTGACTTTGAACCATGCAAAGCTATTAAATAGGATAAGAAAGAAGAAAATAATTCTATCCTCCAAAAGTGGACTTCAGCTGTTGTTTAGGGTTCTTTAACTACTTGAAATGATACAATTGTCTTTCTTGTCCCCCCAAGTTTTAGCACTGTCTGTGGCTCTCAAACAGACATCACTCAACATATCCATCTATTAAGATCTCCTAAGCCTTACAGTGACTTATTCTTTGAATCAAGGTATAAAGGGAAACTTTGTATAGTAGATTAGGATCAATTAAAAGTAAACACATGTGTATATTTAGTATATTAATTCTTAGATGAATATACAAATTTATGTCGAATTTTCATTCCTTTATAAAATCACAAGTTTCATTCAGCTCACAACCTCCAGGGAAGCTCTCTGGCAACAAAAAGTAGATTTAAAGACTTGAGGAGTCCACTGTTGTTTTCTTATGTATAGGTGTTTTGCCAGAATGCATTTCTGTGTATCATGTGTATGTATGCTGCACATGGAGGCCAGACAGGGCCCTCAGATACTCTGTAACCAGAGTTACAGATGATTAAGGACCATCACATGGGAGCTAGGAATTGAAGCTGGGTACTCAAGAAAACAGCCAAGGTTCTTAACTGCTGAGCATTTTTCCAACCCCAAGAGCATATTTCTGGTGTTAAATTGTACATCATTTGGTATTCTAGTTTGGAAATTAAGAATAAAACTTTTCTTTTTAATTATGTTATTATTTTTGTTATTATTATCGAGACAGGATTATGCTATGTAGCCTAGGCTGGCCCAGATCCCACAATTTTCTTGCTTCTACCTTCTAAGTGCTGGGTTGTAGGCATGTGCTACCAAACCTAACAAGAAAATAAAATCCAAGCACAAAATCAATAATAAATCATCTCATTTTAATTCATCATGTTAACTTCCTATTTCTTCTGTAATAAATGACAAAAGTTCTTGATGCTTTACATGTATTACTTAGGAGTCCACAACCACTTTACAGTCTTCCAATCTCAAATGAGTTTTATGAAATTAGGATAAAGGCATTTCTTCAACATTTGGTCTCCAGTTATTGCCCCTGTATCATTCTCCTCAATCATTTTCCTTGCTTCATCTGAAATTCTGATAAGTCTGCTTTACTTGTACAAGGTCCAGCCATATAATCTAGGACAAGCTCTCCATCTCAAGCTTCTTAAAATATCTGCAAACTCTTCTTGGGCAGGTTATATAGTCAACAAATTCAAAGGCCAGATGACAGCCACATGTTGGGACCAATTTTATCAACAAGCATGTACATCAGCAAAGAGCAGATAATCATTGTGTCAGTAACAGGTGCGAATGATTCATCTACTTTGATTTGCAGAGAGAGAGAGAGAGAGAGAGAGAGAGAGAGAGAGAGAGAAGAAGAAGAAGAAGAAGAAGAAGAAGAAGAAGAAGAAGAAGGAGGAGGAGGAGGAGGAGGAGGAGGAGGAAGGGAGGAAGAGAAAGAAAAAAGAAAGACAGAGAGAGAACAGGCAAGCATGTCAGAAATATTCATGACACAATAAAAGCACAATACAAATGAAATGTAGAGTTTTAAATTTCTTCCAAAAAGTAGATGAACTTTTGCCAACTAAGTCAGTTTCTAATTTGTGTGGTCAAGGGTGCTCAAGTCTATATGATGAAACTATTTAATATGCAACCAGAGAAGAGGTCTTTGGAAAACATACTATCTGCCAAAATAATATTACAATTTTAACCCATTGACCTAACGTTATATACACATTTCAAATATAAATTAGAGTTATGAGCTATGAAGAATTATAGGCAACATCATGCCCTAAATGTGCAAGGCAGATGCTCATTTGCTCAATGTATAATTACATTCTGTGTATCATCAAGTATAACACTATGGGGGGATAGCAGATATGAATGTACTAACAGAAAAGTTATAAATAGGATTAAATATTAGAGTCACTGGAAGAAATCAAACAAAGAAGGAGAGGAAAGGAAAGAGGTAATGAGCATGAGAAGGAGAAAGAGGGTCATCACCACCACTACCAATCATTCACAGAGATAATTATTATGAAGGAAAAGCAAAAGACATTGATATTTATGTAAATCTTCAGTTAGCTTTCTACCATTTATCTGACACTCATGTATTATTTAATTAAATTCTTTGGAATGCCTGTGAGATAGACACGTTCATACCTATTTTGTAAATGAGGGCCCTGGAGATCAAGTTAAAAAATGGCTAGTAAGAAAGAATATTAAATTGTTTTCTCTGTTCTTAGTTCTGGTATTTTTCATATTATTACACCCTGATTTAAATTCTCTGGGGAGGATACCTCAGTGTTATACTTCATTTGCATTAAAGATATGGATAATTGATAGGACCTTTCTCAGGTTAACCTCAGCAGTTTCCTTTGTTATCAAAGATAATATAGTGAGGGATAGATAAGGCACAGAATATATTATGTCAGTAACAGTGTCTCCAATCAGGTCAACTCTTGCCTATACTCTCAAAATAAAAAGGAAATGTATTTGCCAACAAAAACCAGATCAGTACCAAGTGTCAGACACTGTCCCAAAAGTTAGATATTCAGGAGGAAGCTTCTCTGATGTCTGGAAAAAAAGAAAAAAAAACACTGATCTATAAGTACAGCAGAATAACATTAGGAATCATTTTATCACTGTGGTTTTATTTATTTTTTTAAAAGTATTTGGTATGGTGCTATTTTATTTGTACTGAAATGTGATTTTATTTGTATGTTAATAAATAAAGTTGCCTGGGGGTCAGAGCTAATAGCAAGCCATCGCAGAAGCTGGGCAGTGGTGGTGCATGCCTTTAATCCCAACTCTTCGGAGGCAGAGCTAGGTGGATCTCTGTGTGTTCAAGGATACAGCCAGCATTGGAGACACATGCCTTAATCTCAATACCAAACATAGAAGACCTGGAGGTCTGTACAAACAGGCAGTGATGAGATGGTCATGTGTTGGGTTTACAACCAATGAGAAGGCAGAACAGAAAGTCTTTATAAAGACAAACACACAGGAAGTAGGTCTCTTGGCTGAAGAGGATAGCTGCAGATTGAAGGGTAAGGCTCTTAGCTCTGACCTCTTGGGTTTTCATCTTTGCATTGGTTCTGTGTTTCTTATTGAATAAGACATTTACTTCTACAGTTTGGCTCTAGTATTTGGTTTTACCCTAGGTCTCTCAGCTATATAGTCTATGGTCTTTGATCACCAAAGCAATGCCAGGTATGTATTTCATCTTGTGAAGTCAAATCAGTTATTGGTTGGTTACTCCCACAAGCTTTGTGCCACAATTGCCCTAGCATATCTTATAAACAGGACAACATTGTAGATCAAAAGGTTTGTGGCTGGGTTGGTGTTTACATTTCTCTTCTGGTATCTTGCAAAGTACCTTCCTGTACCGTAGATATTAGAATCTAAGGGTAAAGTTTCTAGATAGGCACCAGCTCATCTTCTTCATGTTCAATGTGCTGTGTAGGTGTTGCCTTCAGGAATGGGGCCATGCCCACCCACAATTTGTGGAGAGCAACATATCTTGGGAACTGCCTGGGTTGTTTGGGGATTCCTGTGGAGCCTCTTTGACCAACAACTCAATTAGATGTAACCCATTCCTGGTACTGGAAGCCTCATTTGGTGACAAGAGATGCCAGCTGGGACTCTGTCTTCCATATTATTTCATGATTTCTTGTAGATAATCTTCATAAATGTACATATTTTGGGAAGCCTCTACTGTATTTGTTTCCAAACTACCCTTCATATGCCCCTTAGTTTTAGCTATCTCTCCCTATATTCCCCCCATCTTCCTCTTCCTTCCCCTTCTTCACTTGACCCTCCTACTTCAAGCCCCTCTCCCATCTACCCAGAACTATCTATTCTATTTCACTTTCTAGGAAGGTCTGTCTGTTCCCTCTAATCCCTTACTGAAGTTTTCATTTTGTTATATTTTATTATTACCTCATAGAAGCCCATTCTTTTCTAATGAGAGACAGAAAGGAAGTGGATCTATTGGGGAGGGGGTGGGGAAGAAGCAGGAGGAGCATAGGAAATGGGGAGCCTAACCAGGATAAACTGTGGGAGAAAATAATTGATTTTCTTTTTCTTTTGTTTTGGTCTTTTGTTTGGTTTGTTTTTATTTTTATTTTTATTCATCTTTTTATTTTACATCCATGCTGCAGCTTTCCCCCATCTTCCCTTCCTAGTCCTGCCCCCCATACTTCCCAAAGCCCACCCCCTAATCCCCTCCTCTTCTATCTCCATTCTGGAAAAGACAGGTCTCCCATGAGTATCAATAAAGCATGACATATCAAGTTATAGTAAGACTAAGCACCTCCCCAGTTTAAGAATCTATTTTAAGTACATTCTAACCCATAGATAGATAGATAGATGATAGATAGATAGATAGATAGATAGATAGATAGATAGATAGATGATAGATAGATAGATAGAGATGGATAGATAGATGACAGACAGACACACGTGTGTGTGCACACATGGAGAGAGAGAGAGAGAGAGAGAGAGAGAGAGAGAGAGAGAGAGAGAGAGAGAGAGAGAGAGAGAGAGAGAGACTGGAGGACTGAGAAGATGGCTTGATTGATAAAGTGTTTGCTTATCAAGTAGGAGAACCTAAGTTTGGATCTCTGGCATTTTTATATCCATGGCTTTTGAGGCTTGCTGCATGGGAGGGAGTTCATACCTAGTACTGAAAATCTGTCTGAAAGGCCAAGACTTGAGATATCCTAGGCCCTGGAGGGGAACCTGCTGTTGCTTCACTAAATGGTCAAGTTATCAAACTGCTTTTAATACAGAGAATCATAACCAGTTAAACTCCTTAGTGTAAGGGACTATGAGTGCTAAGATTCAATGAGCGATCTCTATCACCTTTTCCTCATCCAAGTCTCAGAGACCATAGAATAAGCGGGGGTAGAAAGAACATAAGACCTAGAGAATGGGGGAAAGTGCTATGAAAGGTTGTCTTCTCAATATGACATGACTCTTACATACAGGCACTCACAGTGTCTGTGGCTGTCTACACAAGACCTGCACAAGGCCAAGCTGTGAAAGGGGAAGAGCTCCAAGGCCCACCCACAGCAGAGAAGCTACTGGCTATTGGTAGCTGCTAAGGGAAGGGGAGACTCTTCTTGTGGAATGTGACACATGCATGTATAATCAGCTCTAATTTGAATCATGGGATAAATAATAATAATAATAATAATAATAATAATAATAAATAGAGGACATAAAGTTTGGGGATAGGTATGTTGGAGGTCCTGGAGGGTAGAAATTGGATGTGGATAGTGGTAGTATATCTGATCATTGTATATGTGTAAGACTCTTTCAAAGAGTAAGTAAAAATATTACTTTTAAAAAATGTCAGTTATCCGGAGTTGAATAAGACACATAGAGTTCCTGAAAGGCTCACTGTTAAAGTGGAGAGAGAAAAAGCTTTTGGCTGATAGTGGAATTGATAACAAATTACAGTGATTACTGCCGTAGAATGAGTGTGAACCAGAAGGGATTCCTAGAGCAGGGTGTCATCCTCACTGTTAGTGAACCATGTATGATCTCCTAGAAGACCAGTATTTTTACTGAGTCGCAAAGAAGGACTACGTTATTCACTAGTGATTAGTGATTCATTAGACAGCAGTGATTAGTATGAGCGAGCAGATGAGTCGTGGAATCTTTCAAGTATTTAACTGGATTATGCATCTTCAGCACTGCGTATGGCCTCCTTACACACATATTGGGGACATGTTTGTACACAACTAAGAGTGGGAGCATACAGGTCAACATCCAGCGAGAGTGGCTTTGCACATTCTGACCGACGTGACCTTCAGCCAGTATGCTATTTAAAAAGATGGCCAGATGGCTTTTCATAACAGAGCTACCTCATTATTTCTTATAAAAGTCAAGTTTGGTTTGGGGACACTACCAAATTAATCTTGGTATTCAAACATTGCCAATGAAGTGCTTGATTCACTGAAGTTTGTAGTAACTAGTTGATACTACTTGATAACGATGAGCACCACTAATGTTGACATTCAAAAGTCTATGACTCTAATCTATGTGATGGTTCACTTATGAATTATCCCCCACAGGCATATGCATTGAATGTTCCATCTTATTCAGTGTTATTTTGGAAGGTGGTGGAAATTTTAAGATATGGGTCCTAGCTGAAGTAGATCATTGAATGTTGTTTCCGATCCCTCTGTTCTCTATCTTTCTCCACTTCCTAAGCACAATGAAGTCAAAGACTCTGTCACCTGACATGCACATAGCACCATAACGTTTGCCTCACCATGGGCTGAAAATAGGTATAGCCAAGGGCATTGGACTTAACATTCAAAAAACCTGCTTCCTTGACAATGACAGATGTGTATTTCTTTGTATTCTTTCATAGACTAAATTTAAAAAGTTAGCTATATGAAAAGAAAAGTGAGGATAGACTAATTAAAAGAACAACACTTGACATCAACTGATTTTAGTCGCATGAGGGAAATCTAAACTTTGATTCCTTAGGCTCATTGGGACATACTAGACTCCATCTCACTTATCCAGAGCATATGTAGCTGAGGCATAACTCAGTTCTTAGCTAGAGTTTTTGTGGCTCTGT
This sequence comes from Peromyscus maniculatus bairdii, assembly GCF_049852395.1. Classification (NCBI taxonomy): domain Eukaryota; kingdom Metazoa; phylum Chordata; class Mammalia; order Rodentia; family Cricetidae; genus Peromyscus; species Peromyscus maniculatus. The sequence continues at coordinate 6,942,521 of NC_134871.1, read as the reverse complement.
GGCAGTGCTGGCTGATATAGCCTATTGTGATGCAGACATGGTTCTCCAGGTCTGCTTTGGCAAATAAGGCATACTGGTCTCATGTGGCTGTTGAAACATTAGTGATTAGTATGAGTGAGTGGATGAATTTAATATATAACAAAGACAGGGCCCTACCCTGTAGTCCAGTGTGGCCTAGACTGACTATAGTTTTTAGGCAGACCTGAATTTTTTTAGGTTAACCTAAGTTTTCTCACCTCAGCCTTCAAAGTGCTAAGATTATAGTTGCAAGCCATAATGCCCAGAAAAGCTTAAGCATCTTAGAAATAAAAAAAGGCTCATTGACTAGTAATGATCTAGAATATGAAAGATTAGAAATAAAAAGTGACAGGTGGGCATATCATTTTATTGTTGACATTTTTGATGTGTAATTGAAAGAAACTATCACACATGTTTTACTGTAATACATTTAAAAGTGTTAGAGTCAAGAGAAAAAACATTTTCTAGGAGACAAAAAAAAATGTAGATGATAGTGTGGCAATTTATGAGACTCCCCTACATGTCAGCCATAGGTATTCCACCTTGGATCAGGCGACAGTGCTGATCTTGTGCTTAGTGTCTATGACTGTGCATAGATCTTTCAGCTCCTCCATCTCAAATACAGGAATAGTTAACACCACAAAATAGTATATGTTATTGAGTAGTTAAATAGCTGCCTTGCATTAAGTCCTTAAGAGACAGGAGCCAATTATCTTTTCAAGAAGAATCTAACTCATTTGGAATAAGAATAATTTGACCTCGGTGCCTCATTGCCCACGGAAGATTCATTTACAGGAATTTCTGACAAATCAATGAAGCACAAGCAGGCATGACTGTTAAGATGGGAACTGTGAGCCAACTCCAGGAAGAATAATACAACTGGCTAATTTCATACCGTCTCAAAGAGCCCAAATCGAACAATAACTACATTATCTATCAGAAAACAAGACTGAAGTTAAGCCACTGCTAATCCCTGGAACTACACAGACTTTTCAAGGCAGGGAGGGTGGGGGTGGATAAAGGAAGAGAAAACCCCCACAGCTCTAGGTAAATCCTTGCAACTGTTTACAAGACAAAGAGGAGCACTATAGAAACTGATTATAAACAGCATATGTTATTAAACTCAAAACACATGAAAGAGTAAAGGAAAAGTCACATATATTTTTCGCAGTGCGACAGGGTTAGAGTCAAGCTCTGGGGGAAGTTGAATAAGGCCACAAAAAAGGCCTTGGCATCTTGCATAGATCGTTAAAATGCCCTTTCCCCCAAATAAAAGCATTTGCCTCTTTAATATACATTTACTGCAAATAGCCAAGCACATTTTTTAGATTTGTGGAAGAATTATAAATAAATAAAATAATACATATAACATCACACCAATAGATCGTGCATTCATGTCTGTTTATCTTTCAAAAAGGGTTTTTCAACTCAACCTGGAGATTAACTGCACAAGTCAGACCATAAGTGAAAAATAAAATAAAATAAAAAAACAAAAAAACCAAAGCTTTGTTTCTTAGGATCCTGATAGGGAAGGGATGAATTGCATACAGCAACTGCCCTTCCAGTCAGCCCCTCAAGTTTCCATTTACAGAGTGTGGGGTGAGATTTGATAGGTGGTGCTATACAAAGAATTAGAGATAGGGGTAGGAAATGCTTGCATTGCTGCCCCGCCCCCCACTAGAAGTGTCCTGATCACTTGCAGATAGTAGGCACTTCAGAAGTGCTGACAATTATGCTAAAACAGATAAATTAAGAACAATTTAACACAGCACTTTAAATGGGATTCTACAAAGGGCCATTTCTTGAATGGAAGGTGTCTCTTGGAAGCTCTCACTGTGAATCTGCTTAGTAGGTTTTTCTCTCTAAGCAGATAAAATACTGTATTTTACACATACTGTCTGAGTGGCTCCAGATTGTAAGTTAGTAGGACTTGAGTCAGTAAAACTTTCATGAGCAGGTTCTTTCAAGTATTTGTCACCTGGGTTTCTTCTGAACCTGTGGAATTCAATTTACAAAGACAGGCATCAGGCTTAACTCTGGGAGGCATGAACTTCCTGTGTTTATGAGTAAACAGTAGGCTTTTGAGAAGGAGAGCTCCGTGTCCACTTCCCCTTGAGTGACTTTGAAAAGATGAATGGAGGCAAATGTCAGATAAGGCTTGGAGGACTGGATTGTGTATCTAGGTTCTCTAAATTTTGTTGGCCCAGAGATTTAACTTCAAGAGCTGTTTACAGTCAAGCAAGTCAAAGGAAACTCGGAATGCACTGTTGCCCCTCTGAAAACAAACTTCATCAAAGAAAAAGAAATCATCCAGTTTCGACACTTCCTCTTCCAGTCCTATTCATGTCAAACATGGAGTTTTAAGAACATTATATGTATGACATGCTAACTGTATTATTAGCTATTAATGTTACCTGATCCTTCAAAATAATGCACTGAATTCTTTTGTTTTTCTTAATAAACATTGATAACAATTTAATACAGAGAATTTTAAGAAGGCAGGGATGTTCGTATCATTTTTTGTCAACTGATGAATAGTGGTAGTTCTTTACCTTTATATGGAGAATATTGTGAAGATGTTAATATATTTGTATGCTCACATATGTATGCATGTATGTATATATGCTCACACATAGACATATATACACATATATATGCACAAATTCAATACTTCCCCCTTAATTTCAAGTTTGTTTTCCATGGCTTTATTTACTTATAGTAAGCAGAACTCAAGAATATTATGAAATATTAAGAAATTAAGATATTTTTAAAGGGAAAAATATACTTTTCACAGTATAGTTCTATTAGTTGCTAAAGTCTTACTGTTTCCAACTGAAATTACACTTAATTATAGGTGTATGCATGAATTAGAAAAAAATGTTCAGACTTATCAATTGTTTCAGATTATCACTGGAGTACTTCCTTGTGAATAATAGAGGTAGTGTATGAGTGCGTGTATGTGTGTTTGTGTGTGTGTGTGTACGTGTGTGTGCATGCATGTTAATCTATATATGCCTATAAACTCTTAGTCTAACATGTATTTATTTATATGTTAAAGTATGTATAAATTCTAGGAAGTTCTCCCTGATTGTGGTACTCAGCCTGTGTCATAGTCTATGTGCAATGTTCTCATTAACCCTCTCTGAAAACTATCATATCTCTTAAGTTATACTGTAACTTAAGTAAACTCACATTGGTCTCTATTGACATTGAATTTTATCACAGATATGTCATCTGGACTTTGGGGAGTAAAAATTCAATGAATTAAAGTGAAACTGGTAAGTGTGCTCTGGAATAGATTTAAGTGTATAGTTAATCAGCAATAAACGTACACTCATAAATAAGCTTAATTGACTTTTATATGACCCTGTTTGCTGTTACCGTTCCTCATGTATAGTGAACAAAAATATTAGAAATGTTCACTTTTATCATCAGCTTGGAAACTGTTTTGTCTTCGTTGAGATGGACATTTTGATTAAAGCAGCTCAGATTACAGCAATACTCAGTTACAGCCCACTGTCTGTGACAGAAGTAAGCATTATGGCATAAGTAGGTCAGAGGCCTCCCACTTAGTCATTTCACAGATGATGGCCACCTCAAAGTAGAATGTAGTTAACATGCTATATATCTATGATGCAAAATGTCAAAAATATGAGGTATTTAATGAAGACCTTATCATAAGTAAATCCTTCTCTTTGTCATAATTAAAGGAGGCTGAGAAAAATTGGCTGTGATATTATTAGTTTTTATAAATTCTACAGATTGTTAGCATAAAAACCATGAACAACATATTTATTTACTCCTGAAGTGAGGTAATTGATTTTCAAAAGGCTCCATTTTATCCACAACTACATATTAAAATAATTTTAATTTAGGGAAAAATACACAGCATCTTAAAATCCTGCATTTAAATTCTTAAGCATATAAATTCAGCTCACAGTATTTTTTCTAGACTTTATTAAAATCTACCTGCAATTATTCACAAATTCATAAATGATTACAAGTTTAGAATAATAATTAGGGAAAAAAAGATAAAACTTTTTTTGATTTGAACCATCTATAAACAGTAACAAATTGAGAGTTAGTAATACTAACTGGTAATTAAATCTTAAATTGTGAAAACTGAAGTTTAAAAATGTGCTTAATTATATCTCAACCTCCTCTTCTCAAGCCACTAGATCCAACATATTAATAACTAAGTTACTAACATGCTTATCAAATAAATTCTTGGACATTTCAATATTTAAAGCCACATAAATACATACAAATTTACCTTTTTGGAGAAAGAGGTTATTGAGTTAGTTTTCAAGGTTAATATTTCACATTGCTATTGACAAACTTCCATCTACCACAGACATTTGTAAGAAGTCAAATATTAATATAAATGTGCTTAAAGGTTTCAGTTTGAATTAAAAAAAATACTCAATTTTACTTTTCAACCTAACAAATAGTTCTCAGAAGCCAAGAGACAGTCACAGTGTAGATTAGCATTTTCAAGACCAAGAAGGTTAGCTTGAAATCACATAGCAGCCTTTGTAGAAGACCAACTCCAACTTGTTGAAGGGTTTTTGGGGGAAGGAGAAAGGAATGAAGAAATATTAGACAGAAATATAGGCCTAGAGAATGAGAAAGACAGAGACACAGGATAGCTTAGGGAAGGCCCTGGATACCTAGATGCCTTGACTGTATTCATAATGGGCATTTTATACATCAGCAAGGGGAGGGGCAAAAGACCTCCCTCTTCCAAGGTTGAGGTATAAAGTACCAACAAGTGTAGACCCTTCAAAACACCTGTTAACCACACCTTTGGCCAGATCATCCTATTATGCAGCCCTGATGGGCAAAGCAAGTTCAAACTTTCTGACCTTGAGTAAGGCCTTAATAGGGAGGCTCTGTGGGCCCCCACAAGCTTTTATGGCAAAGCAAGAGAAAATATGGCTATGTGAAAATATGTGTTTGGTCCTTCATGAGAAATGCTTTATTGTTAGTATCATGGCTAGTATAAGAGTCTCGTGGTTTCAAGTATATGTGGGAGGTGGGATCATTGATTCCAGAAAACTACAACAACTGTAGAGAAATGCTGTTCATCTCTTTTTAAAGCAACTGACTCGTATTCAATCTTTGTTGGGGCCACCTCAGAAGACACTTTAAAGAAATAAGCAGAAAGAAAGAAGACTATTTTTAACTGATAGTTGTTCAACAAAATAATTATCTCATGGGTTAGGAAGAACTGTCATTTAGGTTTAGACACTTGGGGATATTTATGATAAAATGTATTGACTTAGTTAAGTTTTATAAATAAGAATACCATACTTTGAATCATGTATGTAAGATTTAGCAACTAAAGATCGTGATGGAAGTTCTGAACAGCTTCTCTCTCAACTCAACCTGATGTCCAATTGCTTAGCTTTGAAACTTTTCTACAGACACTGAACTCACCAAGTAGTTATTGGAGCCCCATACAATAGAATTAATTTTTTTGTGTGTTTAGTTTCCCTATGGAAAATTCAGAGATTTCCAAAATAATTATGGAATATGTTTCATCAGCTTCTTTTGTACTTCCAAAACCCAATATTAAAAAAAATAAAACCAGCAACAATAACAACAAATACAAGTTTCTAACAATGTATGGATTCAGTACAATGCTTAGCTTTATCAGTTAAGATACTAATTAAGAAGAGATGTGGAACCAAGCATCCAAAACATATTCTTAAAAAACAAATGAGATGATTTGTGTCATTGAACAGTGTTCACAGAAGAAAAGTGCTCTTTAAATAATGCAGTATGACAAGTCAATAAAGGCTTAGTTCGAGTCCCAGGAAATAGGACTCCAGTACTATTCTTTCATCAGCCAGGAGACAGCAAGCATGACTTCATTCATTAACACTTCATCTGAGTTAGTACCTATCCACACTACCTGTTCTAGTACTAGGGTAGGCATCATGATGAGAACAGAGAAGTAAAATGTACTCAATAGCAAAATTCTTGCCCTATAAGAACTTACTTTTTGATGGAGAGGAAAAAACATAAATATAGTAAACATATGCACAGTATAATGAAAGATAAAGAGCAGGTCTTTAAGATAGGAACTATTAGGAAAATGCTATTTTGAATTCTGAGATTAGAAAAAGAAATGACAACTTTAGTCACATGTGAGCACCTATTTTAAAGGAGAGTGGATATATATCACACCTGTGTGTAGAATTCCAACGAGGAAGAATGAAGATTCACTATTTTTGGCAATGTGCTGCTACACTTCAAGACTACTCAATGTGAACAAAGTTGATAATAAAGTTAATTTGGTTGGATTCACAGTCATCCTTTTAATTAACAAGGGAGTTGGAGACACTCTGGTGCGAGAGACAGCATGTCGAACTTAGAAAGATAATTCATGGTATTTTACCACTCTCTAGCATACGCGTCTTAACTGAGGAACAGCTCAAATGACTCCTTCAGAGATGGAGAAGAGGGGCTTATAGTTTTATATTGGCAGGTTCGCTGATGGATAAGTCAGACATGAGAACAGGAAAGTGGGGAAAGGCAAGGAAAAGCTTAGGAATGCCATTCCGAATGACTGTTTCACATGACAGAATCATAAACACCAAGGTTGCTGATTCTTTTTCCAGAACTTTTTCTTCATAAGTAATTTCTTTTTTATTTTCTATTAAACATACAGTCTCTCTATAAAGTATAGTACTTTACCCAGTTGAATATTTAGTTGATTATTCTATATGCCAAAGAGATATAATCTTATCTCATTTTTACTTTGTTTTGATAAGTAAAGAATTCTTAGGAAATGTCCCTGTCAAACCATGAGCATTGTTTGACTATTCCCCCAATCAATGATTATTTAATGACTCAGCTGTCATGAGTCATTTCATAAAACAAATCAATTTCATAAAACAAATCATTCTCAAGTACTCTGAAGACTTAGATATTTGTATGATGATTTTTTTTTTTTTTAGTATAGGGCACACCTGTTTCTTCAGGTGTACCAGCAGCTCAATGTTTCAGGAAAAGACAACTAATCATTAATGTCTTGTCTTCATTTTCTCCTGCTCTTTTTTGCATAACCCTGAGGGAGCACATCTCGAACAACCATCAGAAGGCTCTTTGCACCACTGGGTGCTATGAGGTAAGTGACTGGCTGGTTGTGTTCTTTTAGCATCCACACAGCTCCATGTCTACACCATGACCTTACAAATACAGAAGGTCACTGTATTTCCCTGCCTCTCATACAACATGTATCCATGAATTTTCTCCCCTACCTGCACTGGGATTTCCTATTCTGAAACAAGCAAACAGTTAACCCTGTCCTTCTTTAGCTTGGCAAGATTCACCTTCTTATGCAAACAAAGGTTGAGGAATCTCTGCTTGTGCATGCCAACATAACCGAAGCAAAGGCAGAGGCCATGTTCAAACTTGAACTAAAACTTTGCCAACTTATAGAATTCTCAGTGAATTCATGGTTGACATTTATACCTAATTATGTTTTTTAACAAAGCATACACCATATGTAGAAAAATCAGTCAGTGTAAGCATTTGGATTCCTTTGAACAGTTGTTCCGATTGTGACAAAAACTAATATCACATATCCATCCACTCTGCCTTTTTGTCTTAAAGTAAGCCACTGGGGGAAAGTGATATTCAAGGTGACAAGATCAAGGTGACCTGATCTCCAAGACATTGTACATGTTCAGTGTTTTCTTACTTTATCACCCTAAGTTATAAGAAGTGTCTTAAATATGAGATCTGTGCTTAGAAGACCTGTCACATCTGCCTTAACCAGGACCATGACACAACATGATATTCTCATTTTGCATGCATAAAATTTACCTGCTTACAAAACAGAAATTTCTTGGAATTAGTAGAAAGATGATGATATACTCCATAAAATACAAACTTTTAGCACTCACATATAAGGGCTAACTAAAGAACATTGTAAATGTTGTATTTATAGTTCATCATAAAATATTTTGGTCATCAGTGTTCAGTAGCCACCACATGATCAACACTCTGTAGAGTATTTTAAAAGTTGTAGAGGTATTGATCTGCATATAGCCTGCAATCTTGTGGTACAGAAAGTACTCTCCCCTAAGTTCTTTCCATGCTTGGTTACAGAGGTCCATTTCAATTGGTACTGCCTTACATTGCATATCTGTATTTCTCGCTGGTTTGTTGTTGGTTCCTCCCCATACTTAATCATCTATGTTTTCCACAACTCAGCTTTTGAATCTCTGCCTTATTTGGACTTGGGTCCTCATGCAGCATTCTCTAGTGTGGATTTAATACTGTCTCTGATGCTGGCTATGAATTTATGTGTGAATTCCACCCTGTTTGCTGACTTCTAAGCATACATCAAGTGGATAAGTTTGAACCTAAGGAACATCTCAAGAGCTTCATTTCCATAAAAGGTCTCCTGTTCTTCCAGTCACATGTTCCAGTTTTACATATTTGCATTCATTGATATTAGTTGCTCAGGACTGTCTGTAGAGGTGTGTGTGTGTGTGTGTGTGTGTGTGTGTGTGTGTGTGTATGTGTGTGTGTGAAATTCACATCCAATACATTAGTACTTTACCATCAACATGTAACCAGAATACAAATGTCTCTTTATACCTCAACTGTTGTGACTCTCAGAAGGTCTACGACACACTGAATTCTTGGAGGGTCAAGTTGAGAAAGCATGACAGATCTAAAAATGTCATTTCTGTGTTTCACTTCATTCAAGGACTTCTTAAATCTCAAACAAAACAGAATTTTAGCATTCCTATGAAGATCCATAAGAAACGTCACAGACCAGCTCTCTGTAGCAGGAATCTTAGAAGACCACAGGAGAATAGGAGGAAGCAAAGTGCTAGAGAGGCCCACAGAAATCCACAAAGATACCCCCACAATAGACTACTGGCAATGGTCGAGAGACAGCCCGAACTGGCCTACTCTGGTGATGGGATGGCCAAACACCCTAATTGTCATGCTAGAAACCCCATCCAATGACTGAGGGAACTGGATGCAGAGATCCATGGCTAGGCCCCAGGTGTAGCTCCAGGAGTCAAATTAGCAAGAAAGGGGGTTTATATGAGTGAGAATTGTTGAGACGAAGGTTGGATAAAGCACAGGGACAAATAGCCAAACGAATGGAAACACTATGAACTATGAACTATGGCTGAGGGGCGCCCAACTGGATCAGGCCCTCTGAATAGGTGAGACAGTTGATTGGCTTGATCTGTTTCGGAGGCATCCAGGCAGTGGGACCAGGTCCTGTGCTCAGTGCATGAGTTGGCTGTTTGAAACCTGGAGCTTATGCAGGGATGCTTGGCTCAGCCTGGGAGGAGGGGACTGGACCTGCCTGGACTGAGTTTACCAGGTTGATCTCAATCCTCAGGGGAGGCTTTGCCCTGGAGGAGGTGGGAATGGGGGGTGGGCTGGGGGGAAGGGGAGGGGGGCGGGAGGGGAGAGAACAAGGGAGTCCGTGGCTGATATGTAGAACTAAATTATATTGTAAAATAAAATTAAATTAAATTAAAAAAAATCAAACCTGTGGCCAGTTATTGGGGTGAATGCTGGAAGGTTAGAGAAGCCAAAGAAGCCACAGCTAACGTCACCTGCCCAACTTCTCAGCTGGTCTTGTTTCCTCAGACTGGAAGCTTCTGTGTCCTCATCCCAGTGGTTCTCAGCTGATCTGCTGCTCAAAAGCCTGAAGCTTAACAAGCTAAAAGCTTCTAGTTCCTGGTCCTCATGCCTTATATATCTTCTGTTTTCTACCACCACTCCCTGGGATGAAAGGCGTGAGTCACCATGCTTAGCTGTATCCTTGAACACATGGATTTCTGCCTCTGGAATGCTAGGATTAAAGGCGTGTGCTACCACTGCCTATGCTAAGTATCTAGCGGCTTTTCTGTTCTCTGACCCCAGATAAGTTTATTAGGGTACACAATATTTGGGGGAACACAATACCACCACAGCTCTCTGTTGCCTCTCTATTACGTCTTGTATCTCCCTTCCCCCCACCCCTAGCTATAATTCTCATTCTATGCTGGTATCCTTATTGTTCTGAAAATGCATTTTAGATCTTTGATGCTTAGAAGTTCCCTTGAATTATCTTTGCACATTCATTGTATGTTGACTATCAAATCAACATTCTAAGTTCAACACAACATTAATAAAATATTCAAAGATTAGCCTTATATAAAATGTCTATTCATGGGGCTAAGACAGTGGTTCTCAGCCTTACTAATGCTATGACCCTTTAATATGATTCCTCATGTGCTGATTCCCAACCATAAAAATTATTTTTGTTGCTGTTTCCTAACTGGAATTTTGCTACTGTTATGAATCATAACATAAATATTTTTGGAGATAAAGGTTTGCCAAGGGGTCACAACCAATAGGTTGAGAACTGCTGGACAAAGTGATAGCTCAGTCAGCAAAATGCTTGCCTTGCATTGAGTTCTATCTTCTAAATTCATGTGAAAATTTGTGGGTTTGGTTGCCTGTATTTGTAAAACCAGTGCTGATGAGGGATAGACATGTGGAGCCTTAGGGTTCTTTGGTCTGCCAGTCTAGCTTACTTTGAAAGTTGCAGGCCAGTGGAAGACCCTGTCCCAAGAAAACAAGGTGGATAGAAGAATTACATTCTAGACTGTTCTCTGGCTTACACATAAACATAAATGTATGTGCACATACACCCAGACATGCATAAACACATAAAGAGGCATGTGCATGTGAACATACATACAACATTAAATAAGATATCTATTTATTCTTAGATAGCTTGACTCTAATTGTATCATTGTATGAAATATGTTTATTTGCTGAAATTATTTACGAGCAATTTAACTTCACTAGCTTTCTGTTTCCTCAATTCAAGAATTAGGGTTATAATTAAATTTAAAATAGACACGAGAGGTAGAATTAGTCTTTCCCATAGATGAGCCCCTAATTGGTTATCCACTACTGAGTGGTCAGTTCTAGAAACATATACATGCATTCTACACTGAAGGAACTCAACAGGTCGTATCTGTATGTTGATTCATTTATATATACTTGTAAAAACAATGGTTAAAAAAGAAGAGCCTGGAATTTGGGAGGGAAGGGATGTTGGACAAGGGAGAGGTAAGAAGGAGGGGAATGAGAAGAATTATATAATTATATTTTAATTAAATTAGAATGTTTAAACTCAGTGAAAATAATAGAGAGCTGATTGAATCTTGCCTATTCTTTGGGCTTCTTTCTGAGTTCCTTCTTATATAGGCAGTGTCCTTTTAGAATTGTCTATCACTGTTTTTTTTAATTAATTATTATGTTTTTTTTTAACTTCTCAACTCTATCCTATTATTCCTTGGCATCATTATGAGCATTTTCTGTTCAGTGAACACTCCATTTTTTGTTCATACTCTATTCATGAAACTAACTAAAGCCACCAGCACATTCACAGAAGCAGGACTGTGTATTTATTTATTTATTTTTAGGTTTTATTTTAATTGCCATGGAAAACAATGAATTTTGTTATGGAACATCATACATACTTTTTCTTACTGGCTTTGTTCTCCAGTTCTCCCTATTGTCTTTCTGGGTCCTTCTTTCTAGTACCAGATAATAGTATCAAAATATATCACAGGTTAGTGTAACTCCTTGATAGGGAGAACACTAATACATATAAACCATTGCAACCAATGTCTACACTACAAAAAAATGAAAATCTTGAAAAAATTAACTGTCTTCATAAATAGCAAATGCTACTAGTACATGCAAATATATTTCTATACACAACACTTACTATGTCTTTAATAATCTGAGTATTACAATTTGCCCCAGATAAGGTCTTAAGGAGATGAATGCATTTTTCGCATTTCTATTGCCAACTTCCACTTCATTCACATTTCACTCCATTTATATTCATTATTGTTAGCACATCAGGATCATGGCCTCACAAAGCAAACAGTAAATTTTCAAGCTGATCATCAGCATCACCCATTGACCTTATTCTGCTTCATTTCTCATGTTTATTTAATTTTATCTTTGTGATGTGTTGACCATCAAGAGTAATCTACAAATTATTCATGGAGTTAAAAATAGTATTGATAATGTGAGCCATGTCAAGAAAACATTAATTAGAATATCCAGGGAGTACAAACAAGGATCATCAATACCAAATGGGGGTACTTTATCACTTACCTTGGCTTTTCTACATAGAAAAACAAAAACAAGTGTTTTCCTGAGTGAAAAAAAATAGCAGTTTGAAATTATTCCATTATTCTTTTATCATAATTTTACTCATCTTATATGCATGTGTTACATGTGTTTCTTATTTCAAGCTAATTCAAATATATGATGAGTATTAAATAATAAAGTAACTGGTTAGGTAAAAACAATAAAATATCTGACACTAGAAACACAAAACTAATTTTCAATGACATTCTGTGAGAATCTTATTTTTTTAAAAAAATCGTATTAAAACCTGTAGGCCCCCCTTCGCCCCCTCCACCACCTGCATCAGGCAAGAGAGCTGGCCCTGCCCCTCATCAGCTGTAGCACTCTAGGGAGCAGACTCAGCACCTCTCCTGGGCAGCACAGTAGAGCAGACCCTGTTGCCCACAGTGTTGGTAAGTGACCAGCTGTAGCAATATAGAAAGCAGACCTGAGATGAAGTTTTTCTGGTCCTGCCCTGCTCCCATGGCCCTGCGGCTGCTTAGACCCAAGTATACACACAGAGGCTTATATTATTAAAACTGTATGGTCTAATGGCTCAGGCTTCTTGCTAGCTAGAGCTTACATCTTAAATTAACCCATAATTCTTATTTATGTTTAGCCATGTGGCTTGGTACCTTTTCCCAGTTCTGCCTTCACGCCTTGCTTTTCATGGCTATGGCTGGCAGTGTCTCTTGACTCAGCCCTCCTGTTCCCACAATTCTCCTCTCTCTTTGTCCCACCTATACTGCCTGCCTGGCTACTGGCCAATCAGTACTTTATTTATTAGCCTATCAGAACAACACATTCACAGCATACAGAGCAATATCCACAGCACACACTTCTCCTGGACAGCACAGTAGAGCTGACCTTGTTTTCTGCAGTGCTAGTAAGCCAGTCTTGAGGGCATGAGATCGAAGACCTGACCCCACCCTGCCTCATCAGCAAGGTTATGGTATGGGCAAGGGAAAGACGCCCTCTCTCCCTCACCCAACTGAAGCATGCTGGAGAGCTGTCCTCAGAGGCATGAGAGCAGAAGAGCTGTCTCTGCCTGTCACTAGCTGCAGCATGGGGGAGAGCCGCCTCTGCGTCTCACCTGGGCAACACAGTAGAGCTGGCCCAGATGGCATGGTTGTAGATGAGCTAGCCCCTAAGGGTGTGAAAACAGGAGAGCAGGCTTGCTGCTTGCTGCATTGGGTGAGTGTGGGAGCCCGTTCTCGGGTTCCTCGTGGCTTTACCCAGCAGGTCCGAATAGAGGATGATCAGGACCACGGGCCTGAGTGCAGGTGTCTGACATGGTCTGCACTTGGCTGTGCTGGGGGAGGAGGTCTTTTGCTCCACCCCTTGGCGTCTCTATAAAAACCCTGGGCCAGAGACAGTCAGGGCCCATTGGAATAGGTTCCAGGCCCTCTCGAGGCTATCCTTTATTTTCTGTTTATCTCTGCAAGATACTCCGCTATAAATCCTTCTATCTAATATTTCCTGCTGATCACACTTAAGAAAACTCTGGGGAGCTGTGGGGGTGGTGGGTAAACTCCCCACAGGTGAGCTAGCTGGAGCAGCAATGGAGAGCTAACCCTGATAATGAGGAAGAACGAGCAGGCTGACCAACCCAACTATCACCCAGTCCCAGAACCAGGGCTATGAGATGGCCCACCCCAACATCCACCCCATCTATAATCTGCTGGAGCACCTGAAGGGGCAAGTCCTGTAGATCCAAAGCTGCAGGAGGATCTCCATGACACAGGGTAACCACAGGATATCCAAGAGGAGTCCCATAAGGGCTCAGCAAGAGCCAGAGGCCTTGAACCAATAAATGACTCCTTGCAGTGAACAAGTAAAGATGAATTGACTGAAGGGTACACTGTGCGACTCATTGTGTGGGCCATACTACAGCTTCCATAATGAGATTTTTTTTCTTTTCTTTTAAATTTTATTTTGTTTTTATGGGGTGTATTGAAAGGGCAGAGGGCCAATATGAAGGGACTGGGAGATGAATGGGATCAGGATGCATGACATGAAATCCACAAAGAACCAATAAAAAGTTTTTTTTTTATTGTTGTTTTGTTTTATTGTTGTTTTTAAAGAAACCTGTGAGTCCACTTGGGTGTCCTAATCAACAGTCAAGACAATTTATATTATGGTTTATGAAAATGGATAGATAAGAAAATTCACTTCAGTGTTCAACTCTGTTATTTCCTCCTTTTTGTTGTTGTTGTTTTGTTTTTTCAAGACAGGGTTTCTCTGTGTAGTTTTGGTGCCTGTCCTAGAACTCACTCTGTAGTCCAGGATGGCCTCCAACTCATAGAGTTTAGCCTGGCTTTATCTCCCGAGTGCTGGGATTAAAGGCATGCACCACCACCGCCCAGCTATTTCCTCTTTGGAATGAGAGTGGAATCAGAAAACCAAGGTGCCTGGTGTCTGGATTGCAATGGTACTAACAGCAGTGTGCTAGGGAGCTTAGGTAAATTTCTGGGTTGGTGGTCTACCCAAGTTATTGTCATTTTAAATGTGTCCTAGAATGACATCTTAGTACAGATGTATTTGCATATCTGAGTTTCCTAAATTTTAGTAACATTCAAATGTAAATGTCTGAGTTTGACTTATAAGCTGATTTAAAATCACATTACCCTTCTGAAGATCAAGCTTTTCATCTGTGTAGGAGAATGAAAGTAATTGCTTCAAAAGAAACTCTTGGTGAAGTGTTTATGTCCCAGAAAGCATCCCTTATACACACACACACACACACACACACACACACACACACACACACACACACACGAGTATATATATATTATTAACACACACACACACACACACACACACACACACACACACACACACACACACACATATACCAGTGGTCTGGTATATGCTGTAGGTGAAGTTTTCCTGTCCTGGAAGCCACTTCCAAATGATCACACAGAGGCTTATATTAATTGTAAATGATCGGCCAGTAGCTCAGGTTTGTTGCTAACTAGCTCTTACATTTTGAATTAACCCATGTTCCTTATTTACATTCTGCCACACGGTGGTACCTTTGTTAGCATAGCAGGTTCATCTCCTGTTCCCTTCGTGTCTGGCTGGCCACTGCTAACTTGACCCTTCTTCCTCCCAGCATTCTGCTGGTCTGCCTCTCCCATCTATATCCTGTTCAGCTATTGGCCAGTCAGCTTGCTTATTAAACCAGTCATGGCCACTCACATATCTTCACAGTGTACAAAGGGATTATTCCATAGCAATATGCTCCTCTACAAATGTATGATGACCACTTCTAATTGTAGAATTGGTTTTGGCTTTAAATTGATCTGACATCACTAAATGCCATTAGACTAGGTCTTTAGTTCTAAAGAAGAACTATTGGACTTTTGTCACAGAGACATTCTGATGGCCACACTTAGAGGAGATATGCTACAGGAATGTAGAGGTACAGAACAGAGATGATCCTAAACATCTTACAGACCAGGAGGCAGTCTCCTGTAACTAATTATTTGTGTCAAAATATTAATAGCAAAACACTGGGAAATCCTAGACCATGAAAAATATTTAATAATGTAAGATTCTCTGATCCTCATGTTATTGTTACTGATTTATATATAATATATTGTAGAAGAATTTATAAATTCTTTTATTAATTTTATTAAATAAAAAACACAGAGGCAAATATAGGAGTGAAAATCTTAGAGAGATCAGGGAAATAGGGAAAGCCACCAGCCAACCTTACCTCACCAACTCTGCAGCTTCCATATGCAAGCTACTTCCTGTCTACCCATGCCTTTATATGCCTTGCTTTTTTGCCTTCTCATTGGCTCTTAGCCCAGCTACCTCACTTCCTCGTCACTGTCTGTCTGTACAGACCTCCAGGTCTCTATGGTTCATACTGGGATTAAAGGCATGTGTCACCAAGCTTGGCTCTCTTCCCTAGTATGGCCTTGAACACAGAGACCCTGCCTGCTAAGTGATCAGATTAAGGGCATGTGCTGCCTGACTTTGTTTACTTAAAATGGCTGGCCTTTCCCAGGCATGCTTTATTTATCAAAGCACAAATAAAATATCACCACATGTCAGCACAATTAAAATATCACACACACACACACATACATATATATATACATATAGGTATTTATATATATATACATATATATGTATGTATATAATGTGATTGCTTTGTAAAATACAAATATTTGTTGAGCACCAAGAGTTGCCATTTTGGTGGCAGAGCATCTCAAATTCCTATATAACCTATATATACTATGTGTGGCCTGGTCTGCTTCTCCATGACCTTATCTCCTGACCTACCTGCCAGTCTGGTCTGAGCATATTGACCACTGTTTTGTTCCTTGAAAACGGCCTGTCCATTCTCTCCTCAGGAATATGGATGCATCCGCATTCTTTGTATGCGTTTTCTAAGAATAGGTTTCATATAATCCAATACATATTCCAATCCAATGGATTGAACAGGCCACCACTTTCATGTTCTCCCACTTAGCCTCAGGTTTAAGCTATGTTATGTTTTGTCAAAATACTCATCCTTAGTGTGTAGCACAGAGAAAGTTTTCAATGAAAATGTGTCAAGTAAATAAAGGATTTGAATTCCTATGTTAGGCACACTAAATACAAAGACAATTTAAAGAAAAAACAGGCTCATAATTATTAAAAGGTCATAGATTGTTTTATTCTCAAAGATGAAAAACATCTCTAAACAGTTTCTCTAGAGAGAAATTTACATGAAAATTCTCAATGTTGTATTTGTTTGGGAAATTCATAATTGACAGACTAATACTTTGGGTTTTATTATGTTGTTTTGTTTCACTTAATTTTTCTTTACCTTGAAAATGTCCCAGTGCAGTTCCCCTGCAGGAAGGACATTTCAACTTAGCTGCAATGTACATATTGGATGAAAGGTTCACTGTGTGGGGCATAGAACATGAATTTCTTTTCCAACACCTTCTTCTGGAAATTAATAAAAAAAAGATAAGATACTCTATTAAGTTAAGGCTCTGAGATTGGGCCTGCCTGTCACAGGTATCAAATTTGAGCTTTCCCAGGATGTAAACCCACTATAATCCTCCACTTACATGATTATGTCAGAATCTATTGGACTATATTAGTTCTAAAGAAAACATAGAATGTGTTCCCCATAGTTAAAATATATTACAATATTAATAGACAAAAACATTAGTCTCACAGAGCAGTGGACAATAGACAGGATGAAAACCCAAGAGTCCACATCAGTGTAGCAAATGTAGAAATGATTAGGTTTTAGTCATTGATTTTAGAATATTGGACAGATCAGGTGTTTGTATCCCACTTTTATATTTTCCATCACCAGGTGGATGGGCACACATTTTTAATTGAGTAGATGAAAACTGATTAGGGCCTGCTAATAGATATCAGAAAATTAGTTAATCACATTCAAGCGTTCCATCATTTATTCCTTAATTCCTCAAACATGCATTATATGCCTAAGTGCGCCAAAAATTTGGAGTTGCATAGGGTGTGTTAGTAAATACAAATAAATGTTGTGTAGATGTGTGACCTGAAATGTTTACTATTTGTGGAATGGAAAAATAAACATCCTATCTATGTGACTACATTAAGGAAAAGCTTTCTTCTGGCCAAGTAATGTCACATCCATGTTTCCAAAATTTTTTTAGGATCTCATGCTGGGGAACTTCTCAGGGGAAGTTGAGCAGTTGGACTCTAGGCTCACACCCCTCGGTTGATCCTGAAAGACTCACATGGATATTGCATAAATTTTAACTTTTGACAATATTCTTGAAGAGATGTTAGTTTCGCTCTGCTTTTACTTTTTCTCTAACATCTCAAATTCTCATGTGTAAAAGACACACCGAAAGACAGAAAGGCAGACAGACAGAATTTCATACAAACCTGGTCCTCCAATTCTCCAATGATGTTTAGCTTCAGTTATTCCAACAGAAGTCATCTTTTGCCTCAGTTTCCGCTACAAGGGAAGAGATGCTTGTTTGGCAAGCACACTCAAAGTTAGTCCAGAGATAAATTGAGCTGCTTAGCAATCTTCTCCTTTTCGCTTGATTCTGAAACTAAATCTTTGTCTACAATTTCTATAAGTCATTAATAATTAAATCTGTCAAACATTAACCACAATCACACAAAACTTACTCTTCTCACTGTTAAATCCAGAAAGTATTAGCTATGTATATAGACAGATAAATACATGCCATCTTGCTTCTGGCATATAGACAAGAAGGTATGTGCCATCTCCTAGCTTCTTTTATTGTCAATGTATTGCTCTTATCTCTTTGTCCATTTCCACATGTCCATGTTCTTGTGTCCCTCTGTCATTAGATGAACATCTTCATTTGAAGTCTTAGTCATGTTGGAAGCATGGCTGAGAGCATGCTACTCTAGTATAACTTTATCTGAATAGGAAGAGACAAGCTTTTATTGTTTGAGGTCATCCACTCTGTGCTATTGTGTTCGGGCATCCTTAAATAACCAACACATGTATGCAATGTTTAGGAGAAAGAAGCCCTGTTGGCTGTCTGAGAGTCTAAGCACTAGGAGCACGTGAAAATTTGATTTGAATGCTGAGGGACGGGGGGGGGGGGGGGTGCTGGTGTGTGTCATCAGAGGGCAGGGGGAGATGATGTATTTGTAGCCATGAATAAAGTAGCAGCTATGGAGAGAGTTTGGAAAGGTCTTTGTTTCTGAACAACTCCAAGTAGCCTGTGTAGCTGCAGCAAGAAGCCAAAGTGTGAGATGTTTTCAGCAAAGACTATTGCAATTTTCTTTAGCAATCAGTGAGTTTTTATGCAGATTTTAAAAAGTTCAAGCTTCACAATCTTTTTTGTAAATGGCGCATGTGTGTCCATGCAAGAGTCTATATGTATGTGTATTTAAAAATGCATCTATCCCCATATGGTTTTCCTTTCTTATTTTAATTTCTTTTTAATTATGGAAGCTATTCAACAAACATGTTTTTGTTTATCTGAGACTAAGTATATAGTTTCAACATATGGAGTATATTTTCTTCTACTTCAGTTTATCTTAGAAAATCAGGTTTCCTAACTCTTCTTGGCAGTAGATGCGAATGATTTCTTAGTTTGTATTTTCCCATTTACTTTCTCTCCTTCATTTCATCCTTCAACTATATCTTTCTCTACCACATTCCCATCTTCTGTCATTTTCTCCATCCCTTTCTCCATTTTTCTCTCCTTTCTTTTCTTTTTTCTCTGGAATATCATGAAAGACTTACACTGTTAATGAGCTGTCTCATTGAATGACAAGCTACAATAGCTCCTTTGTTTGTCGATGTTTACCTAGCCTAGAAAGCACACAATATGGAAATACTATCAATAAACAAGTCAGAAAGATTATTTGTTCTTTCACTTAGAGATACCAAGACCCTGACACTCAAGTGTTTTAATAACCTGGCTCCAAGCTTTAGCAGCCTTGTTTTATCCTTTCAAATCTCAGTGCATTTAGCATTGCTGAACTTCCTTTTCTGCAAATGTGTTTTTCATCTTCAAAGACTATTGCACCCAAGATCCCTCAAAAATATAAGCCTCTCCCACGTTCTTTGTTCTAAATAAATTTTTTTTGTGTGTTTGCAGGTAAACTAATCAGGATTCCCTCTGGGTTCCCCTGAAATTCTATGCAGTCTTCTATTGTTGCTTATTGTGATTCATGTATGTTTCATATAGATTTCATCTGGTAGACTGAAGTAAAATGGATTTCTCCTTGCTCCAAAGCATAGTGCCCAATAGAATGGTTAATACAAAGTGAGCTTCATTAATTCTCATTTTAAAAAATGCAGAATGAAAAGACATTTCATTTTTCCCATAAGGAATCATTCATAATCATCCAGCTCTTCTCAAAATCATAAACACACACACACACACACACACACACACACACACACACACACACACACACACACACCCCTCAATTTGAAGATCACAAGATTTGTCAGAAATGGTACCAGAGTCAGATTCAGCTGAAAGCAGTGTCTAATGTTGATACCAGAAGTTATCCTTTCTTAATATGCCCATCTATATAGCAGAAACCTGGTGTCTAATGGATGCCAAATGCAGTGCAGAAACATAGCAATATGCTCACACATACTTTTATAGTGACACTAGACAGAAGGGCTCATGACTCACGCCAAGTCTAAAACCTGGAAATCGTTACATTAAACTGAGATGGTTGCTTAGATCAGGGGCAGTGTAAGCAAGCCATAAAAGCCAACACAATCATGAGTGGAAGAAGTGGTGCATGTAAGCAATATTTATCCTGTCTGAGCACCCCACATTTCCTCTTGAAGTTCCATCTTAAAGCTCCCAGTACATTATTTATTACATTGTAAATAATTGTTAGTGTCTGTAGAATGAATGAGCAAGTTAATGCACTGATGTGAGAATGAACAATGGCCTACTCTGATACATAATTGGAATGTAAATTTATCAGATTCACAGATATAGTCCTGTGATTCCCAATTCTACCATTACCATTGCACCTTCTCAATTAATTAGAGCATCCGTGACCTTGACAATAATAGCCTTTCCATTTTTATCCTCTGCACTGACTAAGTCAATGTTGTCTGTGGTTGCTTACAAACCTTAGAAACAGCAATAACATAAGATAAGAAAAGGCATGTAAATAACAGTGAAATAAATGGAAAGGGCTATGGACCTATATAAGGAGGTAAAAAAGAGAGTAGACATAGGGGATGGAGGAATTGATGGAAAAACAGAAGCAGACATGCAGAGATATGTCAGAGTGTCTGTCCACACTCACCAGGAGTCAGCCCTGTTGTACCTCACTCAAACTCTTCCCAAGTACCCACAAAACAAACACTCCTCCCTGGTGTCTCTACCTTCCTTTCAAATAGACGGACTGAATACTTTCTCGTTCTGTAGTGAAACCAGTTTAATGCCTTTTTACTGTTGTACCATAGCACTGGGCCCTGGGTTGAGCATACTTCCTCCATATCTAGGCTACAGGTTTTGCTTTTCCTAATCCCGTTAGAAAGGTAGTGTGGAAAGGAACTACAGGGTGAAAGCTTTAAAAAATACCTAATAAAGATACTAATAAGTATCTTTAAATTGTCCTTTGGAGAGCAGACTATTTTTCATGTAAGGAAATAGTCTCAGAGAGATCAAGGACCAGGGATTATAGGTCACTGTTTATTATTGGCAGGGTTCTAGATCCAAGTTTGTAACTTTTTCCCTCCAATTTTGTGGCTTTGCATTACTTTATTTTTATCTCTGCATTTTTAATTCTCATCCTTGGGAAACATACAGTTTCTGACAGCATCAGCAGTACAAGAACTTTGGGGCAGGGCTTGAATTTTAAAAGACAAGCCTTGCTTGTCATGCTCATTATCACTTAAGCAGCAGTTTTCTGATCTCAACTCTGCAATAAATGATGAAAAAAGCAAATTTATTTTATGACTCGAATGGAACTTTGTTCTTACACATCTTACACATCTGGAACCTGAGATTCTAAATATTTAATGAATGCCCCATCTAGTGACAAGTGAGCCCATGTGTCACCCCATGTGCTCTGTGCTCCACTGTTGGGCACCACAAGACTCTATGCTGCTTATTCCAGTTCATTCTTGTCTGGCCGACAAGAATCACCCCCTTTTTATACACAACAACAAACCTTCAACCGCCACAGGACAGTGTCTTCATAGCTATTCTTCATTCATTTGGAACCTCAATTCCTGTTTCTATTGTTCTTATCTGTACAGATAGAGAGGAAATTTTGCTATGGATGGAAGTAGACCTTAAGACTTGTCAAGCTCCTTAGTGGGAAAGTATAGTGAGACACAATGAGAAATCCAATCCAGGAAAAAGGTGGACAGGAATCCAATGTTGAAAGTTGTTCTCTTTTGCTATAGGACTGAAAAATATTTAATTATATATTTATATATACATGAATATGATATAATTTGATCAAATCCACTTCCATTCAGTTTTTGATCCATCTACTTCAATTCCTCTCTCTACCCCCCCTACCAACTCTACCTCTTTCTCTGTCTCTCTCTGTTGCTGGAGGGCTTCTCTCCAGGTTCCACCAAGCCCCACAGTCCCACAGTCCATGTATAAAATAATCACTCAGACACTTATATTACTTATAAACTGTATGGCCGTGGCAGGCTTCTTGCTAACTGTTCTTATATCTTAAATTAACCCATTTCTATAAATCTATACCTTGCCACGTCGCTTGTGGCTTACTGGCATCTTTATATGCTGCTTGTCCTCATGGTGGCTGCAGTGTCTCTCTCTCCTTCTTCCTGTTTCCCCAATTCTCCTCTCTCCTTGTTCCACCTACACTTCCTGTCTGGTCACTGGCCATCAGTGTTTTATTTATATAGAGGGATATCCACAGATTCTCTCTCTGTTTTTCTCTCTGGGTTTCTCTTGCTCCCCATCCACTGTACAACTGCAGGACCCTTAAGGGCATCCACACCCCCAGAAACCAAGTACAGGCTCCATCCACCTGCCTTATCTATCAGGGATACAATTCACCTCTGCTTTCCCATATTTAATTAAATATGAGATTCTTTGGCTTTTATCTTCAGCCAGTATATACACATGTTTGGAAAATTCCAAACACGAATAATGAAAAAGATGCAATTTTCAGTCTGGGAGTAGTTTCATTACATAGGGCTAGGGCTGCCTAACTAATGCCGTGTATAGCCTGTTTATATCCAGGAGTTAAACAGACCTTTTAGAGAATCATCTCCAGCTCCAACCATGTGGAAATAGAAGTTAGTCTAAGCCCTTATTTCTTCCTATGAAAGACAATTTTACACTAAGACTTTAGAAATGGTTTGAGGGAAATGCTGTGGTCTTTAAAATATAAAACCAGCAAAACCACAGAGCGGTCACATGTGTTTCGTTGAATTTTGCCACAGACTCTCCCCTTTTCTTGTGATGTGACGTCCATTAATGTTAAGATTATTTCATCACAGCAACAGGCAATGTAGCAAAGACACCATCCATCATCCACATTTTGGTGTTGTTATTGGGAGGTGCTTGGAACTAGAATCTACACTTTCAAAGGCCATGGACCCCCTTTCTTTTTTTTTCTTAATTTCTTAAAAGGTGTGGAGAAAGTTGATGGTGAGGTTTTTTTTTAAGTAAAAAGTCTTTAAATGCAAAAGAAAACAAACAAAACTCAACCAAAGGACATTATTCCCCTGGTTATCAATATCTACATTCAGTGTCTTCTAGTAAGAACTCCCTAGGGAGACTGGTCTATGTTTCCTCCATTACATAGATGACTTCATCCTGTGCTTCAATTGTGAGCTCAAGCCACATGTCCTGGGCTAGTCTTCCATAACTATTCCCTACCCCAACATTCTTTAGTATAAACTGTTAGGACTTAAATATGAAGTATCACCTAAAAAGTTCATTTCCTCAAGACTTGGTTCCCTGATAGTCTTCTGGAGAGGCTGGTGGATCATCAGACATCTGACTTACTAAACATACTAATCCAAGTTTATCCTTAACATTGATTATCAACTTGACAAGTCTTGAATCATCTATGAGACAAGTTCTTATAGCACACATGTAAGAAATTACTTTGTTTAGGTTATGATCTGACCATGTATGATAATTTTGTTTTGTTTAATTCAAGTGGGAAGACTAACCCTAAAAAATAGGCAGCACCATTCCCTGGGCCTTTATCTATAGCTTAAAAAGAAGAAAGGTAGCTGAGCATCAGTACTCACTGTTCATGTCTTCTTGATCAGAGACACAGTATGACCAATGGTTTCAAGCTCTTGCCACTTTGATTTCCCCACCATGATGCACTGTACACTTGAACTTTGAGCCCAACAAATACTTCTTTCCTTAAGTTGTATTAGTTAAGATTATTTCATCACAGCAGCAGGCAATGTAGTGAAGACACTATCCATCATCCACGTTTTGATGTTGTTATTGGGAGGTGCTAGGAACTTGAAAGTATGGCCAGGAGAGAGGAAGAAGAGGAACACTTGTGGGGCTGGAAATGAAGAGCATATCTTTCTCTGTTCCCTTTCTCTCAGTCTCTGTTTCTTGACTCATGACAGAAACAGCTCTGTTCCAACACTTCCACTGCACAATGTTTTCTGCCGTTTCACAGCCAAAGCAACAAGCCAGATGGTTATAGACTGAGAGTTCTCAACCAGTAAGTCAAAACAAGTCTCCCTACTTTGTACAGTTTCTCTTATGTATTTTATGTAGTGACGAAAAGGCCAAGTAGAACACCAAAATACAAGAAAAGGTCTGTTTTCCAGAGCACTCTACAACCATTTCTGATTAGTCCATTTTAGCACAATTGCCTTGATACTTGTCATCCTAAAATTAAGAACTTTGAGGTTCAGAGAAATGTACCTAAGACCACATTGCTTGCAAATAAAGATTTTTTTTTGAGTGCGAGGGATTTGAATTTAAATTTCAGCATCACCACTTACCTAAGTAATTTTCTTTTTTTTATTCTTCATCATCTTTAATTAAACACAGGAACTATCCCAGACTTAACACCAAAGCAAGTATAATCTGTTTTTATTATTAATGATTTTACAGTCTTCTGAGCATTCGACCCAGAGGCTAGCAACTTGAAATTTCACAAAAAAGGTAAAAATAAGACCAGTAGTCAATGTACCAGACAGTCATTTCCTTCTCACACAGCCTGCTCTGACCTCAAGACCCCTGCAGCCACCTAAGTTCCTCCTCAGCCCTCTGCAAACACCAAGCCCCATGGCTGGTGGGCCACAATGACCTCAGACAAGAATCTGTCCCTGCAAGTCAGCAACTTCCGTCCTTCTGTATCCAACAATTCCAAGGAAGACCTAATCTAATTTTTAAAGCTTCTGTGAAAGGAAGCTCACCTTTCTTGGCAGTTTTTTTCAATCTAGGAACCCAATAAAACTTATAGCAATCATTCTATCAATTATCACATTGTCTCCACACTCCTTCAGGAGGAATAAAAAATATCTGAATTAAAGTTGCCATCTACCTTTCTTGGTAAAGGCCACTATTTTCCTCCTATTCTGGGTTTCCACACTTTTAGTTTGTCATCCCCACTATTTAGTTTGTCATCCCAACTATATGTTAATCCATCCATAGTCCTCAGCCAATACCCCTTAGGGTCTCAAGTTTTACACAATGCCCTTGGAATATCCTCAGAAACTGAATTATTCATTGTTGCTGGAGGGCTTCTCTCCAGGTTTCCCAAACCCTGCAGTCCCACAATCCACTTATAAAATAATCACTCAGACACTTATATCACTTATAAACTGTATGGCCATGGCAGGCTTCTTGCTAACTGTTCTTTTATCTTAAATTAACCCATTTCTATAAATCTATACCTTGCCACGTGGCTGGTGGCTTACCAGAGTCTTTACATGCTGCTTGTCCTGGCGGTGGCTGCAGTGTCTCTCTCCTCAGCCTTCCGATTCCCAGAATTCTCCTCTCTCCTTGTCCCACCTACTTTCTGCCTGGCAACCTACTTCTTGCCTGGTCACTGGCCATCAGTGTTTTATTTATATAGAATAATATCCACAGCACTTCCCCTTTTTTTCTTTTTTTTTAAAAGGAAGGTTTTAACTTTAACATGGTAAAATTACATATAACAAAACAATTATCAAGCAAGAATTATAGTTACAATATTAAAGAAGATGTCCTATCTATCTTATATTTGTGAGTTTAAGGTTTTATATCTAACTTATCTTTTATCATAACTGAGGAAATTACAACTATCTAGTTTTCAACCACATCAAAGACCTGAGAAGGAACATAATGGTACCTGAGAAATGGTAGATGGAGATGGATGCAAGCAACTTTCGGGAATCTTGCAAGAGTAGACCAAGACAGCTGGCAGCCTGGACAGTCACCTAATGTTTCTCAGCATTGTTGGTGCATTCAAATTGGCTAAAGGCCTAGAGTATATGACAGACCATTTTCAGAAGCAGGATTTCTGAAAGACCATCTTACCCTGTCTTGGCCGAGTACAGTGGTCGCTTTCCTTGTGTCCCGCTTGTCCAGAAAGGACAGCATTGCATTTGTACTGTCAGCCATCAAGGCAGGGGCAGTTCTTTGCCCAGTAGGCCACTTTGTGCCAAAAAGACAAACTTCCAAATGGAAATGTCTTAGAAGCCCAACATTCTCTCGGGATCAATTGGTGCAGCCAGGAGCAATTGTATCTCACGTCAACAGAATTTTAAGTTATTTAAATGCCATATTCTCTAGGTCTATGAAGTGTTTGAAGATTACCTATCTATCTGAAATATATCTATGTATACCCAGAAGACTTAACTAACATGACTACAGATATGATTATCATAGATGACTAATTATTAATCTATTTTTTAATTATCCATTACAATTTTAAATGAGTTACATAAACATAATACCTCAAACAAGAATAGAAATATATATATACAGTATAACAAAATTAACTTCAAGTTTGTATCAATAAACTAAAATTTATACCAATGTAAAACATTTTAAACATAAACTAAAATCTATACCAATGTAAAACATTTTAAATAAGTTGTTCTTTAAAAGTAGGTTCATTAATCTTATTTTATCTTTTATCTTATCATCTCCATATCCTCCTATATATCTAATCATATCCCCTTTTTCTTTTTTAGAAAGAGATCACATTTATAATCAACCTGTTTTAAATAAAAATATTGGTTTTTTTCTCTGTCCCACACCAGAGGGCTCTTCTGATTTGAGACACAAGAATCTCTTAACCATTTTTTTTTTAAAGCAATATGTCTGGGTTTAGAGGGGGAGTGAGCCAATTCCACCTCTAAAGCCAGCTTGGTATATTTGGGAATTTGGGCGTAGCATCTCTTACTACTTCCTGCTGGAGGGGGGCGCTGTATCTTATGGGGAAGCAAAAAAATTTTAGGCCTATGGGGTAGTCCGTGAGGCTGTATTGTGTGAACCAGTTGCCTTGAAACCGCTCTGGATGTTGGATCATCTGGGCCATGGTGTCATCGGAGACCTTTCAGGGGGTCTTGGCTGGTGAAACCTGATGTATCTTAATCTGGAACAAATCCACAGCCTCTGACTTTCTGTGGAAACAAAAGCAGAACCTCTTTTCCAAAGCAACATATCCTTAAATCCAAATTTTGAAGTCAAAGTAACTTTAAAATATACATTTTGGCATAACTCAACAGCTTTTGTAATCAAATGTTTTTCTTCAGTTACGAATATCAAAGAGAACATAATCCAGATTCTCTGTGTGGTAGCCATCTTTACGTGACTTATGTTTTATATTACCTTGAGCCTATTGATTTAAACTGCACCATTCTAAGACTGAAACGACGGTGTGGCTGCTGGCTCCGCCCACTTCAGCTTCCCAACATGGCAGTGGGACGTTTTCCGCCAGCTCTGGGAGTCATCAAGTCTCAGAAAAAGTAGGTCTAAACTTTTATCAAAGCAGCGTGTAGCCCAGAAACCTTTTGTTGTTGTTGTTGTTTTAAATACTAGTAAAGACTAAATCTACCACATAGCTTAATGTGCCGCTGGCAGACGCCTCATTTCCGCCATACTGATGGTCAAACGCACATGCCAGGAACCCGCCAGTGTTCAAACCTGCGTTTTGTGGCGTCTAGCTGCCTGTATGAGACAAGAAGCAGGAACCTGGTTTTGGCTCTGTTTAGAATTGGTTATTAAATATTCTCAGGTTTAAGGTGGAAACTCGAGCCGTTGGGTGCCATTTGTTGCTGGAGGGCTTCTCTCCAGGTTCCCCAAACCCCGCAGTCCCACAATCCACTTATAAAATAATCACTCAGACACTTATATCACTTATAAACTGTATGGCCATGGCAGGCTTCTTGCTAACTGTTCTTTTATCTTAAATTAACCCATTTCTATAAATCTATACCTTGCCACGTGGCTGGTGGCTTACCGGCGTCTTCACATGCTGCTTGTCCTGGCGGTGGCTGCAGTGTCTCTCTCCTCAGCCTTCCGCTTCCCAGAATTCTCCTCTCTCCTTGTCCCACCTACTTTCTGCCTGGCAACCTACTTCTTGCCTGGTCACTGGCCATCAGTGTTTTATTTATATAGAACAATATCCAAAGAAAAAAAGGGGAAGTGCTGTGGATATTGCTCTATATATAAATAAAACACTGATGGCCAGTGACCAGGCAGGAAGTAGGTTGCCAGGCAAGAAGTAGGTGAGACAAGGAGAGAGGAGAATGCTGGGAAGCAGAAGGCTGAAGAGAGAGACACTGCAGCCACCGCCAGGACAAGCAGCATGTGAAGATGCCGGTAAGCCACCAGCCACGTGGCAAGGTATAGATTTATAGAAATGGGTTAATTTAAGATAAAAGAACAGTTAACAAGAAGCCTGCCACGGCCATACAGTTTGTAAGCAATATAAGTCTCTGTGTTTACTTGGTTGGGTCTGAGTGGCTGTGGGACTGGCGGGTGACAAAGATTTGTCCTGACTGTGGGCCAGGCAGGAAAACTCTAGCAACAATTCATCATGTCCAATTTAAGTCCAGTGTGTTGATACAAATCATACCATGTGCTATACTCGACCACACATTCAGTACAGTTTACTGAAGCCTAAAAAGCTTTTCAGGCTGCAGGTTCTTTTCCATGAACTATATAACTGCCTAAACCCCAGCCTGGGTGATCATCTCTGTATAATTTCCTGTGAAATTTACTTCACTCCTTTCCTGTATCTCAGAAGTCACCATTGATCTAGGAACACAGAACATGAAGATCAGATAGAAGAAAAAGACTAGTATTACAAGAAGTATTTATATGGAGGAGGGCATGACATGTGCACACCATAAAGCATGACCTTGGGATATGTAGACATTTCTGCCTTGGCCCTCTAGAGGCATGCTAAGCAAAAGATCTGGAGGGGAACACAGGGAGGGTTGATGGTCCACAATCTCTGGTCCCTTTGCTCCAATCTCTGCTGGCAGCATATCAGCCATCTTTTTATTTATTTATTTATTTTTTAAATTACACTCATGATATTAATCACATTTGTGGTATTCATAGATTATATTCACAGTATTCATTCAAATATATATATATATATACATATATATATATATTATATAGTAATTTTCTTTAACTCTCTACTGAACCTTTTCTGTTAAACTGAATCAATAGAAGCTAAGGTAATGGCAATGGGTTCTATAAGAGAAAAGTATGTAATGTGTGTGGGAAGTCTAAATACATGTACTAAACCCAGTGTATATTCTTTGGTCTACTAATTGGATTTCTGATTCTAGTCTATGAAACATCCAATTTCTATGTTGTATAAAAAGCATTAATATGTTATCTTATAAATGGAAAATCTGAAGCAATAGAAAAGTACCAAAGTGCTTCCTTTCTTTTTTTCTTTAGCTTACAACTGTATGATAGAATAGGTTATAAAATAAAATTGTCATGGCAATGAGAAAGGAAGCCAAGTGACCTGCTGACCTTGTGGACAAGAAGTTATCATTGAAGTTAATGACAGCCAACAAGGACAAAAACTATTGAGGGCCTTTGACTGCTTGATGACTCTTGTGGTTGATGAGTGTGTGGAGTGGGCAGTAGAATAACATCAGGATGGTAATCATACGTGAAAAGAGCATCATCATATAAGAAGCCTCAGGAAGGATCTAAAAAATGACTGTTCAGCAGAGAAGGCCATGTAGCTCCCCCAAGTAGTGTTTGGTATGGACTCAGGTCATGTACATTTTCATATGGAACATTTTGCTAAATAAACTTTTGTAGTAGTCAGAAAAAAATAGGAAACAAAACTCATATTTGTTAAAATTATTTAACATCTTCCTAAATGCAATTGGTATCACCTAATTAATGCAATGCCACAAGATTATTATTTTATTAGTACAAAAAGAGTTTAACTATCTGATTTCTCCTCTTTTTACTTTCAAGTTAGAAAGAGTAGAGTCAATTGCCATGTGCATGATACTGTACATTATAATAAATCAATGTTTGATTCTTTCTACCTTTACTAGGAAGTTCAATCACCTCAAAAGTCGCTAGAAAATTCTAAAGAAAATGTGGTATTGAAAGTTTAATTTGTCTTTAGGCATTACATGTGTATTTACTAATTTCCTTTCCATCTTCATCTCATAAGCATAAAGCAAGAGTAGTCTACACTCTAAAACAAAGCCCACAACAAATTGTTTTTGGTGAATGAGTTCAAAGTTATAGTTTCTTTAGCCATTTATCTTTTGTGATAAGTTTTAACTACTACATATAAATTATGAAAATAACCTGAAAGGTTTTTTAATTATTTATAAAGAGAGCCCAGCCCACCATAGATTGTATCATTCCTGGACAGGTGGACCTGGACTGTGTAAGAACTCTAGCTGATGGGGAATAAGCAAGTAAGCAGTATTCCTCTGTGGTTTCTCCTTCAATCTCATCCCTTGAGTTCCTGTCTCAACTTCCCTCAGTTGTGATGAATTGTGATCTGGAAGTGTAAAATGAAATGACCCCTGTGCTCACTTCAGAAGAAATGTATCTAATTGTGACCAGTAGCTGCTTAAACCATTTTGATTCCTACCACTAAACTTGGAATTAATACCTACCATGAATTATATAATATAACCCTGTTGCTTATTTTAAAATGTAATGTCTACATACCCAATAAGAAGACTCTCTATCATGAAGCTCTTGCATACCCAACTTCATCTTAACCTCAGTTCTTGTCACTTTAATGCTGTAAATTATTTCTATACAGATCATTTATCTTGTTGCAATAATTTTTCTACACTTATAATATGACTAGATTGTTCTTAAATTTCAAATTTCAATTAGAATATTACTTTTCAGAGAAGTCTTCTGTGATCACTCAGCAAAGGTCATGTGCTTATTCACTGTGGCATCAAAATTCCAAGGTGATGTACAATGATACATATAATACCATCCTTTTGAATTCAGATCAGCGTTGTAGATATGATAGTATTGAAAACTATGTTATATGCTGCATAACATAATTAAGGTCCATTATCAGTTGACTATGAATTAGTCCTAAGTCAATTTTCCCGGCTGCCCCTGAACTAATCAAGTGAGTACTTTAAAAAGCATATTCTTCAGGCTGAAAGTAGCTCCAGATAACCTCTTCATTTTGCCCTGGTGAGACTTTTACCAGAAACCAATTAACTAATGCCCAGACTTATGATTCTGGAAAAAGAGAGCTGGTAAGTATAAGCTGCTTTGTTTTGTGGCTCGGTTTTGATTATTCATCAGAAAAAATGAAAAAATGAACATACCTAGATGTGCTTTCGTTGTTCAACTTGCATTTTTTTCCTACCATAACTTATAGTTCTTTGACATCATCTTAATATATTTTGTTTACTTCCATTTCTAATGCTAGACTATTTGTTCCACTAAAAAGAAACTGATAGTCATTCTTCAAGGGTGATTCCAACTACTTTGACTATCTGAGCAGAGAAAAAGTCTGTTTCTATTTTTCTGTCATAAAGAAGATCCAATAAACAGTATCATATTGAGATTTCTTAGTGTGACAAAGCAATCTCTCTTTTGGTATTCTTAAGTTTTCAAAATATGAGAGAACAAGAAAAGTTTTCAAAATGAAAGAATGCTGAGGCAAAATTTCTCATTGAAATCAGAGAAATGAAGCTCTGTTATTTTTCAAGTAAGACAATTGTTTCTGAAAGCCACACATTTCAATGCAAAATTTTATCTTGCATAATAAAAAGAGTTCTTTTGGACTTTACCCACTCATGTTATTGTGACCACATGTGGTCATGATGCCAGAGCATTTCTCCCTTGTGTGTTTCATGCCCAAAATGACGCTCATATTCAGGGCTTCCAAGAGATCTGGTTTATGAAGTCTTGCTTTTGATATCCACAATCATCTTCTGCAAAAATTTTGACTGTTACATTTTTGTTTTTTACTGTCTTCCTTACTGAAATAATGAGATACATTGACCTCTGCTACTAAATTATCATCGAGGCAGAGGATTTTCTTGGATAAATTTATTTAAAGTATGAACTTCTTATCAATTATAATCTGTGAAACATCTTAGAACTAGATGAAGTGACGTTACATTTGATAATGCTTTAATTATGGCTTATAAGCTTTTTTCAGATATTAAAATTCTTATAAAAAGTTTTGGGTTACAAAACGAATCACAGTAACCAACAGAATATGGCAATGTAATAAAGTTGGAAGACTGAACCTACCTCGTATCATGACTTAATGCAAAACTACAGTAATCAGCAGTGTAATAATGATTAATGAATAGTCAAAAGAATCACAGAAGACAGAATTCTGAGATCACACACACACACACACACACACACACACACACACACACACACACATTTAGTATTATCACATAACCAAAGGGAATTAATGGCAAAATAAGGATCTTCCCAAAAGTGATGAAATAAGTATGCATTCACATGGATTTAAACAAACCTAGAGTGCTCACTTCATTCTTAATCATTAACTAAAATGCATCATGAACCTATCTCTAAAATTCAAAAATGTAAAATTGCTAGAGGTTATAAAGAAAATTACTGGATACTCTTGGCTTATGGCTACTTTTTAGATATAACCAATGTTTTACCCATGAAAAAACTGTTAATGGATTTATTAAAATTTATTATGCTTTTCTTTTCTTTTGAATGAGCACTGTAAAAATGACGAAAAGACAATATTTATTTCTAGAAAATATGTGAAAATGACATTGATATGTCTGAAGGAAAGTACTTCCACAATATGCAAGTAATTTGTAAAACACAACAATAGTAAAATAAACAATTAAAATTATACAAAATTATTTTTACAAATGTTTCACTAAATAAGCTATAACAATGACAAACACTCAGAGAGATGCTCACCTTGTATGTGATCAAAGACATGCAAATCAAGGCAGCATCAGCTACCTATATATATACCTGCTAGAATGGCCCAAATCCAGAACACTTGACAGCAAATGACCTCAAGGGTGTGGGATACAGGAACTCATTCATTGCTGGCAGTAATAGAATAAAGATTACAGCTTCACTGGAAGGTAGTTTGCCAGTTTCTTTACAATACCAACCATTCTATTACTATGCAACCCTCAAATTGTCTTCTTTGATATATTCCACCAAGAACTTGAAAATGAACCCTCACAAAAAAGTTTTGGAAACAAATATTACAAAAGCTTTATTTAAATTTCCAAAATGGTGGCTGGAGAGACAACTTAGCACTGAAGAGCACTTGTAGTACTTGCAGAGATTTAGAAACTATATCATGTGACTCAAAAACACCAGTAATTCCAGTTTCTAGCTCCTGAGGATCTAATGATCTCTTCTGGCCTTCCATCACAGACTCATATTCACACATAGACATGTACACATACACATAAATAAAAGTAAAATAAATTAAAAAAATAGCCACAAATTTCTAAAGCATAGAAATTATTAAAATATTCTTTGGTAAGTAAGTAAATAAATGAATAGATGAATAAACAAATAAATAAATCTATGCATACTAGGCATATATAGTTATCATTAATAGTCAATCAAACAGAATCTGTAATACTGTAGAAAGTGGGCCTTTGAGCATGCCTGTGGAGGGGATATCTTGATTATATTAATTGACATGTGAACACCCATCTTAATTTTGCATGACATCATTTCATGGACTGGGCCCTGGACAAGATGGAAGACAAGAGGGAGCTGAGTGCAGACACGTGTCTCTATGTTTCATGACTGTAGATGTGATGTGACCTCTTGCCTTGGCCTTCCCATCATGATGGATTGTTCCTTGAACTGACAACTCAATTGTGCCTTTTCTCCCTTCGGTTGCTTTTGTCAGAGTATTTTATCACAGCAAAAGGAAAGGAAACCAAGAATATTTGAAAATGTGAAAAAATTATCCCCTTGTAAAATAGAAATATTGTATGCCTGACCTTACTGGCAAGGGGAAAAAATACAAAAAGCACACATGGGTGTGCTGTATAAACAAAACGGTTCCTTTTGGCATGCATTTGTTGTTAATTCCACTTTACTCTTTAGTCAAATTTCATCCCTAGGGGCCAAGATGCATATTACCCATTTATAGTACTTTCCATTTCTTACTTCAAATTTCTTCTGAATAGTTCTGGCTAATTTTAAATGTAACCTTGGATTTAAACCTGAGAATTAAAAAGAAAGCAACATGTGGAAGACTTATTTGGCTCACAGTCTCAGAAATCCCTGTCTATCATGATGGGGAAAATAGAGTAGACAGTTGAATTCACATTGCTTTAGGTTAGAAAGCAAAGAAAGCAAAGGAAGTGGCCACAGTTCTATGCAAAGACAAGAAAAGTGTCTTTCTCCCACTAGCTAGAACCTATCACCTGAAATTTTCAAAATTAATGCCACCACCTGGGGACAAAACAAATGCCAGATGATGAACTTAGGGGCTGCACTTGATATTCAAACTATAGTACCCAATTAGAGAAAGCAACTGTCTTAGGAAGATGGTTTTCATATACAACAACTTAAATTCCTGTCCAGCAGATAGTTTTCTGGTCTTCTGAACTGATGGTATTAGGATTTTAATGTAATTTCGAGTTTTAATGAATGGTGTTATTCAAAGACAGCCATCTCGCCTGATTATAGACATTAGATTTTCATAATGGCCCTTTGCTCCTTCTCTGAAAACAGTTTTGACATGAAAAGACATTAAAACCCTTAGTGGGAAAGGAGAAAATTGAAATAAGAAGAGAGTTAGAATTTTCAGAATGTAAACTTGGACTGCAAATAAGAATTTAGCAGGAAGAAGATATTTAAATTATATGGAACTCAACATATTCACAAATTTAAGAGGGTTTGAATCCCTGAGTATGATAGTTTCTTTGGAGCATACAGTACTTTTCTCATTGCTGTGAGAAAAACCACCTGGCAAAAGCAATATAAGGTAGGACATGTCTATTTTGGCTAACAGTAGAAGTTCTCATGGTAAGGAAGCCACGTTAGAAGATGGCTACTGCATCTACATTTAGAAATGAGAGAGAGAGTCCTGGTGCTCAGCTTTCTACCTCAATTAACTTAATTAAGAAAATCCTTCAAAGTCATATCTAGAAGTTTGTCTCCTAAGTTGATCTAGGTCTTGTCTAGTCGACAATCAATATTGCCATGTTAGGCCCATAAGGATGGAACTTTCTAGTTCTCTAAAATGAATAATAATACACACTTTCTTGAATTGCAGATATCAAATGAGGGAATATGAAATTTGCCTTCAACAAATTGTTGTTTACCAACCTGGCACAGATAATTTATCTTCTCTTTAGTTTCAACAGGGATTTGAGAATTAATTTTGTGGGTATTATGTGTTTTTGATAGATAATTTGTTTGAATTGTGTAATTAGCTTACATTTCTGAGAATAATACTTAATTCTTTGCAGTTTACTACATTAGCAAATATCTATTTTTCGTCTCGGTACTTTTGTCATGATATGTACATTTATGAGACAGGACATAGTAGATGCTTTTGGAAAATAGTTTTAGTTTAATAATCAGATAGGTGACAACACTCATAAAGCCCTTATTATCATTAACTGTGAATTTGCTGTAAACTATTTTGTTGTTTCTGTGAGACAAATTCTTCCATGACCTATAAGACTTGGCAATGTCATAAATTAGATTTTCAAATTTGACAGAGACCTGAAGAATCCTTTTGTAATAATCATATATGAAAGAAATGATACTAAATATGTAGCAGAAAAGTGCACATAAGCTTAGAACATCTACAAAAGGACATACAACATAGGAGTTGTTCACAAGGCCAGAGGGAACTTTCCTCCAACCCTTCCTTCCATTCTTTAAGCAAGCAAACACTTTCCTCTTGAAATTTCTGCTCAGTGTTCCTAACTGAGAAAAATGTCTTCAAATCTCAGATCTGTATCTGATATATTCTTTTCATATGCAAACATATAGAGCAGATTCCACGTAGAATATCTTTAGTGCCATTTTCATGCTTGCCATTTAATTTTTAAATACGTTATTTCTTTTGCAATGGTTGTATCTGCACCAAACTCTATTCTCCAATAGAGCAAGGCATAGGCAGATGTTTATTACTCTGGTGCCAAATGCAAATTTTGACTCATAACAAATGCTCAATAAATATGTACTGAAACAGTCAAAAATGACATGCCATTTGAAAAATGACATATTGGAAATATCCAAAACCTTTGATAGTTTCCAGAACAATGCTTCTGACTATGTGTGTCACATTTATGGTCTTAAGAATCACTACAATCTTCAGCTCATTCCCAAGTATAAGTTTTCCTTGATTTTTATGCACATATTACCAAACAACTGTGTGTAAATATGTCAGAGAGAGGAGAGAGAGAGAGAGAGAAAGAGAGAGAGAGAGAGAGAGAGAGAGAGAGAGAGAGAGAGAGAGAGAATCACTATGAAGCAGAGATTAACTTGTTGAAATATGAAAGAAGGAAAGGAAATCATGAAAAGAGTAAACAAACATAATCCCTGGTGAAGTCATTGTATTAAATCATTGAAATGTAAAATATGGGGACCACTTGGATAATAGTCATTCTCACCCACACATGACGCTGTATAATTTTTGATAGAAATGTGATCCTATGAAATTTCTAGGTACAAAATCATAGCAATACATACTGAGATCTATGTTATTTTGTATTCAGAGATTCATGCTCATTCTCTGATTTGAAACACATCATAGCTATATAAGATTACTATAATTATCAACTCAAGATATAAAAATAATGTGTTAATAATAACACATGTAGCCCTTAGTGTATGAGCAAGTACATTTGCTTAAATATGTACATGTATTAACTCTTTAATGTTTACAAAATTATTATGATGTGAATATATTTACTATTATCCTAAAGAAGGCACTGAGTCTAAAACAAATGAATTTAGACTAATATCTCACAAGCATTTGGTCTGCTACTATAAATTTCTTCTTTATTCACTTCCCACTTGCTTGGAAGTGGGGAGATGTCAATAGGAGAACCAATTTCCATGAATATAGAAATATATGGAGTCCAGAAACCTTGTATCAAGCTATGGAGCAGAAAAGCTATCTCACAGTTGACCCACCATCTAATTTCATGTATGTATTTCCGACAGGAAGATTTTTAACATTTTACTTAAGCCTTCATAGTTTGAGCCAAGTTGTCATAGGATGGTACATGTTATTCTAACAAATACATCACCTCTGAAATAGCTTCTGTGCAGTATGTTGGGGTTGGTCAATATGTCCAAGCAAGCAGAACTAAACAACAGCTACAGAAGAAAGAAAAACATTCAAAAGAAAGATAATGTCTCATCATAATGACAATAGAAGAAAGGCATCATTTTTGTGAAAGTTAACTATACATTCTGTTATAGGTAGTGTGTCTCAGCATCTCAGTATTTCAAATTTATGTATTTAAAGTTAGCCTCAACCAAGAATAGCTCTATCTTAGGATAAATTCAAATCAAGATCCTGAGACTAATGCTGTAAACCACAGTGTTTGAATTTACAATGAGTATATTGTCACACAACTAAAGAGTTCGTGTAAGCAGTTTATTTTCTCCATGTAGTCAAGATAAACAGGATGCCAAAACATAATGAGAAGCTACTGCACAGTTTCATGAGAACTTGACATCCTCAAAGTCTATAAAATCAGCCCCTTGTGTCCCTGTAGGCAAATGTGCAGGCAAAGCCAAATCTTAATCAGAAGGTTGCTTCATAGACATGGAATCAGATGTAGGGCGTTTGGTGATTCATAGGTCAAACAGTGCAGCTCCCAATACAATGCTCTTGCCAATGAGAACAAATATGCTATAGGAGAGTTTTGCCTAAGATTAATGTCCCAGTGGTAAAGCATCTTTTCCAGATCTTCTGAAGTAGCTTTATTGTGAGGATTAGGAAATAAAAATTAAAAAAATAAACTAGAGAAAGGCTCAGGCTCAGGGTTCCCCTTTGTTTCTACTGTTTGTTACTTCTGCTTACTTCTGTTTTCTGACCTTCTTAGTGGGGTTCTATCTTCTCATCCACTTATTCTATGTTTATATCTGTTACTTCATTATTTTGAACCTATTTGTCATGTTTTTGCTGTAGTCAGAAACAAGAATTGGCCTGTTGCTTAGTTCTCAAAGGGAAATCTTGATTCAATAATTTCTTAATTTTGAAGCATCATAATAAAAGGTCCCAGAACCTAACAATACAGCATACATTTCCAAATATTAATTCTTTTAAAAAAAGAACTGTTAAATTTTTCTGGTTATTATTTACCAGGGCTTAATCAAAACTTCTTTTTCATACTCTAAATTTTAACTGAATTTTTTTTTAGTTTTCTTAAAGTATTCCACCATGTTTTCTTTTTTCTTTGTTTCTTTTTTATTTTCTTTTTTTTTTTCTTTTCAAAACAGGGTTTATCTTTGTTGGTTTGGAGCCTGTCCTGGAACTTGCTCTGTAGATCAGGCTAGCCTCAAACTCACAGTGATCCAACTGCCTCTGCCTCCCGAGTGCCGGGATTAAAGGAATGCACTACCATGCCTGGCTCATGTTTTATCTTCTAATTGAATACTTTTTGTATCTATGTAGTGCACTCTTTGGTCTTCAAGTGACTTAAGTGAGTAGTTAGTTGTAATTCATCATAGTACTTTCAACACACAGGACTACATCTCTCAAAGATAATTTTAATACATTTTTAAATATTTGAAATAAAAATTAATAAGAATACAAATTAAATTGTATTAAATTATTTATATCAATAGACCCCAAAAGAAGCTAACCTTTCCTTAGCTAATTTGATATCAATATGTCCAAACACCTCACTTCATACACAACACTGCAACATTCCTTTCATGATAATAAAACAAATAACATTAGTCATCAGTAGTGTCTTGCAGATACAATAGTACTGGTACACATAGGAACTCACAGAGATTGTGACAGTGTTCATAGGACCAGTATGGATCCAAGCCAGAAGGGGTCTCAAAGTTGAGAGAGAGAAGTGGACACAAGCTCTCAACCCCAATGAAGGAGTTATTTGTAATTGAGGCCCATTGACAAAGGAAAAATCAGTTTTCTCCAATGGAATCTCACTGGGTATTTCAACAACACTCCAGAGAAGGCTGCATGTCCAGGAGGAGTTGGCCAACATAGAAAAAATTCAATAGGCTGCATTTTTTATTTGTTTAGCCTTTATTAATTTGCTAGGTTATAGAATTCATGAAGTCAAGATTAGGGCTTTCTTAATCTTTTTTTTTTAATAAGAGAAAGAAACAAATCTATGCCTGAGGTTCATCATTTACTCACCTAAAAATTCTTTGAATGAGTCAAAGAACTTAAAATTTCAGAGGATTTATGGGAAACAATATTTTATCCTTTTATGAAATATATGGAAAAGCTAATAAAGATGTAGAATATTATCATATCAGTGTTTAATATTTTATTAGCTATATTATTTCCATAGTTGTTTAGGAATATAAATTCACGTTATGAGTGGCTTTGATTTTTTAGAAAATTATCATACTGAGTCATAAAATATAATTGGAGGATGAGAATATGAGGGGAAATAAACTATCATTAATCTTCTAGTCTTTCAAAAATCAACTCTCAGATAACCTGGGATAAGAAAGAATTTCAGATAGTGAGGGATATTATCAAATCTATCAAAGCAGGAAAGAGGCAGTCTTATAATTATGTGGTTATACTTGTGGTATATTTATGTGGCTGTCCATAAAGGAGAGAAAGAGAATGAGATGTGTACACAGCTGGGACACCAGATGCATCCAATGGAGCATACTTTATTCTTCTTGCTGCCCACTACTGAGCCTTGTCACCAGCTATGACAGACTGCGTATTGTGAAGCCAGGTCCTTTAAAGCAGTGGTGCCTGGTGCACCTATGTTGCTCCTCTGGTCTCTGCTTCATAGCTGATAGTGAAAAATAATAACGGCAATAACATCCATGAAAGGAATACTTCTCTTTTGGCATGTCTTCATACACATTATCTAATGAAGTTCTCGTGGCAAACCTATAAACAGTGAGTACTACACATATTTTGCAGATGGAAAGGCAAAATAAAGACCAAGAAGTATAAAACCATTCCCAGAGTAAAAAGAAAATAGAGACTAGTAACTCACACTATGGGTTCCCTTGCAGCTGTGCTTCCTGTTGAACCTTAGAAAGAAATCCTTAGAGTGAGGATTAAATATGAACACAATATGTTAATTTCTCTTTACAACACCTGGGGTTTGCATGGTGTCCTACACCAGATCTGTGTAGATCATTGTTTATGCCGCTTAACTAGCTTTTTACTGACAAAAGAACACTTTGATCACGAACAAGTGGTCAGTTTGCTCTTTATAGGATCAAAATACAGTTTGCTGACAATGCTTCTCTCACTTCCTTAGTCTTAGCATTTTAATTTCTAAAGAACTTTAAGCAAATTCATACTAAAATATTTTGGTGTGGTCTGTAAATTATTTAGTCTGTTTAGAGATTTAGTAGGTAAAAAAATACATATATTCATCTTGTACAGCCAAAGGTAAGTTTTTTTAACTTTCTATCTAAGAAAGTTTTCAAGATAGAAGAGGCAAGGAAATCGTCAATTCAATCCTTCTTCCAGATGTTTGGGCTTAGAGACAGCCAGTGCTCACTGCCAGCTGGATTGCAGTTGGATTGGGGAAAGGATAATTTCCACCACAAAATTTGAGTAAGTCATCACTGTAGCCTTCACGAAAAAATATGATAGAGATCTAATCCCAAAGCTTTAGAGTTCGAAGAGTGCTTCTGCTAAAAGAAGATACAGGACGCTGCAGTCTTAAAAGGGATTATGAAGGTGTGATCAATGCAACACAGTGCCTCTCTAGACATCAATAGGCAAATATTATTTTAATATTTCAATATGTACAATGTAAGACACTATCTACTTCTTAGAGTACCTCTGTTTGTCCAAACCAGAACAACCTAGCTTAATTTACCCAGGGCACCACTTTTAGAGTTTTTTTTTTTTTCTCAAGATACAAAACATGTAGCCCTCCCAAAAAAACAAAGCTGGGGAGTGGTGGTGCATGCCTTTAATCCCAGTACTTGGGAGGCAGGGGCAGGCGGATCTCTGTGAGTTTAAGGCCAGCCTGGTCTACAGAGTGAGTTGCAAAAATAGGCTCCAAGAGCTACACAGAGAAACCCTGTCTCAAAACACCAAAAAAAAAAAAAAAAAAAAAAGTATCCAATATCCAATATCCTGGAATTCAATTCTCCCTTATTTCTCAGACTATGGTCAAATTTTTCTTCACATTTAATAGGTATATTCTTTTTATTTGCAACAAAGTATCTGTGAAAAACATCTAAAAGAGAAGAAATTGACTCATGATTTCAGCTTTCAGTCTATGACAACTGGGTGGCTCTATTGTTTCTAGACCCAGAGTGAGCCAATAAATCATGCATTATGGGTAAAGGAGAGGAAAGATGCTCACCTTCTGGTGACCTGGAAAGAGAGAGAGGCAGAAGGAATGTCCAAGTTTTCAGCACTTTCTTAAAAATCATGTCTCCCATGTTCTGCTTCCTCTAATTGGGATTCATATCCCTACCTCCCAACAATTCATATTATGAATCCCTGATTGGACTGACCCACTGGTAAAACCATATTCACAATCAATGTTATCTCAGTAAATGGATCCAAGAGATAGGGACCAGGTTTTTAACAGATAAACCTTTGAAAGTGACACTTCAGAGCTAAACCTTAATGGAATCCCAGTCCTTTAAAACAGATCTAGCTTTGTAATTCTTAGACAAGTTGATGGGAACTAAAGTCCTAACCTGGCTCTTTGCCTAATGCCTGAGGCAGTTTTGCCCAATCACAAATCCCTTTTAATATCTTCCAGCTGCTTGGATTCCTATCTCTTGGTCTAGATTTCCATGCCCTTACTAACTTTCTCTAGACATGTCCACTGACACCCATCTCATAAGGAATACTTTCAACTATCATTGTGTCAGAACCTTTCCAGTTGAGGTTCTGTTGGACTAAATGGGCTTCCACCTAGGCCTGATGTCTTCCCTGCATCCAGCTCTCCCAGAGACTTACTGTTTAGCTCATTCTATTTCATCACTGGACCTTGAGCAGACAAATCACACACAGGACCCCATAAATCCTAACTGCTGAATATGCAGACAGATATTGAACTCTGGTCAGCGTGTGTGGTTGCACAATCCCACATGCCAAGAGTACCGCTGGCACACTCTCTTCAGCAATGGTTCTTCTTCCTGGAAATAATCACAAGCAGAAGTATTACATTTTGCAACACCCTGGGAAGCCACTTGAATTATTCTGTAAGAGTGAGGAAGATATCAAGTATAAGCCCTGGAAACAACTCTTGTTTGAAAAAAATAAAACCAACACCTCTGTGATATCTTCATCACAGCAGTTTCTTCCCCTATATTTAAGAAGAAAGAAGCACATCTGTGTGCTGCATTATACATTTAGATAGGTCTTGTTTATAGTTCTCTTCCAAATTATGATCACCAATGAGAAATAGCAGTGCTTACTCACTAGGTTTCTTTAATGACAGGATACATTCTCAAGGCAAATTCCTAACCTTGTTTTTAAGACCCTTGGCAATCCCAGAACTTGAGGCTACACTTGGCTGTGTCCATTCTAGCTCCTGAAAGCTCACTTTGTGTACAACACTCCACATTAAGAGTTACACATCAGTGCATTTGAATATGTAGACACATGTATAGCTATGAGTGTAGATTTCACACTTATTTTTGCATTTATACTTTATACACTTTATATAGGGTACCTTTGCACCTAACATTTCATGACTTCCCCTTTTAACACAAAGGAGGAGTTGAAAGCGACTTGACAGTGACGTACAGACAAGCAGGGTACCGGATACGGCATGTTTCCCACCTTCCTGATAGTTCCAGAGCTCTCCTCCTCTAAGCTCAGATCTCAGCCTCACTTCCTTTTCCATGCTGTTGACAAATACAGAATATGTTATAGTTAACATGGATGCTTAAAAGAATGTTGTAAGCCAAAGCTCCACCCAAACCTCCCACACAGTAAATTATAATGTTTTGTCTTTCACATGTCATTTGAAAATATTATTGGCTAGGCAGATAATGTGGGAAGGGAGGTCGTATTATTTTCCTTTACCTGAACTGGGGGAGGGGTAACAGAAATATCATTCTGTATCTAGTGTTGAAAATGGAGCACAGCTTTTTTCTTTCTTTGTCCACTGAGACAGAACAGTTGTACGGAACATCTCTGAAGTAAGCGGTGCTGCCACAGGACTTAGAAAGTGCAGAGAAACTAAAGGCAAGACTCACACTCATGTTGCTCACTGTCCAGTAGTGAGAGCTGAAAATACTTTTAGCAGACTTGAAGGATTACATGCTTTAGCAAGGGAAAATGCCACTCTACTACGGGAACCATAAAATGCTTGTTGGACCAAACATTATATAAATACAGGAAAAATATGGATTTGCTAAGTGAAGGTTTTTAGGTAGAAAGAAAGCTTAAAAAGTGCATCTACAAAGAATATTCTGTGCCTGCTATGGAAGCTCAATGAAGACTGTGGTATGAGGAATCACAAGCATCATCCCAAGATTTTTCTACTTATTCTAATAGGAAGGATGTAAAGTGGGAAACTCTCCAACATGTGCAAATGAGAACATGGAAAGACCTCCTAAAATCTGGCATCCATCTTGCTAAACTAGATATCAGAAATGTGAATCCTGAGATGAAGTTTTGACTGAAGTAATTTACCTAGGACTCAATATCAGGAATCAGGCGAGGGAACAGAAGAAGGGAGGTCGAGAAAGAGAAACTCCGTTGTGGTGTATCCATCATGGTCGACTTGGGAAACACCAGGAGATAGAGTGTGCCCCTAGGTAGGACTGCACTGAAGCTTTGCTGCCCACACTCTGTTCTTCATCCAGTTTACCTTCCGCCCTGAAAGGAAGCACCAGGCTTTAGCCTTTGCAGCTTGTGCCTTGGCCCTCCACAGAACCTCATCAGATGAAG
Source organism: Peromyscus maniculatus bairdii (assembly GCF_049852395.1). Taxonomy (NCBI): domain Eukaryota; kingdom Metazoa; phylum Chordata; class Mammalia; order Rodentia; family Cricetidae; genus Peromyscus; species Peromyscus maniculatus. Next base: position 6,898,328 of record NC_134871.1, on the reverse strand, counting down.
AGCTGAAGCAAATTTATCCAGGGTAGGGAACCATGTACAAGCAAGCTCTTAGGTGGGCCAAGTTGATAGAACTGGGATCATCTTTCTTCTCAGAAAATGGAAACCAGGCTGTTCTTTCTGGGAGGCACCACTCGAGACCCCCTGGAAGGTGCCATGAATTTTAAGTCATTAGGGTTTTGCTCCTTGTCATCTCCTTCAGTGAGCCTGCCTCCGTGGTAAATCTGAAACATGCACAAATCACATGAGCCATGATGGAGTCCTGCTGCCTCCCGAGAGGGCAGGCTTTTAAAAGCCAGGGCATCCTAATTGCAGTCAATGGGTTTCCTTTGAACGCTTGTGGGGTTGGGGAGAGCAAACAGTGTGGTTGTTATTTGTCCTCTCTGGAAACTAGCGTATGAAAAAGCAAGGTCTACCTTCCAAGGCTTCCATCTCTTTCTGCAGCTCAAGATTGCAAATGACATCCTGGTGTGGGATGCATTAAGATCCTTTGTGTCCCTGTATCAGCCAGAGGCCTGCTCAGTGTACACTCTGGCGGTCCTCATTATGAGGAGTAATAGGCAACATGTTTCCTTAAGATTTGTTATCTTTTCTCACTCAGCCCCAGCCAGTGTGTCTCCTGGGCATTTTCTGGGCCTTGCTTTGGTGCAATAATATGGAAGGCAAGATAGTGGAGCGGCGTTTGTTACAGGATTCCCAGCTGCAAGCTTGACATCTGCTGGGTATTCTGTGACTTTCTTTGAACATAATTAAATACAATCGCCAGTCTTCCCTCAGTCTTCCCCCAAAGACCCCGTTAGAGAAAGGAAAAGAGTCTAACGTGAAAGCTATGCACGAAAATGTTGAACAATGGGAGCCAATGCAACCTCAATTTATACATCTTTCTCTGCTGGAAATAAAATACTGAATCATTATTTTCTTATCTTTGCAAACTGTCCTCCCTCCCTCCCTTCTTTCCTTTCCCCTGTCCCCTTGTTGGAGGAAACATACTTACTAAATGCACAAGAAAACTAAGAATGAACCTCCTGGCTTCTCTCCTCACTCTCTCCTTCTTTCCTCCCTCTCATTCATTTTTTTCTTTCAGCAATCCTAGTATTTATGCACTAAAACAAAAAGACAGGCACCTGCCTCAATTAAATTTAAATTATCATTTAAATTACACTCAGCAAACACAGCAGCATGCTTAGTAGGGAAAATTTTGTGTTTGTGGTAAATGTGCCTGGATATAATGTTATTCCCTCCCTTAACATTCCTAATAATTTTTTTCCAAGGCTTCCTTTGCTTATCTATGAATTAGTGACTGCAACTTTTAATCACAAGATGACTGTAATATATGAAGCTTATGGGTCAACATATTATAACTTTACTTATTTTCTACTTGTCTTAAATAGTCCTTTGAAAGAGGTTAAGCAGTCCTTGTACTGGAAATAAATTAATGTTAAGTAAATACATAACTATCTTTGACCAGAATAAGCTGGCCACAGGCTTAACAAAGCATGATAGCTCCAAATTGATAGGAACCTCCTGTCTACAAAGACTAGGAACTAAACAACTTTAAGTAGTCTGTTTGCTGCTGTGATACAACTAATCTTGGGTTGATGGTTAGCTGAAGCGCAAGTCTGAAGGCTTCCTTTCTTCTGTTCTGTTGATCTAGAATCCCAGAGAGTCAATTCCTGAGGTGCTCTCACTGTTACTCCAGCTCAAAGTACTGTCCTTTCTCCCTTTGCTGTTCATCCTGTTAATGCTTGGAAACAGGGCCTTGTGATGTTGCCTTGGGTGGCTTTGAATTCCCAAGGTAGTCTACTAAGGCACTTGTGGAATGACATCCCCTCTGTGTCACATGAGTAGTGACTGCAGTTTTAAAATTAGAATAGCCATGACTACCCTCAGGAGACCCTCACAAGAGGGCCTTCTACCCACATGGAAAGGGCATAGAGTTCATGAGGTAACACATGAAGGGATTCATAGGCTCCCTCCCATTCCCAAGGATGTACTAGGGGTTAACAAATGCTGCAGACTGAGGGTGCAGTTTGGTGGTGTAACTATTATGATTTCCCCATGTTCCTATAAGTATCTCCTTATCTCTCCCAAGTACCTGTAAGAAACCCCATACAAACTCACTATATTGCAAAAGCTAGACTTGGATGGAATGATTCCTTTGGTTTGCAGAGCCGTCTACATCTGGGTGAATAAAAACGAACTTCTCAGGAAAAATAATACAAAGATGGCCTGGTCCTCATGAGCTTCCTTCCTTTCTTTCCTGAGTGTTGAGACAACAGGCACTCTGTAGCAACCCCATATGTCACCAACAAAATTGTCACATACATCTTTGGCCAAGCTGCAAGTTTCTCAGTCTTTCTATTCTAGATGTTGTCACTGATTTCTTGCTGACCATCTGGATAAAATCCTCACATCACAACCTAATGTGTCACCTGCAAGATAAGCTCTCCCTTCACCTTTTGACTCAGCCTCACACTTTGAAGAAAGAGACAGAATGAACACAGGATCTTTGTCAGAATGTAGCAGAACAACCTTTATTCTACAATATGCTTTTTAAAAAATGTCCAGCTAAAGCCTCATGAACATAAACTTTATGGGAGAGAGAGAGAGAGAGAGAGAGAGAGAGAGAGAGAGAGAGAGAGAGAGAGAGAGAGAGAGAGAGAGAGAGAGAGAGAACTAATACTGACTGTCAGATCCCCCAGTAACTTGCTTTCTCCATCTGGCCCCTCAGATCCTAACATTTCTATGCCTTCGAAATAGTGCCACCACCTGAGAACAACCCCTTGGATGATGAGCACTTGATGACATTCTAGAGCCAAACTAATAGACTTGTGAATAACCAGTCTTCAACTTGTTCCTCCTTTTTTCTTCCTTCCTATATATTTCTATTTGCATGTTTCCAATGCAGTAGTAATGTTACAATTAAATTCTTCAAATTTCCTTAAAAAAATGCAGAAGAACTTGACAGCTAGGAGAAAACATGCAATGGTAGACCAACAATAGTCTGATAAGAATGGATAGAGCTGGGGTGTGAAAGAATGCACAGGACATATGACAAAGGAAGAGGCACCGGGGCAGAGCTGACTGGCAAAGCTGTCTATGGACTTGGTTTTGGAAGCCACTTACTCTAGATCTGCTGATTTCCTGGCAGTGTGCCTGCTGTTAGGAATGGTATTCAGTTTCACATCAATAGGTTTATTGTAATTAAAATTAATCAAAGCATTTAGGTGATTTTATGAACCTTGGTTTTGGCATGAAATCTATGGCAATAAGGAAAAGGCGGTTAGGTTGACAGAAAGAATATATGCCTAGAAATATTATCCAGAATGTAAGTTTTTTGGCAATGGAAACAAAGGCTGTCGAATCTCTTGCTGAAGGATATTCTAAGAAAGTGAATCTGAGTTGCCAAACCATTATACAAGGCCAAAACACAGGTAAGTTATACAGGCTTTTGGTTATAGAACTGGAAAACATTTATTTAAAAATCACCTCTACAAAGTTTATTACTATTATTGATTTACTTTAATAAAAAATTATAGTGCTAATTGTCTATTTCTGTCTAACAAACAGACACAAACTTAAAATATTGATGACAAAAATTCATCAATCCAGTTTCATGATAAGGATTCTGAGCACAGCTTCCCTGGTTTTTCTGCACGATTGTAACCAGGTTTCAACGGACTGTGTTCTCATTTGCAGGGCTAATGGGAGAAGGATTACTCTCCAATCTCACACAGGTTGTTATGCAGCTAATTTCCCTCACCTATTTCTGGCTGTAAATTAAAGCACATCTTAGTCACTACAGATTGCCCCTAGTTTCTTGACCTGCCAAAATTTCTAGAATGGCTTTTTAATTTGTTGAGCTATGCAGTAATGTCTCTAGGGGCTTTGGGCTGGTAAAATGGAGTTACATATGCTGACACAATCATTTCATCTCCTCTGTCATATTATATCACTTAGATGCTGAGCACTGCCCCTCCCCCTTCCCATATTCAAAGAGAGGCAAATACACTGAACTATGGACAGATTAGCACTACTCAATAAATATATCATTCCAAGCTTAGCTTCGATATTTTTAGTGTAAGTTCTTCCTTGATTACTAATTTGATTGCGTTTTTGGTCATAGCTTCTTTCCATTTAATTGGGTGGTTTGAATTTTATCTATTATTTTAGAAAAATAATTAAAACTTATGACATTAGAATATTGGGATGTCGCCGGGTGGTGGTGGTGCACGCCTTTAATCCCAGCACTCGGGAGGCAGAGGCAGGAGGATCTTTGTGAGTTCGAGGCCAGCCTGGTCTACAGAGCAAGATCCAGGAAAGGCACAAAGCTACACAGAGAAACCCTGTCTTGAAAAACCAAAAAAAAAAAAAAAAAAATCTGAGCTCAATAAACAATAAATTGACCATAATACTTTCTTTAAGAAAAAAAAAAAGAATATTGGAATGTAAGTTAAATATTATTCTCAGTGTATTTTTCATTTATTTTTTGTATTTGTGTTTATTTCACAGCAAAACATTTTTAATTAAACGTTTGTAAAGCTTAGTATTTCCTTTGTGGATTTTAGTAGCTGTCTTGTCCGATTGACACAGAAAAAATTATTCATGCACTAAAATGGAAGAAGGAAATGTATTTGTTCATCAGTCAGTAATGATAACAAGGTAGCCACATCAAATGTAATTTAAACAAACATGCATTATGCATAAGCATATACAATATGGCCCTTCGCATAGATATGACAGTTCAGAATTATTGTGTGTATAATTCTCAATGTCATTTATGCTGTACTCACAAATACCCTCCCACATGACTCAATTCTAAAAATTTATTAATGCAAATTCTGATTCTTAATCAAGAGGCTGAATGTGTTCAGTAGCTTTATGACCCATTCTTGTTCCATTTTCCTTTCAGTAGTATATTAGGAACCTTTGAGGACCACTTGGAATGATTCAAGTATTTCAGAAGACCATGTGAGGGCTACTGTGAGGAACATCAATGAATGTGAGATTCACATGCTGAATACTGGGGCATAGTCTCCATTCCAGACAATCATTTTCATGCTTGATTTTTATTGATAATATTGTGTTTTTTCTTGAATATTGTCTGCCAAGTATATATGCATTTACCAAACAAACTCTATGTATTCCCTGAAGAACAGGCCACACGTAAAGGATAGTTTTCAGTACAGATAATTTAATATATTTTTATACAGGATTAGTTCACCAAATTGTGTTCTCACAAAGAATCAAAAGTCACTCTTTTCTACAAAATTTATTTGCATGAATAAAATAGCTTATCTTCTAGAGTATAGAAAGAAAAAAATCTTTGCTGTGTTTGTTAGAATGTGGCAGAAACCTTTACAGTCGCTAATGCTTTTTTACTGGCAGTAGTCAAGGTTAATTCTCCTCTCAGAGTAATTCAGATATAAAGACTACTAAAAGACAATGGTCAATGCCCACTGTAACTATTACCAAATTTAGTAATTGAATGGTGCTGATTGCCAAAATGCGTTTTAGATTATTGCTCTTCACATGTTTGGTAGAGCTGTGATTCTTTACAATAAAGTAGAGAATGAAGCTTGTTGTGACCTGCCTAGGTGAGAAGACTCAAATGAGGAGCCACTGGGCAGGATCTTGTCACACTTGGTCTATATTCTAAGGATTCGCAAATTAAGAGTTTAGTTAATGTGGAGGCCCACAAAGGGCCTAGTGAAATATGACCTTGTTTTACCTAGCAGGGCTGCATTAAAGGACTGCTTGTCCATGTGCATGGTTTCTAGGTGACTGGAAAGGTCTACACTCAGCTGAGCTAGGTAGAGGTATTTGCTTCACCCCTTGGCATTCTTATAAATAGCCGTTTAGAAGAGACAGAAGGAGCCAGTGGATAATGATCCAGGCCCTCTGGAGGCTATCCTGTGCTTCTGTTTATCTCCCCTCTATTCTTCAATCTAAATATTTCTACCTAATGCTCTATCCTTCTCAAGAGTTTCCTGTCATAAAACAGTGGGAGCTGGTCTCCCACAAGTTAACAGTGGTGATCAGTGCTGGTTGGCTTCTTGTGACAAAGGTCAACAGCAAAGTAAGACTGTGACAGCAGAGAAGTGGAGTGTGTAGAGAGTCCTCTGGACTATCTTTTTCACATTATACGTAAATTGAAAATGACTCTAAACTGAAATGTTTAACAAAGAAATTATATTTACAATTGTTCCTCAGAACACATACATTTTCCTAATAATAGACAGATTCAGGTCAAGGAGTAGAACAAAGCACTTCCTTTAACACTTCCAACTTGCCAGTTCATTTATTCACTCATTCCTTCTTTCATTCATTGAATCACTCAAACAAATCTCACTGAAGAGCAGTTTTGCAATATACCATAAGCCAGAACCTGTGTACACAGGGGAGATGTGTACCTAAAAGCTTACAGACTTGACTCATATTTTTTTTTATATTTTCTTTTCCTGTGAACAAAAATTGTTGGCTCACTCTGACCTGTTCTTGCTTTTATTCTATGAGTATCATTATGAAAACATTTACAGGTAAAATACTCAGTTTTTCACAGGCGTGTAGACCGAACCATACATCTCTGTAACAGGCTTATCTCTTAGATTTATTCTTGCCAAAATAAATGGATATAAACCTCAAGTGGCCATTCTTGCTCAATAGTAAAACACAGAAGTTATTGTTAGGAGATGAAAATGTATTGCAAACGGAAGGGGAGAGGAGCCCTGCAGCAGGATACGAGTCATTGCAAGCCTCTGGTGCTAGGCAGCTGGCAGCAAGCATGTTGCTGAGAGTATGGAAGCTAAAGGGCACTCCTGAAACTTAGCGAATGCTAAACAAAGACCACAGGTTTTTAAAAGACAAACTGAAAATTGAACCTTGAGTAAATTCAAACCAGAGAACTAAAAATCCTATGCAATCTTTGCTATATAGTTTATTCCAGGAGAAGAGCTATGCCATCCCCAAACAAATGAGACATAAATGTACCAGGGTATGTGCAAGAAGTGTTCACAGGGTTAGAATCTTAGGACTACAATATTTGAAATTGTTACTGCTGTATATATCTTATACTTCTTTTTTTAATATGCACACTGGCATGCGTGTGCGTGCACACACACACACACACACACACACACACACACACACACAAACCATGTAGCAAACTTTCTAAAGCTCACAAGAGATAATTTTAAATTTAATCAAATCATTTCCAGGAATAATGTGTGTGAGAGGTACATGGTACATGTGTGTGTTTTTTTGTGTTTGCATGCATACATATTTCTAAGTATGTGTGAGCCTGGATGTTTACGAATGTGGCAGATACTTAGAGTACTTAAAACTTCATTTAGTTGGGCAGATAATGAATGCACTATGTGGTTTTGAATGTTTTATTACAAAAAGTAACATCATGTGTATAGATTATTATTATTTAAACTTTGGGTGAATAATTAACCTAATTCACGTAAGTTCATCATATACCCACTAAACATAGCTTCCCAACCTCAGGTACATATTCAAACTCAAGTATAACCTAGATCGTGATCATCTGAGTAGGCAAACTTCACTGATCCTCCTGTCTCCTTTGGAATGAAGCTTTATCTACCCATCCAGCTATGCTGAGTACATAAGGTCTTTGCCAGAATATTAGTAATATTGCCACTGTCCCTAGCATCTCCTTGGTGACAGTCTCCTGACCCACAGTACATGTTAAAGTTTGTCTAGGATATGCAATAAAGACAAAAGTTGCCCTGTCAGCAAGGATAATTGGAATTTCATTTTTTTTTATATGAAATGGTTATACCAGTTTACACTTCTGCTGACTGTGGGTGATTTTCCTCATTGCTCAGATATTCTTTAGAATGCTATATAATATAGGTCCACCATTTTGAAAATTCAATATGTTTGCAATGCTTGCTTCAAGATTTTAATTTTATTTATCTGATTATACAGTTCACATTCCTATTTTGAATGCCCCTGTCTTGTGCTGTTATTTTCCTCATCTACCAGTATACGCATATATTTTTAGAATTTTTTATATATTTATATTAGAATTTTGGTAATGAAAGACAGCAGTTTTGACTGCTCAGTCAATGTATGTCATTTGTGTATGTTATTCAGGTTTATTCTACAAAGAGGCAGTAAAGCCTCCCGGAGCCCTAATATTTAGGAGTAGAAACCAGAGGCAGTCCATAGGTTGATTCAATACAAATGATCATAGTATTTTACCCCAGACATTGCTCACTGATTGTGCTTACTACCCAAACCATAAGTTCTATGGAGGTGTTTCTAGACATATTTGCATTGAATTAGTCAGTGAAATTAGGTAAAACATTTACAACATTTTTTTCAAAGTAAATTGATGTTGGTTCCAACTATCATGCCAAAATTTAGATTCAATTCCAAGAAAGTAAGAATTTAAAATTAAACAATATTCAAATTTAACATTGTTAAAATTAAACAATGTTTTTATTCCTCTCCACCTCCAAGAATAAAGGAAAATTTTAAAAAATTCTTCTTAAGTACTCATACCGAGTGTGTTAGTATATAAATTCTTTCTTTGGGTATGAACCACAGTAGCTACTGACACACAAGTATTTGCCGAATAGAAAGAATATGCCATGCTAACTCTTGACTCTGTTTCCATAAACTTATTGGGAGAAAAATATGTTAAATAGTTGTGGTAGTCATATATCTCATCCTATAGATGTTTAAGAAATGTTGCTTTTTTTTCTTTAACTCTCCATCCTGCTGGTTGAAAATTGCTCAACCCTTTGGAGGGTTCAGACTTTTTTGATTTATATCTCAAAGGTCCTGTACCATTGTGGAGGCCACAACTGTCATCCCCAGGCATGAATGTGTAGCCCTAGAATCTCTATTGGAGCTCAGGGACCCCTTCGGGTCTTGTAACTTTAGTTGGAACTAACCTCTATTTTAATAATATTTTCTTATATTGACTCTATCCTTATCTAGTCTCTGCATTAGTGACTAGTTACAATGATTTTCTCTGTTGGGTCTTCCTCATTTTTCCCATCAAAGCCTCAAGAATGATCTTTGGAAATCCTCTTCCAAATATTCTCTCCCTTACATTAGGTTCTGGTTTGTTGAGAACACGAAATATCATCTGGTGTGAAGGTTCTGTCCACTTCCAATTTTAGCCAAAATAAAGAAATTCTCCTTAAACTTATCATCAAAAGAACAGATAATACCAGTCATGTATAGCTAGAGAGGAAAATATGTTAAATAAGTTCACCACGGCCTGGCTGTGCTCAGAGAAACTATTCTAAATAAAATTTTTGAATTATTTTTACCAATAACTACATAAGAAAATAGCTTGATATTACTGATGAAAATATTGAGCCTCATGTTTATGAAATGCCAATCAATATTGAAAAATAATTATTTTATTTATAGTACCAAATAAGGTTGAAGAAATATATGTGAGATGGGTAGTATCTAGAAGGGCAACCGACTTTGGAAAACAAGCATATAGTCCTGAGAAATGAACATGTGAGAGTATCTGAAGAATGAAGTGGAAGTAGATGTGTGAAAAGGTTAACAAGAAGCTCCAGGCTAAAAGGATTGTAAAAATGCCTGTAGGGCAGGCAGGTGAAATGTATGAAAACTCAAATGAAGACACCAAGAGTGTGAAGGCTAGGGTATAATGTATCAGGCTACAGAACAGGGGAGCAAAGCTCCAGCCCAGGATCCACAGGCAGGATGAGGATTCAAAATTATAGATGGTCTTATGGCTGCCATAGTAACAGCTATGCTGTGATCTGAGAAAACAATTTTTATTATGAACTCTGAATGAATCATATACAAAATTTAAGAATACTCTAGCAGCAATTGGGAGTGGGTACAGAGACCCACAGACAGATATTATGCAGAGAGAAAGTCGAAATTGGAGGTTGCCATGACGCCCTCCCCTTGGAGATTGAGGAATCCTGAGGAGAAAGAGGAGGAAAGACTGCAGGAATCAGAGGGGATAGAGGACACCAGGAGAACATGACCCACTGAACCAACTAAGCAAGGCTCACATGGGCTCACAGAGACTGAACAAGCAAGCAACGGGCCTGCATGGATCTGCACTAGGTCCTCTGTGTGTATGTTATGGCTGTTAACTTGGTATTTTTGTGGGACTCCTAACAACGGGAGGAGTTATATCTCTGAGTCTTTTGGCTACTGTTGAAACTCTTCTCCTCCTGTCAGGTTGCCTTGTCTAGCCCGGATTCAAGGGCTTTTGCCTTGTCTTAATGTGTCTTGTTTTGTCCTGTTTGGATGTTGTACCTTGGAGGCCTGCTCTTTTCAGAAAAGGAAATGGAGGTGGGGTGGCGGATATTGGGAGATGAGAGATGGGGATAGGTATAAGGAATGTAGGGAGGGAAACTGTGGTTGGGATGTATTGTATGAGAAAAGAATCTATTTTTAATTAAAAAAGAAGAAAATAAAGGATAGAAATTGTGTGAGAAAAGCAGAAAATAGGTGTGTGTGTGTATTTATACACATATATTAAATTATTACAGCAACATAGAAACTAGACTTCTATATATTTAAAAACAGTACTAAAGCTGGTAGGGAACTTTACAAATTGTTTTATAGGCCAATAAAAATGAAAAACAATTCAAATAATGAGTTTCCTAGCCAGTCATGAGTGATCCCTGATTACTAAATACCTGGGGAAATAATTAGCAAATCACACATGATAACATCAAAGACAGATGGCACATGTGGCAGTTTTCTATTGACCTGACCAGGCCAGCAGTGATGAAAATGTAGGATCCTTACAGTGGTATGTTTAAAACATGATGGTATTTCACACTAATTATGAAGAACTAATTGGTGTCGCATTTGCGATAAAGATCTCACTTCAGAGAGGAGATGTCACCTGTATACACTTTTTGCTTTGGCAGGCCAGACAGACTAGGGAAAAAGAATTTGAACTGGAGATAACACGTCTCAACCCCCCACCCCCTCACATGCTATCAGATTCTGCCTCACACATCTCCTTTGTAGTTGGCTCAGGTGACAAACACTTATTTCCTTAATTAGGTAAGATAAAGACATTATATCTGATCTCATATGAAGGTCTGTGAGTCTTTATGAGACCTTTGGAATATGACTGAATCAGATCATTAATCTAGAGGAAAATAGGAACTGCTTAGGACTAGAATAGGGGGTAAAAGTATTGAGGGAGCTTTCCAGAAGACTTAGCCACATGGCTGAATGGATGATATTCCCACAGAGGGGCTTCAGGAGCAGTTCTCTACCCTCCTAACCTATGCAGGGCTGTGTGTAGCTCAGGCTGCTTGAGAATAAACTGATCTCAGAACTCTGATTTCAAAGTAGAGAAAAGGAAATATGTTTTCAGTACTTCCTTTCATCTCTGAGTATGAAACAATATGCAAATGCCAACATACCTGGCATTAGTTTCATCATTTTATTTCAATGAATCAATTTATCTTAGCATTTTCAAGTTGGTTGAAGAGAACACTGAGTGTACTGTCACTCGAAGTATGGTGAAATTAGGGAGGTGTGCTATTATTGTCGAGTCTGCAAAAGCAATGCTCAAGGAAATAGAAAAGAAACACATTAAACGACGTTTGTCAGGGCACAAGTTCAGCCAATGTGTATAAAGGTACATAAAGAAAAATAGAACTTAGACAAGAAAGGTATTCACTAAGTTACAAGTTGCTCTGCTGGCCAATGATTGTGTTTCTGTGTGTTACTGCAATGGGATTTTCCCATTCTTGACTGTAAGTAACAAGGGGAACTCTTAGACTGCTTTGAAGAAATGCTTCCTCCCACATAGTAATTTATCCAGTGCATCTACACACGAAACTGCCTCTCACAGAAACCCATAGAAGTGAAAAATAAGAGGGACTGGGTAGGTCCCTGACTCCTAATCTCCAGCCTTGCATTGGTTAGGGTTTCCTCTAGGAAGTGGGAATCTTTTAAACCTATAAGATATGCCCTCTGATCCTCAGGAGTCAATTAATGATGCCTATCCACATTCCCACAGCATTCCCTCAGATTTTAAAGCCTGATACTTGAGTTTGGGGTGCAGGAACAAAGGTGGTTATAGAAAACTAGGCGACAAGTAGTGGCATGGAAAAAATGAGGTGGACAAAGAGCAAAAGTTCATGTTGAGCAATGTAGATTCTTTGAGTTGCCACATCACATGCCCTTCAAAATTCCTGCTACTATTCTACACTATGAGAATCTTTTTATTGATATATGTTTTTTCTGAGTGAACAAATACCTCACTCAACTTTCAAATTTGGAAAACCCTGTTGCAATCACATACAGAACCACAATCAACATTGTACTTTTTGTCATTTCCTGGAGGCCTGAGAGGATGAGAGATTAGCAAACGGCTGCAGTGTCTGTGCCAAGATAGTATAAGACTTCAATTGTCATTTATTTATGCTCCTTTTCCATCTGTTCTGGATCCTTCTTGTTTTTAGGCAACACTTTGAGGTCACCACAGTCTGAAGGAAAATGATCTAAGAGTTATACGGTTTTCCTTGTGCCTTATGTGAACCATCAACTGACTGTTCTATCCTTCCCTCACAATCTGTTTGTGCATGATGAGGCACATGTTTTCACCATGGATTCTCTTTGTTAATATTGTTAATAACAGTATATCTTTGAGATAATGTTGTATGGGACAATGTAGTAATGAGTAAACATTTTATAAGAAGAGCCTATATTTAAAGCATGACTTTAATTCTCTAAAACAAAATATAGCAGTGGAATGTAAAGCCATCACATTGATGGCTTCATCTTCTGAAGAATAGTTGTAAGGTCCACTATTCCCTAATTAGGAACTGTATTATGACTGTAGTAGTTAAACTGTTGAAGGCATATAATCATGTGGGAAATATGTGCAGACCTATTCAAATTCTATATCAAGTGCACTTCTATATAACAAGGGGTCTTCTACTGAGTACACTCACTTTAAGGACTTAGTAGACCAGCATGAGGTCATGATGAATAGCTTAGGTCATACAGTTATTGAGTAGTACATGGTCAGGTGCTCAATCACTACAAGCACATTAGCAGCTATAGTTGAAGTGAACAGTTACTGCCTACCACTGAAGGTATCTGTTTGTTCTGAACACTGCAAGTCTATCATGAGACTTTATTTTTAGGACTTTCTAGAACATTTTCATAACATCTTTATCTACCTTTTAGATCGTATTTTTCAATAGGCACAGTACTTGTCAAATAAACAGCTCCCAGTGTTACCCAATGAAGTGCCAAACTGTCCTTTTGTCCTGCTTTTAAAAAATATAATATAATGGGAATATAATTACTATATTCTTATGCTATTTCCATGCATTGTCTCCATAAACATCTTTTATTTTTGTCTAAGTCAAAATTCATCTCTTGTTTATAAGGAAATTGCTTTAGGATAAATAACATACACGTGAATGCATTGCTCATCTCAAAAATATGGCTACAAATGGAGGCCATGTCACAACATTTCCAAATGCAGTAGTCAGTTGAGCCATCAGAATTCTGGATAGAATAAAGTCATCAAGTATAAAACTAGCTTTATAATATTAAGCTGTTTATGTATCACAGACAAAAGAGCAGAGAAACAATGATAGGCTTAAACCTTTCAGTTAAATTGTCTCTTTCCTAAGGGGGAAAAACATGATAAATGTGGGTGGGAGACATGAAATCATATCAGATGCTGACACAAAATATCATGCTGGAGGTTATAATCAATAAATGTATATTTATAGCACTATTCCTCTATATCAGCCTGTGGGTCACAACCCATTTGGGGGCTTTTAATGACCTTTTCACTAGCATTGCATATCAGATATCCTGCATATCAAATATTCACATTATGATTCATAATGGTAACAAAATTACATTTATTAAGTATCAATAAAATAGTTCTATGGTTGGGGGTCACCACAACACGAGAAACTGTATTAAAGGGTCACAGCGTTAGGAAGGTTGAGAACCACTGCTCTTTATAGTTATCTTTGTTTCCAATGATGTCTTAGGAAAAATAATGCTGGGTTTCAAAAATTGGTCCATTAAGACAGAAAGACAAGATTGAAGAATACAGATTTTAGAGATATGTACATTGCTCTGCCTTTTTTTCACTAAGGACTGGCTGGTCTTCTAAATAAGGATACAGTTTATTATACTAGAGAGACAAGTAATCTTTGATGTGATATATGGAGGAGTGGAATTCAGGAGCCAACTTGTAGTTCTTTCTTTGGTCTTTATGAATAGAAAGATATCTCTCAGAAAATCAACAATAGCCTTTTAGAAAGAATTATATCAAAAAGTCAGTAAAGTTATTTGTTTTGGGCTCTAGCCATTTATGAAAGAACTAATTACTTCACCAGATATAATGCTGTATAATTTCCAGAAAGTCATATAAAATACATTCATCAATGGATAAAGAAAGATATTACCTTTATGTATAACAGACTTGGAAAGATACATACTGATGGGGGTCCAAATGTTGTAAGTTCTGGTTGAAGAATCTGATATAAAATTGTGAAACCACAATGACACAATATGCCTGTTGCATTTAAAAAAATTTAACAGAAGACTTTTGTAATTCCATCCAATATTACCACAAGTGACCATTACTCTCATTTTTAAAGAATGAACAAAGACTCATGTGGGCAGAAAACCTGCCAAAATAAGCTAGAAACCTAGTGCACTGGAAACTCCTAGGAATCTATGAGGGTGAACCTAGCTAAGACTCCTAGCAATGGGGGATACAGAGCCTGAACCAGCCATCTCCTGTAAATGGTTAGACAAGACTTCCATTTGAGGGATTGGGACCACAACTCAACCACATAACCTTGCACCTACAATTTGCCCTGCCTACAAGATATGCTGGGGTAAATGTGGTGCAGAAGTTGTACAATGGCCAACCAGTGACAGATCCAGCTTGAGACTCAGACCATGAGAGGGAGCCCACCCCTGACACTGCCTAGAAGACCAGAACCCAGAGGCTGGACAGCGCAGAGACCTAGGATGGAACCAAACATGACTGGCAAAAAAAAGTCAATGACATGATTCCTAATGATACTCTGCTATACTCATAGATTGTTGCCTAGCCCAGTTGTCACCAGAGACACCCAGCAGCAGACAGAAATGGGGGCAGAGACCCACAGCCAAACACTAGGTAGATCTCTGGGGATCCTGTTGAAGAGAGGCAGGAAGGATTATGAGAGCTGGAGGGACCAAGGACACCATAAGAAAACCACAGGATCAACTAACCTGGGCTCGTGGGAACTCACAGAGACTGAACTGCCAACCAGAGAGCTTGCATGGGACTGACCTAGACCCTTTGCATATATGTTACAGTCATATAGCTTGGTCTTCTTGTGGGAGCAAGGGCTGTTTCTGACTCTGTTACCTGCTTTTGGGACCCTTTCCTCCTACTGGGTTGCCTTGTCCAACCTCAATAGGAGAGGAGGTGCCTAATCTTACTGCAACTTGATTTACCCTGGCTGGCTGATATATATGGGAGACCTGCTCCTTTCTGAAGAGAGAGGAGGAATGGATTGGAAGATGGGGGGAAGGGGAGGTTGGGGAGGAATTGGGAGAAGAGGAGGAGGGAGATTAAACTGTGATTTGGCTGGAAAAAGTTAATTAGTTAATTAATTCAATAAATTATAAATGGACAAATACAAGAAAAGATAATAAGAACCATTGCAATCACCCATCCTTCCTGGTTCCAGACTCTATGACTTTCAACCATGTAAGAGTTGTTTCTGTAGTAGTGGTGTTTGAGTGTAAGAGATGATACCAAACTTCAGGAACGACCTTAGGGCCCACTGTTTCTTAATGTTCTTTTACATCCTGACAAATGATTCACTCTTCAAGAAATATTTGCTTTTAGAATAGAAAATGTGTGATCAATACAAAAATAGTTGCACAAAGAAGCCTATATCTTAAGTCCAAACTCAGATGCTCCATCTATCCTACTATAAATAAGTTATCTCATTTTGTCCTCTTCTGCTTATATCTAGCCACCTAAGAGAAACTGGAACCAAAACTAGTATGAGAAAGATGGCTCCTTTTAGAGTCCCTTTCCAGTCTAGAGTGGACATTGTACATGTCTCTACTGCATAAGCCACGACAGTTTAGATAAAAGTGAGAAGGGAAAAGTGTCACAACACAGCCCTGGGTTCTGGTGCTGCTTACCAACTGTTGGGTCACGAGTAAAATCCAAGCATAGCCGAGACACTGACATACTGGATGCCCAGGAGCTTTCCTGGCATCTGCGTGAGAACTCCAGGAGTAAAGGCAATGGTAATCTGTTTAGGAGTTAGGTTGTCGCCAGTGTCTGGCATGGTAATATTGAACAAAAAAAGAACTAACAGCCATGCAAAAGATAAGAGAACTCTTGGCTCCCAGATAAAACCAAACAGCAAGGGACACAGATTTTTTGCGATAAGTTGGAATGAAAGAAGACTAGTAAGGTGCTATGCTGATACAGCGCTAACAGAGTTTCAGAGACCAGTGTTCTTCCAGGCTTCGCTGTGACATGAAGTTAGTGGTACTTGGGTCTTCTTTTCAGGCTTCTTTTTCCCTCTCTGGAAAGTATACCCATGAGCACATCTCTTTGCCTGAATCAGGATATGTGGATCTTAGCAACGAGAATGCGTAAAATAATACATAAATAAATAAAAAGCCCCCTTTAGGTTTTGTAGCTAATGACTGTAAATTCCAGTTGTGAAATTCTATTCTCAAGGTCACATAGACCATTGGTTACAGAACTAACAGTAAGAACCACACTGTGATTATTATTATACATCAAAATCACAAAGCACCTTTTACGCTATTCACTTGCAATTTTATATCAATCCATATACTGCAAATTAAGAAGCAAAAAAAGTTTCTAAATGACAATACATTGAATAGATGAGTCCTCATCCATATATATATATATACATATATATATATATACATATATATATGTATATATATATATAAAGATTGATTCTGAGTTATGTTATAATTAAGAACTCCCAAAAATGCAATTCAATGACTACAAATTAGTGAAACAGATGTGAAGATAATTTTATAAGGTAAAAATTATTGATGTAATTAATAGCACATGCCCTCTCTCTCCTTCCCTTCCCTACCTCCTTTCATCTCTCCTCCCTCTTCTCCCTCCCACACTGCTCTTTTTCCCTCACCCCACCTCTCTTTATATATTGTTTGTTTCTCTCCACTGCCAAGAATTCTGATTTCAGCTTGTCTAGATAATTATCAATTTAAAAAGAAAAAAATCCAAAATTGTATACCCTGGATATTGAAATTTTCTTTTTTTAAACCTGATTCAATTGTTAAGAAGTATTTTTTTCATTCATTTGGAACTCTCTAGATTTTTAAATGGTCTAAGATCATTAAATATTATTAAAATATCTTCCTTTTGGAGTGCTTTCTTATCTTAACTCTTAAATATAAATTTTGGAATTAAAATCTGCAGTTGTGCAATATCGCTAATAAATCTTCAGTGCCTTTTCCTTTTCTCTGATTTGGTTCCTCAAAGCCTGGATTTTACAATTTTCTAATATATGTATTCACTCCCTTCGCAGGTAGATTATTTTTAGTACTCTGTAAATGGGTTGTGCTCTCTGGAATTTCTATTTCTGATGCACATATCTTAATTCCTGGTCTCTATTTCATCCTAACATCATAACAGAAACTTATTTATCTCTTCATTCCCCCCAAACTTCCCATATCTATCAAACCACATCAGTGGTTACATGTTTCATATACAGTTTTCCTCATCCCCACAGAACAGGATTTCTACCAATCTTTCGAATTTTTCTGGCACATTTTCTTTTCTTATTACACATAAGTCAGAGATCTTGAGACACAGACTAAGATGACTTGCATGAAGGAATGATAGGGAGGAAGTTGCCCAGGCACCAACAGCTGTGGAGGAGAATTCAACAATGAAGCAGAATTCAACAATGGGAGAGTTCAGTTGCAATGTTGCTTCTACATGGGCCACAGAGAAGCCCAGAGAGCGCTCTGATACTTCCATGGCCCTTGAAGTGTTCTGGATTTTTGCAAGAGGGACTGTGCTTTTACATTTCTCTGTCCATCTATCCCTGGTAACAGGGATCTAGGGTTAGGATCTTGTCTGTAATGACTTAGTGGAGGGAAAGAATAGTCCTGTGAATGTCTGCTGTCAACATTCCCAGCATCTGGAAGATGAGTGCTTCTGTCCTCAAACACAAGTCAAGTAGAGCCAGAAATGTGAATGGATATGGAAGCATCCACTATATCAGCTTATGTAGAACTTGGCATACTATGCCTTCCTTGTAGGTCACACCCTATATACCAGGAATGAGAAATCGTGTCTTAAGTAGTTATTGAATTCCTTATGGCTGTTACATCACATATAAGAAGCCCTCAGCAATTTACCCTATTGGATTCATTTCATGCTCTTTTACAAAGTTTCCCTGTAGAGACACATTAATGAAGTGCTCTATACATATGTGATCTTTGTTTTCAACAGGAGAAAATTGAGAAACCAATTGTATTTGGTCCCTGATATAATTAACTAATTTAAAAGCTGCAATGAAGAAACCCAGTCCCAGGACATTTATGGCAATTGTCTAAAAAATGAAACAAAACACTCAATTAACCCAATACAATTAAGAACACTACTAGGATGACAGCTATGTCAAAGGTTAATAACCTTGCCCCCTTACCCTTCTCCAAAATCCCTGCTTCTGGTTCTTTGTGAGGCATCTCCACTCACTGAGTTATTGGGCTTCTTCTGGAAAATAGTGACAGGCAAAGAAGCAGAACTTTGAACTGAGATTTAAAACAGCTTAGTCTCATTGCCCAGGGCTCATGGTGTGCTGAGAACTGAAATCATCTTCCAAGAATTTTTAAAACAACTACTTTGAGAAAGAGGTCCTGAGACACAATTCCTAAAATCACTTTCATGAGACTTGCTACAGTCATCAAGTCAGGTGAAATCATAAAGAAGATATAAAAAATAAAGTCTCCTGCAAATCTCCCTTGCATGACAACATTTTTATGTTGTCCCACACCCTAAATCTTAGCGTTAGCAGAGAAAGTCACATGTGATGAAGCCTATTTCCAAGAAAACTTGGCGAACACCCTGCTGCCTGGGTGAGGTATGTATGTGAATCTGTTCATGTTATACAGATGTGGCCTCTTACTTAGAAGGGATTCCCCTTCACTGCCAGGTTTAAGGATCCCAGAAGACTGGAGCAGAAAGAGAGCCTGGTTTTTAACATCTGTGAAACTGATTCTAAGGCATTCTCACTTTTATTGCTTACCTCCATTTCCTTTGCGCGTACATACACACACACACACACACACACACACACACACACACACACACTCACGTATGCTTGCACACACCATCAATTACCACTTTTATTCCACTTTTATTCACTAAATTATTAGCCATCTATTCTGTTAGCTGGCAGGCTTGATGCCCTTAAATGGCTTTTGCTATGTCTAAAGCTGTTAATAACTTCTAAGCACTATATCAAATCCGTAACTTAGATTTCTTGGCCCTCCACAAACTAATCTAAATTCTATAAATCTTTAATAAATAAATCTATAAATCTATAAACTGTTGTCTGTGTTTCCTTGCCACAACACTTAAGAAACCATCAAAATTGTCAGATAAAATTATTATATGAGAAACATATACTATTATTTCCTGAGTTTCCCACTGTGGAAATCTTGTTTCCTTACAAATATGGCCTCTAACATGCAACTTATGGTGCCCAAAGCCATGAAATGACAACCAGAGGAATCAAAATCTACACCTTATCAATGAAAACTAAGGAAATAAAAGGTCTCTACAATGAAAAATTCAAGAGTCTGAAGAAAGAAATGAAAAAAAAAACACTAAAAGAAAGTTCTCCCATATTCATGCATCAAAGGAACTAATTTTATGTAAAGGGCCCTATACAAAAGCCTTATACAGCATCAACACAATCACAGTGAAAATCCCAAGGATATTCTCCATGCACATATAAAAAGTGATCTCAAATTTATATGGAGGCACAAGGATTAAAGTCAGCCAAAGCAATGATGAAGAAAAAGAGAAATGCTGGAGATACCACCATTCCAAATTATATAACAGAGTGATACTATTAAAATATACCATGGATCTGGCGCACGCGTGCGCACGCGCGCGCGCGCGCGCGCGCGCGCGCGCACACACACACACACACACACACACACACACACACACACACACATGCACAGGTAGCATGAATCTTAAAATGTCTTATTAATAAAAACAAACCCAGAGCCAGGTATTGAGGTGAACGCTGAAAGACCAGAGAGACAGAATAAGCCACAGCTAACCTCACCGCGACAACTTCTCAGCTGATTCCTGTTTCCTCAAACTGGAAGCCGAATAGATCTCAGCTGAACTGCTGCAAAAAAGCTTAAAAGCTTAACAGCTTCTAGTTCATGGTCCTCAAGTCTTATATACCTTTCTGCTTCCTGTCATCACTTCCTGGGATTAAAGACATGTGTCACCAAGCCTAGCTGTTTCCAGTGTGGTTTTGAACTCACAGAGATTTGGCTGGATCTCTGCCTCTGAAATGCTAGGATTAAAGGTGGGTGTGCCACCATTTTCTGGCCTCTATATCTAGTGGCTGTTCTGTTCTCTGACCCCAGATAAGTTTATTAGGGTACATAATATTTTGGGGAACACAATATCACATTTCTCCCTTTTTGTCTAAAATTTAAAAAAACATAACTAATACAATAAAAACTATATCCAATAAGTATATACAATATCTATATAGTCAAGAATTACATTAACAATGTCTAGTCCACTAACATTTGACAAATTCAGACAAAAAATTTTCATTACTTATCCTATTTAAAACAAGTAGTTCCTTTTAATAAGTAGATTCAATAATCTCCCTTTTGTCGCTAGAGTTTTCCGCCTTGCCCACAGGGACAAATCTTTGTCACCCGCCAGTCCCACAGCCGCTCAGACCCAACCAAGTAAACACAGAGACTGATATTGCTTACAAACTGTATGGCCGTGGCAGGCTTCTTGCTAACTGTGCTTATAGCTTAAATTAGTCCATTTCCATAAATCTATACCTTGCCACGTGGCTGGTGGCTTACCGGCATCTTCACATGCTGCTGGTCATGGCGGCGGCTGCAGTCAGTCCTTCTGCCTTCCTGTCCTTTTATTTCTCCTCTCTGTTAGTCCCGCCTATCCTTCCTGCCTAGCCACAGCCGATCAGGTTTTATTTATTGATCAATCAGAACAACTTGACATACAGACCATCCCCCAGCACAGCCAAGTGCAGACCATCTCAGACACCTGTACTCAGGCCCATGGTCCTAATCATCCTCTATGCGGACCTGCTGGGTAACGCCACAAAGAACCCAAGAAGGGCTCCCACAGGACATACAGAACATCCCACAGCACCCTTTTTATCTTATTATATCCATATTTTCTTTTTTTTTGAGTAGATCCAAAAATCTACCTTTTATCTTATCATTTCTGTATCTTCCCTTCTTTCAGAAGAGAGAGATTCAATGAACTACCCTTTTCTATATCTTCTTTTTTCTTTCTTTTTTAAAGAAGAAACCCATATCTAATCTCCTTTGTTTAGCTTTTTTTGACCATTAAAAATTGACAACTTGTAACCAACCATTATAAACAATAACAATTATCCATAAGCCATCGAATAACCAAAAAACATCCAGCCCACCTCTTGGGAATGTGGGCATCATTTTCTTAAAATTACTTCCTGTTTTCTGGGGGCGAAGATATCTTTGGGGAATCCTGAAAAGAAAAATTTTGGGTTAATTGTCAAGTCCTGGGAGAGGTAGCTGCATCATTTGTTGTCCAATATCTTTATAATGGGAAAATGTAGGGCTTGTCTCAAGTCCTTGCTCAAGTTATCTGTGAATCTGGATCATCTCAGCTAGCCATCTCAAAAATGTCTTGAGCAGTTTGTAGTCCAAAGCTGATCTTTCCATGGTGTTAATCAGCTTAATGGCTTTTCCATAGTCCATGTGGAATCATCTTTGTGGGGTCCTGTCATCCTTTTGAAGATTTCAAAGTTGCTGTTAGGTGCAGTCATGGTTTCCTACAGATTTTTTTTTTTTTTTTGTGTGTGTGTGTGCCTCCTCCGTGGTTTGGAGCAATCACAGTCTGATAAATGTCTGTCTCTCAGAACCATGAACGTTCTTCCCTAGAAGAGAATATCTTCAACAGCAATTTCTCCCCACCATTTGTCTCTCCAAACTTCTCCAAACTGACCTCTGCCAATGATTTCTTGTAACACGATGGTTCTGGCAATTGTTCTCTGAACAAGCAGTGGTAAACCTTTCATCTTCGGTAACAGCATCCCTGCCACCATCAACATGATGAGAAGCTGCAGCCACCACCTCCATGGTCCCATTGCCACCACTGTTTGCAGCTTCTCCTCAGCGAGCCTCCTAGGCTGGCCTCAAACTCGGGATCCTCCTGCTTCTGCCTCCTTCTGCAAATCCTATCAACCGAGTGTAGCTCAGGTCTGAACTGGGGTCTGCAAGGCCACAGGCAAGTAGTTTTTTTTTGAGAATTCACACCATGAATGTTGGGCCCAGATGTAGCATGAATCTTAAAAGGTCTTACTAATAAAAACAAACCCAGAGCCAGGTATTGGGGTGAATGTTGGAAGATCAGAGAAACAGAACAAGCCACAGCTAACCTTGCTTCACCAATTCCTCAGCTGATCTCATTTCCTCAAACTGGAAGCCGCTTTGTCCTCATTGGAATGGATCTCAGTTGACCTCCTTTTTTTGGGGGGAGGATGCACAATATATTGGGGAACGCAATATCAGCACATTTCCCCTTTTTGTCTAAAATTTAAAAATATAACAAATACAAGAAAAACTATATCCAATAAGTATATCCAGACAATATATACAGTCAAGAATTACATTAACAATGTCTGGTCCATTAACATTTGACAGATTCAGACAAAAAACTCCATTATATATATTAACAAGGTCCAGTCCATTAACATTTGACAAATTCAGACAAAAAATTCCATTATTTATCCTATTTAAAACAAGTAGTTCATTTTTAAAACTAGATTCAATAATCTCCCTTTTATCATATTATACACACACACACACACACACACACACACACACACACACACACACACACGTCATTAGAATAGAAAAAAGGCTCCAGATATAATCCTATGAAACAGTATATGATTTTTGATAAAGATATTAAAATATACATAGGAGAAAAACAGCATCTTTGACAAATGTTGCTGGAAAAACTAAATTACAGAAAAAATTCAAAAAAATGGAAAAAAGAAACTAGATACTTATCTCTTACCCTCATAAAATCAAACCTCAAATGAATCAAGGCCCTGGCATATTATAAGATACTCAGAGACTGATAGAAGACGAATTAAGTAGTATTTGTCAAATACATGCATAGGTAAGGACTTTAAAGATAATACTCCAGTAGGACAAAAATGAGACCAATAATAACAAATATAATCACACAGAACTAAAAAAACTTCTGGACAAAATGAGGACTGCCAATTAGGTGCAAAAGCAGTACCTAATGGAAGTAAGTCCATTATAAATATAAATCCAGCAAAATTTAATGTCTAGGATATAAAAAGACAATCAAAAGCCTAGACATCAGGGAAATGAGCAACTCAATTTAATTGTGGTCTATAGAACTGAACAGAGGTTTCTCAAAAGAAGAAATACAAATGTCCAGTAAACAGTTAGAAATGAGGTAGTTGGCTAGGGGATGAGGGAAATTAGAAGGGCATTAACCAAAATGAAGAAGGTATTAAAAAAAACTATATGGAGACCTACTATTTTGTCATCCAACTAAAAATATAACACATATGATATGAATGAAGTGTAGAATAGTTAGGCTTATAAGTTCAAGCAGAGATGGAGGCAAAATGATAAGTGTAGAAAATGAAAAGAATACAAAAGCCAGGATGCATTAAAAAGCTTTATAGAGATGAACCAGTTTGAAAGCTATCGAAACACTTTTAAATGAGTTTGAATGGAGGAACTTTGTATGGGTGGACAAAGATATCCCCAGAAGATATGGGCTACAGAAAACTAATCTCAATGTCAGGTACAGACTTCCTTCCTATCAGGATATTGGTCCTTGAGACCTCAGATGTCTCTAAAACAGCTCACACTGTTACCATTGATCTTGGTTGCTACCATAGAAGATCTGGTTTGACCCTGATACTGAAGACACCACACATTTTGGTGGTATAACAGAGAAAAATCAACCTCAAATTGACTGGTATCCTTTTCCTTGTGTAGATTTCATAGTCCCAGAAGATGCTATGCACATCCCTGGGGGTAAAAAGGAATCAGCGACCTTACCCATTTTTGCTAGAGCTTGCATGTTATAATACTGGCTTCGCAAGCAAAGCTTCCTTCCTTTCTCCTGTAGCCAAGTTCTTAGAAAGTTGCTACTCTGATGTTCATAATGTGAAAACATGTTTTTTTTTTTTTGCAATGGTACATGAATTGAATAACATGCTCTGAACTTTTGTGTCTGTTCCTTTGTTAATTTTGTTTTTATTATTTTAATTTTACATTATTTTCAATTGTTTACTTTTTAAACAGGCATACGTTTGTTCACCTATCCTGCATAATGATGAAGACATCTGAACTATTTTACTTCTGGGTGATTATTAATAAGCACCCTTCCATATTCTTGTGAGTGACTCTGGGGAGCATGCACATATTCCATTATGAACTTAGAGCAGACTGAAACTTTGAGGTCCCTGAGAATGGGCACTAGCCATTTACTTGGTTTGATGACAGGGCTTTCGAGGCAGCTATAATAACTTGTAGTCACACAAACATTGCATGAGGGAGTCTGTTAATTCTCTCCTCTAATACTTAACACTGCCAGGCAAACAACTTTGAGCAATGCAGATAATTGAGGGTAGTAGCTTGACATGATTTTAATTAGCATTTCACTAATAACAAACATTGTCAACAGCTTTTCTTCTGTTCACGTGGAAAACCTCATTTGTGGAATGCTTATTGAAGTCTTTTGACACTTGTGTAAGTTATGCTTCTTATATTTGCATAATTGATTTATAGAAATAACTTGTATATACTGGATACAGCTTCCCTCTCAAATATATGACTGAGATATTCCCATGGCATGTTGTTTGAACTGTCACACATTATGATATCTCTTGATGTGTAAATAAAAATCATTTTAATCAACTCTAATTCACCCACATTTTATCCTGCTGATAGCAATCATGTGTATGGGAAGCAAGGCTTTAAAAACCTTTGCTTTATCTGAGAATGTGAAAGATTTTATGTTTTAATTACAGACTTTGTAATTAGATTAGATGCACACACACCCAAAATTAATGCTGATATATGCTGTGCAAACTGTTAGGTATTTATGTAAATTTATACAATTCATCTTAAGACACTTGTCAGAAATACTTCTTTTCCTATACTCCAACCATGGCTCTTTTTAGTAAATTAACAAAAATACTGAGTCTATTTCTAAGAATTTTAGTGTTTTTTTCTCTTTGATAATATTTGCTTATAATTCTGGCACAATCATGGTTTTAAATTAACTTACTGCTTGGATTTTAGAGATATTAGCATATATTTCCAACATTTCTACATTTCTTTCCTATTTGGGAGGTATTGGCATATCTGTGAAAATGTCTAAGATCTGTACTCTGAGTTCTATAAATCTGTAATAAGGTTTTATCAATGAATTTAGGAATAATTTTAAAGTATCAAGTCTTCTAGAATATGTACTTGGTATGTATTTCTATCTATTAGGACATTTTAAATGTTTATCCATAGAGCACTTTAAAGTATAAAATGACCTTTGTTAAACTAACTCCACAGTTGGATACGTTTGATGAATTTTTAATAATAAAATATTTTAAAATTCAATTTCTAATTATTATTATAATTGAACTTTATAGCTTACAATATACAAACACTTACATATTACACTCAGTTTTTATTTATAGTATTCTTTGAAATGTCTCATGTCTAAAATACAATTATTCACATCTTATGGAAGTTATTTATTTCAAGTAGTTTGATATCATTTTATGTGTAGTGGTATTAAAATAATTAAGCATATGTACTACTAGCAGAATCAATTTCTCAAATCTCACTTTTGATATAGTAATTTCACTATATTCACTGGGGTAGTGATTTCACTATTAATAGAATTGTGGATATTTTTACTTTGTCACAGATTTGATTCCTGATGGTATAGTTTATATGACTTTTAAGACATCATTATATGGGTTTTTTTTGCCATTTTTTATGTGTTAATTCATTGTCTATTTCCAAATGTTAAATGACAACTTATTCTTGAAGCCAGCTTGAGGTGATCATTAATAGTATTTTTTTTGTATTTCTGGATTTACTTTCTGTATACTGTTCAGATTTTGCTGCAAGTATGTTCATGAGATATTGATCTGTAATGTATTTTTTTATTCCTGCATGATTTTCATATTAAGGACATGTTGGAATCATAAAACATTGGCAAGTGTTTCTTATTTTTCTGTTCTTTGGAAAAACATAAGATTGGCATTTCATAAATGTTTGATGGAATTTATCAATAAAGATATTTAGATACTTATGTGAGATTTGTAATCCAAATTCAACATTATTAAGTTTTGTTATTTAATTGTGTTTTACTCTCAACCAAAAATGCATTATAGTGATGTCTTCTCTGTGTCTTATGAACATTTTAACATGTGGGACATGTGTTAATATCATTTTTTAAATATGGTACAGGAAATTTGTGGCCTTATTCCTGATAAAAACCAATTATTTGTTAAATTTTTCTGCGTTTTATTGATTTTTTTCTTTTTTAATTAAGAATTGTTTTATTCACTTTACACACCAATCACAGATCCCCATCTCCTCCATCCTCTTACCCATCCTGCCTCCCCCCCACAACCTAACCCCCATTCCCTCCTCCATCAAGGCAAGGTCTCCCATGGGGAGTCCACAGAGCCTGGTACACTGAGTAGAGAGAGGTCCAAGCGCCTCTCCCTGCATCAAGGCTGTACAAGGTGTCCCACCATGGGTAGAGGGCTCCAAGAAGCTTGCTTATGCACCAGAGATGGATTCTGATTCTACTTCCAGGGGGCCCCTTAATCAGATCAAGCTACAAAACTGCCTCACTTATGCAGAGGGCCTCGTCCAGTCCCATGGAGACTCCACAGCTGTTGGTCTAAAGTTCATGAGTTTCCACTAGTTTGGTTTGGTTGTCTCTGTAGGGTTCTCCTACAGAGACATGATCTTGATGCCCCTTGCTCATAGAATCCGTGTTCTCTCTCTTTGACTGGACTCCTGGAGCTCGGCCTGGTGCTTGGCTATGGGTGTCTGCATCTGTGTCCATCAGTAACTGAATGAAGACTGTATGATGAGAGTTAAGGTACTCACTGATCTGAACACTGGGGTAAGTCATTGCAGGTACCCTCTCCACCATTGCTAGTAGTCTGAGCTGCGGTCATCCTTGTGGATTCCTGGGAACCTCTCTAGAACCCAGCCTCTCCCCATTCCCATGACATCTCCCTCCATCATGGTATCTCCCTCACTGCTGCCACTCTGTCCCTGCTTCAGCTCCACCATCCCTTTCTCTCATGTTCTCATCCCCCACCCTCCATTGCCCCACCCGCTCCCAGTTTATTCAGAAGATCTCATCTATTTTCCCCAAAGTGATACCTGTATCTCTCTTAGGGTCCTCCTAGTTAGCTAGCTTCTCTGGAGCTGTTGGTTGTAGTCTGGTTATCCTTTGCTTTACATGAAGGATCCACTTATGAGTGAGTATATATCATATTTGTCCTTCTCAGTCTAGGTTTTTTCAGAACTAAAATTTTATATTAGTGTTTGCCTATGAGATAGCTCGGCAGGTAAAAGTGACTTTTGCCAAGACTGAGACTCTGCTTTTGGTCTCTGGGTTCTGAATGGTGATGAGAAAGATCTGGCAATTTTGTCATCTGACACACATTACATGCTTTGGCAGACAACATTCCACAATAAATGCATAAATAAAAAGTTTTTAAATATCTCACCAACATGACTACCTAAATGAGAGCTAAACAAGGATGACACCCATAGACATGTCAAAGCAGAAGTGGGAAAGTCTACAAGTCCCCAACCCAACACAAAGAACTATAGGCAACTAAGGGATGCAGGAGAAATAGTCTTCTTCAGTGAGGAGTACACCAGTTGGTTATCCAACACCAAATGATCAATCTCGAATCATACCTACAGGTAACATTACAGAACCTGAGCAGGAGTATTTATGTATATGAATATATACATGTAATAACCATTAATGAAAAGAGTTGGCATGAATTTGAAAGAGAGTAAGGAGGTGTATATGGCAGGTTTTGGATGGAGGAGTGTGAAGAGAGAAATGTAATTTTATTATAATATCAAAAAGAAGAGAAACTAAGGGAATTATAAAATCACCAACAGTTACAAAAATAATAGAGGATACAGACCTTAGCTATTGTACTCAATGTCTTCTATGGAAGATATTGTTGCTTTCCTAAAGTAGTTTTGCAATACCATTACAAAGTCCTTTGTCCTAAGGCATTTTCTAGCCACTTTCTTTTGATTCAGGCAGTTGTTTTCTGATTTTTCTTACTGGCTTCCTTTGTATTTCTCTGATACATTTACTTTATATTTTTATTTTTAGGCTTTATTCATTTTTATAGTTGTTCTTAGGGTGCAGATCAGTCTCATAAAAGCTATTCAAATGTGGTCAATGCATGATGTGGTCCAACATTCCACTTTATTCACGTCCTTCACAAACAATTCTGGGACAAGAGCATCTGAAATGAATTTGTATGCAGTGTGCTTTACAAACTTTCCCTCTGTGTTTTGTCCCATCTAAGAAGAAATGATTGTTCAATTAGAGTGGATTTATTTTTCTTTCATATGTTTTATGTATTGGGTTACACATAAACACTGTTTTAAAAATGAGGCATTGGTATTATTGCTAAAGCCAACATTATTGATTAGTTTGCACGGAAAATAAATATTTTGTTTCTCTCTAGCTACATGACAAAACATCTCCAACATGTGGCTTCAAACAACAGTTATTACTTCATTATGTTTTTTGTTTCTAGGACTTAACTGGGATCAGCTACTAGGTCCTTCAGATATCTTACATAATAGTAGTCAAAAGTGACAGAAGCTAGGATCATTGAGGCCTTATTCATTTACATATGTAGTGGTAGATATCTGAGAGCCAAATCATGTCTTGGAAATATTTTTCACGTGGAACTTTGGTCCATGCTGTGGTTTGAATGTATCCCTCTGTGACGGTTTATTTTAATTGTCAAGTTAACTTAAGCTACACTCATCAAATAAGGGTTTGCCTCGATAAAGGTTTGTCTAGATCAGGCTGAATTGTGGGTATATCTATAAAGGGGGCATCTTGATTATGTTACTTGATATGAGAACATCCAGCCTAAAAGTGGACTGCACTGTTCTCTAGGTTTGGGTCCCCACCTCTTTAAGAGCAGAGAAAGTAAGCTGAACAGCAAATGTGTGAATTCATTTCTGCCTTCTCTTGACTCTGGATGTGATGTAAGTAGCTGTATGAATCATGCTACATGGAATTTCTTGCTAATGTGCCTTAGAATTGTGAGTTAAAATAAACACGTTCTCCCCAAAATTTTTTTTGTTACATTATTTTTTATCACAATAGAAACAAAACATCCTCTAAAACAGTATCTTAGAAACTTAATTCTTAATTCAAAAAGTGTTGGGAGAGGAGTGATAAACTGAAGTTGTTAGGGAATGGGGACTCAGGCCTGATGAGTAGATCAATGATATTTCTATGGGAATGGAGTCTTGACTGTGGAAGTTTCTTTATAATAAGTTAGACCCGCCTTCCTATCACTTGCCATCTCTCCTCTGTCCTTGCTTTTCCTCTCGTCCTTGTCTTTATGTTTCTTCTTCCCTCATGCTTATCCTCTCCTGGCATCTCTTGCCTTCTGGCTTTCTGACTTTGACGAATACAGCAAAGACCTTGCCAGAGTTCTACATTTTCATCATAGACATTTTAGCATCCAGACCTGAGAAATGCATGGTTTTCCTTTATGTTAAGTAATGTCAGGCATTCTGTTGTAACAGTATAAAACAGACTAAAAGGGGTAACTATATATTCTCTCCATCATGAGACTTCGGAGAAGCACATTCTAACATGGATGCTGAGAGCTTAAAAAGTTCATTTCCTTTCAGTATAAATTGTCAGAACCTTTCTATCTATGTTTCCAAAGTGATAGTAAGCCATTATAACTATTACAGAGTGAGGCTCTTGCAAAGGTCACCAGCGGATATGTAGCAAGCACATTGATGATACCGACATGGGCACTAATATCATGAGGGTCCCACCCATAAAAGATTTAATTCAAGTAATTATTTTCTGAATACTGTGACATTAGGGATGTGGATTTTAACATACAAAGTTTAAGGAGACATAGTCTGTAGTAGAATAGAACAAAGGTATAACACGTTCAAACTACTAGTAATATTGGTTCCAAAACTTAAATCTGAATTAAAATTCATCTTAGAGAATATCCTATAGTTATTGAAATATGTATCTCAAAAAAGAACAGAAATGATAAATATTTCAGATATTGAAGGGAAATTATAATTTAAAGATTATGTGTAATCTAAGTGATGTCTTATATATTTATTTTGCATATTAATGTATGTAAAACATTATAATGACGTACACTAAAATGTGACAGGAGTATAACTTGGAAATAAATGATATAAAACCCAATCAGGCACTGTATTCTTATGAAGTTGCACCTAGAACATAAGTTGCACCTTTAGCAATACAATTACTTTTCATAAATTATAGTTAAACTACATGAGATTTAAATAACTTTATATTAAGTTCAATCATCAGCCTTAATACTTTCATTCACCTTTTCTAGTTACTTTTAACTCTTCAGTATAGCTTCATTCCTGTACTATTTACTCTATATTCTCACTTCACGAATATTATCTCAGACTATTGAGTTTCTTTACCAGAATTTCAAAAAATCTAAATTCTCAGAGATCCAATTTCTAATACATTGATAACACTTTTAGTAAACTGTCATTTTAACTGGCATTAGAGTGGATTAGCTGCATCCTTTGCATAATTCTACATCCCCCTTCTATGTGCTACCAATCCCTTTCTTCTTGGTAATCAGGATCAGTCCCCTCATCCTTTGCAATTACACTATCTAAGCTTATTACTTTAACAAATAAAGAATTTGAAACACTAAAAAAAAAAAAACCATCATTACTTCTACTTTGGCGACAGTGCAATAGCTCATTGGAAACAACCTTCTAACTAAATTTATTAAAGAAAAGAAAAGGAACTGAAAAATGGTGCACTGGACAAAATAACGAAGAGTTCACTTGTAACCTTACAAGTTACAAGTGAACTCTACTCATTTTATTGTTACACATGATTTATTAATCCAATGGTATTAAATTTTCATTAGGAACACATGGTGAGCATTTTTGTGTTTCTAACAATTCTCTAATATTATTAGAAGGCATAATTTTGGAGTTCTATAACACTTTCATGGGATTATAAATAGTAAAATTTCTTCTTGTAGAATAACTAGATCCATTCTGAATACTTACTGTTATGACTAAATAATTATGATCTTAGATGTAAATATTTATATAAAACAAGTAGTATTGGGCAGGTAGTGGACATGGCAATTTATAACAAAAAAATCAGAATTAGACAAGCAAGATTTCAAAGGTGATGGTAGACTTGGGAAAACAATGGCCTGAATATTTCTGAAATTTGTATTTAAATGCAAAAACAGATAACAAAGAAAGCTTACCATATTATGCTTAGAAAGTAGATTTTGAAGAGTTTATATATTATGTAGTCAGTATTGACTAAAATTCTGGATTCAGTAGTTTCCAGCTCATTGAACTGGAGCAAATCATTTAACAATATTGGTGCATTTATTTCCTCCTAGTGGAAGTTGGATGGTAGTGTCATCCTTAATGGAGAGGAGATCGAACTGAATATTTAAAAAGTATCTACTATGTTATCAGCCATATAAATGTATCAACTCACACTCGAATAATGATCATCTTATTACTATCCTCACCATTGCTATCATTAATCTTACTATTGCTATGCAATTAACAAACTTGACTGAGGCCTCCTTTGGAGAATGAAGAAAAGTAAGATTAACATTATTAAGATACTATTGACTTTAGCATCTTTCAGTTTCAGCAACAAATTATTGACTTTGTGACCATGGATACATTATTTAACATTTCTGAAGCTCAGTCTTCTCAAGTGAAAGATAAAGATGCAAATATCAGCCACATATGATTCCAATCATAATGGCTTAGATGATGGGAAATAACACACCAAAGAACCCATTTCATATTTATTTGATAATGAAACTTACATTATTATTAAATTTTTTCTTAGCCCTTTTCCAGCTATTGCTTTAAAATTGCAGTTGTTATTAAATCTGTCACCAGTAAAGAGCCCAATATAATCAAGGTTTTAAAATAAATCACAGGAGGGTTTCCTCCTAATATCCATCCTCATTTTACGGTCAATGGCTATGAAGAACAAAGGATATAAGAGCCAGAATTTATATTTGTAGATGGTATGTTTTCCTCTGTTTAGTGAGAATCAGCTATAACATAAGTAGACAGGCATTTTTCTGAGTAGTCTATTGACCCTATTTTGATGAATAGGGAGCTTGATTGGAGGAAGACTAACAAACAAACAAAAAATAAAACAAAAATACCCAACCCTTTCCCCAATGACAGATCAGGAAAACAAAGATATACCAGTCAGGGAAGGTATATGACTGTCAGCTGAGCACTGATTTCTCATTTAAGTGTTCTTAATGTTCCATCCATCCATGATGGTCAGTAAAACCACTAAAATAATACCTGCCTCTCCTTTCCCTGTGGCCTGGTCTACCCCATAAAGACAAGTACTTGTACATATAATAAAAAATTAAACAAATTATAAAAGATATCATTCTCACTCTATTACTTTCCCAAAGCTTTAGACAAATCGGATTAGGAGCTGTGGGGGGGGGGGGTGGTTCGTGGAGTTTTTGCTAAGTACTATCCAGCCCTAATGAAAAGTGTTCAGCTGTTCACGTGAAGCAAGTGTCATGGTTGTGAGCATATCACTTCTCACCAACTAGCAATGGGATCTCCCCTCCTTTTTATTTTTCAGCCTCTGTAGAGATCATCCTATGCCAACCCAAAAATTCCCTTGTGATAGTAATTATTAAAATACAGGATAACATTTATTTAACATTTCCTATGTCTCAACATCTAAATCAGTGCTTTCTAAACTCTCTATAGAACATACCAGCAATTTATTTAAGTAAACAAAACAAAACACAATATTTTTAAAAATGACATGAAGATGCATGTCCAGTCTTAACATACAGATTTTTAACACACATGGCTATCAAGCACTTACAAAACTTTCTGGTGATTTGTTTTATTTTCTCTGCTTATCACAGGACCCCAACAACAATATATGAAGAGCCCAAGTATAGACTATGCCTGCCTGGGTCTTATAGCTTTAAACAGAGTACACGCATGCATCTGTAGTCTTCAAATTACCTGCAAAGAAGGTAGGTAAGTTTATTTCTTTCATGTTTCAAACAAGGGAAAAGTGGTACACACCTTAATGTTGAGAAGGAATTTGAACTGAAGATAGACTTCACAAATTTAGACACTATATCATACTGGAATAAATTAAGTCTTTGAAAATGCTTTCCCCCTGGGCAGTGGTGGTACATGCCTTTAATCCCAGAGGCAGGTGGATCTCTGAGTTTGAGCCCAGCCTGGTCTACAGAGCGAATTCCAGGACAGTCAGCACTACACAGAGAAACCTTGTATTGAAAAACAAAAACAAACAAAAAAAGAAAGAAAAAGAAAGGAAGGGAGGGAGGGAGGGAGAGAGGGAAGAAGGAAGGAAGGAAGGAAATGCTTTCCCAATATAAAATTAACGAAGGCCTTGTCAATAGTTATTTGCATTTGTGTCACACCTCATTTCATCTAAAACTAACAGCAGTCTAGTGACTCAACAGGAGATAGAATTATCCTTCCCATTTTCATATGCTTGTCTTCAATCCCCAGTATGTTAATTGACTTTGACTAAAGTAAAAGATAAATTAGAACTCAATGGCATAGCATAAATAAAATGCAATTTAGGCAAAGGAAACAGAAGTTTGAGTCTTTTCAAATTCAAAGGAGCAAAAAGATACTGTGGTAAAAAAATGACAAAAGTTAAAGTGTTAATAAGTAATAAAAAAATTACTAGGAACAAAGAATAAAAAAAACCCAAAAGGAGAAAGATTAGCATGTAGCCAGAAGCATTGGCTGTCCTGAAGAATTTACACTTGATGCATTGTGGGCCTGTGTTTCAACATGTGCCAGGGAATAGGAAATGTGGAGATGGTCACAATAGACAATGATGAGGCCTTTCAAGAACTATGTTCTCAAGAATAAGTAACAGGAAAAAAAGATCTTTCCACCTGCTCCAGCAGATAATAGGTATACTGTGATTTGAAAGAATACAATAGTTTTCCTTAAGAAGTCAAGTTCTGGGTAACAATGCTCAATATTGAAATTCCTATGACATGTAACATCTGAGGATGAAATATAAAATGTCATTTAAGACAGGGTGATGGATGAAAGCCACTCTGAAACATGTCTATATCACTAA
This sequence comes from Peromyscus maniculatus bairdii, assembly GCF_049852395.1. NCBI lineage: Eukaryota > Metazoa > Chordata > Mammalia > Rodentia > Cricetidae > Peromyscus > Peromyscus maniculatus. The sequence continues at coordinate 6,863,530 of NC_134871.1, read as the reverse complement.
AAGAAATTGTTACTTAAACAAACAAACAAAAACAATTAATGTCTGTTTCCTATGAGTCTGTTCATTAAAGAAACAGAAACAACATTGAAGATCTGATATTATAGGAAAATACATAGTTAGAAATGAACAATGAGTATAAAATTAAAATAATTTATTTAATACTATAATATGTTGGTGAATGTAATAAACCAGGTAGAAGTAGCCAGAGGATGAATCAGCAAATTGGAAGAATGACCTGAAGACATACTCAGTATATATAGCCAAAAAAACAAGGGATGAATTATAGACAGACATAATAATGCACAACAAAATAGCTAAACGATTTAGATTTTCTTCTGTTGTGCTTGTTGGTTTGTTGGTTGGTTGGTTGTTTGGTTTTGGAAACATAAAGTGTAACAATGGGGGTAGGTAAAAGTCAAAATAACTGTTGAAACTTTTCCAGTAAATGAGTTAGAATCTTTAGTTTAAAAAGCAGATTCAGTGTCAGCAGGATTAAATAAATATAAAATGTAAATGTGGTTCATTTCTTGTGAGCAGAGTCTGAGTCCCACAGATGAAGAATAAAATTGGAAACAATCATAGCAAATGGTTGTTTCCATTCTTTTTTACAAAAATAGTATTAATTCATTAAAAATTTTGTGCAGCATGTTTTCATCATATTAACCTCCAATTCTACCAAGATCCCTCCCACACCTAACCAAATTTCTGTCTTTTTGCTCTGAAACCATGACCAATCTGTGCTGCTCAAATATTCTTTGATGCGTGGTCTTCCACTAGAGCATGATTGACTTACCAGAGATAAAATTCTTAAACAAAACTGACTCTCCCTCTCCCAGCAGCTATTAATATCCTCAGCTAGGGACTTTGTGTCCAAGCCCCTCTCCATACTGCAATTTGGTCTATCTTTGGCTTCCTTCATCTCGGTATATGATGTTCAGATATAATACTAGTTTTAAGTACTAGTCTAATTATGAAATTACCTCCAGATTACAGGAAGGACTGTGTGGCTATTCTATTCTGTGAAAAGAGTGGATGGATGCTTAGAAGCAAAGTTATATGAAAAAGATTGCTAGTGAAATTCTTTTAGATTATTGTGACATTGGAAGATATATATAGATATAGATATATATGTTCTATATCTTTGACTATAAATTCAGGAAGAACTTTGTGAAATTTCAATCTAAATGGGCTGACCTAGTCTTGAAGATCAACTAATTTTTATATTCATTCAAATGAAAATGACAGATTTTCATTTCAAATCTGTTTTCCAGTTTTCAGATTTGTTCTAATATTACATTTAAATAGCAATGTGAAATGCCTGTTAGCCAAGAATTATACAGGTATATTTATGAGTGTCTTACTAGGATAACAGTGACCATATGAAAAATAACAAAAGAAAATCAACATATGTATTCATTAGATTATTTGAAGTTTTGAATAATAATCTAAGGATCCATTATGACAACATTCTAGTGCTGAGTTGATTCCAGGGAGTTTCATAGTCAGTCATAATTTAAAAATTTTTACAATGTTTTGCGAATTCACTGGACTTTCTGGAAAATCTTATAGTATTGCCTTTTGGTAATTTATAAAAGCCATATTCTTTAGGAGAGAGAGAGAGAGAGAGAGAGAGAGAGAGAGAGAGAGAGAGAGAGAGAGAGAGAGAGAGAGAGACATAGACATTTGACATAAAAACATACATAAAATGTTTTTAAAATTTTAGGAAGTGTCATGAAATAAGCATGTGGGCTTGTTACAGTCTATTTTTCTATTGCTGTTATAAATACCATGATTAGAAGAAACTTTGGGAAGAAAGTCTTTCCTTTCCTTGACCTTTAATTCCCGATCACAATTCATTACTGAGGAAGTCAAGGCAGAGCTCAAACAGGAACTAAACCACAAACCATGGCAGAAATCTGCTTTCTGCCCCCCCCGGCCCCCCGCTGTCATATTTACTTAGTTTTTTACACAGCCCAGGTCTACCTACCCAACATAGCACTCTGATAGTGTGCCAGAACCTCCCACATGAATCAATCAATCCAAACAATCTCTCACAGATATGGCCATAGTTTCATTCTTCCCAGGTGATCTGTTATATGAATTGGACAATACAAAATAACTAGGACAAGACACTTGAATTATAATTACATGAGGGTAACTATAGGGCCAGAATTTTTTCTGCTTATCCAGTTGAGTTAGGGATGATAACACCCACTAGAGAAGTTTCCTAAAACAAATACACATACATGTAAAAGAAGTTTAAATGGATTTTATCTCATAACAGTGGGACAATGCCTCTCCCAGAGGACACAGACTGCCAAATAAAAAGCCCAATACCTGATAATGGTCACCACTTTTCAAAATCTTGGCCAGTTGGATACACTAGACTCTCACAAGACTTTAAGTTTACATATGTTATTGTTGTGTTCACTTTAGTCAGTGTTTGAAAATCAATATTAAAGTGCTCATAGACAATGGAGATGAAATGCATAACAGTATTGATAGGTAGGCCAGAGTTAGGATGGATGGAGCTTGAGATCTCTATTTGCTTTTGTTTGGAGACCTGAAATTCTAGTTTCTTTCCAACATTTTTTTTAAATCCTAATGACTCTTCATATTTTAAAGATATTGCTAAATATTGTTATGTCATAAATGGTAAAGATAATAAAAGTAATGAAAGGGGAAATTATATAACTCTTTGTTTAACTTCAATTTTGAGGGGATAATGGTTTAAGAAAAGTAATTGATACAATGAAATCATTCTTTATAAAGAATATAAAACCTATGTTGGTGTGTAAATTTTGCCATCAACTAATAAAATATAGTCCAGATCTTATTTTATTCACTAAAAAGTTTGAGAGTTTTTTTATATTATACTGAGACAAGACATGAAGAAATGAGGAAGTGTAGTATGGAAATTAGTTGATTTTGAGGCATCAGTAGCCAATTTCCATGGACCTTTTAGCTGTTGATTGCAGATTCCTTCAGGAACCTATTGAAAACTTTGGGATGTGTCTGAGATAACTTTAGACATATGTATACAACTACTTATCACTACACAACCATAGAATTATTTTTACAAGTCCAAGGATTCTCAGACTATACCCTCCTTCACAAATGAAATGAAGACTCCCCCCATCCTAGAGATTTGAATATCTGTATAGGGATAGTTCATCCACTCAAAGTAATTAAGAAGAGAGCTACACACAGAGAGACACATTGGTAATGTTAGAAGTATGTATTCATCACAGGGTGGACCATGTAAAGGCATGGTGATCTCTGCTCACAAGAGAGAAGAGGTAGCTTTCACAAGAAGGAAATTCTGGGCAAAATCCTGCAGAATGAGCTCAGGGGTCAAGACATTGCTCTGGACTTGAGTTTCCCAATTTGTAAAGTTCAAGAGTAGACGTTCTATGAGGTTCTTCCCAGTCATTTTATCACTTCACGCAGCTCAGATGATCTCATATGCCAATGTCCTTAAACCCATTGGCAATTCATGGTCCCATTCTTCATCGTCATTCCCATTCTGCTCCAACTGTTTCCTCTAATATATATAATGTGATGAGAGAGAGAAGAGAGAGAGACAGACACACAGAGAGAATATATTTTACATTGTTCTAATGAGAGACCATGATTCAAGACATCTCTTATTTTATTAGAAATTTTTTTTAATTTTATTTTATAATTTAATTTAATTTTACATATCAGCCACAGATTCCCTTGTTATCCCCCCTCCCGCATCTCTCCCAGCCCACCCCCAACCCCATCTTGAAATTTAAAGAAAACAATTCTAAACCAGTTCTTACCTATACTACATATTTGAATATTTTGCCAATAAGGGAGGGAAGTATGTCATCCATGCTGCTGACAGTATGAGAAGGGTCACTAGAGGGGGACTATGCAGTCAAGGAATACATAAAAGCATTTCTCAGAAAACATTTCTTACATTTCACTTGAGAGAATGTTTTGTTTTTGTTTAGGAATCATAGAAACTGCAAATGAGCAAGCTGTGTTGGGTCATCTAACTATCTCTCCAGGGAGCTCATGAGTTACAGCAACAGATTCATTCAATTCTTTTCAGTTTCGGATGGAGACTCCAGTGGGGGGTTTTAACCACACTTTGGACAATCATTCCATGATCCAAGTCATTGTTGCATGAATGTGGCAGTAACCTTGTAAAATCAAGAGAAAAGAACCTCCAACACAAACATCCTTTGCACCAGCAGGGATGTGGAAGCTCCGGATATTCATTTTGTGCATAGATGTTAAAATTGAGTGAATATAGGAGAATTGTTTTTCTTATAGCTGATTTCACAGGCAGGTTTGTGTATTCTGATGAGTTAAGATGAAAAGCTGTGTTCTTCTGCTTTCCAATTACAAATTCACTTCTAGTGTAATATGTTTCTTGATTTATTTCTAAAAGATTTTAGGGTTTTCACATATTAAATATTACTCTAGATAATTTCAACTCACAAGGAATTTATTATTTTGTGTTTTTCTAAAACAATGTAGATTAATTCTAAAGATATCTAGAACAATAAATGACCTAATTTTGTTGAATGATTTTGTGTGCTGTTCTTACATTAAATATGTGTCATGAATTTTCTCTACTATTCCTCATTAAAAAAATGAATACATTTTCTCTATATTAAAGATAAAGAAAAAATTCCCATAGTGGGCTTCACAGAGGCCTTTACTAATTTAACAACTGTGTTTGAGAGAGTAGATGTTTTAGCTTAGACTTGTCTGATGGCAAAGCTCTGAGCTCTTGTAGATGTTTTAGCTTGAACATGTCTAATGGCAAAGCTCTGAGCTCTTATGTTGTATATCTGCCAGAGAAATGTGCTAAGGGATTGTTGGGAAATTGGAGAATTTAACAGCTTTTCAGTAGCTATTCCTTAGACAACAGAATGACCTTCATAGACTTTAAGTACATAGGAAGCCTGTATAGAGGTACATGGATAATGTTGAATGGAGGTTTCAGATCCTCACTGGCTTGTTCCTATGTCCCTGGGTGTTTTGTTGATGTTGTTGTTGTTGTTGTTGTTGTTGTTGTTGTTGTTGTTGTTGTTGTTCTTCTTCTTCTTCTTCTTCTTCTTCTTCTTCTTCTTCTTCTTCTTCTTCTTCTTCTTCTTCTTTTGTCTTATGAATGATGCATAAATCTACATACCTAATTCAGTGTCCTCATCTTGAAAATGGACATTTAAATAATATGGTCTTCATTAAAGTACATGTGAAAGGGTTTTAAATGGATATAGAAAAGCAGAAACTATCTACAATCTATAGCATGTGACTCAATATTAATTATACTGCATGATTACATGTAATTTTATTGTTTATTATTTCTCCCATTGCAGCTGTACGTCTAATATTTATTCTATGCTAAATTTATACATTTTTGCTACTATGATTATTATTATATACTCCCAACCTAATAATTTATTTTGAAAGCTCTGCATCCTATATTTATTCTTCTGGAGCCCAAATCTCTCTACTCTTTACATCAATGGATAAAAACAAAAGCTCTTTGAAAAATATTGTGAATTAATATATCAAATTATATACTTCTGCCCCAATCTTGAGATCATTTCCTCCATAAATGACTCTCATGATTGTTATATTCTCAGAAGAGAATGAAGGGGGAAATGATTTGTGGCTTCTTTGGAATCACTGGTAAAATATAAAATAGCTGCCCTTGGAAAAAACATTGAGTTCAAATAGTTTGTTTGTTTGTTTGTTTGTTTTTCAGCAACTTCAAAAGTTAGGTGATCATTTACATCAATTAGGATACATTAAAAGACTACTACAGTTAGAATTGTGGAAATACATGTTCTATGTAATGAACTATTTCAATGTCCATTAGTGCTTTCAATTAAATTCCATAGAATATGGAAATGAATAACAATAAAATCCTCACAGTGCCTGTATTCAGTGACAATTTTAGATTGTTGTATTTGGTTCTGATTTTTTTTTCTGTGAGCAGTAACATTTGTCCTATTTGAAACTTGGTCACTTCCACATACACATTATAATTTTGTAAGGCCAATGTTTTATCAGTAAAATACTCCCTCATGCCTAGTACAGATAATTTTCTAAAATAATTATACATCAAGCACCTCCTTGTTATTACATGAGGTATAAAACAATTTAATGATGATATCAGATTGTTTAGTGGGCGTATATTTTGCATTTAATTGAACCACTCTCCTAACTGCTGCACATTTTTCCTATGACTTTGACTTATTGTACATATAAATAATAGCATTATAAACATGTTCATATAGGTAAAGGGCTATGGAACATTGAACATATCTGGTCAAGGTCTTGGCCCTGCAGATGCAACACAGACTAAATTATATCCCAGCCTGTGAGGTCCTTGCAATTTATTAGAAAATATCGACAGGTAAATCAATCAGTGCAGGTTTTTTAATAACTCAGGGTCTCAATGGTGTCATTATTGTTTTGCTTGTTGGTTTGTTTTGTATATACTTAGTTTACTTAGGAAACAAAGAGGAAGAAGGCTGCCTGGGTCACAGAATGCTTGAATTAAGGTTGAACCTTCAGCAGAATTCAAGTTCAAGATATGGTAGAGGCATTTTTTCCCTAAGAGGACAAGAGCTTGTATAATGTATTGACTGATTGACTTAATATTCCAGGACAAAAACCTACAAATAGATAAAATAGTATCTGTCAAATTCTTCACTAACTATTCAATAGTCATCAGTTCCTTTAAACCCTTCAATTATTTTCTGTAACAGATGCCATTAGTGATCTATTTATTTTAACATGCAAAGTTAAATGAAATGTATACCTTTTTGGAAACATACAATGGATATACAATAGAAACTGGATTTGATACACCCAATCTGATTACAGAGACAAGTTGCATCCACTACTTCATTTAAATGGTTTCATATGAGACTCAGAAGCCTTCCTCATTAAACTGCTCCCCCACAGAGAGTGGAGGGTTTTCAGTAACGCACTCGTATCATTAGATCTTTCTGGTCAGAAATACTACTAGGCATTTATATATTTCAGCATAAAAAAATGGGTCCTAAATGAAGAAAAGGCTTTAGACATGTAAAAGATAAAGTTTAATAAAGTAGAAGAGAATTGACTGGGCATAGTTATAGATTGGTTATAGATGCTTTACTCCATGTCTTTGCAAGAAATTTTCTTAAAGTGTGTGACAATGGGATATTCACCCTGCTAAGAATATTTGGTTCCAGTTTCCAGGGTCTGTTTGTGTAGCTCTCAGAACTTGACCTCACTGTACACTAAGATGAGACCAGTGCTAGATGGACCCACCTGTACCCCTGGATCTCAGTGGATCATAGCACTATCTTGTAAGGCCCATGTTCTAAACTTCTAAGTTCTCACCTCTAATTGGGAGCATCATATAGTTACTTGACTCAAGGTTACCAATATTCGTTATTACTGTTTTTCATCCTTCAAGTCTGTCTGTCAAATTTTATCATAAAATAATTAATATAGACTTATCTTTATGTCAGAAAGTAAGCGAAATCTCTTAACAGAACAATGACATGATAGCAGTTCTCAATTTATATTTCTGAATTAATTGAACAATAGGCACAATGAACAAAGCAAAAAAAATCAAAAAAGTTTTTACATTTTCATCGCGAGCACATGCGTGCATGCCTGCTTTTGTGTGTGTGTGTGTGTGTGTGTGTGTGTGTTGTCATGTGCATGCCTTAACATTCATGTAGTAGTCAGAAGACACATCATAGAAGTAAGTGCTATCCTTCCATCAAGTGGGTCCTGGGAATTGGACTCAGGTTGTAAGTGGTAACAAGAGCCTTTATCTGCTGGTCCATTTCATAGACCAATAACCATAATTTTTAAAGAACACTCCCAAGAACTCATATTAGATTCTATTTTTATTAATAAACTTATGTTGACTAATTAAATAACATTACTGATCTATTAAGAAGAAACATTTTACACACTCTATAGCTTTAAAATATGATTTGTTGATTTTTGACTTGATTCAATGAACCATTAATTTTATATACAAGTTGCTCAGTTGAATAAACTAATTTATTTCCATCATTTGTCAATGTGCAAAAAATATTTGCAAAATTTGAATTTCATTTGGCTTGGAATATTTAACAATAAATATAAATTTGGATAAACTTTGTGGTATAAGATTATTAAAACTATTAAAATATAATTGATTCTGAAGTCATATTTAAGGGAATGGAAAATTTTAAGTGAAATAGACAACTGAGAGGGATAACAATAGGTTATAATTTATTTAAGTACTTAAAAACATGTTTTGAAAAACTTAAAGTTGATTAAAGAGAAAGAAAAATCTATGGATATCAGAAAATCAGAGACATGAGAAGCAGGAGTTATGCAAAAGCAAACTAAAATTTTGCCCAGGCTATTATTTTTTAAATGTTTATGAATTTTAATTAATGTATTTATTTTAGTTTTTATATCTACACATTCTGTCAAAAAGTATTATTAGATTGCTCTTATTATTATCATTACAAAAAGTATTATTAGATTAAATTTTATTGTTGGAAGACATCTTTGATTGAATGATATATGACACATGAGCATATCCACACATATTTATTTTAATTAAATAATTTTCTCTCTCTTCTCTTTGTACTGCTAACATTGCCTGCTATATACACAATAACTTGGAACACCCCCCATGTGTGTCTTTTAACTATTTATTCAACTGACAGTCACTGGGGTTTCTGATTCAGCTAATAGCATTTACATTTTGAATTAACAATAGTTACATACATTTATGAGGTAATGTTAGATCTTGACGTGTTTACATAACACCGAGGAGCATAGATTACTTTATGATGAGAATATCTGAATGAAGCAGTGCCTCCTGGTTTATAGTTATCTTTCTGTGTCATAGGTCACCAAAATTTATTCTCACTTACTCTTACTGTGGAGTGTTGCACCGTTTGTTCATCATGTCATCACAAATGAAAAAATTTCACGTGTCCAAAAAGAGGCTCACAGCCCATTTTCTTTCTTTTTTATTTTATTATTTAATTTTTTTATTTCTTTTACATACCAACCACACATCCCCCTTTTATCCCTCCTCCCACTTCCCCCAAGCCTCCACCTCCCACTGCCATGACCCACACCTCATCCTCTCCTCAAAAAGAGTAAGGCCTCCCATGAGGAGTCAGCAAAGCCTGGTACATTCAGTTGTGGAAGGACCGAGCCCCCCTCCCCCTGCATCAAGGCTGAGCAAGTCTTCCCACCATAGGTAACAGGTTCCAAAAAGCCAGCTCATGCACCAGAGATATATCCTGATCCCACTGCCAGGGCCCCCTTAAACAGACCAAGCTACACAACTGTCTCCCTTATGCAGAAGGCCTATTCCAGTCCCATGTTGGTTCATTTGAGTTGTAACATCTGTTAGTTCCCTTTTTTCTCTGTTAAGTTTCTATCTGGCAGACCTGTCCATTGGTATGGGTGGGTTATTGAAATCTCCCACTATTAGTGTGTTGGGTGTGATGTGTAATTTAAGCTTAATGATGTTTCTTTTACATATGTGGGTGCCCTTGTATTTGGGGCACAAATGTTCAGAATTGAGACTTCATCTTGATGGATTTTTCCTGTGATGAATATGTAATGAAACAAAGAGTTGCTTCTATAAGAAAATCAACAACATAGACAAACCTTTATCCAAATTAATCAAAAGGCAGAGAGAGAGAGAATATCCAAATATACAAAATCAGAAATGAAAAGGGAGACAAAACAATATACAACGAGGAAATCTAGAGAATCATCAGGTCATACTTAAAAAAACCTTTTTTCAGCAAAATTGGAAAAACTAAAAGAAATGAACAATGTTCTGAATAGGTGCCACATACCCAAATTAGATCAAGACCAGATAAACAATTTAAATAAACCTATAACCCCCATGGAAATAGAAGCAGTCATTAAAAAGTCTCCCCCCAACACACACACACAAAAACCCAGAGCCAAATGGTGTCAGTGCAGAATTCTACCAGAATTTCATAGAAGAGCTAGTACCAATACTTCTCAAATTGTTCCACACAATAGAAACAGAAAGAACATTGCCAAACTCTTTTTATGAGTCTACACTTATGCTCATACTCAAATCACACAAAAATGCAACAAACCACATTTTCTTAATCCATTCATCTACTGACAGCCACTTGCGTTGGTGCTGTATTTTGGCTGTTGTGAATACAGGAGTGCAAGTATCCTGTCAACATAATAGTTCAAATTCCTTTGTATGTAACATCAGTGGAATTCTGGGATTCATATGATCACTTCAACTGCTGTTTCTTAAGGTATCTCCATATTGTCTTTCATGAGGCCACATTAATCCACATTCTCAACAGTGTACAATACTTTCCATTTATTCTCGGCTCAATGACACTTTTTGCTTCATCTCTTGTATAAAAGTCCTTCGAATGGCTGTGAACCAATATTATGGTTTTAATTCATAGATTTTTGATGATTAGCAATGTTGGGCATTTGTTCATCCACCTGTTGATGATGCATGGTATTTTGGAGCAGGGACTGTCTGCTCACATCCTTCACCTGCTCCTTTGGGTTGTAATTTCTTGACTGTCAATCTAAGTTCCTTGTACATTGTGGATGATAGAATCCTCTCAGACATATAGTTTCACAATAGTTTTGTCCATACATAGGCTTTCCTATCCTTTTTCTTTATTGCTTTGTTTGTTGGGAAGAATGTTTTTAGCTTAATGAAATCCCATTTACTTTTGTTTTCTGTGCTTTAGTTGTCTTTGTTCAGAAAATATGATATATAGAGCAAACAATGCCATGAAGCTGGGTGCATTTGTCAATATGTGTAGTTTAATTCTTATGGAGCTCTTTCCTGTGTTTGCCCATTTTTTCTTCAGTCTTCCTTATGGGAATAGAATCTATTACTTTTTATCTCAATTCTTCTCTTTCTATAGGTGGAACCCAGATGTATCAAATCTTCCTGCTTGTCCTGCACTCTATGGAACTGCTTCTGTATATATATAAAGTCAAAGTCTATGCTCTTTGCTCTCCTTATATGTTCTTCCCCTTAGTGCTAATCAAAAGCTCATATCCTACACTGTAGGTAGGGCAAGAGGTTATTTCTTCCTTGTTAATGTAAAATACGTCATTTTACACCCTATACTACATTATCTGCCTTTATTTTCAGTGAATCTAATTATTAGTGGTTGTGTAGCAAAAGACTTTAAGTAATCATATTGATTATCTCTCTGGCCTAAGAATGCAGGGGGATATCTTGATGTACAGAGACACTAAGTATGTATTGCTACCCCTGTGAGAGCTTGGACACAAGTGAGGTTTGAGAGAAAATATTCATCTGGAAACGCCTGTCTCTTTCTTGGTCTTTCAAATGACTCCATTTAATAAGTGATTAAAACTGGTCTGGACAGGCAGCAAAGCCAGGCAGGGCACATTTAGACCCACTGCAAACAATAACTTCAAAGCTTTCCTCCAAGGAAGCATGGCCCGGGGGCCTGCCTTTGATTGATCTAAGCCCCTAAGGAGCCGTTTCAGCAGAAAACAAAGGCTTATTTTGCTTCTTTCATAAGAGATTTGACATTTTATGGTTTTGTATGAAAATATTAAGTGGGAATAAATGGGGGTCCTGTAGTCTTTCCTTGCCTGGATTGTAGCCATGCTTTATCCCAAAGCAAAACAAGCTACTTTGCTTGCGTGACCTTACATGGTGCATTACTTATCAATAGCCATCGCACACACATTGCTTCTGTTAGGGAGATAAAATGAGGGAAATGATAATGCCCCTATTCAGGGAGTAGAAAAGTTAGTCATAGGAAAAACGGAATCAAAGCTATTCTCATAACAAAACAGCCAAACAGGTATAAGTAAGCAATGTTATTTTGGAAATACTTCTAAGTCTTTAATAATTCAGGACTTCGTATAAAATAGTTTCATTAATTGCATGTAAAATTTTCACTCTTGTTTAAGAAAAGAGCTAATTTTTGAAGTGTTCTGGAACTTTCTAAGAAATTTTAGGTACATAAAGTGAACACTCATGATGCCCAACCTTACTGCGGTATTATTAGCCATTGCTTCACTGTGTGATGTCTAGAAGAATAACTCATTTTATTTATTTGATACATCTGCAGCCGATCAAACTTGTAAGGTAAGCACTATTGTAACCTCCATTTTAAAGTAACACAAACAGGAAAGTCAAGCATTTTTTCTTATTTCACATTAAAAGGGCATGGCTGTGTATATACGCATGAATATGTTTAAAGGTGTGCATGTGTATGTATTATGTGTTTAGATGTGTACATGTGTCGACAAAGATGGGAAGAGAGGGGAAGGAGAGAGTTAATAGCTGGGTTTAATTTATATTTATTTTCATGGAATATCTAGAAGGAATCAAGAGAAATCTCATAGATCAGTGCTTTTCAACCTGTGGGTCACAACCCATTTGGGGTTGCATATCCAATATCCTGCACATCAGATATTTACATTATGATTCATAACAGTAGCAAAATTGAAGTTATGAAGTAGCAACAAAATAATTTTGGGGTTGGGGGGTCACCACAACATGAGGAACTGTATTAAATGGTTGCAATGTTAGGAAGGTTGAGAACCACAATGATAGATTTAACAAACCTGTTGTATAGCAGCCATCCTACCTTCAAAGGTGATATTAGGGCAACCTGTCCTTAAATTATAAAAGGAAAGGCTGCGGCAGAGGTAGAAATGAGTCAGCCCCCATGATCTCTCCAAATGTATGCTCAATGACCTCTTGCTATTCTTCACAGACTCTGCTGACACATTTGCAATCCAGTGAAAACCAACACCCCTCCTTCTCAAATTCATTGTGCCACATATTTCATCCCCCCTGGGGAAGGCTGTTCTCCTGGGTAGATCACCAGGATTTCAGAGTTGGAAAAGCAGCACAGTTATCAGAACATTTGCTAGGATGTAGTTGAGGTTGTAGTCAGTCAGCAGACTGTGGGAAAATGTGAAAACACGTCCTGTGCTTTTGCCAAGCATACAACTTACACCTGCAAGATCTCAATAGTGACATTGACTCAGTGACACTGGATTCTCTTACAACAACAAATCTAGCTATTTTTAAGTAAAATAAGTTAAGATGGCTAGTTTGGCAAAGGAAAAAAATGCATACATACACACACACATTCATATTTCACTAACTTCTTTTCTTGTCTTCTTTTGTTTTGATTAAACTGATTTCACAAAAGAAAAATCTCTTTGATTTATATTTTTGGAAAGAGTTATTATATCCTCTAAAATGGGCACAATTCCAAGGAACTCCCAGCTCATTAGCACGTAATGCCATTTCTCCTTAACAGTCAGCATAGTTGCCAGTCAACTGTGAATGCCTTGATCGTGATTGATTTCTTAAATCCATGGTTTACTTAAAAGTTCAGTTGCTGAGAGATATAGCCAAGAAGCCCCTGTCTATTTACTAGCAAGAGGCACGATGTGACCAGAAAACTTTTTCCAATATTGGGGAACTTAGTTCCCCATCATAACAAATGACAAAAGAACTCAGAGCTGGAGACCAGAATAGAAGAATATGCACCCCAGCACTCAGGTAGGACTGTACATACATGCCTATACTGAAAAAATAAAAGTTTGAAACACTGAGCATTTATATACAAATATATTCCATGTGGCAGATACTTTGACAGCTGCTGTGATGTGATCATCAGCTTTCTATTCAGCACAGAGGCACTTTTTCTCAGCAATTGTCAGTGAATTCTATTCATAAATCATAGCTAATCAGGTGTCTAGAATTTTCTCATTGGTGGAATAGGCTTTGCCCAAATTTGTGAGCCCTTAAGTTTATAGGCAATTCTGGTTGCAGTGTAACCTACTCCACAGAGTGCTACAACTCTGATAATCTAGTTTATCTCTATAGCTCACTGTGGAATGAATATGACTTTCACTATAATTGTATTTTTAGTTCAGTATTTACTTCTGTTTCTACTCAGCTTTACTTCCTTAGGGATTCTTGTTACGAAGAATATTGCTCAATAATTTGCTGTTGAATCCCCATGTCCTGTCTGTTCCTGTTATATGTCTATGTAAGATACTACATACTTGCCTACAGGGTACAATATGGTTAAAGTTATGATTGGTTATAAAATGATGCTCACCATGCTTCTGTTTGCTCATGACATTGGAGAAGAGGCAGAATGATGAACAATTAACTCCTATATAAAGATAAGAGGCTAGGCCTTCCTCTATAAAGCAGAATTCTTGCATGTCAACCTATATCATACAAATGTTGTAGGTGTCTTCTGCAAAAGATTGTGAATTTTCTAAAGATGAAAATTTAGTTTGATTAGTGACATCTTTGGCACAATAATGGTCTTCAACAAATTATGTTGACTTGAGAAATGAATTAATGGATAAATAAAGTACAATTTAGAGTTCAAGGGCAAAATATATCCACCAAATGATTAAGCTTCCAAGAAAGAAGAGGTAGGATTTAGGGTTAACCTTGAAGAAATACAGTGGGGTTGAAACAAAACAATATATCAGATAGAAATATTGTAATAGGGTTGAAGTCTGTTTCACTGCATAAAAAAACTTACTTATGCTCATTTGAATGTAGTAAGTCTTTACTAAAACACAACTGTCTTTCATGAAACCACTGGATTTCAGGTGCAGCAAATGAAGTTTTAGAATCAAGAACTCTATTATTATAAACAGCAGTTCTTATGATTGAATGCCAGACAATATACTCCCCAAGTGTTTATTCTATGTTCTTTCTTTGAAGGCCTTATCTTCAGGCCACTTTTACTCTTTCACTCAAGAATTGAGAACAGATTCCATGAGGCTGAGAATACAGTCAGGGAGAAAATTGCCTCACAGTGAACTACTATCATTTGCAGATTCAGTCTATTGTCAGCAGAATTTGGAGAAACATTAAAAATGCCACATTAAGATACAAGGAGTAAATCTTGGGAGAAAGTTCTACCAGTAGAGTGCTTACAGAGAAAGTATGAGGTTGAGTTTAAAGTTTGATCCTCAAAATATATGTAAAAATGTGGGTGCATATTGTGCATATAATACTGTCCTGGAAAGTCAGTGACAGGTGATCACTGGGGATCACTGGCTATCTAGTGAGCTCCAGGCTAATGAGAGACCCTGTTTTACAAAGCAAGGTAATGTTCCTCAAAGATTACCTTTGGCCTTGCACACACATGTGCAGTCACACAAACATGCACACATACACACACACACACACAGAGAGAGAGAGAGAGAGAGAGAGAGAGAGAGAGAGAGAGAGAGAGAGAGCAGATAGTGTGCCCTATGAACTGTCACAAAGTGGGTAGTACAGAGGAGGGGCTCTTAGAATGTCTGCTATTACATAAAATATTTCTGAAGACAAATATCTGTTCACTCCTGATGGTGAATAGAAAGTCACAGATCAGAGAAATGATTCCATCCAAGTCTATCTTGATGAAACAATGTTTATTTAGGGTCACTAGATAATGGGTAAAGAATAATTACAGGGACATGGGCAACTTATAAGCAACTATATGATTGAAGAAAAGGTTTCATAACAATAGCTGTCATTCATAAATCTGCACTAGGTGCTGGACATTATTTTAGGAAATTACCTCAATTATTTTAATACTCACAGCTATGGGTTAGTTAAGCAGTACTGATTTCATCAGTATAACTATAAGATGGAGGTTTAGAGGTCAAAAGAAGTAACAATTTAACAAGTGGTAAATACGGAATTTAAACCTCTGGATTCTCCAAGACCTAATCTGGATTTTCAGGCTAGATTTGTACTAGTACTATACTTGTACATACATATTTCAGATATATATAACATTCACTCCTCTCTCATGTTTACTTTAATTATTTTTGTATCAAGGGAAGTAAGGCTGTGTTTGTACTACTCTTTTGATATGTACTACTAAGAAAATACCCCACAATATTTGGTCTTTACAGAACTCAGACTCTCTTAAACCTTCTTCCTGTATCATGCTAGACTAATCACTCTCACATATTAAGAGAATTTAACTTTATGTGTGTCTTCCAAAGAGCTTACTTTAGTAGAATTATATCTCTGAAAATGTATTTTCCTTCCTTCCTTCTTTACACTCTATAGCATAGAGGTCCAGAGCTAAACTCATGTTTGATACTCAATACAGATTCAAGAAATAGCAAATTCCAAGGTGTAATTGTGAGCACATGGATGCTGAATTACATCATCAAATGGAATACTGGGGTAATTTTATACCTTCTACATGCTGAATCACTGATACATCAAGTCCTCTTTGGAATTTGAATGTCACAACTTTTATATCAGAAACTGATGATGCAAGAAGGGATTTCAGATTGGAGTCCCAGGGACTGGCCAGATGCCTCTTCCCCTGCCCTCTAACCAAGAAAACAGCCCTCTGTGACACCAGTGAAAACCAGAGTCACAAGCCCACCCTGCACCAATTGGAAACAGGTAAGGCCACATCTCCAGACTGGGCAGACTAGGTTCCTAGGCCCTAGGCCTTGGACACACATCCTGTGCCCCTTCCCCAAGCTATTGGAGCCCAAGGTACACCTCAGCTGCCTCTTCCTCTGCCTCTCACCAAGAAAACAAATCCCACCCTGCACCTATGGGAATAGCTGCTCCCTGAGACAGAGCGCACTGGTGCCCATTGGACTAAGAGCCACTCCCTAAAACACAGATTGGACCAAGAGCTCGGGTTAGACCATGAGCTCCCATTAGACTATGAGTATCAATTGGACCAAAAGAGGCTCCCTCAGACACAAACACCACTTGCACAGAGTGGAGGAAGAGATGGGTAAACACTAGTGCAAAAATACAGTCAACAACATAAAGATCAATGTGGCACCATCAGAACCTAGTGGTGCTACATCAGTAAGACGTGAACATCTTAAAGCAGGAGAAGCAGAAGAAATAGACCTTAAATGTGACTTTAAGAAGATGATAGAGGTCTTTAAAGAGGAAATGAAAACTACCCTTAAAGAATTTGAAGAAAATACAAACAAAAATTGAAAGAAATCAATAAATCTCTTAAAGAAAGCCAAGAAAAAGCAATTAAACAGGTGAATGAAACAGTCCAAGATTTGAAAACTGAAATAGAGGCAATAAAAAAGACACTAACTGAGGGAAGGCTGGAAATGGAAAATCTGAGTAAATGAACAGGAACTACAGATGTAACATACCCAACAGAATGCAAGAGATGGGAGAGAGAATCTCTAGCACTGAAGATACAATAGAGGAAATAGATTCATCAGTCAAAGAAAGCACTAAAGCCAAAAAAGTCATAACACAAAATGTCCAGGAAATTTAGAACACCATGAAAAGACAAAACCTAAGAATAATAGGGATAGAAGAAAGGGAAGAATACCAACACAGAAAATATATTCAACAAAATCATAGAAGAAAACTTTCCTAACTTAGACAAGGAAATGCCGATGAAAGTACAAGAAGTTTACAGAACACCAAGTAGACTGGATCCAAAAAAAAAAGACCCCTTGCCACATAATAATCAAACCACTAAACATACAGATTAAAGAAAAAAATTAAGAGCTGCAAAGGAAAGAGGCCAAGTAACAAATAAAGGCAGACCCATCAGAATAACATCTGACTTCTTAATGGATACTCTGAAAGCCAGAAGGTCCTGGGCAGATGTTATGCAGACACTAAAGACCATGGATGCCAACCCAGACTAATATATCCAGCAAAACTCTCAATTGCCATACATACAGTAAACAAATTATTCCATGATAAAACCAGATTTAAACAATACCTATCCACAAATCCAACCTTTCAGAAAGCTCTAGAAGAAAAAAATCTAACCTAAGGAAGTTAGATACACCCATGAAAACATAGGCAATAGATAATCTCATGCCAACAAATACCAAAGAAAAGAAACACACAACACTACCAATAAAAAATAACAGGAATTAACAACCACTGGTCATTAATATTTATTAATATCAATGGTCTTAATTCGCCTATAAAAAGACACAGGCTGACAGAATGGATATGAAACAGGACCCATCCTTCTGCTGCATACAAGAAACACACCTCAACTTTAAAAACAGACACTACCTCAGAGTAAAAGGCTGGAAAAAGGCTTTCCAAACAAATGGATTTAAGAAACAAGCTGGTGTAACTATCCTAATATCTAATAAAATAGATTTCAAACTAAAATCAAATGAAAGAGATCAGGAAGGACATTACATACTAATCACAAGGAAAATCCACCAAAATGAAGTCTCAATTCTGAATATATATGCCCCAAATACAAGGGCATCCACATTTGTAAAAGAAACATTACTGCCTAGATGCCTCCCAAACAGATCAAGCCAATCAACTGTCTCACCTATTCAGAGGGCCTGATCCAGTTGGGGGCCCCTCAGCCTTTGGTTCATAGTTCATGTGTTTCCATTCGTTTGGCTATTTGTCCCTGTGCTTTATCCAACCTTGGTTTCAACAATTCTCGCTCATATAAACCCTCCTCCTTCTCGCTAACTAGACTCCCAGATTCTGGGCTCGCTGCATGAGATAGCTGTTTGAAACCTGGGACTTATACAGGGACGCTTGGCTCAGTCTGGGAGGAGGGGACTGGACCTGCCTGGACTGAGTCTATCAGGTCAATCTCAGTCCTCAGGGGTGGCCTTGATCTGGAGGTGGTGGGAATGGGGGGTGGGCTGGGGGGAAGGAGAGGGGGCCAGGAAGGGGGAGAACAAGGGAATCTGTGGCTGTTATGTAGAACTGAATAGTATTGTATAATAAAATAAAAAAAATGATGTAGAACTGAATAGTATTGTAAAATAAAAAAAAGAAGAAGATCTCAAGCAACTGAACCATTGGGGGAATAATGTATCAACATTAAAAAAAAAACATTACTAAAGCTTAAATCGCACACCAAACTAGTAGTGGGAGATTTCAACACTCATTTTCACTACTGCATAGATCTGCCAGACTGAATCATAACAGAGAAATAAGGGACCTATCAGAAGATATGACTCAAATGGACTTAATAGATATCTACAGAATATTCCACTTAATACAAAAGAATATAACTTCTTTTCAGCATGCCATGGAACCTTCTCTAAAACTGATCACATTCTTGGTCACAAAGCAAATCTCAACAGATACAAAAAAAAAACCTGGAACGACTTCCTGTATTTTATCAGACCACCATGGCTTGAACTTAGACTCAAACAACAAAAAAATTTACAGAAATCCTACAATCTCATGGAAACTGAATCATGCCCAAATGAATCACGAATGGGTCAAGGAAGAAATAAAGAAAGAAATTAAAGATTTCCTAGAATTAAATGAAAATGAAAATACAATATACCCAAACTATTGGGACACTATGAAAACAGTGCTAAGAGAAAAATTCATAGCACTTAATACCCGCATAAAGACATTGGAGAAATCTCACACTAGTGACATAACAGCACACCTGAAAGCTCTAGAACAAAAAGAATCAGACTCACCCTGGTGGAATTGATGCCAGGAAATTATCAAATTGAGGGATTAAATCAATGAATAGAAACAAATAATCAATAAAAAAAAAGAGTTGGTTCTTGGCAAAAATCAACAAGATAGACAAGCCCTTATCAAAATTAACCAAAAGGGAGAGAGAGAGACATCATCCAAGTCAACAAAATCAGAAAGGAAAAGGGAGACATAACAATAGACAATGAGGGTATCTAGAGAATCATCAAGTCATACTTCAAAAACCTGTACTCCACAAAATTGGAAAATCTGAAAGAAATGGACAGTTTTCTGGATAGGTACCCCATACCAAAGTTAAATCAAAACCAGATAAACTATTTAAATAGGCCAATAACGCCTAAGGAAATAGAAACAATCATTAAAAGTCTACCAACCAAAAAAGCCCAGAACCAGATGATTTCAGCGCAGCATTCTACCCAAATTTCAAAGAAAAGCTAATTCCAATACTCTTCAAATTGTTCCACACAATAGAAACAGAAGGAATATTACCAAACTCTTCATAAGGCTACAGTTACACCAATACTCAATCCACACAAAGAAGGGCCAAAGAAAGAGAATTACAGACCAATCTCCCTCATGAACATTGATGCAAAGATACTCAATAAAATATTGGCAAACTGAATGCAAGAATGCATCAAAAAAGTTTCCACCATGATCAAGTAGGCTTCATCCCAGGAATGCAAGGATGGTTCAACATATGAAAATTTGTCAAATTTGTCAATGTAATACACTATATAAACAAACTAAAAGAAAAAAAAAACACACGATCATTTCATAAGGCGTTGAAAAAGCCTTTGACAAAATCCAACACCTTTTCATGTATTAGAGAGATCAGGAATACAAGGAACATACCTAAACATAATAAAAGCAATTACAGCAAGCTGAAAGCCATCATCAAATTAAATGGAGAGAAACTCAAAGCGATTCCACTAAAATCAGTAACAAGACAAGGCTGTCCACTCATCCCATATTTATTCAATATAGTACTTAAAGTTCTAGCTAGAGCAATAAGACAACAAAAGGAGATCAAGGGGATACAAATTGGAAAGGAAAAAGTCAAACTTTCACTATTTGCAGATGATATGATAGTATACATTAATGACCCAAAAATTCTACCAGAGAACTCCTATAGCTGATAAAGTCCTTCAGTAAGGTGTCAGGATACAGGATTAACTAAAAAAAAAAATAGTAGCCTTTCTATATACAAATGATAAAAGGGTTGAGAAAAAAATCAGAGAAATATCACCCTTTACAATAGCCACAAATAATATAAAATACCTTGGGGGTAACTCTAACTAAGCAAGTGAAGGACCTGTATGACAAGAACTTTAAGTCTAATAAGAAAGAAATTTGAAGAAGATATCAGAAAATGGAAAGGTCTCCCATGCTCAAGGATAGGTAGGATTAACATAGTAAAAATGGCAATCTTACCAAAAGCAATCTATAGATTCAATGCAATCCCCATCAAAATCCCAACACAATCCTTCACAGACCTGGAATGAACAATACTCAGCTTCATATGGAAAAACAAAAAACCCAGGATAGCTAAAAGAATCCTGTATAATAAAACAACATCTGGAGGCATCACGATCCCTGACCTCAAGCTCTACTGTAGAGCTATAGTAATAAAAATAGCTTGGTACTTGCATAAAAATCGACATGTGGACCAATGGAATCGAATTGAAGATGCTGACATTAATATGCACATATATGAACTTCTAATTTTTGACAAAGAAGCCAAAACTGTACCATGGAAAAAAAGAAAGCATCTTCAACAAATGGTGCTGGCATAATTGGATGTCAACATGTAGATGATTGCAAATAGATCCATATCTGTCACCATGCACAAAACTTAAGTTGAAATGGGAGATCTTTTCCCATTCCATAGGCTGGGGGTTGGGGGAATAATGGAGGGCAAGGGACAGGGGATGAGAGCTTAGGGGAGCAGGAGGTTTGAGCTGGAATGGGAACAGAGTGGGAGAGCAAGGAAAGAGATACCACGATAAATGAAGACACCATGGAAATAGGGAGAAGCAGCATGCTAGGGAGGTTCCCAGGAATCCACAAGGATGACTCCACCATAGACTACAGGCACTAGTCGAGAGGGTGTCTGAGCTGGCCTACTCTGGTTATCACATAGCTGAATACCCTAACTGTCGTCATAGAACTCTCATCCAGTGTCTGATGGAAACAGATGCAGAGATCCATGGCCAGGTCCCACGCCGAGCTCCAGGAGTCCATTCGATGAGAAAGAGGAAGGATTATATGAGCAAGGGATGTCGAGATCATGATTGGAAAAAGGACAGAGACAATTAGCCAAACTAGTGGAAATGCATGAACTGTGGACCAATAGCTGAGAAGCTCTCTTGGACTGGACTAGGCCCTCTGGATAAGTGAGACAGTTGTTTAGCTTGAACTGTTTAGGGGGCCCTCAGGCAGTGGGATTGGGACCTGTCCCTAGTGCGTGAGCCGGCTTTTTGGAGCTTAGTGCCTATGGTGAGACACTTTACACAGCCTTGATGCAGGAATGAGGGGCTTGGATCTGCCTCAACTGAATGTATCAGGGCTCTGCTGACTCCTCATTGGAGACCTTGCCTTGGAGGAAGTGGGAATGGGGGTTGGGTTAGGGCAGAAGGCTGGGATGCAAGAAGATGGAGGATAGGGGAATCTGTGGTTTGTATATAAAATGAACAGAAAATCTCTTAATAAAAAAGAGCAGATTTCAGAGTACAGTAAACTGTTTGCCTTTGATGGAACCCAATTGTACAGATTCAGAAAAATCCGTAGTGTTTGAGCTGAAGGTAAAAGAATTTGATGGGGATTGGCAAGTTTTAAGTAGGTATTGCAGAGAAGAATGAATCAATAATGGTTATAATTAGATGGAAGGTGGCCTGTAAAAATCTCAGGAGACTGAGTAGAAAATAACAAGTCATTGAGGTTTAGAAAGTTGTGTTTTTTCCAAAACTCATTCCAATATGAAGAACAGTCAGCCTGGGATGATTTAAGAAATAATGAATGGCAATCATGAGCAAGGCCCATACACATCGCTCTAGGACCACTTTCCAAATATTACTTAGCCATCCTGATTCATGTGTTTGCACTAGTAAGGAGCTGCCACAACCTTTTTTTTTCTAGTAATAATCAGCATTGAATTTGTTAGTGTTTATTCTTGGGAGGAGGGTGTTGAATAGAATATGTTATGGAAGTGAACAGAGCATAAATAACTAGTAGATGATAAGTTGAACAAACAGTTAAAAATCTTAGAAAGTGAAGTGCAAAGTACTCCATGTTTGAGAATGGCCACCGCTTGTGACTGCTGCTTTTCCTCCAGACTAAATCCAAGGCAGAAGTGATTGCCTTTTCTGCTCTACTCACTGATTACTTCAGGGGACAAACATACAAAACAGACGTACAGGATCTGTTTTTTCTAACAAGGCAGATGTGTTTAGTAGTTTAATGTGGAAATTTTTTTTGGGGGGGGAGAAGTCTATAAAAATAGTGGAGAATAACAAATGACCACATGTCAAAAGTCAAACAAAAACAGAGTTGCAGAAGAGAAAACTTTATAGATTCTCTTCTAAGCAACTTTATAATGAATAGATTAAGACCGAGAAACAAATCTAAACAACGTCCCCAACATTGGTCTGATGTGCTGTTAGCTCTAATGCAGTTTAGCTCACAGCCTAATGTTTCCCTGTCCTACCTACTGCACATTCAACTCTGTGGATGACTACACGTTACCTAAATGGAGAGCAGCATATCAGATCAGGATTCTTCGAAGAATGGTGTCAGATAGATTTTAGCAGTTAGAAACCAGCAAGGATTCACATGCCTGTGGATAAACAGGGAATAAAACATTTCCTTTGAGCCCTGTCACTTGGCATGCGTCTTGGCTTAATCTATGTCTTTGTTTTGTGCACCCATGTGTCTCATTTCTCTAGAGCTTTCAAGTCTTCTATATCCCAAAATGCTTACTATTTACAATGTATACTACATAACTGAGATGAAATAGCAGCTGAGTAGGGATAATGCAACATTCTTTTAAAACAATGCTACATATACATGAGTGCACACACACACACACACACACACACACACACACACACACACACACACACACTCAATTTGTAAAACAGAACAGCACCATGACAAGGTTTCAATCTTAAGCAGTACTATATCTGATTCTCCTAGGGGGAGATATATTTTTATGGAAAACACATTATCCCCTTTTTTGCTACGGATGCTCAGAAAATTCCTTTATCCCATCACAAGTGACCAGTGCCCTAAGAGTGTAGGTAAATCAATTCATTCGTGTCTCTGTATTTTACACACTTGATCATTTAAGTTGTACTTCCCAATAACCTAAATCCCATTTTCTGGCTATGCAACAGTCACGTTTCGTGTTACTGGAATCCTATTGTTTCTGAAAAACTAAGTCCAATTCATTTCTTTTTATGTTTCTAACTTCATTAAACTCCCAAAGCTCAAAGTATTGTATAGAGGTCACCCCCTAGAATACTATAGATGATTTATTTTAATTTTCCTATTGGAATAAAGGCTCATTCAGAAATACAGCTATCAAAATATTAAACAAGTGTATGATAATACATGGCTTCTTAATAAAGCAATTAAACAAGATCTGACAGCAGGTGTACTTGTAACTTTAAGGTAAGAGTGGCATAAACCTAAGTTGTGTTTTGGAATACCTGCAACACTGTAATATAATGTAGGAAACTCAAAGTCTATTAATAGTACTTATAAAAGTGATATATATATATTTCATTCTATTAATAATATGTAGGTGTTGCTGTAACCCTTGTATGCAGAAATACTGTAGGGAATTTTCTTATAATTGGTTTAAACAATTTTAAAATGCTACATTTGTTAGAAGTTGGTGAAAAGACCTTAATTCTACTAGAATGTAAATTCTTGATTTATTACTCAGAGAAATTCTTCATCATTTATCCCATCATTCCAATATCAGGGTAGGAGCATGCAGCTTTTATTTCTCTTCCTAATTGTGCTTCCATTATACTTTGAACTTATAGTGTATTTATAGAATATATCTTGGTCATATCCATCACATTCCTCCCTCCATTTCTCAGACCCTTGTAGGAACTAAAGAACTTGTTGACTCATGAAATGGAATTACACACCAATTCATGCATAGCTGAAATGTGAAAGTCAACCACAAGTATTATCAGAATTATTTGGTTGCACTTTTATTTGACCCAAGTGTGATTTTGCCACATAATATATTTAATGTTTGCATTCCTGTTTTTCATAGTACACTATGTGCTCTTAGGAGTGAAACTCATACCCAGTTACCTCTGCACAGGCAAGGAGAGTTCACTGAAGCAGAAGTTACAGTATATATGAGGAACACGGATATAATGCAGTTGGGAAGAAGAATTGATGCATTTCCCAAGAGAGTAAAGAGAGCCAAAGTTTTGTGAAAGAGTTTGAAACTTTGGAAAATAAATACAAATAGGAAAATTAAAGCACATGGAATATGGTTGGGGCTTGAAACATGATGTTATTCCATTCCTTTCTATTCTGCAATTGCAGCATCCTCCACCATTGAACACAACATCATTTGTACTGGTATAAAACACAATTGAATGTGAAATGTACCATACATAATTTCAGGCATGGCATTGAGAAAACACTAGCAACATGTTTATGTTTATCTGTTCTGAAGAGTCAACACTTTCCTCTTTATTTGGATAATGAAAGCAAGGAAACTAGATGCATTTGCCTGTACTAAGTCATATTCTGCCCTTTCCATTCTTCTTTCCAAGAGGCTCCACATAAGGATATAGATGATGTGTTAAAACTTTGGAAAAAAATTGTGATATTTGTCCTAATGATAAAAAATGTTTTTAAATATATAAGTTAATGCATTTTGAAGATGTAATATTGAGGTTACAATATCAGGAAATTGTAACTCTGAAAGTTGTAAGTTAAAGATTTGCAAATATTTATTTTCCACATTTATCAAGGTATGCTAATTGGCCTTTCCATGATGTTCCTATTGAGAGCATAAGTGCTGGAATTCAGTAGGCTGATGTTTTTATCTCAACTTACTTTTGTTAGATGAAACATGATAGACTGACCACCATATCTGGATCATAAAAAGCACTCAGGGAATGTGGATGCATCATTCCTAAATCATCAAATTAGATCCTAGATGGTGACATTCTTATCGTCTTCATTTCAGAAGATGTGAGACGATAACTATAATGGAATAAAAATAACAACACAATGATAAGACATTTCAAATAAGACAATTGTGAAAAGACAATGTAATAAACCATAAAGGCCATCCATTTAGACAATTCCATAATTAATAAAAGAAGACATATGAAGAGGGATAGCAGAAAAAATATTAGACATTAAAAATGGTGTTATTAATGTGTGGTAACATCCATGTCTTATTGACAGGAAAGTTTTAAGGAAACTTAAAACTCATGAATTTTATTGATTTAGATATATGGAAGAAGACTGATAAAAGAAATGCATAGAATTTTAAGTGTTAAAAATAAAAATAGTATATTCACAACAAGTGGTTCCTAAACCAAAGTGCAATACGGTTGATGATGCCTATAGTAAGGTCACAAAAAGCTATTGATTTCATTTTGGTTTTGTTTTAAAGTCAGCAAAGGCTAAGCAAACCTTTGGAAAGGAGAAGGAAATGGATGAAGGACAAACAAAAGATGAAATAATTGATCCATTAATGTCCCAAAGGGTATTAGGATAAGGTTAATTCAGACTCAAACTGAAGATTAAAATTTAGAACAAGGGGCAGATCTCTCCATGGTCAAAGAATATTAAAATATGTGTGTGGTGAGAAAGAGTCATAGCTTATGGATGAAGAATTACAGGCCACACAAGCTTAGTCTGTTCATTAAGATCTGGGACATCAAGATTCAAAGAGAACTGTATTGTTACAGTCTTTAGTTCAAAAACTAACCTGAGAAGGTCTCCACAGAAAGAGTCATAGCTTATGGATGAAGAATTACAGGCCACATAAGCTTAGTCTGTTCATTAAGATCTGGGACATCAAGATTCAAAGAGAACTGTATTGTTACAGTCTTTAGTCCAAAAACTAACCTGAGAAGGTCTCCACAGAGATCCATGAGCACAGAGAAGCTGTGCTGGTATGTGACTCTCTGGAATGTCAACAGGCACTGATGCTCTTCTAGTTTTTATTTCTGTTGCTGTGATACATACCCTGAAAATGCCACTTAGTAGAGGAAGGAGGGAGTTTATTACAACTCACAATTGCAGGACACCACAGTGAGGAAATCAAAGAAGAAATCCATCTAGGCATTTTACCTCTGCAATCAAGAACAGAAAGAAATGAATTAATACACGCTCACTAGCTTGCTTGCTTATGTAAAGCTCAATTTATCCACTCTTAGACAGGTCAGGACCCCTGCCTAGGGAGTGGTATTATCTTAAGTGAGCTGGATCATCCTACATCAATCAAGCTAATGAAGATAGTCCCCTCCTCAAACCAACTCAATGTAGACAATCTCTCATTGCCATGTTTCCCGGGTGCCAAGTTGACAATTAGAGCAAACCATCACAGGTACTGAAAGCTAATGGTGACTAAAAGTGAAAAGGACGATGTGTGAAGTAGCCTGACAAGCAAAGAAGACAGTTCTATGTGTCAGCTCCTGGTATAGGCATACAGGCCAATTTAGTCAGATTTTCTTGTTTTATAACTAACTACAAATTGTAAGTTAATCAACATAAATCTGTTGGATCCCAATTCAGTGCTGCTTGACCCTGTGAAGGAAAGTAGGATGGAAAAGTTAATTTTGTGTTTCAGCATGAAGAAGCCAAAATTTGCAAATGCCCAACATGAAATCCAGCTTTTCGAATGCTGAGGCTCGCTGGACTTCCATCAAGTTCTGACACATACGTGTAAAACAATTCTGACTCCATCCGGTTGCTCATTCCTTTCCTTTATTATGCAGTGCTGACAGAGCAGCCACATTTCCCAAGAGTT
The DNA here is from genome assembly GCF_049852395.1 of Peromyscus maniculatus bairdii. Classification (NCBI taxonomy): domain Eukaryota; kingdom Metazoa; phylum Chordata; class Mammalia; order Rodentia; family Cricetidae; genus Peromyscus; species Peromyscus maniculatus. The sequence goes on along the minus strand of NC_134871.1, from coordinate 6,835,985 downwards.
CCCTTTTCCTCAATGCAGATGTTTTTCCAATGGTGAGTTTTCAAAATTGAATATTTAGAATCTGCCCATTGTGTTCTTTTCACAATGTGACTAATTCAAGTCATGACCAAGATTGGAATTGGTCTTTGAGACAGTGAGTCAGGTATTTGCATTTCTCTCTTGTCCACATCAAATCTCCCAAAGACACAAAGGACTTCTCTGCAAAATAATTTCCTGCAGTTCATCAAGAACCAGTTGAGATATGTATCTTTGAATACCAGTCTATTTATTCCATTAGTTTATTCTTGACCCATACACTATTTCTTTTCCATTTGAGGGAAGTGCATTGTGTTGCCTTCAGTAGATGCAAATGTGTGCATTTGTAGATTTTGTTCTACAGAGTAGCTGCCTTGTCAGAAGAAAGAATACTTCTTATCTAACTGCAATAAATATGCTTTCTGTTCTCCTTTGTTCCTCATTTGTATACAGAGACATTTTACTTCTAACACATCTGTGGATCAATCAGGCGGGTCTCTGATCTCTCAATAGAATGCAAGCTGGAGTCTCGGGTATAAAATGCTGAAACATATTAACAGCCACTTACATGACTCTTTTGTAGAAAAGCACAACAGATAGAATGGGTAAGGAGGGGGAGTAGAGTAGAATAAAGGAAATTAAAGGAAAGTGAATGCAGACCAGATGTTGAATGTCAAGTTTCCACTCTGAGAATAATAAATGCAGGCACTGGGTGGCCAGATGAGGTTAAAATGCATAGATACCAACTTAATTTAATAAACAATTAGATGTTCCTCAGGGGGAAAGCCAACTGGGACAATAATGATTATAAGAAATATCAATTTCTTTTCTTCTATATCCCTCTTCAACGTTTTTATTTTCACAAGTCCATGGATGGCTGCTGTCTTCTGTCAGAATCTATGAAGGAGATCGAGAAATCTCTCTTATAAGAAAGTTAATTCTCTTCTTTGGAGATTCAACTACCTGCCTGCTTTTTAGTGAACAAACTGCCTAATTCCATCACTTAAGACTGTGAATTTCTATAGCTGCATTGGAGAGATACAATATTTAGTATCTATCATGGGAGGGAAGAAAACAAGGAAAGATACAATAAACACAGGGCAGAAGAGATGTACTGGGCACTGCAAGATCCTTCTTCATAAAAGGACTTTTGCTAGTCATTAAAAATGGTATCATGGGGCCGGGCGGTGGTGGCGCACGCCTTTAATCCCAGCACTTGGGAGGCAGAGGCAGGCGGATCTTTGTGAGTTCGAGGCCAGCCTGGTCTCCAAAGTGAGTTCCAGGAAAGGCGCAAAGCTACACAGAGAAACCCTGTCTCGAAAAACCAAAAAAAAAAAAAAAAAAAAAATGGTATCATGGACTATATCACCCAAAGAAAAATTCAACCTTTGCACTAAGAAACATCAATGAATATCTGAAGGCTGTGGTAAGAGAAAGAAAACACCTAGTTTGTGGTACAAAGGCCCAGATGAACACCATCTGACACTTAGAAGCAAGACCTTCATCAGATCACATTGTATGTTAGGATTCAGTTCTCCTTTCTGGAACTTGAACACATAATGATTGTCTTATATACCTTCTTTGAGAATAAACTAAATGATGAGAGAATCAATAAATGTGTCAAGCACTTGCTGGGTCTGCTATGCATGCTGAAAGAATAGTGGTCAAAGCCAAGTGGCTGTGCTAGTCATGTTTGTGTCTCCCTGTGTTCTATTTTCTTTTCCTCTGGAGCTCTTGAGTCACACCCTTCCTATATTAGGAGTTCTAGAGAAGTGATGTCTTAAAGAAGCTTGTCCCTCCTCATCATCACCCTTGTGTGTTCAAGCCTCAAGCAGGTTTTGTCAATCTGAATCCTAATAATATCTAAGAATATTGTTTTCCTCTCAGTGAAAATGAGAAACAGTAAAGGAAAGTAAACTCCATTTCTTATCATCATAACTTGTCTCTCTGGTTCCATCTTTATACTGAGAAACATCTAATTGACTCAGGAACTCTCAGCTTCTAGAAAGGTAAAACAATAGCTTGCCATTGCTTACAAGACACCTATGCTAAAGCCATTTTTGAAAGTGGCACAGCCAGACTGAGACACTTAGAAACTTTAATTTTTTTTTGTTATTTTCTTTCAAATATTTACTTACTTTACTTCCAATAACTCTGTGTCTATAACATTTGCACTCAATTTTTATTGAGGGGATTCTTTGGGGGATAGGACTAAGGCTCAGACAGCATTCCCAGCTAATGTAGTATGCCTCCTATCATCAATATAATTTACACAGCACGGAGAGCACCAACTATCAAGGACATATTTAATGTGACTCTGACAAATATTTAGAATTCAAGGGGTTTTCATTCGTTTTATCAATTGGACTTCCCTTTACTGTCTTATAACATCTTATTTTAATGACGTTATTTACTTGTTTCCCTCCTCATATCATATACTTTCTTTCTTACTTCTTTGTGTGTGCTTGTGTTTGTATTTTTGCATAATGTTATGAGGGTTCATGGGGGGGGGTAACGTGGTACCTATGGTATGTAGAAGTGACAATGGTTCTCACCTTTCTCATCTCTTGAGAGAGGGTCTCTTGTTTGTGGTTGTTATGCTAAGCTTGGTGGTCTGTGCACTTCAATATTTCTACTCTCTTCTAAAAACAACTTTTTTTCTTGTTTTTTTTATTTTTATTTATTTTTTAAGTAAATTTATTTTACAACATTATTTAGTTCAACATAATAGCCACAGATTCCCCTGTTCTCCCACTCTCGCCCCCCTCCCCCTCCCCCCACCCCACCCCCCATTCCCACCTCCTCCAGATCAAGGTCTTCCCCGAGGACTGGGATCGACCTGGTAGACTCAGTCCAGCCAGGTCCAGTCCCCCACTCCCAGACCGAGCCAAGCGTCCCTGCATAGGTCCCAGGATTCAAACAGCCAACTCATGCAACTAGCCCAGGACCCGGCACCAACCCACAGCTGCCTCCCAAACAGATCAAGCCAAATGACTATCTCACCCGTTCAGGGGGCCTGATCCAGTTGGGGGCCCCTCAGCCTTTGGTTCATAGATCCTGTGCTTCCATTCATTTGGTTATTTGTCCCTGTGCTTTATCGAACCTTGGCTTCAACAATTCTCGCTCATATAAACCCTCTTCTTTCTCACTAATTAGATTCCCAGTGCTCCACCAGGGGCCCAGCCATGGATGTCTGCATCCAGATTCCTCAGACCTTCCTTGGATGGGGTTTATGGCACAACTAACAGGGTGTCTGGCCATCCCATCACCAGAGTAGGTCAGTTCCTGCCGTGTCTCGACCATTGCCAGCAGTCTTTTGTGGGGGTATCTTTGTGGATCTCCGTGGGCCTCCCTAGCTCTCTGCTTCCTCCCCTTCTCATATGGTCTTCATTTACCATGGTCTCCTATTCCTTGTTCTCCCTCTCTTTTCTTGATCCAGCTAGGATCTCCCACTCTCTTTCCCTCGACCGTTGCCCTTCATTGTTCCCACTCATGACCAGGCTGTTCATGTAGATCTCATCCATTTCTCCGTGTCTTTTTTGGGGTCTCGTTTTCCAGGTAGCCTCTCCTCCACTGCTGGTGGGAATGCAAGCTTGTACAACCACTTTGGAAATCAATATGGCGCTTTCTTAAAAAATTGGGAATCAATCTCCCCCAAGATCCAGCTATACCACTTTTGGGCATATACCCAAGAAATGCTCAATCATACCACAAGAGCACTTGCTCAGCTATGTTCATATCAGCATTGTTTGTAATAGCCAAAACCTGGAAACAACCTAGATGCCCTTCAACTGAAGAATGGATAAATAAATTGTGGCACATATACACAATGGAATACTACTCAGCAGAGAAAAACAATGACATCATACGGTTTGCAGACAAATGGATCGATCTAGAAAAAATCATCCTGAGTGAGGTGACCCAGACTCAGAAAGACAAATATGGTATGTACTCACTCATAGGAAGATGCTAGATGTGGAACAAGGATGACTGGACTGCTACTCACATCACCAGTAAAAACAACTTTTTAATGAGGTTAGTGGAGAGTTTTGTGTTACAGAAGCATGTTGGTATTTTATCCACTAGACTCACTAATTCTCTCAGACAAACAAATAAAGCTAGAATCTTCTGTTTCTTTTGCCTTGTTCTCCTTGACTCTACAGCTACCACCTAATCTCTCTCACACACAAAAGGAATGAGGTATTATAATTGATGCTATACCTCTTTCAAGTTAATTTTGTACCTCCCCTGCATAGTTCACAGTTCATTTCACTGCACTTTTAACTTCTTAGAGCTTCTTAGAGCATTCGGTTAATTCCTATTGTTAGTTTGGTCATGTGTTCCACCTGGTCATTTCCTTTCTGTGATTCCATGGGAAGGGGAGTCACCACATTCCACAGATCCAGGTGTGTTCCATATTTTGTATTTCTCTGTTGGCTATTTCATCAGAAATAAAGACTGCTTTCCATGAGAACTATCCAATATGTAACCTCCTAAAATAAACAGGCTTATTAATTTATATTACCCAAATGTATCTCTTAACTCCTGTGTGCATGTCATTATGTGATTCTCTTTGTTTGACATATGTCCCCTGGATCTCTCATGAATAAAACCTTCCTGTTTTTTTTCTAAATAATCTTGGTATCCATGCCTTTCTTTCTTTTTCTCCCTCTCATCACTGATCCCCTCTCCCTTTCCTTCTTGTATGTATGTGTTCTTGGAATATGTATATCTTACATTTGCTCTTAGATGCTTCAGACCTCTTACATCAGTTCAGCCTAGGCAATAAATGTCTTAATAAATGTCTTGAATGTGGTGATATATTGTGTACCCTAATAAACTTGCCTGAAGATCAGAGGACAGAGCCAACTACTAGATTAGACATAGAGGCCAGAAAGTGGTGGCAAACACCCTTAATCCTATCAATAAGGGAGGCAGAGATGTGTCTGGATCTCCTTGAGTTCAAAGCCACACTGGAAACAGAGCCAGGCAGTGGTGGCACACACCTTTAATCTCAGTACTGGAAAGCACACACACCTTTAATCCCAGGAAGTGATGGCAGGGCAGAGAAAGGTATTTAAGGTGTGAGGAACAGAAACGGGAACTAAGGCAGATCAGCTGAGACCCTTTCAGGTGAGGATTTTTAGTCTGAGGATTTGTGGAGTTGGTGAGGAGATTGGGTGTGGCTTTCTCTACTTTTCTGATCTTTCAGCTTTCATCCCAATATCTGGCACTGGGATTTTTATTAAAGGACAATGTAAGATTCAAACAACACTTGAAGGCAAGATTTTGATTCCTTATTTAATATACCCTCCATATACTTTATATATGCCAATTAAGATTCCAGAAGAATTATAATTTAAGAAATTTATTATTGAGCTACATTTAAATTGTAAGCATTTGGACTGAGCTTGTTTGAAAAGAGTAAGAAATTGTGAAATGGAGTTCTTAAATATTTAGAAAATCACTACAGAGAGTAATTCAGTCAGAATACCCATCCTCATAGGTCCTATTCAGGAGCTATTTGGTCCTTTTGTAAGACATACTCATTTTTTTTTACACCTATGACCTCAAGAAAATGTCTTAGTTTGAAAGACCTCCCTTTTCACAGGCTGATACCAAGTTCAAATAAGTTTTATGAAAAAAATATTTTACAGAAAAATAACAAGCAGAAAATATCCCTTCCTCATCCACCTGAGTTTTTCTCTTAGTGTTGATATTTTTCCTTCTAGACAAAGGTCATGTGTCTCATTATTCTTAGATGCCCATGTTCTTAAGACACAGAGTCCTGTGTGAAAGCCTCACAAGTCCTGTACCACAAGGAAGTCCCTTCCCTTTCCATTCCTACCCCCACACAAACTTGATACCGTTTCTCCTTATATCTTACTCAGCACATGACATAAATGACCAAAGTTTTTAAGAAATAGATTCTCTGCTAACATGATTGATGAATGGAAACAACCAAAACTCTAAAGACATTTCTGTATATTGACATCTCACAGGCTGCCTAATCTGTAACTGGTCCAAATTTCCATTCTTTCAGACATATTGGAAAACAGTCTCAACAATACAATAGTAAACATGAACAATATCCTTGAAGAATGGGCCTGCTCTTTAGCATCTTAAAGTTCTGGAAAGTGAAACATAAAGGAAATGTTTTTAATTTTTATTATGGCTGGTAATATTTGCCTTATGTGACTTCCTTCTTTTTCATGTCATGGAAAATGAGGTAACCTTATAGAATATTAACAATCACAAGCCTATTCAAAAATGCTTAGCTTTAGATGACAATGACAAAAAAATAGGTAGATGAAAAGGGCATGGGGTAATCTTCCCCACCTCTTTTAGGAAACTGTGTGGATAAAGTACTTAAAGAAAACCCAAGTGCCTGACACACTGCCTCATACGCAGCCGGTCTGCCCATGGGAGTGTTATAATGCTCAAAGAAGTCAAGTGAATACAAAGAACTGTGGAACAGGATTTTAAGTTGTATATCAATATTTTCCATTGTACTGAGTGGAAATTAAATAGGACAATTTCTGAGGAAATGTCATGAGTAACTACATGGCATATACACAGGATTTGAAGACAAATGAGAATAATATAGACAGAGAGTCTTTATTCAAGATCACTCCCCGTAAGTGATTCAGTCAATAAACAAATGTCGACCTCAAGAACCGATAAAACCATAAGAAATATAAGTAGATGGAGTGCTGGAAAGTGGTTTGTACTGGCCTAAGGAAATTTAGGGCATTGCTTACCAGAGAAAGCAAGGAAGGCTTCTGTGGGGCAGAAAGACTTTGCTTAAACAAAAGGTTTATCTCAGGAAAACGTCTTGAGTGGAGGGAAAGCTAGTATGTCAGAATACATCCTTGCCAATAGGCCTGAAAACCAGGGCGTGCTGTGAAGGGTAAAGAAATTTTGGAAGAGCTACCCTGAAAGAATCCTCTTTATTTTAATGTTTTATGTTGAATAGACTAGGGTGGAATCTTACTGATGATTCATAATCAGTGGGTTTTAATAATGGCTTAGTAACTACCTTCAAAGATAATCTAAGTGTTCATATTTTAAAAAATTTTGATAAATTTTACAAATTTTTTCCTTGTTTGACATTTTGATATAAAAAGGTTATGGATTTTAGAGGGAGACAGAGCTTTTATATAGAAACTAAAGCAAGGTTGTGCTATGATATCAAACTATCTGGAAGTTTCAGTTACATTCTAGGTAAGAACTGGGAACAACTTGTAATGTAGCAGAAGGAGCAAATCAGGCTCAGGATGTTCTTTGAAAGGACAGGGTACTTTAGTTTTGTTACATGTGTAATAAGAAGGGGAAACATGCCAAAGATGATTCTTAGATTTTGAGAGAGAATAACTGTGTAAAATGGAAGTTGGTGTGGACAAAACTGGTAGGAATAGTTGCTTAGGGACACATATAAGAACGCAATTCTTATGAAATATTGTTCTTATGAAAAAAATAATTTTGAGAGGCTTATTTGGCTCCCCAAATCAAACATAAATCCAAGTATGTTTACACAGTACAGGAGATCAATTTTAGATCAGAGACAAAAATGAGTGTCATTACTTTTCCTGTGTTAGCCATGGTCACAGAATAATAAAAGGAAAGTCTAACATGAGAAAAGAAATATGACATTTTTTATGTCTTCTTTTGAGAACTTTCTGTTCTGATCCATAGAGTATTTATAATTGGATTGTTTTCCTGGCTGTTTGTATTTTGAATTATTTATAGAATCTTAGTATTAATTATCTATCAGAAGTATAACTGGCAAAGATTTTCTTCCACTCGTGGACTTCCTCTTTGATAAACTATTTCCGTATCTGTAAGGAAGCAATTTAGTTTTATGAGACCTCCCTTGTCAATTGTGGGCCTAAATTCCAGGGCAGATAGGACCCTATTCAGAAAGTCTTTTTCTGTACCTCTACCTTGTAGATGACTGTCTATGTTTTTACCTAACAATCTTATGGATTCAGGTTTTAAATTGAGGTCCTTGATCCATTTGGAGTCAATTTGTGTGCAGAGTGATAGAGACGGATCTATTTTCATTCATGTATACGTAGGCATCCAGTTTCTCCAGAATCGTTTGTTGAAGGCACTTCTTTTCTTTTGGCAGCTTTGTCAAATATCTGTGAGCCTTTTGAGTCTTTACTGTCCACTGTTACTATATTGACTTCTAATATATCTATAATGTCAAGTGACTGGCCAAGTTGCATATTCTCCTCAGCAAACTGGTTCGTATGGTTGCTTCATATTTTTTTATTAAAGACAAAAAGATTATTTTAGCATAAACACTGCTGCCTTACTAAAGGGTGTTAGGAAGGATGTTCTCTTAGTCATGGTTTCCACTGCTGTGATAAATCACCATGACCAAAAGCAACTTGGGGGAGGAAGAGTTTTTGTCAGCTGAGAGCTCCACATTATCTGCATCACTGAGGGAAGTCAGGACTCAAACAGGGCAGGAACCTGGAGGCAGGAACTGGAGCAGAGGCCATGGAGGAGTATTGCTTACTGGTTTGCATATATTGATTACTCAGCCTGCTTTCTTGTAGTGCAAAGGACAACTTCCCAGTGTTGGCATTGCACATAGTGAGCTGGACCCTCACACATCAATCATCAATTAAGAAAATACACCACAGACTTGCCTACAGGGCAATCTTATTGGATGGATTTTTCTCAATTGAATCCCTCTTCCCAAGTGACTCTAGCTTGTACCAAGTTGAAAAAAAAAGCCAGAACAAATATGAATATGAACTTCTCACAGATCTACTCTGACAAAATTGAGTGATAGTATTTTATTCTAAAGTGTACAAAGACACTTTCATGGGAATTCTCTTGTTCATACCACGTTTAGACATATGCAATGCTTTTAATTCTCCACACATTTAAAACTACTTTACACTGTAAACTTGATGGAAACTGGAGTATTGCTGAGGTGTAGGTAGGGTGGCCATATTCATTTTCCTTTTATAAATTAGAATATCTCCAGGACTTTTAGTCAAATCATTAAGTAAGAAAATAACCCTCTACCTGTAGGATGTCTGTTCTGTCTGGAGTTACTCATACCTGGCCACAGTTAGACTATTTAAAGTATGTCCTTTAGCAAGATGAGTTGGTATATTAGATGTCAAGAACTGCAACCCAAACACTCTTCCATATGCAGATACAATGAGCTGTCAGAGTATTACAGAAGAGAACACAATATAAAAGCAAACAGTGGCTCTATAATTCATGGATTAAGAATCACTATTTCTCCTTATTTCTGTAGAAAACAGGGAATCAATGGTTACTTTAAAAGATGCCCAGGCTGGCCTCAAACTTATGATCCTTTTGCCTCTGCCTTCTTCAGTAATTCTTACCAGCACATGCCACCACTATAAAAGATGCACAAAGCCTACATTTCATTAAAATTAAACAGGTGAAGTTTAAATTTTTCTCATGCAAAATGACTAAAGCTGGCGTTGTTTCTCAAAGGGTAAAAAGAAAATAAATGGAAGAGGATAGGGGAGCAGAGAGGCTGAGTGGGGATTAGACAATACCATGCCATCATGGAACTCTGTATTACACACACAGAGAATCACATATCCACATTATTTCATTCTGAGCTTTTATTGTAAGAATCATGAATATGATTTTATTTGTATTGCAATGTCCCTTTGTTTTCTGTGATATCACGAGACTCTAAAATATGGTGTCTTCAAGGAGACATCTGCTTCCTATTCATTTTGAATACATTGATGTTTTAACAAATTAGTTCCTGCACACTTAGCTTGAAAAAAAACAATTTGTTTTTAAATATTCACTGGATATTTTAGACTCTTTGGATGGCAAATCATAGACATAGGGTTAAAATCTTCACTCTACGACTAAAGATTCTTTGCCACCAAAAAATATTTGGCTCATTGGCTACTTGCCCTCACCCCCCACAGTCTTGGTACGTGTGTGTGCATGTGTGCGTATGAGTGTTCATACAGAGCCCACTGATGATGTAATATTCCCTTTCCTTTGTGTCTCAACTGAATGTGGCCAAATGAATAATCTGGCATCATACTTTCTGTGGTTTTCTCTAAAGCCTGCTACCAGCAGCTCATTTAATTCCCCTTCACTCTGAAACAAGCACTCTATGCAGGACTGTTCTTTAGTTCAATAAGGTATTCAGTCACCTGAAAACCCCTATACAAAACATCCTCATTAATCAGATAAGAGTAAAACGGATGTCTCTGATAAACATGAGCAGTTGGAAAGATTTGTGAACTATTCTTTATTTCTCTGGTGGCAGCTACCCTCCCCTCTTGGGTAGAATGTATATTTGGTGCTGCCTCTGGAAGTGGATTTCCAATGCAAGAGGGAAGAATGCCAAAGCCCTTGAAGTTCAATGTTGATTCTCCCGGTTCATGAACTAAGACCTTTTTGAGTTGCCTAAAGCCTTATATTATTGCTGCTTTCATGTGCTATCTCCTCTTTAAACAAATCTTTGGGGCAGCATTTCCGATTTCTTATCTTTGTCTGGTTTTTCAGGTAGTGAGACTTGAAAAGTCTTTTCAGACTTCAAGTTCTGTATTCCCATGTTGAATTCCATATTGAGTTGGATTCTGATTTTCTTTCTAAATCTCCTTGTCCAGACCCACTTAAGCTGTCGTCCTATGCTTATTTCACCAAGCCTAATGTTTTCCTTAAGTGAGTGTTTATTGAAATCTCACTAGATGTTGGATCATGACCATTCATCTTATTCTATGAACTACCTCTCTGGACAACTCTCATTTAGATAGCTATCCTCATAAAAGCTGAAGCTATCCTGTGACTGCCGATTTTTCCGAGGTTTGGTGTGTCTCCCTAGTTTCTGTGGTATTCTTTGAACTGTCTGCTTGGAAGTCCATTTTTCACTCTTTCCCTGCCCACACTCTGCCATGGAAGGCTAATCTTTGAAAATTCCTTTTCTGTCTCCTAAATAGTTGTGCCATTTAATTAGGAAGCCTGAGCAATAGGTGAGAACTGACATGTGGGGACAGCTGGATCCTGTGCCTTCTGGGAAGCAATTACAGTACAGGCTGTGTCTTTTCCATGAGCCCCACTTTTACAAGCTGTTGTGGCTCTTGGCCTCTCATTTGCATGTTCTTGAACTGTCTGCCTTTAGGTGATGCAACCCTTGGATGTCTTAAGTTACAAGGTCATTTCACTGTCCTTTGGCTTTTCAGCATTTGTAGTACATTTATAACATGTTTTTGCTGGGTTAAATGTGCCTTATCACATGTGCCTTAGTGGATATGAACGATGCTACTATTTTTCCATATTTCTTTTATTTTTAATTATACATTTGTGCTTGTGTTTTTATCTCTGAGTGTGTGTATGTGGAAGGGTGTGTGGACATGTGTACAAGTGCCCACAGTGGCCAGAGATGTCAGATTCCCCCTTGGAGCTGGAGTAACAGGTGGTTGTAAGCCATCCAATGTGGGTGCTGGGGATCAAATTGGGTTAATCTGCAAGGGTAGTATGCATTCTCAATCACTGAACTATCTCTTCTGTCCGACAACCTGTTTGTACTAACTAGTCACAGTTGCCACATCCTTTATACTTGTGATTGCATTTGAGTCTTACATTCATTTGAGTTTTGACCAAATATGGATATGATAATGATGGTCCCCAAAATGATTATTTGTCTTCTATGGTCTTGATTTTCTTTTCTGTCTTTCTTTATTTTTTTTAAATGCTATCCCTGAATGTCTCGAATCCTTCTGTATAGTATCCTCCTCCTGATTGCTTTATAAGGTTGTCTTAACTTTTCCCAGCCTATTTTAGCTTCTTTGCTATTTATCGTTTGCTGCCATATTTGTACCTTTCTGCATTGTGACTAACACTTATTCTATTAGTTGCTGATACTGCACTGTATGTGTGTATAGTATTACATATTATATTATATACTGTTATACACGCACTCTTTTATTTATCTTAATGAAAAGTCAAATTTTAGCTCTGTACATGTACTTTTCACAGGAGATTTCAAGTTCTTCCAGAGGTCAGATCTGCTTAATGAAGACAATGAGATTCTTTGTGTGCCTTCACAGAATTTTTCCAAAATTAATAGTTATAGGCCTAAGGGAGTCAATACTTGCTTTTAAACTTTTACTAAAGGGGCTTTACTGCCTTGACATTTGTGAGCAATAGAGACATTTCCAGGCAGTAAGTCTTGAGTCATCACACCAGTACCTAGTCATGCATATATACATACATACATATGCACAACACATACACACACACACACACACACACATGGGGGGGGCGGGGAGGAGGGGCAACAAAAATATTTTTTTGCATGATGAATCATTCTCTTTGTTTCAGGTTTAAATTCCTAGATATTTAATATATATTATATATGTATTATATAATATATATTGTAAAAGAATCCAATGTTTAAATTTTTATTTTGTTTTATCTTATTTTTGAGAAATTCACATATGAATGTTATGTTCACATTATTTCTACTCCACCTCCAACTTCTTCTGTGTCTACCCCACCTTCCTATCAAATTCATGACCTCTTTAATCTGTTTCTACACATACACACATAACCTGCTGAATAAATTTAGTGTTGCTCATAGATATGTGTGTCTATGGCCAACAACTTGGAATTGCATAACCCATTAGGGTGCTCATCCCTGGAAAAGACTAATTCTCCCTCTCTTAGCAGCCAGTAATTGCCTGTAGCTCTTCTTCTAAGGGTGGTGACCTGTAAGATTTCCCCCATGCACGTTGGGATGTTAACTGGTATTATTGTGCATGTCTTCTTTAGTTGCTCATAGTGTTAAAATTTCACTGGTACAGCTCACTATCATGTATGGAAAACACTATCTTACATCAGACATTGTGGTCTTCTGGCCTTACAATCTCCCCTCCCTTTTATGATATTCCCTGAGCCTTAGATACAGGAGTTGAGGTGTAGATACATCATCCAGGAGTGGACACCATGTTTGGTCAGTTGTTATCTGCGTTTTGACCACTTATGAGTTTCCATGATGGTCCCTGCTGCAAAAAGAAGTGTCTTTGATGAGAATTAAGAACTACACTTATCTGTGGCTAGAAAGACAGATATTGTCACTTTTGTAAATATCCTATATTTTAGTGGAATTTGTTCATTTTTTAAATATAATTTGATTTGATTTGATGTATATTAGTGTTTTGCCTGCATGTATGTATATTCACCATGTGCCTAGTGCCTGTAGATGCCAGAAGAGGATATAAGATACCACTGAAGTATGTTTACAGAAGATTGTGAGCCAACATGTAGATGCTAGAAACAGAACCTAGGTCCTCTGTAAGAACAACAACTACTTTTAAGATCTAAGCTATCACTACAGGCCCAACATTCACATTTCAGTATCTGATAGATTATTACAGTTTTAATATAGTAAATGCCAATAAGAGATGCTAGTGAATTGAGCAAGTCATAAAACACAATGTAAGACTAGAAGGGTGTAAAACTCAGAAGTATGTTCTTGTCACTTTGGAACATGATGGTTAAATCCTTTCCACCTATTCTCGGCAGAAAATGCTATTGAGACTCCAAGAGTCACATGTAACACCCAGATAGAAAAAAGAATATAGTCCAAATTCCATGTGATTATTATTGAAATAGCATCTAGTATGGAACCTGACACATGGTAAGGATTGGCCTTGGTTGAAAATGACCTGCTAACATCAGAGGCTGGTTTTCTTTCTTCTTTAAAACCTATATAATTTTATTTTACAGAATTCTTGTTATGTAGTGTTTCTTCAATATGTTTCATAGAATTAAATGGGTATAATAATTTTAGATACATTTTAACTGTTTGGTCCTTTTGTACTCCAATTATAAAATATGTTATGTTTTTCTATACATTTATTTTATTATTTTTTGTAATTAAAATATAATTACATCACTTGGTCCATTCCCTGTTCTCACTCCAATTCTCTCATATCCAATTATCACTCTCTTACAAACTGATGACTATGTTGTTACATATATATGCATAAATATACATACTATACATATAAATATATATACACACATATATCTCACTGATCTTGTTTAATGTGGCTTCTGTGTATATGATTTCATGGCTGGCCACTTTGTATTGGATACATTAAAGTGAAGACTAATACTCTATCCCCTAGAAAGTAGTTTGATGATCCTACATTTTATTTGACCCTGTCGGTAATTCACAGCTTATGACAAAATTTTTTTATTTGGAATTTCATATATGCATATTCTGTCTTTTGATTAAATCCAATGACCAAATTCTTTTTCTGGGAACACAGTTAAGACACTTGAACACCAAAAAGTTATCTTATCGTTTATATGGAGCTTTTTATGAACAGTTGAAGGGAAGCATGGCATCCAGTTTGTACTTTATAACTTCAAATCCTAATGTACAAATGCGTATCCTATTCTCAGAATATATTATAGTATCGGGGTTATAAATGATGAATGAGTGATAAATTAATAAATAACACAACAAAGGAATATGTGGATAAAATGGTGCTGAAAAGCAGAAGAATGAAGCAGCCAGCAGTACTTCCAGGAAGCTATTGAGAACCACCCTTTGGCACTTGCCAGAAAATCATTTTAACATTAGTCTTGAGGCTTAAGAAACGAGATTTAGAGCCAAGCAAACATGACTCAAGCCAATTGTTTCATTCCCCATGTCACTGACTGCCTCACTAACATCTCTTACTTTGCTGAATATGTGAAAGTAGATTCTTATTGTGTATTAGAAAGAAATTTCCTGTAAAATTGTTGTGATTATTAATAACTTATCATGATGTCTAGGTATGGATTAGTATTATTAATGCAAAACTGTTAGGCACTCATTTGGCTCAGTAGTTTAGAAGACATGAAATTGGGAGGAGGTTGTGGTAGTGAAGTCTTGAAGGAGTTGAAGGAGAGGATTGGGCATAGATATAACCAAAATACATTGTATACCTACAAGAAGCTCTCAAAGAATAAAATTAGTTTTGAAAACAATTGGTTTTCAATATCTTTAATACACTTGGAATTAATTATTAGCAGGCTTCATAAATTATACCTCTGATTGTGTGTCATCCCTACTTTCCCATTCTGAGGTGTCTGAAGCAATTAAATGTCCACAGTAGATGTCTTCTTACAATGGGGCCACACTACCAGGTTCTATGGAAATGCCTGACTCCCATAGGCTTGAAGGATCTCTCTAGGTCTTTCTGCTTAGTCACTTTCATAAACCCAACTACCATATTATTTTTCTGATTGCTCTCCAATTCCCTGCGCACCTATTCTGCTTCTTCAACCCAGAGCACATGGATGCTTTGATCTGTCAGCTGTCAGCTAACCTCCAGCATTAGACACCACCTCCAGGATTTTCCAAGTCACTTGATATCAGTTAAGAAACTGTCCTTGTAATAATCGAGTTGTAGTGGAAACTCCTGAACACACTACCTATCTTTTGCTTTTTATCTGTTTTCTCACATTTTCATATTCTGAAGTAACTTGCATTAGATGTATTATTTTATCCTGTAGGTAATTCAGTGTTGATGCAATGGTGAGTTATTGTATTTGTCATTGTGAGGGAGTCATAACATACAATTGCTGGCTCTTCTGATTTTATGATATATTTTGCACATGCAAAGTTGTAGAGTACTGTGGACACTAAGTGTTTAGCTGTTTTGACCAATTTTTCTTAACATTGGCTTATAAATCATACCTTAATTTACAACTCTGCATAATCTTTTAAAAGCTTTTAGAAAAAGATGACAAATACAGATCAGTTCTGCCTTTCACATTGTAGGTATAAAAATACACCATATTTCAAATGACTCTAAGGTAGAATTAATTACTGACACAAGCAATGTTGTAGATGCCTTAGTTGGCTCTTGGAAAGTAGATCCAGAAAGAGATATGTGACTGTAGAAGCTTATTGGGGACAAAGAGTAAGGAAATGCCAGCTAATTTGGAGACACAAGGAGAATGAAGCAGAAAGAAGTTGTGACATAGAAACATAAAGGAAGCTGGAGAAATCCAGAGACTCAGAAATTGGATAATTGTTCAGAGAAAATAAAAATTGATATCATTGATACACAAGTATTTTCATCTTAAGAAGAAATTCTGAGGAAGTGGATACATGTTCCATGAAGTGATTTGTTTATTTATTTATTTATTTTTGCTAAGAATATTTCCTAAGTGTGAATTAAGATTTTAATTCTTAAAAACATTTTTGTCCTTTTAACACTACCCTATTATTCTTAAATAAATGGCAATAAAAAGCAAAAGTCATCATGGTCTAGAGGTCTCTTAGTAACACATACAGCAACAGTCACTCATGGTTAAAGCTAAAGTAATTTTCAACATTATAAAGAATTCTGAGTAATGTAAAAATAGTACAATGTAACAAGACGGAATCTCTCTTGGGATATATCATCCCATATTACCAAGAATTTGATGTTTTAATGTTACATAGTTCATTAAGGTCATAAAATATACTACAGATTACTAGAATTAAATTTATATATTTTTGACTCCCACTCTTAGAAATCACCACTCTTGATTTTTCACTTGATTAGTGTAGAACAGTCCTTTAAATTTAGATGTTAGAAGCTTGAATTTGAGGTGAGTCTGCCCTATTTATTTACAAGGTATAATATTGAGTTTCTATTCAATAAATGCTTTCTGACTCATTGAGTAGATTAATGAGATAACAGATTCATATATTTGACTCCCAAAGCAGCACATGGTGAAATTCAGTTTCTTCCAAAATATCAATGGAAATACTTTCAATGACTTTCTAGAATGAAATAATAAATTTGCTGCGCATCAAAATACTTAATGTATTATTTATCATTAGGTGACTGCTCCTTTGTTTTGGTAACTCCAGACTCTTCCTTGATCATTTTATTGTCCAAATGCATTTTGGGTTGAAGTATGAATGAATAAGCAAGAAAGAAATTGATTGTGAAAATGATCTTTATGGTCTGGGCTTTCTTCATGGAACAATTCAATCAGTATATTATTTTACTTTACTTTTCTTTAAACAATTATTTATATTTTATCTTATTTGGATGAATGTTTTGACTGTATGAAAGTATACTGTGTACATGCCTGGTACCCACTGAGGTCAGAAGACATCTCTGGGTCCCCTGAAATTGGAGTTAGGGCCAGTTGTAAGCTGCCATGTGTGTTCTGGGAACCTAACTGGGGCCTTTTGCAGAAACAATGAGTGCCCGTAATCACTGACACATTTCTCAGCTGCTAATCAGTAGTTTAAATTCTTAAGTCTACAAGACCAGATATACACGACCCGACCGCCAAATGTGCTCATTGTATGTAGATAATCTACCTTTATCCTTTGTGACTAGCTTTAAATTTATATCATTTCACAAATCCTCTGTTGCATTGATGATAACCTTTCCATTGTCCTAAGCTTAACCTGGTAGTCTTTACTTTTCATCTGGATGTACATGACACTTCACATTATTTTTCTTCCAGTAAATGGATAATGATCACCTCATGTCTCTGGAGGATCTCCACTGTCTTTTCATTGATCTGATATCTATCATTGTATATAACACCTTCTCTGAATGACTTCGTCTGAGGTCATATTCACTGTGCTTTCTGTAAATTTTAATAGGGTGTTGTATTATTTATATATAGTGGCATTCCATTTTTCATTGTAGTTATACAAATACCTGGGATATTACACCCTTATCCAACAATAGCATCCATTCATAAGATGTTTCTATCACCACAAAAAGACTCCTCATAGTCCATTATATTTTCTTCTACCTCAGCATCAGATAATATCTAACCTTACTTCCATCTCCTTAGTTTTACATTTTCAGATGATTTAAATGATATTATATTATATGCCTTGTGCATAATGTCTCAGAAATCTGTTCACTGGATTTTGTTTGCTTGTTTGTTTGTTTTTGTTATTTGAGATAGTGTTACACTGAAGCCCAAGCTGGCCTTGAGCTTACTATGTAATATGGGCTACCCTCAAACTCATGCAAATATTTCTGCCTCAGCTTCCCTATTACTGGGATTATAGTTATGAGCCACCACATCCTGCTACTTACCCATATTTTTTCATCTATGCTTAGTCATTTGGTAGCCATATATTATTCCATCTTATCAAAACATCACAGCTTACTAATTTATTATGTTGATGAATACATTTTGTTTCATTTTTTAATTATAGCAACACTGATTGTTTGTGTGGAAATAATGTTCCCATTTTTATTGGGCAATAATGCTGAATGAAAATTGTTGGTTAAAAAGAAGGTACATGTTAAACATTAGACAGAAATATCAGAAATTATTTCAAAGTTCCTGTATCATGTTACAATATACCCCAAAGAGTATATCATAATTCTATAATAACTTCATCAAATTTGGTACAGTATTTTTTAATGTAGCTATTCACTAATCACATAGAAGCAAGCCATTGTGGTTCCAGTTAATGAATAATTATGTGTTTTTGTGTCATCTGTCTTTGATAGAATGCCATACTATAGATTCCTAAAGGTAGTTTCATTTCTTAGATGTGTGTCTCTATCACACAGTTCTTTACCATATTTCCTTGTACTCTAAACTGGGATTTTTCATTCTGAATGATATCGGTGTCCTTATGGTGAAGACATTTTTAAAGTTCTGATAAAGTAAAATTTGTTCATTTTTTTATATATTGGCTAATCACAATATGTACTACTTAAGAAATCATTAAAGTTATGAGATATTTTCAACATCTCTTATAAGCAATATAGTGTTATTTCTAACTTTTTAATTCTATTTTCCATTCTATTTTTTAAATAATGTTTTTCAATTCTAGTGTACAGTTGTTTTAACACTATGGTTGAAAAGACTATTCTCTTCCACACTGAATTATATTTGCACATTCAAAAATAATAACATATACAAATTGATATTTACCTTTCAGTTTAGAGCAGTGAAAATACAATAATTTTAGATTACCCAAGAGCTTAAGTTCTCTCTCTATTAATTTATAGCTGCATTCATTCAGGTTGTTTATTATTAAGAAGTGCTCTGATCAAGAAAAAAATCTGTGCTTACAATGTACAACTACTGAGGTTTCTTTAAAAACTATTTACTAATAAAATACTCTTATCTACTAACAAGATATACCAAAGATTTTTAGTATTTTGAATATTTTAAAAATTGTTAGTTTTGTTTGTCTTTTAATAATTTTCTAATATTTCCTCTCTAGTTATAGAAAGTTGGGAATATTTTTTTTCTATCTCTAAAAGTAAGTCACAACCACCTGCATGGAAGTTGTGTTCAATGGCAGATACAGAGTGGATGTTTGCTTCTTAAAGTAGGCCATGGAAAGCTGGATTACTGACCACATAAGCAAATTCCTACAGTGCCACAGGCTCAGTGAGGTCAAGATTGTTGGGACACTAAAGCTCCTTTGAATCACACATAGTTCTTCATGTTATCCTCAGATGCTCTTTTGGTTAATGGGATTTTTACAAATATGTGTCTTAGAATTTTAGACCAAATATTTCATAACATAATATTCTTAGCTATTCTACTTAATAGGATGTTGTTATCTATATTCCCATAACCTAAAGTTAAACATTCATATAAAATGCACAGAACTTCTATCTACAAACTAAGCAAAGGATTTGGGTTAAGAGAAGGCATGTTCATGGAACATGCCAGTGAAACTCAAAATGATTGTTTCAAAGATCAATGTAAAGAGACTCAAATTCACATACATACAAAATCCTCTTCTCACTTTGAATAAAAAACAAGTTTTTTTAACAGGCCAAACTGAAAATTTTGTCATCCATAGATTGGGGCCAATTCACCTCAAAAGACTTTTGCATATCCAAATGAGATAATAAAAGTGAAACTAGTATGTAATCATTACCATCCTATACAAATATAAGTCATTGTTTATAATAAGAAACAAAGCCAACTTTAGCAAAGAATATGTTACTTCTTGATCAAAGAAAATGGCCCTTAGAGACATTTTACCCCAAACCAACCCATGTCCTACAAAAATATAATTCACTTGTCATCTCACCATGTGCAATGCATCACTTTACATTAAGTATGCCTCCTTGAGTTCTCATTTAAAGTGGAAATGCCTCAGAGAAGAGCAGCAATTATATTCACAGATTAGAATGAATAGTTTTCAAAGACCTCATGGAAAGGTTCTGGGACCTAGGCCATATTTGTTACCATCATCTTCTCCACTCTTTGTGACTATGACATTATAATTGATCTATGGAAAACTTGAAGAATAAGTGTATGCATGGGGTTGGAGTATGGATGAAGGAGAGAGGTCAAAAAACAACCAACACAAGAATTTCCTTTTCTAGTTGTTCCAGGTTCAACCCTGTAACTTGAGGACATCAGAAGTCTATTGCACTGAGTTGGCACAAAGAAGTACATATGTTAGGGGCAAAGTTTAGTGAAAGTTGGCGTGAACGGGTTTCCATGAAAATATTACCACAGTCAAGACAATGAACAATTCCACCATCACCCCTTAAATATCATGTGGTCTTCCCTCCCACACACAACCTTTCCCAAGCAACTACAGACCTACTTCTTCTTCCTGTATGTTAGTCTGCATGGCCTAGAATTTTGTGTTGATGGAATTATATACTCTACCTTCTAAATCTCTTTTTAAAATCTGACTTTCACATTGCATAGTTATTTTGACATCAGCCCAGTTTTTCACAATGTATCACTAGTTAGCTATGTTTTGTGGCTGAATCATTTTATGGGTACATTTTTTGCTTTCACTTGTGGATATTTCAGTATTTGTAATGTAAATTTTTATTTTAAAAAAAAAGTCACCATAAACATAAATGTATCTAAATCTTAGGGAAATCACTTGCATTCATTTAACAAATATGACGAAATGATAGTATTGTATGTCTTTTTTTAATTTTGTAGGAAACTGCTAAATGATTTTTCAGAGTGGTGACACCATTTTTCTTTCCAAACAGCAAGCAGTCCACCAAGCTTTCCCTCACCTCCACAGCACTCAAATGGTCAATGCGAGGGACTTCAAGCATTCTACTGGGCTAGCCAATATCTTTGTTGGTTTGATTTGTTTCATTAACATTAAGAAGAATCATTTCAAATGCTTATATGTCAGATATGTAAGCTCTTTGAAGATATTTAATTTTTATTCTTTTTGCTTTTTAGCTTCATTTGAATACTGGCATTTTGTGTTCCTCGTGTATTGTGGATACAAGCCTGTTCTTAGTTACATGCACTGCAAGGGTTTTCTTTTGTCTATACTTTGGCTTCTCTTTCTCTTGCTTTCTGTAATCAGTTCTAGATCATCTGTTCTGTCTGTTAATGGTTAGTCTGTCTTTACACCAATTTTACATTATATTTTCCAATACAACACTAAAATAAATCCAACAATAGGTAATTTTAATCTTTTCCAAATGAATTATGGTCATCTTAGTTATATTTCCACAGTGTTTTCTTTGTTTGTTTAATTTTTCTTTCATAGATTACATCCCAACCACAGTCTCCCTTTCTTCCTCTCCTCTCAGCCCCTCCCCAACACCCTGTATTTAATCTCTTCTGTTTGCATCCACAACTGCCCCCAGTCCACCCCCAAAATATATTCTATTTCCCATTCGGAAAGATATCCATGTGTTACCCCTCCACCTTGAACCTCCTTGTTTCTTAGCCTATTTGGATCTGAGGATTACAGCATGATTATCCTTTACTTTACAGCTAATATCCACTTATAACAGTATATACCATTTTATCTTACTGGGTCTGGCTTACCTCACTCAGGATGATTTTTTTTTTCTAGTTCAATCCTTTTGCCAGCAAATTGCATGATGTCATTTTTTCCTGTTTCATTATATTATTGTTATTATTACTTTTACATCCTAACAGCAATTTCCCCTCCCTCAATTCCTTCAAGTTACCCAGTACCTCTCCTCTGCACCCCCCAATCCACTTCTCCTCTGTTTCTTTGCAGAAGAGGGCAGGCCTCCCATAGATATCAACCAACATGGCATATCAAGCTGCAGGAAGACACCTTCCTATATAAGACTGGATGATGCAACCCAGTATGAGGAATAGGGTCCCAAAAGCCAGCAAAAGGGTCAGGGACAGCCCCAGCTCCCACTGTTAGGAGTCCCACATGTTGAGTAGTTCAAGTTACACAACTGTAACAATATACACAGAGTGCCTAGTTCAGTCCCATGCAGGCTCCCTGGTTGTCAGTTCAGTTTCTGTGGGCCCCTTTGAGCCCAGGTTATTTGATTACGTGGGATATCTTGAGATTTCCTTAATCCCCTTGATCCCTCTGGCTCCTACAATCCTTTCCCGTCCCTCTTCCTAAGGATTCCCCAGTTTCACCTAATGGTTGGCAGTTGCTGGATGAAACCTCTCTGATGACAGTTAAGGTAAGAACCAATCTATGAGTATAGCAGAATATAGTTAGGCATCGTTCCATTGACTTTTTTTTTCTCCAGTTATCTTTGGTTCGATCCTAGATCTCTGGACCATCGAGCTTCTGGGTACTGTTACTCCTGACAGTGTCAGGGGTAGGCTCAATTTCATGGCATAGGTATGAGCCTGGAACAATCATTGGTTGGCCACCACCATAATCTCTGTGCCAACCATACCCCAGTATATCCCATAGGCAGTACAGGCTATAAGTCAATAGTTATGTGGCTGAGTTGGTGTCCCAATACCTCTACTGAAAGTCTTACCTGGTCACAGGAGTTGGCCAATTCTGGCTATGTATCTGCTATTGGTAGGAGTCTTAGCTGGGGCCAGTCTTACAGATTTCTGGGAGTTTCCCTTGCACTTCGTTTCTGCCTCACCTCAAAATGTCCTCCCACTTCCAGTTCTCTCTTTCAATATTCTCCCCCTCCAATCCTCCCCCACCTAATCTCCTATGTTCCCATTCCTACCACTCAACAGTCTACCCATGAAATCTCTTCTATTTCACTTTCCAAGGGATATTGGAGTATTTCCCTTTGAGCCTTCTTTGTTACCTAGACTCTCTGGGTCTGTGAATTGTAGTATAGTTATCCTTTCCTTTACAGCCAAAACCCATTTATATATGAGTACATACCATATTTATCTTTCTTATTGTGGGTTACTTCACTCAGTATGGTTTTTTCTAATTCCATCCATTTGCCTTCAGAATTCATGATGACTTTTTTTTAACCAGCTGAGTAATACACTGTTGTGTAAATGCACCACATTTTCTTCATCCATTTTTCCATTGAGGGACATCTAGATTGTTTCCAGGTTCTAGCTATTATAAATAAAGTGGTTATGAACATAGCTGAGCAAGTATCCTAGTGGCATGATTTGTCATCATTTGGGTATACGCCCAAGATTGGTATAGCTGGATCTTGATGTAGATCAGTTCCCAGTTTTCTGAGAAACCACCATATTGATTTCCAAAGTGACTCTACAAGTTTGCACTCCAACCAGCAATGGATGTCTTCCCCTTGCTCCAAATCCTCACCAGTCTGAGCCGTCACTTGTGTTTTTGATCTCAGCCATTCTGACATGTGTAAGATGGAATCTCAGAGTCAGTTTGATTTGCAGTTCCCTAACGGCTAAAGATATTGAACATTTCCTTGTTTCTGAACCATTTGAGATTCTTCTGTTGAGATTTCGCTGTTTATATCTCTGCTCCATATTTTAATTGGATTACTTGGTTTTTTTTTTTTGATGTCTAGTTTATTGAGTTCTTTATATGGTTTGGAAATCAGCCATCTGTCAGATGAAGGGATAGTGCATATTATTTTTTCCAATTCTGTACACAGCAGTTTTGTCCTATTGATTATTGCCTTACAGAAGCTTTTCCATTTAATGAGGTCTAATTTATTAATTGTTGATCATAGTTCATGTGTGATTGATGTTCTGTTCAGGAAGTTGTCTCCTGTGCCAATGTGTTCAAGGCTATTTCCCATTTTCTCTTCTACTGGGTTCAGAATATCTGTATTTATTTTGAGGTCTTAGATGCACTTGGACTTGAGTTCTGTGCAGAGTGATAGATAAGGATCTATTTGCATTCTTCTACATGGTGACATCCAGTTAAACCACACCATTTGTTGAAGGTGCTTTCTTTTATTCTATTATATTATTCTGACTTCTTTGTCAAAAATCAAGTGTCTGTAGGTGTGTGGATATATGTCTGCACCTTCCATTGGATTTCACCGACCCACTTGTCTGTTTTTATGCCAATACCATAGATTTTTTTATACTATAACTCTGTAATAGAGCTTGAAATCAGGTATGGTGTTACCTCTGGAAGTTCTTTTGTTGTACAGAATTATGTTAGCTATCCTGAGGTGTTTTTTTTTTTCCCATATGAAGTTGAGTATTGTACTTTCAAGGTCTGTAAAGAATTTTGTTGGGATTTTAATGGGATTGTGTTGAATCTATAGATTGCTTTTGGTAAGATAGCCATTTTTACTATGTTAATCCTACCTATTCATGATATGGAAGATATTTTCGTCTTCTGATATCTTCTCCAATTTCTTTCTTCAAAGACTTGAAGTTTTCTTGTCATATAGGCCTGTCACTTATTTGTAGGTAAAAATTCCTCCAAGATATTTTATATTTATCTATACCTATTGTGAAAGGTGGTATTTCCTTGATTTCTTTCTCTACCCATTTATCATTTGTATATAGGAGGACTGCCATGTTTTTGAGTTAATCTTGTATTCTGCCACTTTGCTGAAGGTGTTTATCAGCTGTAAAAGATCCCTCATAGAATTTTTAGGGTCACTTATGTGTACTATCATATCATTTGCAAATAATAATATTTTGACTTCTTCCTTTCCAATTTGTATCCCATTGATCTCCTTTTTTGTCTTAGCTAGACAATGTCTAGCTAGAACTTCAAGTACAATTTTGAGTAGGTAAGGAGACAGTGGACAGCCTTGGCTTGTTTCTGACTTTAGGGGAATTTCTTTGAGTTTCTCTCCATTTAATTTGATGCTGGCTAATCAGCCTGCTTAATATGCCTTATGTTAAGGTATGTTCCTTGTATCCCCAATGTCTCCAAGACTTTTATCTTGAAGGGGTGTTGGATTTTCTCAAGGTTTTTTTTCTGAATCTAATGAGATGATCATGTGGTTTTTCTCTTTCAGTTTGTTTATATTGTGGATTACATGGACAGGTTTTCATATGTTGTACTTCCGCTGAATCTCTGGAATAAAACATATTTGATTGTGGTGCATGAACTTTTTGATGTATTCTTGTATTCAGTTTGCAAGAATTTGATTGAATATTTTTCATCAGTGTTCATGAAGGAAAATGGTCTATAATTCTCTGTCTTTGTTGAGTCTTTGTGCAGTTTGAGTGTCAAGGTGACTGTGGTCTCATAGAAGTAACTTGGTGATGTTCATTCTGTTTCTCTTTTGTGGAATAATTTGAATAGTATTGGTATTAGCTCTTCTTTGAAAGTCTGGTAAAATTTGATCTGGTCCTAGGCTTCTTTTTTTTAAATTAGGAGAATTTTAATGACTGCTTCTATTTCTTTATGGGATATCCGTCTATTTAAATTGTTTGTCTGATCTTGATTTAACTTTGTTAAGTGGTACCTATAAAGACATTTGTCCATTTCTTTTAGATTTTCCAATTTTGTGGAGTGCAGTTTTTTGAAGTATGACTTAATGATTCTTTGGATTTCCTTAGTGTCTGTTGCCATGACCCCCTTTTCATTTCTGATTTTGTTGATTTGGATAATCTCTCTCTGCCTTTAAGTTTGATTAGATAAGGGTTTATCTATCTCATTGATTTTCTCAAGGAACCAACTCTTTGCTTCAAAGATGCTTTGTATTGTTCTCTTTGTCTCTATTTTTTTATTTCTATTTTCATTTTGATTATCTCCTGCCATCTACTTCTCTTAGGTTGGTTTGCTTCATTTTGTTCTACATCTTTCTGGTTGCTGTTAAGTTGCTAGTATGAGATGTCTCCCACTTTTTATATGAAGGCACTTAGTGCTATAAAATTTCCTCTCAGCACTGCTTTGATTGTGTCCCATAAGTTTGGTTATGTTGTGCATTCATTTTCAATTAATTTTAGGAAGTTTTTTATTTCTTTCTTTATCTCTTCCTTGACACAGTAGTTGTTCAGTAGAGTGTTGGTCAGTTTCTGTACATTTGTAGGCTTTCTGTAGTTTCTGTTGTTGAAATCCAGCTTCAATCCATGGTGATCTGATAGAATGCAGGGGGTTATTTCAGTTTTCTTGTATCTGTTGGGACTTGTTTTGTGACTGAGTATGTGGTCAATTTTGGAGAATGTTCTAGGAGGTGCTGAGAAAAAAAGTGTATTCTTTCCTGCTTGGATGGATGAAATGTCCTATAAATATCTGTTAGATCTGTTTGGTTCACAACATCTGTTGGTTCCAGTATTTCTATGTTCAGTTTTTGTCTGAATGATCTGTCAATTTGTGAGAATGATGAACTGAAGTCTCCCCTTATCAATGTGTGAGGGTTGACGTGTGATTTAAAATTTTATAGTGTGTCCTTTACAAAAAAATGGTGCCCTTGTGTTTGGGGCATAGATGTCAAGAATTGAAATACCATCTTGGTTGATTTTTCCATTGATGAGTATGAAGTGTCCCTCTCTGTCTTTTTTGATTAACTTTGGCTTGAAGTCTATTTTGTTAGATTAGAATGGCTAGTCCAGCTTGTTTCTTAGGTCTATTTGCTATTTGCTTGGAAAAATCTTTTGCCAACCTTTTACGTGGGGATAATGTCTTTAATGTTGAGGTTCATTTCTTGGATGTAGCAGAAGGATGGATTCTGTTTTCACATTGATTCTGTTAATCTGTGTCTTTTTATTGAGGAATTGGGTCCATTGATACAGAGATGATTAATGGCCAATGATTGTTATTTCCTGTTATATTGGTGGTGGTGGTGGTGGTGGTGGTGGTGGTGGTGGTGGTGGTGGTGGTAGTGGTGGTGGTGGTGGTGTGTGTGTGTGTTTCCCTTCTTAGGGATTTGCTAGTGTAACATTATTTATTGCCTGTATTTTTCTGTGTGAAGTTAACATCCTTGGTTTGGAGTTTTTCTTCTAAGTGCCTTCTGTAGGGCTGGATCTGTAAATAGATATTATTTAAATTTACTTTATCATGAAATATCTTGTTTTCTCCATCTATTGTGATTGAAAGTTTTGCTGGCTATAGTAATCTAGGCTGGCATCTGTGTCCTCTTAGAGTCTACTGGACATCAATCTAGGACCTTCTGGCTTTTAGAGTGTTCATTGGGAAGCAGGTGTAATCCTAATAGGTCTGCCTTTACATGTTCCTTGGCTGTTGTCCTTTACAGCTTTTAATATTCTTTCGTTGTTCTGTGTGTTTAGTGTTTTGATTATTATGTGGTGAGGAGACCTTTTCTTGTCCAATCTATCTGGTAGTCTCTAAGATTTTTGTACCTATATGGGGATGTTCTTCTTTAGGTTAGGAAAGTTTTCTTCTATAATTTTAAAGACATTTTCTTGGCCTTTGATCCAGGATTCTTCTGTTTCTACTCCTATTATTCTTAGGTTTGGTCTTTTCATTGTGTCTCAGATTTTCTAGATATTTCATGTAAAGGATTTTTTACCTTTAACATTTTCTTTGACGAATGTATCTGTTTTGTCTATTGTATCTTCAACATCTGAGATTCTCTCTTTTCTCTTGTATTCTGTTGGCAATACTTGCATCTGTAATTTCTGTTCTTTTAGTTGGATTTTCTATATCCAGAATTTTTTTCTTTATTGCTTCTATTTCCATTTTCAGGTCTTGAACAGTTTTATTCATTTCGTGCAATTGTTTGTTTTTCTTGGCTTTCTTTAAGGGATTTATTCATTTCCTTTCTAAGGACTTCTATTCTCTTTTTTTTAAAAAAAAATTTATTAGGTATAAAGTTCTGCCTGCATGTATGCCTGCAAGACAGAAGAAGCTACCAGATCTCATTAGAGATGGTTGTTAGCCAC
Source organism: Peromyscus maniculatus bairdii (assembly GCF_049852395.1). NCBI lineage: Eukaryota > Metazoa > Chordata > Mammalia > Rodentia > Cricetidae > Peromyscus > Peromyscus maniculatus. The sequence goes on along the minus strand of NC_134871.1, from coordinate 6,807,995 downwards.
CATGTGGTTTCTGGGAATTGAACTCAGGACCTGTGGAAGAGCAGTTAGTGCTTTTAAATCTCTGAACCATTTCCCTAGCCCCCTGGACCTCTATTATCTTTATTCAGTTGGTTTTAAGGTCATTTTCTTGTGCTTGAGCTGTGTTGAAATATTCAGAACTTGCTGTGGTGGAATGGCTGAGTTCTGGTGGTGACATATTGCCTAGGCTATCATTGATTGTGTTGTTATATTAGTGTTTAGGCATCTGGGCTTTGGTGATTATAGCTCTAGGTGCTAATTTCTGAGTTTGTCTTTGTTGGGTGGGTATTTTGTTCCTTGGTTTCTGCTTTCTCTCTGATCTTCTTGCTTAAGTGGCCTGTGGTTGAGTAGACGGTCTCTGCCCAAGTTGGGGGCTGGACTTCTGATGGCCTGAGTGGCCTCTGTCAAGCAGAGGGGTTCTGTCCCAGTTGGCCATTCTGGAAATCAGAGTAGCCTCTAGTCTAGCTGTGGTCCTCTTGGGTTCTGAGTGTTGGTATGACCTCTGGTGGGGTCAATTTAAACAACACACAAAATTACAGACAAAGCTGACTAGAATTTAATCATGGTTTCTTTGAATACATATATCAGTTTGTGTGAGAGGTAATAATCCAAATCAATGTTTTCATGGTTCTTAACAGCATGATTATGCTGTGCATCGGGTTTCCTGTCTTCCTATAGTTTGGTCTTGGGTTCTTTTAGTGCCTAGAATGGGTGGGCTAACATTTTCCATAAAATTCTTTCATGGACCCTGTTTATTTTATATTAATCTAACTGAAATACACCTACAACTTCCTGATGCATTTCTAATTTTTTCATAATTAACTTTTCTCATTTTTACTATGGATTATTTTCTTTCAAATTCAACAGCTTTTTCTATATCCAATCTATGTTTCACATATTCATGTGTGTGTGGTAGGGAATGGTATGCATACACAAACAAGAAAGTGCATGATTGTGGAGACCAGAGGTACACCATAGGACCTTAAATGGGTCTCTTCAAGGGCCATGTGGTTTCATTATTGAGACAGGATCTCTTCCTAGGTCCTATGGATCACTTATTAGGTGATTCTGATTGGCCAGGGATCTTCTTATTTCTTTCTCCTCAGTACTAGGATTACATACACTGACCACTAGATGTGAGTGCTAGGGATCAAGCAGGTCCTTATGAGGTGTGCCAAGGAGTTTCTCGATTGAGCTTTCTCCCCAGCTTCCCTAGCCTAATTTTCTCCTTATAAGCTTGAATTTCTAAAATTTAATATTCATTTTTTAAAATATTTTCCATGGTTTAAATTTTTGAAAATAGAAAGGAAGGTTATCATAACATCTTGAAGTCATTCTCTGTTCATTGTAACAGCTGTGTCTATTGTGGCCATTTTGTTTTATTGACCTTTCTCTTCACTGGGGAGTATGGTTTTCATGATTTCTTTGCAAGTATGATAATGCCTTTTAAATGGGTGAGAGATATTATGAATTTGGTCATTTGGTGCTCTTTTTTTTTCCTTAAGGAGATATTGAGAGGTTACAAGGCAAGAATTACAAGGACTCTAGAATGACAAAGCATTGAAAACAGTCACATAGAGACAAGATTTGCCTTTTATATGATGGTGGCTTTGTCTCTTCTTGAGAGAACATACAATTTCACCTCAAAAGTCAGGACACAATATCTGACACAGAATAGGCAATGAATAATAACTTACTAAATTGGTATATTAAAAACTAGAGGCACAAAATATTAACAATCAATAACACAGTCATTAGTAACATGTTTTAGGTGAATTGAGTTTAACTATGGGTTAAAACCTTTTCATGGATATATATTAGAACATCTTATTTCTTTTATAAAATAAATTTATAAAACAGATGTAATTATTTCCCTATATTAGAATATAAAAATAGAGGTACAGATATCCTGTTAGCCCACAGTCACATGATAGATGACAGAGTTAAGTTTTAGATAAAGGATGTCTAGTCCCAGATATTTTTATTAGCTTAACAAGCAAAATTCTTAATAACTACATACAGTATTATTAACTGAATACAGTGTTCATGACTTACAGTTTTTATCATGTATGTTTCTTGACATTTAACTTTTGGTTCAAGAGTATCATATACTTTGTTGGTGCTACTTTTAAATTTTGGATTGGTATTGGTTCTTCTCTGAAGTCACTCTCTTTTCAGTGATTGACACCCATGGTCTTATAAATCATTCTCTCACCCACCTTGATTAATATTCTGGATCTTTTCAGATGGAACTAGCATCATTTTCTCTTGTTTGCTCCTACCTGAAAACCAAAGGCAACAGACTGAATATACATGTTAAAATTAGTGGAATTAACAAGTCGACATTACGTCATTAGAAATCTGTTTCTGCTATGACCTAAAGAGGTGATGCTAGAGAAACTTCACCTTGTTTTCATATAGACATTTTGTTTATGTTTAGAGTAGCTTGACAACCAAGCCAGTTAAGTAGTCAACTTCCCCCTTTTTGGCCTGCTTCAATATTCCTATTTCACTGAAGAGAAATACAATTTAATAACAATCCTGTAACCAAAGAAATATCATCCAAGTCTCTAAGTGAGAGTGAGATGTACCAACCAGTGCACAACCATGCCAAAGTTTGGGGAAAGTTGCACAATGCACTCCATAAAAAAATAAATAAAAATAAACTGCCAACATAATAAAATTGTTAAATCAGTCAAAAGTCTCAGATTGGCCTTTATATTGGTATAAATATTGTCATCCTTTTAGAGAGTTCCAATGGTAGAAATACAAACACGCACAATTATTATTAATGGGCAAGCTATTAGCAATGAGTTATATATGCATTTAAATCATTATTGCCCATGACACTGTATGATATTATTAAATATGTGTAGCTACAGTAAATAATACTTTGCATTTGTAAGATTCTACACAGTTTAGGATAATTTATGAAACACATGTATGGCCTCTGATCATAGAGGAAAATGAGACTCCAAAATGGTGAAATTAGTTTCCAGACAGATGGACTAGCAGGCCATGTGCTTCTTCTGTTGCTTTAGCCAAATAGGACATCCTGAACAAAATATAACAAGTAATAATTCTGAAGACAATAAAGAGACAGTGATCCTTGAGATGTGGGAAACAACGCAGATGAGCTAATTGCTGGCCTGGTTACTGCCTTGAAATAATTTCCAGAATACAGAGCAAGAAATAAGAATTCAGTCTGAGTCCAGAGAAACTCCAGGTGGAGGAGTTGATATAGAAATCTGAAAATACTAGAAGTCAAAGAACAAAGATTGAAGGGGATGAAATCTACAAAAAGAAGTGTTAGCATTATAGTTAAGGTGAATATAAAGTAGTGAAACAGAGAGCAGAATCTAGAAATAGACTCGTATATAAATTTCTGACTCTAAAATATGGGAAGGCAATTCATGAATAATTCATCTTTCAAATGTTGCTGAATTTTTATCCACACCTGTGCAGTAGAGTAGTTCTGCCCCACACATTGCAAATATATGCAACAACTGGCAAAATATTAATTGTAGATCCAAATGATATACCTCTACAAGTAACTATATGCAAATGTTTATTACTTCAGTTTAAGTAAATATTATAGACATAATCCACAAAACAGGGTCCATAAAAATTCAAAAAGAAAATTGGAATATCATTCCATTTAGAACAGCATTCTCTTCCAGAGATACTATTAGGGTAATGAAAAGACTAAGAACAAAGAAAAAACATACAGACATCAAGTGTGTAATAAATATTGTTTTAATCAGGAATATATTTTGAAATTTCTAGAATTGAAAAAGGAATTAAATGAGTCAATTAAGAAATAGAATATCGCTGGGTGGTGGTGGTGCACACCTTTAATCCCAGCACTCGGGAGGCAGAGCCAGGCAGATCTTTGTGAGTTCGAGGCCAGCCTGGGCTACCAAGTGAGTTCCAGGAAAGGCACAAAGCTACACAGAGAAACCCTGTCTCGAAAAACCAAAGAAAGAAAGAAAGAAAGGAAGGAAGGAAGGAAGGAAGGAAGGAAGGAAGGAAGGAAGGAAGGAAGGAAGGAAATAGAATATTTAGGTTGATTCCAGGTTCTGGCTATTGCAAACAATGCTGGTATGAACATAACTGAACATGTGCCCTTGTGGTATGATTGAGCATTCCCTGGGAATATGCCCAAGAGTGGTATAGATGGATCTTGGGCCAGATTGACTCCCAGTTTTCTGAGAAAACACCATATTGATTTCCAAAGTGGTTGTACAAGCTTGCATTCCCATCAGCAGTGGAGGAGAGTTCCCCTAGCTCCACATCCTCTCCAACATAAATTGTCTTCAGTGTTTTTGATCTTAGCCATTCTGACAGGTGTAAGGTGGTATCTCAGAGTTGTTTTGATTTGCATTTTCCTGATGATTAGGGATGTTGAGCATTCCTTAAATGTCTTTCAGCCATTTGGGCTTCCTCTGTTGAGAATTCTCTCTTTAGTTCTATAGCCCATTTCTTAATTGGACTGTTGAGCATTTTGATGTCTAATTTCTTGAGTTCTTTATATATTCTGGATATCAGCCCTCTGTCAGATGTAGGGTTGGATGACCTTCAACTGAAGAATGGATAAATAAAATGTGGTACATATATGCAATGGAGCACTACTCAGCAGAGAAAAACAATGACATCATGAGGTTTGCAGACAAATGGATGGATCTAGAAAAAAATCATCTTGAGTGAGGTAACCCAGACTCAGAAAGACAAACATGGTATGTACTCACTCATAGGTGAATACTAGATGTAAAACAAAGGATGATGAGACTGCTACTCACAACTCCAGGGAGGCCACCTAGTAAAGAGGACCCTAAGCAAGACACAGGGATCACCCAATGACAGAGAAATGGATGAGATCTACATGAGCAAACTGGACATGAGAGAGTGGGGTAATGAAGGGCAAGGGTCGGGGGAAAGAGAGCTTAGGGGAGCAGGAGATCCCAGCTGGATCAAGAACAGAGAGGGAGAACAAGGAAAGAGACACCATGATAAATGAAGACCCCATGGGAATAGGAAGAAGCAAAGTGCTAGAGAGGTCCCCAGAAATCCACAAAGATACCTCCACAATAGACTACTGGCAATGGTCGAGAGAAAGCCCAAACTGACCTACTCTGGTGATTGGATGGCCAAACATCCTAACTTTTGTGGTAGAACTCTCATCCAATGACTGATGGAAACAGATGCAGAGATCCACGGCCAGGCCCCAGGTGGAGCTCCGGGAGTCCAATCGGCGAGAAAGAGGAGGGATTGTATGAGCGAGAGATGTTGAGACCATGACTGGAGAAAGGACAGGGACAAATAGCCAAACTTGTGGAAATACATGAACTATGAACCAATAGCTGAGGAGTCCCCATGGAACTGGACCAGGCCCTGTCGATAAGTGAGACAGTCGATTAGCTTGAACTCTTTGGGAGACCCCCAGGCAGTGGGACCATGACCTGTCCTTAGTGCATGAGCTGGCATTTTGGAGCCTGGGGCTATGCTGGGACACTTTGCTCAGCCGGGGTGAAGGGAAGAAGGGACTGGACCTGCCTTGACTGAGTCTACCAGGCTGAGCTGAATCCCCAGAGGAGACCTTGCCCTGGAGGAGATGGGAATGGGGGTAGGTTGGGGGGAGTGCAAGGGGGTGAGGATCGGGAGGAGGGAGGACAGGGGAATCTGTGGCTGATATGGAAAATTAAATTAAATTATAAAATTTTAAAAAGTAAATAGAATATCTTTTTTTTTTTTTTTTTGGTTTTTTGAGATAGGGTTTCTCTGTGTAGCTTTGCCTGGAATTCACTTGGTAGCCCAGGCTGGCCTCGAACTCACAGAGATCCATCTGGCTTTGCCTCCCGAGTGCTGGGATTAAAGGCGTGTGCCACCACCACCCGGCTAGAATATTTTTTAATGCCTGGTATAGTTGATTGACTTAGCAAGATGAAGTATCTCTGACAAAGCCTTGTGGAAATCCAGCGGTCAGTAGAGCAATTTTAAAAATAAAGACGTTGACCAGAACTAGCCTACACAAGTGAACAATGTCACTCCCAGGAGACTTGTGTTATGGAATGAAAATCACTGTGCAAGGCACAGATCTCCCTCCAAGTTTTGGATCAGGGAGCAGCCAGTGATCCACAAAACAGCAGACTATTGACACCGCCCTTTGGTTATCCATCAAATCTATATGGTAAGACCCCATTGCTGAAGATATCACACACTTTGTCAGCAAGTAAATAGAGCAATAAATGTGAAACTGGCTGAAAAATCTTCCCCGCCGCTCAGGTGTCACACCAGACGTTAGACAGGTTGCATTGCGGAAGAAAGACTAACAAGACATAAACGGTCTTACCCAGTGCTGGACCTGCGCCTTCTTGCAAGATGCACCTACTGGTGCAACAGTAACATGACTATTACGGGATAAGTAAGTGCTTTCTGGTTGGATTTGAAGCCTGCTTGTTAGAAAAGAATTCTATGACCAGTACTGTAATCCTGCTTAAAAGCCCATGTCTGGGGAAATCTTAGACTTTGGGGTAAAACCTGCAATAATTCTTTCAATGAATGATCATGCTGTCAAAGTACCTTTTAAATATTCGTGTTTGTACCATTAGAAATAGGCTGCTCTAAACGTTGGTCCAGAAGCTTCTTTTGGGAGCAAAAGAAGCAATCAAGGAATGGATTTATAACTAGTCAAAGGGCTGAGAATAAGAGACTGATTCAGCCCTAAGGAGGATATTTGTTTCTATGTCTCTCCCGTATGCCTCTGGGAACATAACAGCAAAGAGAGAAAATAATCATAAGAACAGAAGAAAAAGGATGAGTGCAATGAAACACCCTCTTCTGAAAGTGACCTGGCTAGTACACTTATAAGGCATAAGATCAAGGCAGCCACAATTCTGATACAAATGGGAAGGATAATTTCCAGATCTTCTCACCTCTTACTGAAAGGTGCCCACACACACACACACACACACACACTGTGTGTGTGTGTGTGTGTGTGTGTGTGTGTGTGTGTGTGTGTGTGTGTGTGTGTATGGACAGCTGGGAACCAGCCAACCATGGATCTCTGGAACAATGAGCCAAAAGGAGTATTTTCCAACTTCAATGGTTTCTCTCGGGTATTTTTGTAACAGTAGGGGAAGAAATCTGACTTGTAAATCTGGAACATTTATTACCTTGTTTTCCAGAGGAAATGAAAATTAAGAAATTTCATCAACCCCTGTATGAGATCAGACTTTCTGTTTCTGTTTGTCTACTTTTTCAACCGGTCTTGAAGAAGTGCCCATGACATTAGAGTCTTGCAAGGAAATGGGCATAAAGCATTGCTGAAATTGACATTACCTTTTATCTCATATTCGCACCTTCTCATGAAGCCATGACAATGCTTGTCAGCATAACTGCTCTTACTGCAGAAATCCTCCATCTGTTGTTTTCATGACAAACATTGAGCATATCGACACTCAGAGATGCCTAGTCAGATGCCCCCACATTCTCAAGATGCCAAAGTTGTCCTTCTCCAGTTTTATATTTACACTGTACCTTCAACAAACTACGGATATGAAAGGATTATTTGCACATCAGTGAGAGTTTTGAAGGCATTTGCCAAGAGGACAAAATAAGTGTTCAAACACAAGTTAGAAATGGTGGTTTGTGCAGCAAGCAAATGAAAGTTTGAAAATAATTAGTAACTATGTGAGAAGTAAACTATGGGAATAGATAAAAAGTAAATGTGTCTTAAATAAATTTTTCACTCAAACATTTACTGTCTATTAAGATGAGTATGCAATCTGAACAAAGAAATTCATAAAACGTTAAAGATATAGAAAGCCAATTCTAACTTCATACTTTTTGGCTAATATTAAAAATAAAACAATATATAGAAGGGAAATTCACTGAATTTTAGTTTCATTTAATTGTATCTGGAACAAATTTCTACAGCATACATCTTCACTATACTGATACATCCTGGTCACTTAAGGAACTTTTAATGCATGATTTAGCCAGCATGCCCTATACCTTGACTGCATTCACTGACTGCTATGGGAGGCCATCTAGAGTGGTGTCATGGCTTGCTTCAGGCCATTTGAACACTTAACATTTGTCTTGGAACATGTCCAGAGCTGTTATATTTTTGATTGCTTGCCTTGCAGTTTTTAAATTGACAGTTTTCCCACTTACTTTCTTCCTTGAAAGCACTATTTCCACAACTGCATCAAAGCACCCCATGATAGTCCTACCACCCTCTGTGTCAATGCATATTGGATAATAAAACTGCCAAGCTTATAACTCCTCCTCTTCCCCCTTTCTGTTTATCATCTTGAAATTAACTTGTAATGATCAAGGCTACAATGTACCCTGTTGGTGGGCTGCATCCTCAGCAGTACACAGTTTCACATAGAAAGAACACTTTGGATTCTTTTCCTTTATATTCTCTCTCTCTCTCTCTCTCTCTCTCTCTCTCTCTCTCTCTCTCTCTCTCTCTCTCTCTCTCCTTCCCTCCCTCCCTCCCTTTCCTCTGTCTTCTTCCTATAAGTAAACCCATGTTTCCTTGGATTAGAAAATAAAAAAAAATCATGTGTCATTCATTTCATAAACTTACATAAAACATTTTAATTTAGGAAATAAACTTTGAATGGGAAATAAACTTTGAATGAATATGATTTTTAAAGCAATGCATTAACTTAGAATGTATAATCTGTTATTTTCCTTCCTTTTTATTGCAGTTTATGAGGATAAGCAATTGATTTACAAAATATTGTCTTACTTTAAATGCTGTTAGTAAACACCTGACTTTCCAACAGTGGCATATTGGGCTTAGTAATTCCTTTTGAAAAAATACATATTTAAGTGAAATGAGAATATATCACTTTTCTTCGATATTTTCCTCACTCCAGCCATTCCCAGTACCCTGCCCCAAACACCCTTTGACTCTCAAGACGATAGCTTCTTTTTATTTTATTGTCATCGTTGCATACACAGTTCAAGAGATATTTGTAGATAAAGTTGGATTCCTTTTTAATTATTATTTTATTTTATAATTAATTTAATTTTACATATCAGCTGCAGATTCCCCTGTCCTTGCTCCTCCCACCCCCCAGCCTTACCCCCCATTCCCACCTCCTCCAAGGCAAGGTCTCCCCTGGGAGTTCAGCTCAGTCTGATAGATTCAATTGAGGCAGGTCCAGTCCCCTCCTCCCTACACTAAGGCTGAGCAAAATGTCTCAGCATAGGCCCTAGGTTCCAAAAAGCCAGCTCAAGAACAGGTCCGGTTGGTTGTGGTGGCACACACCAGTAGGATTTACTGAATGAGGTGGAGGCAGGAGGATCACGAGTTCAAGGCCAGCCTGGGCTACACTTTTTAGGGCTGGAGAGATGGCTCGGTCGTTAAAGGCTAGACTCACAACCAAAAATTTAAAAGTTGGATTCTTAATAGAATCCTTAGCAATTAGATATTAATAATGTCTTCCAATTGAACACTTTAAAAATATCTCCAGACATTGTCAAATATCCAAAAGGAAGAAAAGATAAAAATTAATCTAAATTTAACTAACCAATTAAATGTAATTATAACTGCTGAACAGAGAATATGAGATGGGAGCATTGAATTTTCATCTGGTTTTGTCATTACTCCTTTCCTTCTTTTTCTCCCTCTGCGACTTCTCTTCTTTCATTGATTCCTCCGTTTTTCTCTTACGTTTACCTTCTTTATTTTGATGGATAAAACTTTTATTTTAAAAAAAAAATCACACTTTTCCCCCCAGTGGATACCATTCTACATGGAATTCTAACATGTAGAAGACCAAGCAATCAACACCCCCCCCCCCTCTTTGGTTTTTCGAGACAGGGTTTTTCTGTGTAGCTTTTGTGAATTTCCTGGAACTCTGTAGCCCAAGATGGCCTTGAACTCACAAAGATCTGCCTTCCTCTGCCTCCCGAGTGCTGAGATTAAAGGCTTGCGCCACCACTGCCCAGCTAACATGTCTTTTTAATGGTGAATTCCTAACACTTCCCATTTCTATATTTTGTATGTTGTGATAGTTTTTCCTCTTCCCATGCTGTCAGGTTAGAAAGAGATTCCCTTTTCATTAGAGAGAGCAAAGAACCTGGCATATCTTTCATATAAGCATAAGGAAGCCTTTGCTTTTTGCTCGCTTGACCTCACTCTCACTGGCAAGTTCATCTGTCTTGCTGCTGAGGCATTCCTTCCCTGGTGTTAGAACCGCCTGTGGAATTCCCAAATCAGCTGAATCCTGGCAGCTTTCTTGGACTTCCCTAGGACACAAGTACCTGATTGGGGCTGCTAAGACATCTAGTCTCGTGGACTGAACAACTACTGGATCCGAGGCCTTTCTTTCAGGAGGCATTCATTGTTGAACTACTCTGACCAGAAATCATAATACACTGTGTGTGTGTGTGTGTGTGTGTGTGTGTGTGTGTGTGTGCTCACTCTGTCAGTTCTGTTTACCTGGAGAACCCTGACTAATAAAGCTCTGGATATGAGAGCTGGTGCATAAGTCCTTGTTAAATAAATAGATTAATTTTATTTCAATATTGTCAAATTAAAGCTATGTTAAATTGTCATAATCCTAAAATAACACAATTATCTTTTGAAAAGAGGTCATTCTATATAGCTAATCCTCAAAGCTCTAAGGAGTATAATATTCCAAATGAGTTCTAGGGAAAAAAACATTTTTTTTCTTTTGAGAAACAATTACAGGGCACATTTCTATCACATTGATTGCACCCTTGAGATGATATAAACTATTTCTAGGTATTTAATGATAATGAGAAATGGAATGATTCTTTAAATTCCTTGTATTTTATCATGTGTGGATTAGACATAATGATTGAATTGTGTTATTTCCATAAGTGCATGAAACACTGATTAAATTCACCCACCCTCCTTTTATTCACCTCAATATATAAACACTCATTCTCTAGGAAGCATTATTATACTTAGGTTGACTTTTTATTAGTGTCTAAGACAAAGAATCCATTGAGTCTTTAAGTGTAAGGAAAAAATAGCTTAGTTTGAAGTATTCAAATTAGGAAAATATATAAGTCACTTGGCAGACATATGCATGTAAATCCTAGAGTTAATGTAAATGACTGGAGAGAAGGGAATCAAGCGGGAGGGATTTAAACAGGTGCAGAAAGCCTAGACTTAGGAGACCTTCCACAGACAAATAATATTCTTGTCAGACTAAAAGGAATTAAGCATATTGTATAAAAGTGCTCAGTTGGCACTTTAGTGGGGTCAGTGACCAAAAAAGGAATGTTTGCACATAGGTAGGACTGGGAGTTGCATTTCTTCCATGAGTTAGATTGCTCTGGTCCAGCAGCTTTGTTCTCAGAGTTCATCAGTGACTTCTTTTTCCCACCACTCTCAACCTTGCTATTTTCTACTTTCTTCTCTACATGAAGAGCAGACAGTACTACAATTGCAAGAGAAACTGTCACACCTAAATCAGGTAAACATATTCCCTTTATTCTAGATAGTAAATCCATATGTATTCTTGTCTCTCAACATTTTTCTATGGGACATGCTATAAAACTGATAGTAGCAATGATGATCCTGAGTCTATTCAAGCAATCATGTGTACACTTGTGTTTGGACAAATTTTACAAAACAAAATATAAAGTTAAAACAATAATGAAAGACCTATAGAATAAAGTTATAAAAACAATTGTGTATAAGCTCATGTTGGTGTTAAGCTGTTACTACAAAAGAGATTCAGACAATAAAAATTAACAAGTTGTATAAAATGAAAGCATTGCAGGAAGCTGAAGTTGATGTATCATTGAAGAAAGAAAGAAGTCAATTTTAAAATAAATTCAACATAGTCTAAGAACACATAATTTCTAAAATTGACATAGCATACACACATATGCTTCCTATTCACTCACTAACTCACCCAAAATATTTTCTGCCTTGAAAACTCCATCAAAAAGTGCCATAGAAAGGTACACTATTTTTAAAATCATGTTTTATCTTAGTTTATTTTTCTTTTTTTATTTAACTTAAGAATTTTTTATTCATTTTACATACCAACCACAGATCCCCCTTTCATCCCTCCTCCTGCTCTCCTCCCCAACCTCCCCTCCCCCACCCCGCCCATCCCTCAACCTCTCCTCCAAAAGAGTAAGGCCTCCTATGGGGAGTCAGCAAAATCTGGCACATTCAGTTGAGGTAGGACCCAGCCCCTCTCCCCTGCATCAAGGCTGAGCAAGGTGACCCACCGTAGGTAATGGGCTCCAAAAAACTAGCTCATGCACCAGAGATAGATCCTGATCCCACTGCCAGGGGCCCCTCAAACAGTCCCAGTTACACAACTGTCTCCCTTATGCAGAGGGTGTAAGTGCAATCCTATGCAGGCTCCACAGCTGCCAGTCTAAAGTTCATGAGTTCCTACGAGTTGGTTCTGTTGTCTCTGTAGATTTCCCCATCATGATCCTGACCCCCCTTGCTCATACAATCCCTCCTCCCTCTCCTCAACTGGACTCCCAGAGCTTGGCCTGGTGCTTGGCTATGGATCTCTGCATCTGCTTCCCTCAGTTACTGGATGAAGGCTCTATGACGACAGGTAGGGTATGCACCAATCAGATTACCGGTTTAGGCCAGTTCAGGCACCTTCTCCACTATTGCTAGTAGTCTAATCTGGGGTCATCCTTGTGGATTCCTGGGAATTTCCCTAGCACCAGGTTTCTCCTTAAGGCCATAATGTCTCCCTTTATCAAGATATTGCTGTCATTGCTCTCCCACTCCATCCCTTCCCCTGCTCTACCATCGCCTTCCCTCATGTTCTTGTAGCTGAAGTTTTTTTCTGGTCCTGCCCAGCACCACGGACCCCGCAGCCGCTTGTAAAACAATCACTCAGAAGCTGATATTAATTAAAACTGATTGGCCATTAGCACAGGCCTACCACTGACTAGCTCTTAAATTTAAGCTCAGCCCATTTTTTGTTAATCTCTATGTTGCCACATATTCCATGGATTTACCTGTGTGCCATTACATGCTCCACCCTGCATGGCAGGCTGGCATCTACTACTCAGCCTTCCATTATGCAGAATTCTCCTTGTTTGTTTTCGGAGAAAGGGGCACTGTACCTTTTACAGATTGCAAAGCCCACTTAAGTGATGGTGCCATATTGTCCTGGCCTCAGAGAACACCTGTTGCTAAAGCCACAACCACATTCTCCCCTCTATTGCTCCCCAAACCCCAGTTTACTCAGGGAGATCTCATCTATTTCCCCTTTCCAGGATGATCCATGTGTCCCTCTATGGGTCCTCCCTGTTTCCTAGCTTCTCTGGAGCTGTTGGTTGTAGTCTGGTTATTCTTTGCTTTATATCTAGTATCTACTTATGAGTGAGTACATACCATGCTTTTCTTTCTGAGTCTGGGTTACCCCACTCAGGATGATATTTTCTAGTTCCATCCATTTGTCTGCAAATTTCATGATGTCATTGTTTTTTACAACTGAGTAATACTCCATTGTGTATATGTACCATATTTTTTTATCCATTCTTCTGTTGAGGGGAACCAAGTTGTTTTCAGGTTCTGGATATTATGAATAATGCTACTATGAACATAGCTGATCAAGTATCCTTGTGGTAAGATTGGGTATATGCCCAAGAGTGGTATCATTGGGTCTTGAGGTAGATTGAGTCCTAACATTCTGAGAAGTCCCCATACTGATTTCCAAACTGGCTGTGCAAGTTTGCACACTCACCATCAGTGGAAGAGTGTTCCCCTTACTTCACATCTTCTCCAGCATAAGCTATCATCAGTGTTTTTGATCTTAGACATTCTGACAGATGTAAGATGGTATCTCAATGTTGTTTTGATTTGCATTTCTCTGATGACCAAGGATGTTGAGCAATTACTTAAGCATCTTTTGGCCATTGAGATTCTTCTGTTGAGAATTTTCTGTTTAGATCTGTAGCTGATTTTTTTTTAAACTGTTTGGTAATTAGATGACTAGTTTCTTAGTTCTTTATATATTTTAGAGATCAGCCCCCTGTCAGATGTGGGGTTGGTAAAGATCTTTTCCCATTCTGTAGGCTGTCGTTTTGTTTCATTTATGTGTCCTTTGCCTTGTAATAGTTTCTCAGTTTCAGGAGATGTCAATTATTAATTGTTGTTCTCAGTGTCTGTGCTACTGATGTTATATTTAGGAAGTGATCTCCTATGCCAATGCATTCTAGGCTACTTCCTACTTTCTCTTCTATCAGGTTCAGTGTAGCTGGATTTATGTTGAGGTCTTTGATCCACTTGAACTTGAGTTTTGTCCATGGAGATAGATACGGATCTATTTGCAATCTACATATTGACATCCAGTTATGCTAGCACCATTTGTTGAAGATGTTTTCTGTTTTTCATTGTACAGTTTTGGCTTCTTTGCCAAAAATCAGGTGTTTTTGGCAAAGGGGCATCTAGGTTGTGTGGTGGTATTGTGTTCCCCAAAATATTGTGAACCATAATAAACTTATCTGGGGTCAGAGACAGAACAGCCACAATATTAAACATAGAAGTTAGGCAGTGGTAGCACACGCCTTTAATCCTAGCATTCCAGGGGCAGAAATCCATGTGTTCAAGGATACAGCTAAGCATGGTGACTCACGCCTTTAATCTCAGAAAGCAAACCTTTAATCCCAGGGAGTGGTGGTAGAAAGCAGAAAGGTACATAAGGAGTGAGGACCAGAAACTAGAAGCTTTTGCCCTGGTTAAGCATTTGGCCTGGTTAAGCATTCAGGCTTTGAGCAGCAATTCAGCTGAGACCCATTCTGGATGAGGACTCAGAGGCCTCCAGTCTGAAGAGACAAGACTAGGTGAGATAGCTGTGGCTTGTTCTGTCTCTCGGATCTTCCAGCATTTCACCCTAATACTTGGCTCTGGGTTTGATTTTATTAATAAGAACTTTTAAGATTTCTGCTACAAGGTCTTTAATTCAATTTCATTGGTCCACATGTCATGAAGCTGTTTATATTACTATAGTTCTATAGTAGAGCTTGAAGTCAGGGATGGTGATGCCTCCACAAGTTGCTTTATTGGAAAGGAATGTTTTAGCTATCCTGAGTTTTTTGTTTTTCCATATGAAGTTCAGTATTTTTTTTTGAGTTCTGTAAAGAATTTTGTTGAGATTTGATGGGGATCACATTGAATCTGTAGATTGCTATGCTAAGATTGTCATTTTTATTACATCGGTTCTACCTATCCATAAACATGGAAGATCTTTCCATTTTCTGATAGCTTCTTCAATTTCTTTCTTCAAGGACTAAAAATTCTTGTCATACAGGTCTTTCACTTGCTTGGTTAGAGTGACCCCAAGATATTTTATATTATTTGTGCCTATTGTAAAGGATGCTGTTTCTCTGTTCTTTTTCTCAGCCTATTTATCATTTGTATATAGGAGGGCTATTGAAAAATCATAATTTAAAATGTATTAAAGCATATTTTCATTGTATATCTCCTATAGTTGGGTGTATTCAGTTATATAAATATTATTTTGTTAAATTTCCTACAATATTTGCTACCTGTTGTATAATCTGAAACACTGCTACATTACACCATATATTTCAGCTTGTAACCCATCATATGTCCAAAAATATAGGGCCAATCAGTTATGAATTGAAACAAAAAAATGCAACAAGATTAACTTTTTATCTCCATGAGTTGGTTTATTTCTAGTATTTTGCACTAAAATGGAAAAATAACTCACAAATATAGAAATGAAAATTTTGGGTAATTCTGTCTGCCAAGCAGGGCTACATTCAGTTCATATTTCTGACTAAGACACTTTAATCTGCATGAAGAGGTAAATTTTCATATGTTTTAACAGTGTGTTGGCTGAAACTAATGCCAGAACTCTTGGGGCTTTGTGAAGAGTAACCATTTTCTTTATGTCTAGCTATAACATTCATCGTTTCCGAGCAAGCCATTCCTAGTATATAAAGTGCTCTGCCATGTAATGACACTAAGCTTAAAAAGTTTAGTAAATGAATATGTATACACATGGACTTCACACTAAAAAAGAAGTTTAAATAAAGTGAATCCATTGCCCTGTTCTCATCCCATGTACTTCTGTACTCAGGGGTCTGTAATGAATGCTCTCAGACCAAAATTCTTTACACTAATATATGTAATACTATGCTGGGTGGGGTTAACCATCATTTTAGTTGTATGCAGTATAGTTTGTCCTAAAATTTGCATCAGCACATGTCTGACTGATTGGAAAATATCTTCATTTTTGTAGCTATCCCTGACTTCTATTTAACCCACCAAAGAATGGTAATCCAAAAACACAGACAAATATATTCTAAAATAAGCGTCATGGATGCCCTGATTTCTGCACAATTTCAATTCCTATAGCTTTCAGTTCTGTAGTTGCAGCATGTATGAAGACATCCAAGTCCAAAATTATCACCCCCCTTCCCATGGATCACTGTACTATATCCATAGCCCTACAGGTGACGATCACATTTAGTACTATACTCAATCTACTAGTGTAAGAAAGTGACTGATGGGGACACTTTAGACTTCCCACAGGAAAAGAAAATGTGTTAGATCAAGTAATATGTGCCAGCATGCCAATCAGCTCAAATATGGCATGCCGACTTCCACCATCCCCTTGTTCTCTTGGCTATTTCCTGTTAGAGTGGTTTCTCTTTGGTCTTAATCATAAGCCCTCATTCATAATCACAAACTCCCTGCCTCTCTTCTGTACCTCGTGTACATCTCTCTATTATTGCTCTGGTCATCCCCATTGCTTTATCCCATCTGAACCTCAAACATGCACATATACCCCCTGTGCTGGACAAAAAAATTTCAGTGCTCAATAGGAAGAAGTCACTGCGGCAATGTTCAGTGAAAGTGTGTTTCAGTCCTTACTTTCATTATTTACAATTGAACACAAACATTTGTATCTTTCCTCAACTGTTGATTTTCCATCATTTGTTTTGTTCCTTTCCATTCTGGATTCTCCCATTTTCACATACACTAACACAGTGAGTAAAGCAGAACTTTTGAGACCAGATGCCAGGGTTCCAACTATAGCCTCAGCTATAATTAGATAAAACCAGGGAAATTCACATTTTGTCTTGATACATATGTGAACTTGGCAAAGCCAAGTAAAATCTCCAATCTCCATGTTAACTTCAAAATAGAACTAATACCTCCATTAACACCCAGGAGAAGGAGATTATTATGAAAATTAAATGTGTTATTACAATAAAATGTTAATAAAGTTTAAGTGCCATTTTTAAAACCCTAAATGATAAACTTCATTTAATCATACTGTTCTTACAATTAAAGCCATGGGTTCTTTCCACTTTGGCATTAATTAATTGCTGTGGTTTAGTATTGATTCTTCTGTTTCTTTGTAAATTCAAAGATATTAAATTGATAAAAAACACACAAGTATTGTTGTCCAATTAGGTATAAAATATAGATTATGTGTAAGAAATGGATTTACTATGTATTAAGGCATGAAAACAATGAACTATTTATATACTCAAGTCAGACAAAAGTATCAGGAATAAATATTTATCACAAATCACTAAGAGTTATACCAACATCTATTTTCCATAAGACAATGTCTTCAAGGAAGGCAATTGATGAGTTTCCTGTAAACCTACATTTAAAGTTTACTCAAGTCAACTTCTATAAATAAAGTAATAAGTTTATTAATTAATTTGAACTTAGAATGTCATTAAAATTTACTACTTAACACCAATGTAAAAATGTTTTACAATCAATTTAGAAAATTTGAAATTGATGAACCATGGAAAATCTTTTGTGGTTATGTCAGTAGCTTTTGGAGGACAGTTATTTTTTCTTCAGTATCAGCAGCTCCTGCTATGTCCACTACAATTGTCAAGTACATTTGGGAAAACACAGAAGATGAGGGTTGAAGAAAAGAACCCATTACAGGAAGTAAGAAATAGTCATCAAGCCATGAGCATGTTTTTCCTCACCATGCTGAGCTCTTAGATACATAGAGCACACCCAAGTGACATCCTTCTGTTTTCATATTTCTGACTGCATCAGGGAGAAGCAAATACTCTGGCTGCCCTGCTTCCTCAAGGCAGCAAGAAACTTGATGAAAAGTGATGTCATTCTAACTTGTCACATATTAAGACAAATAACATAATATCCAAGAGTTGTGCATAGTCTCCCTGTGTGAGCAAAGTCTGGGGTGGGGAAGCCTGATTGGCACAGGAACATGTTTAACGGGAAGGAGAAGCATTTTGCAAGAAAGGGCATCTGGAGAAGGCTCTGAAACCACACCTCTGTCTCTTGACATTTCAGTCAACAGAAGGGTGTCCCATGGGGACTGCGTTTCGTTTTGGAGCACTTGAGCTCTTGATGAAAGCATGAGTTTCTAAAGAGGGTCTGTCACAGGGCTACTAGACTTCATAGTGAGCTTAAAGAACAGTCTGAAGAAAAAGTTAGTGTTCTCAGGAAATGAGAGCCCACCTAGCAAAGATGTTGAATGCCACATTAGGACCCTCATCATCAAACTAGACACTGGAATAACAAGTCCAGTGAGTAAGAAGATAAGATGCACAAAAGTATACCCTTGATAAGAAGCAGCACATAAGGAAAAGAAAAGATAAATTTTTCAAACATTGGACACCAGTGTTTCTCCATTTGGGAGAAATTACCAAAAGAAATACAACCTCTGAACAGCATTCAGTACGACATGAAATGGATGTGTTTTAAAAATGAGGGAAAAAATGAGACAGAAACTTAGAAGTACTCTCATCTCTGGGGAAACAATTGTGCATCGTGTTATTTCACCTTAATGGAATTAAAAGTAATAGGAATACCATATAGCTAAAGCATCCTGCTGCAGTTTTAAGTGAGATTATATTCTATTTATGAATTAACTTCTTGAGAATGGATATTGTACAAATATTTAATCAGTCTACTGGCTTATCTGATTGAATGGATCTACTTTTCAGGAAAAGTGTGCTGGATTTTGATTTCTCATATCCATTTCCTTTGTTCCATTAAGGTTTTTTTGTCTTGATAAATGTTTGTATTTATTGCCATTTAAATATCATATTTTGGATGTTGGGTAAGATAATTGAATGATCTTTTCCAAAAGGATAATTCTTATTTCTATAGTAAGTTTACTACAGGTTGTAGTGTCAAGAAAGAACATGTATTTTCTTTAATGGGTCCCTTTCTCACTGTGTGTTTTCTTAACCTCTGCCATACTGATCTTTCTGCAGAGACTATGCCTTTTAAAGTCTGAAAACAGAAAACTAAGACTCTCAGAATTAGACTGGATTAAAGGGACGAATTGGTGTTAAGAAATGTGTCCCCTGTGGAAAGAATATGTTTCAACCCACCTCACAGGGGGATAATCTTTCGATCACTCATTTCTGTGGGAAATAACGATGGCGAGTAATTTTTAAATTTCAAGTAAAATATGATTAAAACAGTAAAGGACACTTTTCTGAGCCAATGAACTAAGTATGAATTTCAATACTAAGACATAAACATTATATGAGGGAAATTACTGAATTGTCTCTGTATTTGTTAAGTATTGGATTTGTATGAAGTATTTTATAAGTGTATACCATCTGATCCACAAGTATCTCATGAAAAATGAACACGTTTGAAGTACATATTTAATTCAACTTATGGAGTTTTTACCTCAACGTTGATGCCTATTTTTAGACTAAGAGTTTGGTGAATGTTACTTGTGAAACAACGATCTCTATGGTTTAACCTAAAATTAAACATCCCCTACAGGTAAAATAGAGGAAACAGGCCCAGCTTCAGTGTATGACAGTCATGGCCTCTTAGAAAAACTTGAATCATCTGCTGATGAGCAGTAAGAACTTAGAATATAATATCCCCTCAACTTGCTTCCACAAATAAAGAAAACGTGTGGCATTTACACAAGTTGTTTAAGCCATTTTCATTTGCTTTGGAAATGAACATTTATAAAACAATGAGAAGTTTTACAATCAAAGACTAATGATTCTTTTATACAGAAAATTTTCATTTTATCTCTTAAATAACATTCTTTATAATATTATTTATCATATCTTGCTCATATGAATACTAATCTACATATATAACTGTTTTATAAGAACTTAATGTAAATTTTCATTTTAATTTTGTTAATAGTTAAAATCCATATATCTTTTTCAAAAGTTTCCAAGCAGCTTTCATCTTCACCATGATAATGAATGTTGTATCTTTCAATAGGATTGATGCCATGTATCCTAGGGATGAGTGACACAGACAGTTACTAGCCCAGAAAATAAGAACTCCAAGAGCAAACATCACTGAAAAGAAAAGTTTGGCTTAAAGTTAAGTTTCCTTATATGAGATAAGACCATTACCCAGAAAGGCTTCCTTTCAAGTCTTATTCTCACACTCCTGAGGTCAGAGGTCACTGGCAGCATTTCTTTAGTGTGTATGCCAATTTCCTTCACATTTTACCAACATGCTCCTGCATGGTGATGTGGCTAAAAAAAACTGAGGCTGGAAATCCAGATAATGAGGAGCCCTATTTCAGTTCTGAGAACTAATGAGAGTCCCAGGAGAGTAGTCATCCAAACCCAATGAAAGAAATTAAGTTTTCACTCTAGAATTTGACTGAATTAGAGAGGGAAAAAAATCAATGAAGTAAAATTAATTCTGGCTCTCACTGAAGCCAGGGCCCAATTTGGACTGAGCATAGGGCAAATATAGGACATTCAAATTTAATGAACTGTACCAGAGGTGGGTCCAGGTTTTCTGGAGTCTGGAAATTATAAGATTTGTGGGCCCCTCTCTTAGGAAATTCATCTTACAAATACATGATCATAAAAATGTACATGTGCATTGAATAATATGCATTATTCTGTTCACCCTGACACCATGAAGAAACCACGTGCAACTTACAGGTTTGCAGACATATTTCCTTCACTTCACAATATTATGAATTCGTGGAGACAGCTGTGTAATAGAAGAAGTAATACATAGTTTGGATGTCAGTTCCATACCCCTGTAAAGCAGACCACTAATAATAGGATGCTATCTAGACTTCTAAAGTATAATTAGCATTAATTTCAATAAATTTCACTTCATTTCCTAATCTTTTTCTATTTTATGTAAATGTCAATGTTTAATTTTAAAAGATAACATGTTAAGGAGACTCTGAAGTTCTACAGAGAAAATCCATAGTAGGTTTTTTTTGGTACATTTCACTGAGATAGAGAATGTTTTGATAGGGTTATTTCAAAGCACTCTATAACACACACACACACACACACACACACACACACACAAAATCCATCCATCCATCAATTCATTCATTTGTTAATATACTATTGGTAATAGCATATATCTTCCTTATGAGGATATGAACTCTAGGTGCAGATTGTCTTGCAGGAATTTTATAAGAAAATATTCTCCAAATTGAACCTAGGGAATAGAAGATAGCATAAAAAGGAGAATTTTTAACAGTGGTATAATCACACTAGTCTTCAAACCAACACCTAGAGGGTTGTGAAGATGGAATTGGTATTTCTTTTCATTAGTTTCTCATAATGCTGAGGATAGAACCCAGGGTTTTATACGTGTTGTGCAAACACTGTACCATTTTCCTGCATTTCTAGACCCAATTTGCAATGGTTAATCCTCCTGAGTTTGGGATTTGGGTGTGATGTTTTATATTTCTACACCAAAATTTCAAGATGTGTTTGCTGTCCCAAAAAAGTAAGTATGACCCCTAAAATGTGGTGCTTTTTCAGACCAGGGCAATTTTTGAAGAAAGCTGAAAGATTATAATTGTCATCCAGTTGTTCTTTCTACATTTGAGGCTACGGATCCACAGTCCGGGCTTGGCAACTCTCTTACATACTCCACTCATGCATTAGCATTATCCAGAGATAGAGAGCTCCTTGGAGATTCTAGCAGGACTTGTAATGGAAAAGCATCCATAAACAAGGCTAATGGGGCAACCTGGAGCTCTCTTTCCAAGCTAACCCTCCTTATCCTACTGAAACTACAAAACTAGCTTCACAATGCTTTCAATCTCCTTTTCCATCAGTTCAAGATTCATCTTTCCCTTAGTGTTTCTACAAGTACAGATGGCTCAACTTCAGTGTTAAAGAGATGCTTGTGGCTTGGTGCCATTCCCCTACTTTAACCCCTGCATTCATTCATTCATTCATTTATTTAATATTTGTTTATTTCTCACAAACACTAGGCAAAGGTTCCAGCAGAGACATGGGAATGGACAACTCCCATGTCAGTTGCATCCTTTCAATTCCCATCTGAAGAACATTTTCTGAAGGATGACCAACGCTTTTTAGGATAGTGATTTATCTTCCTGTACTCTATTCCTTGGTGTACTGAATTTGAAGAATGTGGTCATCAACAACAAACTAAATCTAAATAGAAAGTTTGCTGTGTCCATTGCTAGAAGTGTTCTTTTTCTGGGATCCTAGACCTATGGTGCCAGAGGCTCATTTTTGACAATACAAAAGACAAATTTCCTAATCACCTTAGGATAGCAATAAGTGGAACCATTACTACATTTACACTTACATCCTGGTCTATATGGTGTACCTGTCACAGAACAACATCACATACAATTTTGATTTCTGCAACACAAGGCAATGGAAAGGTAAGAAAAGCAACCACCTTTACAGAATGTGATCCCATTCAAGTCAAGGAATAAATCATTGCTTCTTCCACAATCAAAGAGGTAATACTGATTTCCTAGTATGCTGATGGAATATTAGGAGACCCTTCATTATCCTCTTTTGCTACCTGTTTAGATCATTAGTACCATCCTAGTATGCCTTCAGTGAATGAGAGTCTACACATTTTAGGGTAAGTTTTTCACATCGATCTCTGTTACAATAGCTGCTTACTTTTACATGTCCACTGTGATAGCATGAGGGTTTTCAATGACAGAGGATGACCTGCTTATCAGCCGGCAAGTAAAGCAATTATGTTTCATGGTAAATGCTTTCTGGTGGTGAATGCACTACCATGAAATGCAAACAGTTTTATATTTTGTGTTCCGGCCATGAGAACTCGAAGTATCACTGATTGATATTCTTTTCTTCTTATTTACCTTCTTTAAATTCCTCTGACAAATTGTTCAACATTTGCCTTTGCTGTTGTTATGGATAGTCTTAACAAAGGGCTATTTCTACATCTACAAAAAATGTACAAAAAAAAAACCCACAGTATCACTCAGAGATCTGGTCACAGTACACATATTAAAACATCACCAATTATTGAAGTGTAATTGTAGAATAATACAATTTATTTTACTTGTCCCCACATGTCTCAGGTAACTCATTGCTGAGTATACATTGGTATTCTTCTCTGCTTCATCTTATTATGAGAGTCACATGCAATAGATTGAGGGAAAATCACCAGTATAAGAATATTGAATACTATTGGCATTTGGACCCATCAGTTACATATCCAAATTTAATCTTGGAATATGGGCTCAAACATTGTTTTTTCCATCTCAGTGCTGATTTCTTTTAATACTGAAGTAGGTTGAATATATAGCCTGGTGAGTCTGATAGGACCCAAGTCTTGATTGACAGCTCTGATATTTATTCAGAAAAGAAAGTTAACAGATAAGGAAACAGGAACATTCTTGGAGATATTTGACACAAGTTTGCAATCCTTAATGCAAATGTTATAACACTGTCCCTCAAAATAGAATCCTATGTTATGATTCTCCTGTCAGAATATTTTTACATTACAAATTTAGCTGGTCCTATAATGTCTGCCATATTGATGGCCCAGGTGGTAAAGCTATCTTGAACATGATCCTGGGCACTGTTCTCATTAGAACATTTCATTCAGCCCATTATCTTTCAAGGCAATTCTATAAGCTGATATTTTATCCAAACTTTTATGCCCAATCCTTACAATTTGAAAATCTCATCTAAAACAAAGAAAGAGAAACCAGTAATTAAAACAGATTATTTTCCTATTAATAAATTCTTCCTTATCAAACTTTATATTTTGCCCCATTGATCACATACTCTCTAAATCCAAGCCCATATGTACTCTGATTTCATATTCAGACTTCTACTGTACAATATGGCTGGATCATGAAGATTCAATGGATATAAATAATCCTTTCTGTCTTTAGCAGTCCCAGAAGTTCCCTGAACAAAGTATGTTGTGATGGTCTTACTTCTCAGTTCAATAGTAAGATGCAGAAGGAGGACAGATTCTGGGGATCACACATTCTCTTTTGCAGAAAGAATGCCTGTACCTCACCCAAGTCCTTTCAGTTATAAGAATGATATGCTATTTCTGAGGAAAACTTGACCTCTGCATATGAAGAGAGCCTAAACCTCAATATTTGTTTTTGACGATATTAATTTTATACTGAAACTACATATATCTAAAAGAAAAAATCCATAGATTAGCCTTCCTTTTAATTGGTTTCCTAAATAATTTTATACAGGACCTGATTTTGGTTGAAGGACAAAATAATTTTTATGTTCGTTCTGGTTTGTTATTTGCTAAATGATATCAGCTGATTATGAAAAATGGCTGGTGAGTCTGAAATGACCCAAGTCTTCATTGGCAGCTCTGATACTTATTCAGTATGAAAGCAGTTTAGAAGAGAAAAATTAAGGAAATTGACTCAATGAATATGTAGTTTAAGGTCAATTGTTCAGAGAGAACTTTCTTATATTTATTGCAGAGTGTTTGTTTTTACACTTGAAATACTCTCCCACAGTGGATGATTATTTATAGCATCATAGGACAGTCCTGATGTCCTTTAACTTGCAGACAAGCTTTTCTTTCTGTCGTTCACAGCCTGAATATGTGAAGTGCTACCTGTGTGGCAGCTTTTACAATCATTATTGTTATTGAGCATTCTGATTCATAGGGATTTTCTGTGTGTATGGAAGCTGTGACTTTGAAAATCCTATAGGATAGGAATTCAAAGTAAAAGACTTGACTGGCTGTTTCTCTGTAAAAACTATGTATGTTGATTGTTTTATTCAGAGATGATATAATCAGATATCGAGAAATATTTTCTTCAGGATGTTAATTTTTTGCTTTAATTATATATTCATTTATCTTGGATAAATCTCCATGGAGATATAGGGAAAAATTCAGAATTTTTTTCATTTTTCAATATATTTCTTTATTTCTAACCAGAACCTTTAATATTGTTCAGAGGAAAGTTTTCCTCCCCACAGATAATGCTCATTACTCAATAGTATGTTCCTAAAGTTCTATCTGTCTGCACTGCTGACAATCTCTCTGACTCTGACTTGTCTTTTGTGCCCAATTTGCAAATGAGATCCCCTGCTCTCCATAATTGCTGCAGACACCTGAGCTGAATGTGACTTGAACTTCCTTTTGCTTCTGAGTCTCAGTAGAATTCACACTACCCTTGGCCAGCCCAAGGCTAAGAGATAATGATTATCTTTCTCTAAGACCGACATTTAGTATTCCAGACAGATATCTCAGCCCAGTCCTCCTAATGAGCACCATTGCCCCAGAGAGAAGTACTGGGAAACATAAATTTGATGACAAAATTCTTAACAATTGCATTTTAATACATTTTAAAATTATTTGGGCATATTTTTATAAATTCAGTGCTTAGCAAATATTTTCACCTCTTCTATATATTTACACAACTTATTAGTTGTTATTTTTATTATCTACATTAAAATCAGCTGGTACTTTTGTGGTGAAATAGAGAGATATCATTTTATCTGCATTTCTTTTCCTAATCATTCCCTTGACATTATTGGGTAATATGTAATTTTACTTAATTTTTTAAAATTTTGTATATGTGTGTAAATAAGTACATGTGTGTACAGGTGGCCAAGATGACCAGAAGATGGTGTCAGAATCCTGGAGCTGGACTAATAGGCAATCATGAGCCACCAGACTTGAGTTCTAGGAACTGATCTCAGGTCTTCTGCTAAAAAAGTCAGTACTAGCTCTTAAGCACTGAGCCCAAGGCTCCTTCCTTTTTAGGAGCCTTATCTTGCTATCTCTGAATAAATTTGCCTATGCTCACTGTTTGCCTTCCTCAATAGATCATTGTTAATCTTTGCTTCTTGCTTAAAAAATATATCTTCTGGGAATAAATTTATCATATACAAAAAGATGTAATTCTCATCAGAGCTTATATATATATAAATTATGTGTGAAATTACAATAATTAAACTTAAGAAAACTTTGTAAAAGTCAAATAAGTACTGCTTAATAGAAATAAACTCATACTAATTTTTAAAATCTACCTAACATATACCAATCCTTATTTCTTTAACGAGTGCAATTATTTGATGGACAATGACAATTGCATGCATACCTATGTGTATATTCCTTAGAACTTAATAAAATCAAAATGCCTTAGAATTTGTTAGTATAATATTTGCAACTCAGCCAGGCGGTGGTGGCACACACCTTTAATCCCAGCACTCGGGAGGCAGAGGCAGGCGGATCTCTGTGAGTTCGAGGCCAGCCTGGGCTACCAAGTAAGTTCCAGGAAAGGCACAAAGCTACACAGAGAAACCCTGTCTCGAAAAAACCAAAAAAAGAAAAAAAGAGAAAAAAAAGAAAAAACAAATAATATTTGCAACTATATTATCTGTTCTATATTTTTATATTAAGTGAACCAAGAAACCAATTAATATGCTTGAATGAAAGAGCTCTTAGCTCAATTTTTTTTGTCATTGCAAAAAAAAGTGACAAAATCTCAAATTAGTTTAAAAAAATAAAGGAAAGTAAATATCCATGTGCCCATGCCTCTGTTTACCTTGTAATGACAGAGAAAAAGAAAAACGTAGATTCTAAGGCAGTTCTTCTGTTTCTCCATTGCTCCTTCTTCCCACAGTGCCTCCTGTGGCAACTTCTCTTTGCAGATTTGCTGCACTTGACACCTTTTATAGAAGGTTAACTTTCTCTTCTCTATATTCTCTGATGAACTTGGAATCCTTTAGCTCCTGAATTCATGCATCCTCCACCAAACTCATACTCCTTGTATAGACAAACGGAGATGAGATTTACGAAGTCTACGTTCTTAAAGTCCCCTTAGTGCAATTCACTGGACATAAAGTTCTTTGAACTCAATTTTTGAATCTTCATGCGATCATCATTCTCCCCTTAAGGATAATACTCTGTTACTCAAGCAAATCATGACAAAGTGGATCAACTGATGTGGGTGGGAGGGTTTTTTTTTTATTTTAAATAATGAAGTAAAATTTAAGATCTAGCAATTGGAAATTACAGTATGTCATGTTAACTATATCTGTTAGCAGTTTTCTATCACTATGGCAAAATACCTGAGCCTTTATAACATATAAGAAGGAAATATTTATTTTTGATGTTATGATTCCAGACATTTTAATAAATGGTCATTTGGTCCTATTTTGGGGACCTATTGTGAAGAACCCCATTTTGATGGAAACAAGTAACAGAGAAAAGTTGTATGTTTCATGGCACATAAGAACCAGACTAGATGCTGGGTGGTGGTGGCACATGCCTTTAATCCCAGCACTCGGGAGGCAGAGCCAGGCAGATCTCTGA
Source organism: Peromyscus maniculatus bairdii (assembly GCF_049852395.1). Classification (NCBI taxonomy): domain Eukaryota; kingdom Metazoa; phylum Chordata; class Mammalia; order Rodentia; family Cricetidae; genus Peromyscus; species Peromyscus maniculatus. The sequence continues at coordinate 6,780,433 of NC_134871.1, read as the reverse complement.
GTTTGAGGCCAGCCTGGGCTACAGAGCAAAACTACACAGAGAGAAACTACACAGAGAGAAAAAAAAAAGCCAGACTGGAAGTAGAGGTGGGGGAATCTGGTCTGAACATACCCTTCAAGAGAATGCTACTGTCTGCCTTTTCCCTCCAATAGTGCTAATAGTCCCACCAGCTGAGGACAAAGTCTTCCAAACCTGAGCTTTAAGGTACACTTAAGAACCAAACAATAGCATCACCTCTGGGGAGGCCCCATGCACTCCTTCCCCCCATGCCAGTAGTACTACTTCAGAAGAGTTTGTTCCCTTCTAACAGACAGAAGATTAAATCAGTTCTCATGAGACCCACATGGCACTGAGGAAGACATCAGCACCTCGTCTGCTTTGAGTCTCTCTCACCTGGGCAAAGATGGGTACACTTTAGGATGTCCTGTGGCTGGCTAGCAACTTCCTTCTGTTCCTTTAACAATCAAACTGCAACCTCAGATTTTAAATCTTTAAATATTACTAAAGAACTTAGGTTGTCTATATTGTGTGCACAGATGACAATGACTAGTAATGGCCCTAAGGTCACTGTCATGTGGGTTTCCATAGAAACTGATTTAATCTTCGGTCTGTAGAAGATTCTGTCTGTCTTGCTTCGGACAAAATTCTTCTGGGTAGCAGTAGTTCTTAGTATATGAGTAGACAATTTTCAGAAAAGTGGGGCATGGATAAGGCGTATCTGATACACACCCTCAATGAATCTACTCCTGCTGTGTACCTACATCATGAATTGAATATAAAGCACTGACAATAATGGGAAGAAGTAAATAGCATATAAAATGTTGGATACAAATAACAATTAACTTCTGGTAGACCCAAACTTTCCATCTAGGGATCCACAAAGAAATTCTGGGAAGATACTATTTTCCAGAGTATTGGAATCTTTTAAGACACTAAATTCAATAATGTATTCCCATTAAACTAATGCAGAAATAGTAATTGCCTCAGGTTGAAAATTTCCCCTTCTGTTACTTACTTACTTGTTTAACATCCATTAAATTATATGCCCAGGAAGTAAAATTGTCAATAATTTAATAAGAATAACAATAACATTTTCCCAAATTGAAGGACAATGTCAATTGCCAGTTCCTACTGGCTGGAATTTGGGAGGCACTTGACTTTACTGTTGTGGACAGAGTACATTTTCACAATCAAATCAGAAAAAGCCAATCAGTATATGTTAACTCTGAAACCTTATGTTAGCAATCTTGACTCAAAACACAATTATGGCTTAGAGAGATGACTTATGTGGTAAGTGGCTGACATAGAAGCATGAGGAACAGGGTTCAGATTCTCAGCATCCACATAAAAACCCAGATGTGTTCCCATGTGCCTGTAATCTCACCACTGAGTAGGTAGAAACAGAAGGATCCCGGGGACTTGCTGACCACATAATGTACTGAGTTTATTAGTTCCAGGTTGAGTGAGAGAACCTTTTGCAAAAAATTACAATGGATAGCAATGGAAAAGACACTTAATATTGACCTTTCTCCTCCACATACATGTACACACACACACACACACACACACACACACACACACACACACACACACACACCAAATCCAACAAGTAATGTAAAAGAAATTGAAAAATATGTTCACAAAGGTTTTGATTATGTAATGAGGACTTAGAAGCAAAAATTAGGTAAATGTGATTTTTACAAATCACATTTTTAGATGTATTTTGTGTGATTATGGGGGGCGGGGTGCATGCAAGCTGAGAGCATGAGTGAGAGGACAATTTATGACAGCTAATTCTCCACCATGTGGTTTCCTAGGATTGATCTCAGGTCACCAGACTTGGAGTAAAACACCTCTACTTGCTTAGTTGTCTTGCCTGCCCCAAATGTGGTGAACAGTTAAGGAAAATCCACAGTACTTAAACATATCATAAGTGTAAAGCATAATAAAACTCTGAAATACAGCACTAAACAAAAAGCAAATTCTTAATACATAGCATAATGCTTTTTCAGATGAGATATCCAAAATACCATATATGAATACAAATACATACAAATGTTTGCATACAAACATATCTATATATAAAGGCATGCATATATATGCATATATTTACATATAACATTTGAACGACTGTTTCTGAGGAGGAAATTTGAACAAGGACTAAAACCTTGTAAGAAAACAAATCAAAACTAAACAAGAAAAGCAAGGTTTGTCTAAGACCAGAAGTGCTAGAAATCATAAACTCTCCCTTCTCTCTCATCTCTACATTCACATCCACCAAAAAAATTAAGTAAAAGAATCTCATTCTAGTGCTGTAAATTTGTTGACTATGAGGATAAGAAAAAGGTTGTTATATCTAATGTTAATGACCCCCCTTTCCCCATTAAATGCTCTTGAATATGTTAATAGCAAAACCCCAAATGAGAAGGGGTAGAGCGGTCTAGTGGAATGACTGGGATGACATGAATCGGAGGAACTTGGTGTTATGAATTGCATGTATTAGGATGTTATGGGCTGGAGGGAGTGGGATATTGTGAATTGAATGAACGGAATATTATAAATTTGGGGGAGTGGGATATTATGAAAAGGAAAAATTGGGGTATTATAAATTGGAGGGCATGGGATATTATGCATTAGAGGAATTGGATATTATGAACTGGAGGGAGTGGGATATTACTGCTTTCTGAGTTCTCTTTAGTGTTTGTCCTGGACTCTTTATCTCTTTCTCCTTCCTGTGTCCTTTCTCCAAACACTCCTCAGGGCTGTTTTTACACATGAACAGATGAAAGATTTAGAGAATAACATTATTCATTGTCCTAGGAGCACTTAGATATCCTTGGCAGCAACCAGGTTTATAGTGTTTTATGAAAAGACATAGACATGTTCGTTGAGAAATCAATATAAACCAGAATTGTTTCGTGGACCGTTCACATACATAAAAGGAGCAGATAAGCTGTGCCCTTAGGTAAGGTGATGAAATTGTGTCAGACACTCATTTGTTTTGTGCTCTGCCACTGTGAATACCATTTACCACAGTGCAACCCAGTGAAAGGCCAAGAGTCTCTTTAAAGTAGATCTGATAACATTATCCTAAACATCAGCTCTAGGTCTGGATGCTGCCAAAAGTCCACATTTCTTCATGTTTCTTTCAACTCTGTTGTTCTTGTAACCTTGCTTCTGGCTTGATTGAGTCCCATGTCAACAGATAGATAAATAGGTAGAAGATAGATAGATAGATAGATAGATAGATAGATAGATAGATAGATAGATAGATAGATAAAACCTTGACTCTCTGTCATCCATGAGAAGACATAATTAGTGGTGTTGCAGTTCAGAAATTGTACATAGACTATCAGGAATAATGGAACTGGTCCACATTAATCATGCTTCAGCATTTTTCTACCTCTCATTTTTACCCATTCTAAAGTCCTGACTCCTTAAAACCTTTATATTCTACACTCTGCCTTTTAGAACCATATACTTGATAAGATTATCAAGAGTATTTTTCTCTATTCATAACTAGAATTATTTCTTAGTATGCTGATTCTCATTATGTTGGACATACCCTGGGGGGAAGAGTGCATGAATTTTTATAACCATATCAGCATAATACTCATAATAGGATTACTGAGTTAATGAACAAATTAATTAATTAATGAAAACTGAAAAATATAAAAGGAAGCACAGTGGCAGCCTCTGAAGATCTTTTGCAGTGAAACATTTCTTCCATGTTTTCATCTTTGAACTGTCACTCTGTTTCATTTTTAATGAGTTACATGGACTATATTCAGCCACAATTTCTGAAGCTAAGTCCAGTGATTACTTACATCTGGACTTTTAAACTCCTACTCTAGTGAAACTGTTGCTGTGTAAAAAAATCTAACTATCCTATGATGCTCATGTTCTGAAGACACCCAAGCTAGGCAGCCACTTGCAGAGGCTACCTGAAGAGAGAAAGAATGAATAATCAGGACACTACCAGCTATCCCATCTATCCCATCTAAAGTGCTAGACATTTGAATGAAGCTGCCTAACATCTGCTGTGGCCTTTCAATAACTCTAACACAGTCACAGACACCGCCCAGTTCTCATTGCATACAAGTCAGTCATATCAAGACAATATTATATTTGGCTAACAAAGCCTCTATTAGACAAATTTCCTAGGTCCAAATTTATTTTGCACATGATCTGATTTATGTCTCTGCCATATATTATTATATTTAGTTCTCTGCTTTTCTCTAGGCCTTTACTTGAGAGACTTTTCATCTCCATAATTGCATGATATTTTTACTGTGATAGGTAACCTTATAATAACATGCTGTCCTTATTTCCTCAATTAAAATGCAGGGCTCTATTTCAGTAGGATTTATTTCAAATTAAGTTTAATTCTGGCCAAAGTTAGCTAATTAAGTAGGCCTTTTCCCACTAATATCATCTTTACCAGACTTCTAAAGTCTGAAATAATCATACAATTTGTTGGGGAAAATACTTTAACACTAAAAAGGCCTCTCTCTCTCTCTCTTTTTTAATTTTGTTACTAGTTTATTTTATATTGTCATAAAAAGTAACAGCTTTCATTGAGGCATTCTCCTACATAATTTGTGTTCTCTGAACCCGTTCTCCTCTCCCATTGCCTGCTACTTAATGCTGGGTTCTTCCTCTACCTAATAGCCAGCCTCCCTTCTACTTTCAAGTCACATATAGTCTATTGAATGTTAAAGAAATTAATGAATTAATCTATTAATCTCTTTTCCTTTCCTCCCAGCTCTCCCTTGAGAGATATTTTTCACCCTTTCATGGTCCATTTTCTATCTCCATGACTTATACCCACACCTCTACAGGTAGATATTTACACATATATGAATCTAGGATCCAGCTGAACATGAAGGCACGTGCATTCAATTATAGCATTGAAGATGAAGAGGGAAACAGATCTCTATGAGTTCAAGGCCAACTTAGTCTACAAAGTGAGGTCTAGACCAGTCAGGGTCTTATAGTGAGACTCTGACTAAAAGAAAACAAAACAAAACCAGATCCTCATAGAAGAATGCGGTATTGTTTTTTCTGAATGTTTAACTTTTGGTAAAAGTAACAGTTTCTAATTCTATTTACTTTCCTGTGAATATCATGTTTTAATATTTCTTCATGACTGAATAAATGCCTTCCTAAGTACATACACAACAAATATATGTACTACATTTTCCTTACCTCTCTATCTGTTGATGGACATCTAGACTTGCTTCCTTTCTTAGGTCTTATGACTAGTGCAGCATTAAGCATGGATATAAAGCTGACTCTGTGGTATTTTAACCAGAAGCACCTTAGGAATAGACTCTGGAATGCTGGAGCATATGGTAATTCTTTTTCTTTTTTTTTTTAGGCTTTTAAGAAAAAAACTACACTGATTTTCATAATGCCTCCACACTGCTTTATATTCCCTTCAACAGTGAACATTTGTGGGGATATATTGTGTACCCCAATATATTGTGTATCCTAATAAACTTATCTGGGGATCAGAGGACAGAGCCAGCCACTACATTAGACATAGAGGTCAGGCAGCAGTGGCACACATCTTTAATCCTATTACTTGGGGAGCAGAGATCTGTTTAAAGCCAGCACTTGAGATCTCACGCCTTTGCTTGGAAAACACATGCCCTCTTAATCCCAGAAAGTGACATGGCTGGGTAGAGAATGGTATATAAGGCATGAGGAAACAGGAACTAAGCAGCAGTTCAACTGAGACCCTCAGGGTGAGGACTCAGAGGCTTTCAGCTTGAGGATTTGTGGAGACAGAATTAGCTGAGGAGTTAACTAGGTGAGGTTGGCTGTGGCTTGTTCTGCTTCTCCGATCTTTCAGCTTTCACTCCAATATCTGGCTCTGTTTTTCTTTTTATTAATAAGACCTTATAAATTTCATATTACAAACATTAAAAGGGACTTTAATCAGTCTCTTCATATGGTAAAAGAATAAAGCTAATGTATATACTGATAAATTTCAAGTTTAAAATTAGGGTTCTGCAGAGTTTACTTTCTATTTCAGCTCAGTTCTTGTTCATTTTTTTTATGAGACTATTGAGCAATGGTAGTCATTCTCAGGTTAAAGGCCTTGATGTGATCATATCTGAAACGTTATTTCAGTTTATAAGACTCTGATTTGAAGTGAAAATTGTCTACATAGGGAAAGGTTACTGGAATAAGAGGCTTCTTGAATAAGTTACTACAATCACTGATAACAACACAACTTGAAGAAGTTGAAGACAGTTGAGGAGCCCTTGCTGATAATGTCGAGTAATCCAATCCCCACTGTGCATTAATATTTCAATGTGCTAATAGTATACAAAGCATGCTATTGATGGATTCTGCTGGATCCATGTGTCCTGTACACTGATTCTAGCTGGACCATTAACACTGGTATAATCTGGTCCAGTTTGGAATATCTTCTTACAAGTGTACCAGCAAAAGCAATGCTGTAGCATTCAGATCTACCCTTCCTTCGGCTTTCTTAGCATAGTTCTTAACTTGAATTACAGTACTATGTTGATTTTAGAATGATTTAGTGTATATGACACTGGTGATCTGTTACCTTATTTTAAATTTTCTCACATGCCTTAAGGCTAGGTTTATTCCAAGCCCTCTATCCCAGCTAATGGCACGGTGAAAATTTCACATTTTATCCAGTGATAGTTGTATTTGTAACCATGGTTTCCAAAAACTGAGGTTTTCTAACACAGCTCCATTAAAAAGGCTGCATCTTTTTTTAAAGCAAATAATCCAAAACAAAATTATCTTTTTATCTTTTTGGTTTGTAGGCACGTGCGTTCGAAAATTTACATTCTAACAAAACCCAGTGTATTTGTTCTACTCTGTTATCTCCTTTTCTGCTTTTCCATTTATTCTCATTTTCTGTATCAGCCTTCAGCCCCTTCCATAAACTCTCTCATCTCAGTTTATCTGAAATCAAACCACCATGTTCTACGAGCTTCACCCCTCGAAGTTGAGCTCCTTCGGATGATGGGATACTGAGAACAGCCCAGTGTAACAGAAGGAACAAGTGTGCACCAAAGCTTTGCTAAGTTCTGCACTTGCCACATTGTTTCCGATGAGTTCTTAAGGAAGGAGGGTGAGGACCAATAGGTATTCACAGGGTGAATGAGTCCTAGCATAAAACAGATCCCAAATGACACACCAGTGTGCCCTGTGACTCTTAGAGGTCTGTCAATGTTCCTTCCCTTGGTTTTCTGAAACGTGCTCTGCTTGTATCTATTGTATCACACTACCAGTATCGTAGATGGATGCATAGCCTCACCACTTACTAAACAAATATTTGGTGTGTCTTCCTCAATATTGGTTTTCTATTAAAACAGACACATGCACTTCTCTTGACAAGGTTCTAGTCATACAGGAAAGGGGACAAACGAATGAAGCTTGGTGCAATCCACCTGCCACACATTATGTGTCTGTAAGGAGAGAACTTCGAGAATATAAAGATCAAGTTTAAAGCCCATGTGCAGATCAGAAGAAAATGCCTCAGAATAAGCATGGAGGGTGATGATGATGCTAAAACAGTCAGCTGCTTTGCAGCAGGTAGCAAAAATCCTTCACTTAATTTTTAGAATAACACTGTCAGGTAGACTATTTTTTAAAATATATATATATATATTTATATAGTAGAAAAGAAATAGAGACCTAGAAAGAAAAAGATTGTAAGATGAACATGAAATTTATTTTGTATAACAAATAGTGAACATTTAAAGACTTGAAATCTCAAATGTCTGTTCCAAAATAAAATAGAAACTCTGCTCTATGGGTCATTATCATGGTAACGCTTCATTGACCCAGGGTAATGTATGCTTTTCCCATTGGCTTGCATATGCTGCCACATTTCTATGAACCTTTCCCAGGGATACGGAAATCAAGTCAAGGATTGTCTTTTTCCATATCTATGGGTCACCTGAGTCCACATACTACAATTCTACAAGTGTCAAAAATAAAGCGGAGGTCATTGAATCTTAAAATCATCACCTAGACAGGATTCCTGGGTGAGGAAAATACATCTGGGCCTGAAACAGAGTATTGTGACGTGACTTAATGCCACCCTGCCCAGTACTTATATAACCTTTGATCTCGTATAGAAACAAAGAGGAAGAATTAACCCATACAGAAGCCTAAAGCTTCTTCTAGATAAGGAAGGAGTTTCCGAATTGTGACCTGGGCCATCAGACAAGTTTTCAGGGCTGCCACCAGAACATATCTGTGACATGAAATGGCTTATGAGGTCTGGGGAAAATAAAGTGTACACATAGGGGAATGGAAAATACTTCTTAGCCTCTCGGATCCAAATCTGTCAGGGAGAACGTGTCGCCTATTTCCCACAGAGCAAGTAGCAGCAGAAACCTCCACCATACAAGCTACAGATATCTTCATTGGATGACAGAACAGTTACAGTCCATTACAGAACAAGTTTTGGGAATATGAAGGTGGCATCCTGGGACAAATCTTGGATTAAATTTAAGGACTATTGAGATCCACCGCAGAGTTATGGAAGCAGTTATATTTGCCACATGTCACTTTTGAATATAAGTTTCTTCTCTTTCCTTGAATGAAACATGCATAGGAGCTGACACTCCTAGCAATATTGTTGAAGTTTCAAGGAACACTGCCAGGATGACAGGACAAGGGACAAGAAATTATCTCACTGGTCTAATTGTTTCCTTATCCTGCACAAAGTTAACAAAACCCAAAAATGTCACGTCTAAATCTTTCTGAGAAAAGGTTCACATGGGAGCTCTACCGATGCGTGCCTCTTCCTGCACTCATTGTGATTCATGCTCTTTCCCATCTGCTATCTTTAAACTACAGTCACTCCGGGGATATGTATATGCTTTTTATCAGAAAAAAAGCATACAATGTTCCAGTTTCCTATGTATTAACCGTTTTGGGGGTTTTCAATCTCAAAAGCCATTCTTCTGCCAGTTTCTTTCTGTTGGTTTTACGGAAAGAATGAGGTGAGTCTGTGTTCAGGGTTTCATCTGCCTGTGTAGGATCTGGGGGCAATTTCTACTCAGACAAGTACATCATATCCCTCTAATTTCTGAAGCCACACATCTTATAGGCATTAGGATTCACCACTATATGAAATGCACCTATTGTGTGAATATGATATAATGAACTCCTTGTATTGAATTAACTCATGGTCCTATTTTTCTTAAAATGAAAAAGCCCTAACCAAAGGAAACAGTTTTTTTTTAAATAAATATTTGCCTCAAGCATGATCTTTGACATACTTGTATACTCTTCTTTTACTTAATCAATACAAAAGCCATAACACATCAGTATTGTTTGCCTTTTTTTTTACCTAAGTAACCCTTTCTTATTCTATTCTAAATTGAAGAGGGATAAGCTATAATCCCTCTCCTGTTAGCTAAATCATTTCAACTAACTTCAATTTTGACCTTCAAATAATGTCCTAAAGTATAACACCACCTCAGAATATGAACTTTTAAAATATATTCATCCATACAGCCAATAACTTGTTGAGCAACTGTGTTCATTTTCACTCCTAATAGCCATGGTTGAAAATGTGTAGTGCCTCTTAGAAAAGACTGGACATTTTGGCTAAATAAAAGTGTGTTCAATTTGTTAAGCAAAATAGAATCTAGTATTTAAGATAATACCTGCAATTTTAAATAAATGAAAATCATGAAGTTATGAGGCTAGGTAGAGAGTGAAGACACTTCAAGTAGTAATCAAGTAATGACTATAACATACACTGTGTGCTATTTAAGATTTATGATTTTTTTATATAAGAGTTCGGTCTTAATTCTTTCTTAAGCACAGTTTTATCTCAAATCTTCTATTTTTTCAATCTAAAATTTCAGACGCTAAGTGACCATTTCTCCTCTTATTAAACCATAGGCAGGTTTTGGCCATGGCACATTTGTTAGGTGGGTGATTTTGTTCTTATGTAAAGATGAAAGTAAGGGCATGGAGCCTCCAAAGAGTTCACTGACTTCTCCAGCATCGTATATATAGTAAGTGCCAGGACCAAAGCTAGGCAGGAAAAACACCACACTTCTTTCCCCTCTACCCCCTGGGAAATTCCCACAGGAACACTGACTCAGTGAGTAATGAATGGGCTCTTTCAGAAATAGAGTTGTCACAGCCTGATCGAAGTTAGCAAGCTTTCAGTTTGTTCAGACAAAGAAAACAAAATGTTAGGCTGGCTTCTCAGCCTGAGGGCCTCAGAGTGAAGGAAGCCCTCTATAGTGGGGCTCCTTTCAGCTACACTGAGCATGAATTAGCAGACTGGAAAGCACACATTTTGCATGAATATGGACACATCCGGATTGCTATTTTCCTTCACTGGAGGGCAGGTAACTCGATGCAGCTTGAGACTCTCTAGACATTAACAGGCAGGGGAGAAGAACATAGATTCAGATCTAATATTTGTCTACCATCTTTCAGACAAGACATCCCTGCAGGACTTTGTGAGTCAGTAGTCAAAACTACTAGGAAACTGTGAAAGACTATCCATCAACAAATATGCAGGTGACCAAGGACCACAGATGATGCCTCTACCCTCTCCAGCTGGAGCGTCATTATTATGAGACAAAGTTCCCAAATAATTGCTCATCCTTCACCTGGAAATGCAAAGATGCTTAACATCAAGTCTAAAACCAGAGGGTACTAGTCTAAAGCTCCTTGGAGTCAATGTAAGTGGGGAATCTTTGATGCCACAGCCAGGAGGCTTTTAGTTAGTCGGAATTATTATCACCTCCTTTGCCTGTTGACGTACACAATGTGATCTTATCTAATATTCCAGAGTGCAGGAAGGTAAATAACATTGTCCCATTTCTCATGGGCTAGTGATGAGAGCTTCTGGGCAATGAAAAAGTTGTCAGATGACATTGCTTTATGAAGGAGATGAATTTCTCAAAAGGAGGCCATTTTGTTTCAGTGTACAAGACGATTAAGAGATGAAAAAGCATTCTACAATGAAAACTAAACAATAGTGTTAGAGAGAACTGAATGGTTTTTAAATAAAAACAATTGAGGAACATTTAGGTCAAAGTAGGAGAAGAAATAAGAAAAACTGAAAAAGCATAATGAAAGTTCTAGAAACCATCTATTATCCAACTTGCTTAAAAGGATGTTTGAACGCACTTTTAAAGTATATTTTGCATGTAATGTTTATTTGTGTCTGTGTTTCCATGATACAAAACCCTTCTCATCTTCCGCAGACCCATGAGATTCATTGAGAAGTTTATTTGGCACTTGTAAACAGAAAACAGGATAACTTAGTGAAGTAAGTAATTCTTCGCCTCCACAGAATAAACAGATATCTTGTCTAAGGTTAGATTTTATGTCACCTTGAACTAGTTCTTTAAAACTTATGCAAACATTTCTTAAGAAAGACAGCGGGGAATTTTCATCTGTTCCCACCCCTCTGACTTCAAAGCTCTCATTTGGGAAGCAGATTAAAAGAATATATATGTGTGCATATGCATAATAAATGCTGATTTATAGAAGGTCTAATTGTCCAAGTAAACATACTAAACAGGACAGTGGGATAAATTATAAGCCCACTTGATATAAACCTGCTTCCCCACGAACATTCTGCAGCCAGGATTTCACACACCTTCTTACAGACTTAATATCTTACAGCTACTGCTGGGTCATCAAGTCCTCTTCCAGAGTTCTGGGCATGAGGAGATGGCCATTCATTTGTATTTTGCAAGAGTGCTAGAGGGTAGAATATCCCCATAACCCAGCCAAAGTCCCCCCTCAATACAGCCCACAGCCCAGAAGTGGGAAAAGGGGTGCATAATGGTGACTCACCATCAAATCCAGAGGATCAAAATTTTTAAACAATATCATGTTGAGACAGTCCTACTGAATTTTTTAACACAAGAAAATGTAAGGGATATAAAAGTTCACAACTGAAACATGTTTTAAATTGAAATTATTCATTACAAATCCTAACAAGAAAGGTACTTCTTTACAACTGTGCTTAAACTTGCAGAAATATCAAATAAAATATAAATACCACGCACAAGCCAAAACACATTTTTATTTTAATTCCTAGAAGACCCAGGTGTACCTGATAAGACTACTGACACTCCTCTTTGGAAAAGCAACTTAGACTTTCCAAATTATGAAAGTACTGTCTCCCTCTAACCTGCTAAAATTATACAAACACTTTGCCATGCATGAACATTTGTTGGTGCTTATCTAATTAAGGACTGAAAGCACTTAAGTTGTTTCATCAGCAGTCACATATTCATTCAACAATCCCCTGAGTTCCTACAATATGCTGATGCCAAGAAAAGAACCAACAAGGAAAACAAAATTGCTAAATCCGTAGAGGAGAATAAGTGCACACACCTTACTACATTGAGAGAAAAACATAAAGCAAGTACAGGAGAGAGCACCATATCACTAGCTGCAAGACATGCGACTACAAAGTTTAGAGAGACCTGATGTATCTTTTCCATGAACCTAAAAAACAATGAATGATCAAGAGCATTTGGTTACCATCAACAGAAACATGGCTTAGTTTGTTTTAAATGCATTATCATGTATTAAAATAAAAAAATCTATATAATTTTCCAAGCAAATTTCTTTCTGCATTTAAATGAGGATTTCTTCAGAAGCCCAGGAATTTCTCTTTTTAATGTTTGACTTTGAATTTAGGGCATTGAGTCTGTCATTCACAAGCTATTCACCACTAAGCAGCCATGTTTGAGTATTCAGTAGGAACAAAAGATGCATGGGATAAAATTAACGATAGGAATAATAGCTTCTTATACAGAGCATAGCTTATATGCTGGCTGTAATATAAGAAAAGTATCATTCTATGGAAATAACAGTACTCAAAATCAGTTGAAATCAATAATTCGTGTAAAGCTCCGGACAGCATTGAGTATAGGACATTCGATTAACCTGTGGGCTGACAGCGAGTGCCATGAGCAAAGGCAGGAAAGTGCACACACCTCTTCACATTTCCACAGGCTCCACAATTTAAATGATTGGTTCCAATGAATATCTATTTCCATGTCTACAAATACTGACTGAATGCTGTTGAATTTGAGGCAGAGTGCTCTGTAAACTTAAAAGAGTGAGCATCCCATGGTTTTGATTTGTAAAAGACTTCTCTACCACTCCATGTTTGTTCTCATGTGGTGATTAGAACATATGTGATCCCTACCTTTTCAAGTGTGATCCCCTAAAGATCACCTTGGGGTGGATCAGAGAGCATCCTGGAAGATTATTGGTAGAAGCTCTACCGGGATGACATGGAAATACTGGTGAACGTGGTCTTGCTGGCAGTCATTTCTTGGTAAGTCAAACAGTTCTTGAATTTCAGTGAAAGCCAGTCAAGAGCTGCCTGCATATATCAAAGACAGTGACATACATCTTCTTTGGATTTCAGTTTATGCATTTCCAGTAGATATGAATTCACTCTATTTTTTTCTAGAAAATGCAATTATTGTGTTTAGAATTTTATAACTGATATTGGTGAAAATGGAAGAAAAGAAGAAAATGCAGGAGGGAATTAAAGTCATGAAGATATGGATTTTTTTAAAGGAGGAAAGGGGTTAGGGAGAAATATAAAAATCACGGTGATTTATGTGGACAATTTTGGAGTTCCCTATTATCTTTTAAGACCACCATTTGTCAGACTCTCCCAATAATGATAAAATAAAAAAAGAGAATTGACTTTCAAATTACTTCCCAATTTTCAGCATAACATGTCTCAGAGGGCACTGAGGAAATGAGAAACCTAATTTTTGATGACATTGGAGATCATTTTGTCCAATTTCCTAGTCTTACACATAACAAACCCAAAGCAACAGCGGATAAATGTCAGCTGTCAAGTGCCACAGAAGGTCTGTGGCAGAGTCTTGCTGGAGAAAAAAAAATGATCTTTTTTTTAAATTAATTAATTTATTTTTTAAGAATTTCTTTAAATTTATTTTGCATACCCACCATGGATCCCCTTCTCATCCCTCCCCCCGCACCCCCCTCCCAACGTCCCTTCCCCAACCACCTGCTCTGAAAGGGTAAGGCCTCCCATGTGGAGCCAGCAAAGCCTGGTACTTTTATGGAAACGTTTTGTTGAAGTGTATATAACATGAAGTAAATGTTGAGAATTGGAAGCTTCGTATGTGTCGGCACTCATCCCATGTTGTTATTGCCACACCGTGCAACGCCTTTGTAGTATGAAAAGGACATCTATTTGTAAGACACTTCCTCATCCATTTCCTCTATTTGTTGCACAGAATAATTTCAAATATAGCTATCAGTCTTTACTCTTTCATGCTTTTTCCACCTTTGACCAAGGAAAATTAGTCATAAAATTTAGGATACATGTTTTGCAAAGAGTATGGGGAACTTATTGATTACATACATCAGTAAAAGTGGAGAAAGGAGCCAGGGAAATGTTATCCTCATAGCAGTGCCCTGGGAAGAGCCGTTAGGTATGAAGAAATATCTGAAGATGTTTGCAAAACCTTTGTTCTTTTAAGCTGTCCTGTACGAGTTGTTACTTGACAACACAAGGGACCCACGTTAATATCATACAGACAACAATGAAGTAAGATTATCAACTAGATCAACCGTGACTTTCAAGTCACCCTAGAATGCAATGGTTCGACATTGGTTTGATTTGGTCTTGAAATGATTCCATGCTGTACTAAGATATTTGCATGTGCTATTTTAGTTAATTCTTTCATTTTAAATATGTGAGAATTGAGGTTCAGAGGCTAAATCATCTTATATTAAGGAACAAAGATCTCTTTTCCTTAAAAACTGTCTTCACCTTGGCTTTCATAGCCTACAGAAATCTAAATAAATGCAGACATCCCTCTGCCTCCTGGCTCTCTACCCCTAGGTGTCACCTACTTATCTTGCTTCCACTCCTCAGATTGTGCTGGCTGCATGATCATTAGTTCTGATCCTCCCCTCTTTGCTTCTTCACTCAAGCTCTTTTCAATCAATTTGTGGTCTTCAGGACAACTCTTCAGAGAACTTTCTCTGATGCCTAACAACAAAACAGGTTGGAAAGGGTTTTCACTCTCAGCAATCTATCACATGATACTTAACTACAATTTTAAATTAAGTATTTTTTCTTTTAGTTCAGTCTCTATGAGGGCAGAGATATTTAACTTAGAGTCATATATAAAGTAACTAAATATATGAAAAAATGAACAGTCAATATGGAATAAGTCAATTAAAGGAACAGAATTCAGGTGTTCTTGCATGCTTTAAATGACTCCTACCTAGTCCTCATCCACATTGAGTTTGTTGCATTACATTACTCTGCTGAGCTGTGTCTGCATTTGTTCCCATAAGGTCCTCAGAAGAAACAAAATAATCAGGAATACAGGGAACATACCTAAACATAATAAAGGCAATTTACAGCAAGCCAACAGCCAACATCAAATTAAATGGAGAGAAACTCAAAGCAATTCCACTAAAATCAGGAACCAGGCAAGGCTGTCCACACTCCCCATTCAATATAGTACTTGAAGTTCTAGCCAGAGCAATAAGACAACATACAGAGATTAAGGGGATACAAATTGGAAAGGAAGAAGTCAAGCTTTCCCTATTTGCAGATGACATGATAGTATACTTGAGTGACCCCAAAGATTCCACCCAGGAATTGATAAAGCTTACAAACACCTTCAGCAACATAGCAGGATACAAGATCAACTCAAAAAAATCAGTAGCCCTCCTATATACAATGAACAAACAAGCTGAGAAGGCAATTAGAGATACATCACCCTTTACAATAGCCACAAATGACATAAAATACCTTGGGGTAACACTAACCAAGCAAGTGAAGGACCTATATGACAAGAACTTTAAGTCCCTGAAAAAAAAAATTGAAAAAGATGTCAGAAAATGGAAAGATCTCCCATGCTCATGGATAGGCAGGGTTAACATAGTAAAAATGGCAATCTTACCAAAAGCAATTTACAGATTCAATGCAATCCCCATCAAAATACCAACACAATTCTTCACAGACCTGGAAAGAATAATACTCAACTTCATATGGAAAAACAAAAAACCCAGGATAGCCAAAAGAATCCTGTACAATAAAACAACCTCTGGAGGCATCACAATCCCTGACTTCAAGCTCTACTATAGAGCTACAGTAATAAAAATACCTTGGTATTGGCATAAAAACCGACATGTGGACCAATGGAATAGAATTGAAGACCCTGACATTACCCCACACACCTATGAAAATATAAGTTTTGACAAAGAAGCCAAAAGTGTACAATGGAAAAAAGAAAGCAACTTCAACACATGGTGCTGGCATAACTGGATATCAACGTGTAGAAGGCTGCAAATAGATCCATATCTGTCACCGTGCACAAAACTTAAGTCCAAGTGGATCAAAGACCTCAACATAAATCCAGCTACTCTGAACCTGCTAGAAGAGAAAGTAGGAAGTACTCTTGAACGCATTGGCATAGGAGATCACTTCCTAAATATAACACCAGTAGTACAGACACTGAGACAAACAATCAATCAATGGGACCTCTTGAAACTGAGAAGCTTTTGTAGAGCAAAGGATATGGTCAAGAAGGCAAAGCAACAGGCTACAGAATGGGAAAAGATCTTCACCAACCCCACATGTGACAGAGGACTGATATCCAGAATATATAAGGAACTCAAGAAATTAGACATCAAAACGACCAACAGTCCAATTGAGAAATGGGCTTTAGAACTAAACAGAGAATTCTCAACAGAGGAAACTCAAATGACTGAAAGACATTTAAGGAATTGCTCAACATCCCTAATCATCAGGGAAATGCAAATCAAAACAACTCTGAGATACCACCTTACACCTGTCAGAATGGCTAAGATCAAAAACACTGAAGACACTTTATGCTGGAGAGGATGTGGAACTAGGGGAACTCTCCTCCACTGCTGGTGGGAATGCAAGCTTGTACAACCACTTTGGAAATCAATATGGCGCTTTCTTAGAAAATTGGGACTCAATCTCCCCCAAGACCCAGCTATACCACTCCTGGGCATATACCCAAGAAATGCTCAATCATACCACAAGAGCACTTGCTCAGCTATGTTCATATCAGCATTGTTTGTAATAGCCAAAACCTGGAAACAACCTAGATGCCCTTCAACTGAAGAAGGGATAAATAAATTGTGGCACATATACACAATGGAATACTACTCAGCAGAGAAAAACAATGACATCATGAGGTTTGCAGGCAAATGGATGGATCTAGAAAAAAATCATCCTGAGTGAGGTAACCCAGACTCAGAAAGAGAAATATGGTATGTACTCACTCATAGGAAGATGCTAGATATGGAACAAGGATGACTGGACTGCTACTCACATCACCAGTGAGGCTACCTGGAAAACGGGACCCCAAGAAAGACACGGAGAAATGGATGAGATCTACATGAACAGCCTGGACATGAGTGGGAGCAATGAAGGGCGAGGGTCGAGGGAAAGAGAGCGGGAGATCCTAGCTGGATCAAGAAAAGAGAGGGAGAACAAGGAATAGGAGACCATGGTAAATGAAGACCACATGAGAAAAGGAAGAAACAAAGAGCTAAAGAGGACCACAGAAATCCACAAAGATACCCCCACAAAAAAACTGCTGGCAATGGTCAAGAGACAGCCGGGACTGACCTGCTCTGGTGATGGGATAGCCAAACACCCTAATAGTTGTGCCATAAACCCCATCCAAAGACTGAGGAATCTGGATGCAGACATCCATGGCTAGGCCCCTGGTGGAGCGCTGGGAGTCTAATTAGTGAGAAAGAGGAGGGTTTATATGAGCGAGAATTGTTGAAACTAAGGTTGGATAAAGCACAGGGACAAATAACCAAATGAATGGAAACACATGAACTATGAACCAAAGGCTGAGGGGCCCCCAACTGGATCAGGCCCTCTGAATAGGTGAGACAGTTGATTGGCTTGATCTGTTTGGGAGGCATCTAGGCAGTGGGACCAGGTCCTGGGCTCATTGCATGAGTTAGCTGTTTGAAACCTGGGACTTATGCAGGGACGCTTGGCTCAATCTGGGAGGAGGGGACTGGACCTGCCTGGACTGAGTCTATCAGGTCGATCTCAATCCTCGGGGGAGACCTTGATCTGATCTGGAGGAGGTGGGGATGAGGGGTGGGCTGGGGGGAAGGGGAAGGGGGCAGGACGGGAGAGAACAAGGGAATCTGTGGCTATTATGTAGAACTGAATAGTATTATAAAATAATAATAAAAAAAGAATATGAAGTTGCTGAATATAGTGTTGTACCCAGAATCCCCAAAGACCACCAAGAGACCACATCTGATTTTAAAAAATTTTGAAAAAATTAAAAAAAAGAAACAAAATAAATAAAATGTATACAGATACACACACACACACACACACACACACACACACACACACACACACACACACACTGCACATCCTCACAAAGGATGTCTATATGCTGGAGTGACTGAGAACCGGGTAGCTGCTATTCCATGGATCTTAATAACTCAGCAATCACAATCTGTTGCTGAAAGCCTGGATATCCCTGGAGAGTCTCTGGAACTGAGTCCATGTTGGAAGGCCCAACTATCTGGTGTCAGCACCTACGGTAGAGATACATGTTCAGAAACAAGTACCAAATGCAAGCAGCTACATTCTGCTATTTTCTTCTACCTTGCTGTATCTGACATGTCTTTTGGAAGATACTCCCCACTTGGGGGTCAGTCTCCTTCTTTTAATCAATTCCTTCTGAAATATCCTTTCAAGTATGCCCAGAGATATGGACCCTTAGGTGATTCTATGTCCTGTCAAATTTAAAATAAAGTCCCACCGTGGATGAACTATTTCTGTTGGGGACTGTTTATGAATTCATTAGACTTATCAGTCAAAATGTTCCTCATAGGTTTTGAATTTTCCTATCATGTTGATTCTAACATACATAAGTCATATTTTGTACCCAATATGATGATGGATGGATCTACCTACGATTTCTATCAAATTTAGTTGACCAGAATTGAACAAAGGATCCAACCCAATTATCATAAGGTCATGAAATGAAACCTACCATGTGCTCAGAAAGGAGAAAGAACAGAAATATCCAAATGCAAACAATAGCTTCCAAGGAAAGCATGAAGGGAGTGGGGTAAATAAAGGGAGGGAAGAAAACAAAGACAAAAATTATAGGAGTGGAAACAATCAAATGTTATAATTATGACAGCTTTTAGAAATATCAACTCATTTATTCTAAATTCTCCAGTCACAGTATCTGACACGGATATAATTGTTCTTGAGAAGGGATTTTATTGATGTATCTAAAGTTCTTACTCCATTAACTAAAAATTAAAGATATTTTTGATGATACGGTATATTCATTATAATCAACTGGGAACCTTAGATGCAGACCAAGGTTTCTTCCAATAAAGGCAAGAGAGAGGCTTCCATTATAGCCTGGCAAATAAAATAATTTGTCAGTCTTCCATGTAAGAAACAAAGGTATATTTGAAAACCACACATACTCACATGGTCAATTTAAATTACTGAAAGATTGTTAACTCTAAAAGTGGTTATTAATCGAATACTTAATCACTGCGTTTAACAGAATTCGTTGAAGGCAGTGCTACAAGAATAAACTGTTAAATCTCAGCAGAAGGCATGAGAACCACTTAGAAAAGCTGAGAAAATATTTCTTCCCATTCTTTTTAAGAAAAAAAAACAAGCACAAACAAAAACTTCACAACTTTTCTCAGGGTTGTTTAATAAAGAACAGGGGATAAATGACCAATGTTCCTTCCTCTCCTCATCTCCCTTATAGGGATTTGGCTTTAGGAGACTTTAAAACTTCAGGCTGCCAAATTTTGATTCATGCCTCTTGGCAAGTCCCATGGAGACAGGCTTCGAAAGATGGCAAATCCTTGTGCTTACATTCCGGGAAATACACATTGAAAGGAGACACCTGAGCCCGTGGGTGCCCCTTTCCCAGGCTGTTGTAAGGATGAGGTCTCGAGTGCTCCTTGCCTCCTGAAATGCCCCTGTACTTCTTAATGCACAAAGATGGGAAAGCAAGGATGTGTTTGGGGGAAAGAGGAGCAGCCAAGTCAGGAAGAATTAAAAATCAAAAGCCATCTGATTGTGGGAAAATCTCATGGTTGTGGTCATTCCCTTTGGGAAATATAGCCAAATGTACCCTGCTGAATGTGTCTTTTGAGGTCTTAGCTCCCTTGTTCACTTAAGACCCATCCAAAATTCACTTACTGCATAGGCCCTCAATTATATGAGAAGGAATGTTGGGGATATAGGGCTCATGTAAACACAATGAGGGGTAGGAAACAAGTCTGGTTTTCAGACAGAGAGACAGCTTTCCATAGACCATATTATCTTTGCATTGCCTTTACTCTGCCTTCAGAGAATTTGCTAAATTTTTTGAAGCAAATTGTGGGTTGAAGGAGGGACTGATGTTTCATAGAGATGGGTAAAACCTATGCAAAGAGAAACTGAAGGCCAACGGTTTCTCACTACCTCTGGCAAGTTTGATTCTTCCTTTGTAAATGGAGGAAGTGAGAGCATGGATGAGGTCACTGACAGAATTACTCTTTGGTTATTGAAAGGCAGCAGGAAAGCACAGGGAATTTAAGTACTGCAATGTGGACAGTTTAAACACTTATTCACTGATGCATTCATGATATCTAGCAAAGTTTTTGATATATAGTAAGTGGTCAGCAAATGTATTTTGAGTGAAAAATGTTCCTGTTACCATACACATACACACAACACACACACACACACACATACACATGTGTGTGTGTGTGTGTATATAGAGAGAGACAGAATATGTATATGTATATGTATATGTATATGATGTATGTATGTATGTATACCCTGGGCCATATGCATGATAGCTGAACTCCCAACCACTAAGCTACAGTCTAAGTCCTCTTTTTACTTTGTATTTTGGATCAGGGTTTCAGTAGTCACCCTAGCTGGCCTTGACCTCTATAGTCCAGGCAGGTATTGAACGCTCTCTTCCTGCCTCAGACTCCCAAGAAGCAAAGATTGCAGGCTTACATCACCAGGTATGGCTGCCTTTTATATTTTTAAAGATTTATTTGAACAATAGAAGTTTATGAATTTACCAATTCTTTTAAATTCTTCCATGAAACCTTGACCTACATGTCCACACTTACCAACTGGCTTTGCTGCATGCTAACTTAGGAACCCAGATCTCTTTCCATCTTGGGCTCCTTTAGTTTACACGTGCTCTCCATCTTTTCCTTCCCGAGTTTTCTCTACCCTGTCTCTTCCTGTTTCCAAACAAGATCATAATCACAGAACCAGTAGTATTGAGTTTTCAGACAATAGATTATAAAGTAAAACTGTGGTTACTAAACTGAAACATCATTTACTCAGGAAGAAGTCCAATCCAAAGGAACGTATTCTGATAGCCTTGGATGGTTTCGAAGAATACTGCTTTGGGAAGCTGCACAGACACTTCTAGGCCAAGGACAGTAAGAGACACTTGACAGTTGTGTGAGTACATTTAAGAATATGTATCACTGTTTGGTACATTTTGTCTCTGGCAAACATGCCATCTCTTGCTTGGCTGTACTTTTCCTTTTTCATTCCAGATCGGGTCTTCAGGTGTAGCTTGCCAAATCCACCCCTGATGGTTTACTCATAAATTTCCTTCCAATCTTCTCTCTCAAGTTCTTGGGTAAAATTTTCTAAAGGTTAAACCACTCGGTTTAGGTGTTGCCGTCTGGAAATGTAAAACCCTTTCATCTCCCTCTTTAAAAAATATAGACCAGCCTTTGAGTTGGTATTCTTCTCCTTCTTCTATCCCTATTATTTGTAGGTTTGGTCTTTTCATGGTGCCCAAATTTCTTGGACATTTTGGGTCATGACTTTGTTGGCTTATGAGTTGGCTGTTTGAAACCTGGGGCTTATGCAGGAATGCTTGGCTCAGCCTGGAAGGAGAGGACTGGACCTGCCTGGACTGAGCCTACCAGGTTGATATCAGGGGAGGCTTTGCCCTGGAGGAGGTGGGAATGGGGATGTGCTGGGGGGAAGGGGAGGGAATGGGAGGGGGAAGAACAAGGGAATAGGTGGCTAATATGTAGAACTAAATTATATTGTAAAATAAAATTTAAAAAAATATATATATAGACCAAGGCTGGAGAGATGACTCAGCAGTTAAGAGCACTGTCTGCTCTTCCAGAGGTCCTGAGTTCAATTCCCAGCAACCAATGGTGGCTCACAGCCATCTGTAACGAGATCTGATGCCCTCTTCTGGCATGCAGACGTACATTACATGCAGAAAGAACACTCATATACATAAATAAATAAATAAATAAATAAATAAATAAATAAATAAATAAATAAATAAATCTTTAAAATATTATAGAGACCAGCCAAGAAACATGAATGAATCCTGTTTTAAAACCTTGGGAAATTTTCCCAAATAATATCTGAATTAACTGAGTGACTTACTGAAGAAATAACAGAGAAACCACAAGGGTAGGAGTAGACCTTTAGCAAGACCATGTGATAACGTTTTCCTTTCCTCAGTATATTGGGCAACTGCACCCTGTCTTTAAATAAATAAATAAACAAATAACACACTGCCTTTGGGGCTTGCATGAAGTGGTGTCTTCCCAAAGCAAGAAGAGAATCAGAATCCATGGTAGCTAACTACAAATCAAGCCTAGTTGCCCATGTTCCTGGCTTTCTTCTTCTTTTCTTCTCCTCCTCCTCAGTGTGTGTGTGTGTGTGTGTGTGTGTGTGTGTGTGTGTGTGTCCGCATGCGTGTGCATGCGTGTCCACACGCGCAATCTTGGGCATCACTCAGGAGCCATTTGCCTTATCCTTTGACATGAATCTCTCATTGGCCTAGAGCTCAATGACTTATACAGTTTGGCTGGCCAGCAATGTCCTGTGAGTCAAATTGTATCACTTCCCCAGCGCTGAAATTTCAAATGCCAATTTATCTGTGACTTCACCATATCCTCTCTTGATTTAAAATCAAGTGGCTTTGTCTTTCAATCTTTGCATTGCATTCAGTTGTGGTTTTCTCTCTCCATTTGCTATGAAGAGAAGCTTCCTTAATGAGTGAGAGTTTCATTTACCTGTGGCTGTAAGTTTTAGAATGTAGTGAAGAAATTTTGCTGACCTAGTAACAGGATGGTAATATTTCTAAGATCCATGACCTCACAAGTTCGGGACTGTTGGCTTGGTTTCTAGTACCAGGCATGAGTTCCATCCTGGTTAATTGGACTTAAGTCCAATTAGATCGCTGTTGATTATCGCCAACAAAAGTATCCCCCTATTGGCCTTTAGGGATTTCTTGCCATGTTGGTTATTGTTATGGTTCATAGGTCCCACAGATAGATAGGATTATAATTGCTTACTTCCCTTGGGTATTCAGTGAATTTTAGTCATATATTTTTAAATATTATATATATTTTCAAGTAAAAAGAGGCCACACCTTTGAGAATGTGTAAAGGGAGATGAGAGGGGTTGGAGAGAGGAAAGGGGAAGAAGAAGTTACATCTTAATTAAAACTTTTTTAAATGTCATTGAAAATTAAATTACATTTTAAAAAATAGGGATCTAATGACAGTTTACAAATTTATTTTTCCAAGTTAATCAATTAAGGTATCAGCCATCTACTTTCACCATGAATTCTTTATGGAAATGGTTAAACACTAAGTTAATAAACCAAATGCATATATCACAGAATAAATGGAACCCAAGTAAACTGAGTTTACTTTTGTAATATGATTATTTCATTTTAGTTCACTATGTTTTGTATTATTGTAACTGATTTGACATTATTATCATATGTCTATACCTTGTCTTTTTTTTTTTTTTTTTTTTTTTTTTTTTTTTTTTTTTTTTTTTTTTTTTTTTTTGGTTTTTCGAGACAGGGTTTCTCTGTGTAGCTTTGCGCCTTTCCTGGAGCTCACTTGGTAGCCCAGGCTGGCCTCGAACTCACAGAGATCCGCCTGGCTCTGCCTCCCGAGTGCTGGGATTAAAGGCGTGCGCCACCACCGCCCGGCTTATACCTTGTCTTTTATGAAAACTCAAATAAGATAGTTCTCTCTCTCTTTTATATCTATTCCCAGTCAATGAAAAAACAAAATATTAATAATGCATAAAAAAGCTAAATAAATGGTAAAATGAGCATCAAGCCTAAAAGTGTGAGGAGGAGTGAAAAGAGAAAGTGACTTTTCATCTTAGAATAAAAAAATCACTTTTGCTAGTAATCAATGCCAGTAATTCTCTACCTACTTGTAGACCTTAAACAATATAGCCTGGTTCCGTGTCTACCTAGCCTAATTTAATTATCCTGCTGTGAAGCCCAAGCTCAAGATTTATACCTTAAAGGTTCCCCCATGATCATAATGAACAAGTTGATGGGAAATAATTAAAAATGTAAGTTATAAGTTTGCACCCTTAGAAAAAAATTGATTTAAGCAAAATATATAAACAATAAAAAGTTATTTTTGAAATAATTTTTAAATACACCTTTGAGTCAGGTGCTGATGGTGCATGCCTTTAACCCCAGGAGGAAAAGACAGGCTGATCTCTATGAGTTAAAGGCCAGCCTGGTCTACAGAGCAAGTTCCATGACAGCCAGAGTGGTTACAGTGAGAAAGCTGTCTCAAAAAACAAACAAACAAACAAAATATATCTTTGATCTTTACAAACTGGGAGTCAGATAGTTTATATGATTTACTCAGCTTTATAGAGTTACATGAAATATTGATATCCATATAAACAGAATCCAATCACTATTAGTGTGTCGTCTCAATATCATAGTGTAAATGTTTACCAAGAATTATTGAGGTTGTGTCACACACTGATTTGAAAGTGCTTTTTAAAACCAGTTCCTAATTCGTCATGAAAAATATACATTAGAATATGTCAGTGGTATATATCCTGAATTGTTAGGATTTGGAGAGAGATGTGTAACTCAGAAAAGCTGACTGAAGTCTGAGAGGAGTTGTTTTATTTTTTTTTTAGTGTGTGTGTGTGTGTGTGTGTGTGTGTGTGTGTGTGTGTGTGTGTGTGTGTGTTGTTTGTTTGTTTTAACAAAACCTCCAATTGACATAAGGCCAGCATTTATCAAAGTGTGAAACGGCAAATCTTGCCTTTGAAAATACCGCCCGGCAGTAAAAATTGCAAATTCTTTGCCTGAAGTTGGAATCAGCAACTTACCTGTGTACAAGCCTTTGTTTGATGCCAGTATGTAAAATACCAGAGCTAGGTCTAGGGTCAGATTTCAAAACACAGCTCTAAGGTCATGGTGCATTTTTCAGCTGTTTGCTAGTCTACCATGACTAAAAGTCTGTGTGCACATGGAAGATGGAGGAAACATTCATTGCAGGGAGACATTTCTAGGCAGGATTTTTACTAAATCCTCACTGAGCAGCTCATTTCAGAAGTGATGCCTTAGAAATCGCAGTTCCATTACATAAGTTTGCAGGGCTTAACTAAGGAGATTAACTGAAGCAAGCTTCAGCCTTTAATCTCTTCCAGACATTCAGACTCCTGTGACCCAGACAGCCTCCTCTTCTGTCAAAATACAGATAAAGAGGCCCAATTGATTGACAAACCTATTGCCAATTTCCTCATGAGTGTTCAACTTCGTGTTAGGACTGGATCCCCTGCACCCTCTAATCCTCTGGCTATCATATTACTGGTATATAGCAAGAAACTCCCAGGTTTTCACGATGTATTGAAATAGCTTTTTAAAAGATAGCCTTTTAAAAGTTTGGAGAGACAGGTTTTTATTGAAATAGAAATGCCAGGCTAAAGCATATTTTAATTATTTTTAAGGATCTGGGCAACACCGTTATAGGTAGTCTTGAATTTTATTTAAGCAGAGAGTAGATCATTCAAGTTTTCAGAGAACATCTATTTTGTTTGTTTAAGGTCATAAAAATCACAGTTCTGCATAATTTTCTGATTTCAACGTCCTGAATATGTTTTCTGTTTCTTGACTTCAGTTTATGTGGAGTACAGTTTACTCAGCAAACTGAATGCAACTTTACTGTATTTTTATAAAGCTAAAACATAGAGAGTAGCATTTGTGTTTTCTGTATGGTACACTCTACAGAAAAGAAACTTGATGTCTAGATTTTGAATAAGCTTCCATTCATAGTTAGCCACAGTACATGGTGTTAAAAAGATGGTGTTACATGCAGATAGCACTGAAATTTTTCCCATAAATAAACTTAGTAATATACAGTACAGTCCTTTAAAATATTCTAGATTTATAAAATAATTCTATCTTTAAAGATCTACGTTAAGGAAATTATCGCATAAGGGACACATGGATCACCCTGGGAAAGGGAAATGAATGAGTTCTCCATGAGTAGACTGGGGGCAAGGGGACAATGGAGGGTAGGGGATGGAGGATGAGAACACAAGAGAATGGGATGGATGAGCTGGAACAGGGACAGAATGGAAGAGCAATGAAAGAGATACCATGATAGAGGGAGATACCATGGGGATAAGAAAAAACTGGGTGCTAGGGAAGTTCCCAGAAATCCACAAGGATGACCCTACCTTAGACTATTAGCTATAGTGGAGAGGTTGCCTGAACTGGCTTACCCCAGTAATCAGATCAGTGAATACCCTAACTGTCACCATAGAGCCTTCATCCTGTAACTGATGGAAGCAGATGCAGAGATCCACAGCCAAACACCAGGCCAAGCTCCAGGAGTCTAGTCAAAGAGAGAGAGAGGGATTCTATGAGCAAGGGGTATCAAGATCATGATGGGGAAAGCTACAGAGACAACCAAACCAAACTAGTGGAAACTCATGAACTTTAGACCAACTAGTGGGAACTCAAGAACTTAGACCAATAGCTGTAGCGCCACTATGGGACTGGACTAGGCCCTCTGCATAGGTGAGACAGTTATGTAGCTTGATCTGCTTAAGGGGCACCCTGGCAGTGAGATCAGGATCCATCCCTAGAGCATGAGCAGACTTTTTTGAGCTCAGTGACTATGGTGGGACAACTTACACAGCCTTGGTCCAGGAGGAGAGGCTTGGACCTGCCTCAGCTGATTGTATCAAGCTCTGCTGACTCCCCACGGGAGACCTTACCTTGAAGGAGGTGGGAAAGGGGGTTGGGATGGGAAGGGAAGGGGGAGGGAGGAGAGAGGGGAAGGGATTTGGAGTTGGTTTGTAAAATGAATAGAAAATTTCTTAATAAAAAAGAAAAGAAAAAAAAAGATCTACATTAAAGAAATAATCACATAATTCATCGACATTTTAATTAAGAAATCAATTAAAAGCATCTGCATATTGAATATTTTAAATATTGATACAAATTATTTTTATGGTCAAAATGACTATATGACATAAAATTATATTTCTCATATTAGATAACTTGGTAATTGTTCCTTATATAATATTAATAGTACATTATAGAGATAATGATTGATCCTTATCATAAAAATTGTATGCATTTTTAACACTGTTTTGGATTCTGTGGAACAAAACTAAACAGCAACTCTATTATCACATCCTTTATAATGTGGAAGGACAGGAAAATGCTATGGACACAATCGCCAAAAAAACTCTGTGGTGGTTTGACTGAGAATTGCTTCCATAGGCTCATATACTTGAATAATTAGTCTCCAGTTGTTGGAACTATTTAGGAAGGTTAAGGAGGTGTGACCTTTCTAGAGGAGGTGTCATTGGGGTAGGCTTTGAGTTTTCAAAAGCCTAGACCAAGTCCAGTCTCTCTCTCTCTCTCTCTCTCTCTCTCTCTCTCTCTCTCTCTCTCTCTCTCTCTCTCTCTCTCTCTCTCTCTCTCTCTCTCCCCCCCTCCCTCCCTCCCTCCCACCTCCCTCCCTCCCTCCCTCCCTCTCTCTCTCTCTCTCTCTCTCTCTCTCTCTCTCTCTCTCTCTCTCTCTCTCTCTCTCTCTCTCTCTCTTTGCCTCAGACATAAGCTCTCAACTACTACTCCAGTGTCAGGACTGCCAGGCTGCTGCCATGCTCCCTGATATGATGGTCATCATTTCACCTTCTGCAACTTCAAGCAAGCCCACAATTAAATTCCTTCTTCTATAATTTCCCTGATCTTCGTGTCTCTTTATGGCAACAGGAAAAATAACTAAGAAAAACTCAAGAAAAGATGATAATTTTGAATATGAACAATGATTAAGAGAGACCAAGAACTTTCACAAACTTCAGGAGCAGAAAAGGACTTTGACAATACCTAATATCCCTTCATGATGAAAGTCCTAGAGAGAACACAGAGACATGCCTTAACATAAAGACAATTTGTAACAAGCCCAGAGCCAACAGCATCCTAAATGGAGAGAAACTTAAATTATTCCCAACAAAAATAAGAACAAGACAGGGATATCTACTCTCCCATACCTATTCAATATAGGACTTGAAATCTAAGCTAATGAAGGAAATCAAGGGGATAGATACAAATAAGAAAATGAGAAGTCAAAGTTTCATTATTTTATAGATAAAAGGCCCTAAAGACTTCTACAGGAAATGTCTACAGCTAATAAATACATAAACTAATGTAGCAGGACACACACAAAATAGCACGCAAAAATCAGTAGCCTTTCTATATTCAAATGACAGACTGAGAAAGAAGAAATCAGGAAAACGCCTTTCAAAGTAGCCTCAAAATATTGTAATAATTCTAACCAAGCAAGTGAAACACTTGAATAACAACATCCTTAAGACATTGAATAAAGAAATGAAAAAGTCAAAAGAAGATGAAAAATCTCTCATGCTACCTAAAACAATGTACAGATCCACTGCAATCCACACAAAATTTCTATACTTTGATATACACAGAAACAGACTTATGTACATTCATCATGTAACAACCACTGCCTTGTCTTTTCATCATATAATGTCACTCTATTATAGGTGCATCGTACTCTGTTCATTCATTGGCAGTAGATCTTCAGGTTTCTTCCAGCTTGGCAGCATTGTGAATAAAGGTGTGATGAACGTGTGCATACAAACCTTTGTAAGGACCTGTTATTTCCTCCCCTTAGGGAAATACCTACAGGAAGAAATAGAAGTGGTTGGTTATAAGATAGCCATAGTTTTATTTTTTAATTTTTATTTAAATTTTTTCATACAACGTATTATGATTATATTCTTTCTCTCCCATAGCTTCTCTAAGATCCTTCCTACATCCTTACCCACTCAAATTCATGATCTCTCCATCAAAAAATCACAGTAAAACAACAACAAAAAACAAATAAACAAAAATTAAAACACAATAAAAATAAGAAAAGAAAATGAATATATATTCATATATGCAAAACAAAAACACACACAAAAAATATGGAATCTATTTTGAGTTGGCCAATAACTCCTGAGCATTGGGCTTGCTGTGAGGTACATTTGATATACCCAGTGACATTCATGATAAGATTTTGCCTGGTTTGAACCTGTTCAGATGTTGTATACTCTACCTTTCTAAGTCTTTATTTTATAGCCTTTGAACGAAAAAAAATAGATTTGTAAGATTAGGTTGTATAATCAAATGTTCAAACTAGTCAATTCCTGGTTCACTACTACAACTGTCAGGAAGAAATTAACATTTTCTCCCTTCATGAAACAATGATTCATGATTTTACATACATATATTTACATTTTACAATATATGATAATCTTGCTCTATAGTAGACTAAGTGAAAAACCTTAAAATTCCATAACCAGTTTTCTCTAGTGCTAATCTGGGCATTTGTACTCTGCATGCATTGCTCACTCTACACCACTTCCTCCAGCACAGAGATATCAGTGGAAACATGGAGACAATGAATTTCCCATGCACTTTTATCAGAACCTGGAGGAGCAGGAAGACCTGGGGAAAGTGATACCAACAAGTGGATGAACTTTGAGGTTCTTTTAATAGCAAAGTATAGCAAGAAGTAATTGCAGGAAGTATCCAGCACCTTCCATGAATGTCTGTCTCTCCAACATCATTTCAACATTCACAAACAATCTTCCTTGCAAACACACAGTTTAAATGATATTGTAAGATATTAAATCAGGATAGCAGCATCTGAACCTTAGCATGACTCACCAAGGAGACTTCGCCTCCTTTGGTTCCTACTTTCCCTAGGTCATTCTTTTTTTTTTTAAACATAGAAACTGGTTCTAAGTTTCAATCTTTTTCAGGCACGATTTAAATACTGACATGAATTTTGAAGACTCTGTAAAGACCAGTTGCCTGATACTGGAATTGGGTGTGTGTGTGTCATTTCGATCTGCCATATATATATATATATATATATATATATATATATATATATATATATATATATAGTCTTTGGTGGTGAGGTCTAGAAATCAAGGATTTCAAGTAGTCCTAAGAATCCCTTTCCCACTAACTGTCATGGCAATTTTGAATGGCTTACTGGCATTCAAGAACATTTCAAGCACTTTCCAAGTAATTTGCATGTAAAAAAATGAATTTAGGGTTGTTTGAATGTGTCTGATTTCTATCTAAGGAACACATAGTGGGAAAACATGAAATGTAAGAGGGTTTGGTTTAGTTTATCAATAAGACACAGTCATCACACACAAACACACAAAAAAAAAAAACTGGCTTCTCTTCAACAGCATGAATATTTGTTTTCAGCTTAGATGTAGACGATAATCAAGTGCCAGTCAAAAAATTGTATCCATGTTTGTTTTCACCCTAGATATCAAGATGAGCAGGAGGTACTCAAAGAATCCAACAAGACCTAAGAAAATCTTGACATCCCAGATAGGCAAAAGGTAGGACAGAGATGAAGGCAGCTTAAATTTTTAAGAGAAATTTACCATTTGAATGGCCTGGAAAAGACATCTCCACATTCAAATTAGTATTGATTAATATTTTCCTACCTGTAATTTCGTTTTCACTTTTCTCAACTCCTCTTATTTGAAGGCTCCACTGTAGTGCTGCTTTAGAAACCATTCTTTCCTCTAAAGTTTACCTTATGTGCATTGCTCATACTACTGGAGTAAGAGGTAGATTTGTAATCAGAAGATGGGATTGGTCCTCCCTAGCTCAACCATCAGCATACATCGCACATCCTGGTGGACTCTGGCTTTCCCATGTGAGCAAAGAAATCCACTTTTAAAAAGCCAAATCATCTACACGTCATTTACTTGAAAAATTAATGACTATATTAATGTACCAAAATAGTTTAATAATGATTAATGTTAACATTAATATAATATAGCATTAATATAATATACATAGTCTTACTGTTTAAGAGATAGTCATGATCATCCTCAATCAATATAAGGTTTTGTATTTCATTTAATTAACATGACTCATATAATTTATCATAAATAAGAAAAGCATTATGCTTTAAATTTTTTTCCAATTTAACTTCTTATTTAGTCTTTGTGGATTTCTCATCATGTGTCTCAATCCCTCCCACTCATCTCCTATTGTTTACCATCCCTCCTCTAACCTTGCAACCACCCCCCCCAACACACACCCACCCCCTCACCCCCCGCCCAGGATAAGACAAAGTAAAAATCCATCATGGAAGCTGTAGTGTGACACATGCAATATACCCTTTGGTCTATGGATCATTACTTGTAAGAGTTCATTGATACACCTTCAGCACTGCACACTCATTGGGGCACCTCTTGGATATCCTATTGTCTGGCCCATCCTAAAGTTGATCCTGCAATTTTGTGTCTGCAGGACTGGCCCCTTCACATGCTCCAACAGATCATAGATGGGGTGGGTGCTGGGATGGGCATCCCTCATAGCCCTATTTCTGAGTCTGAGTGTTTGCTAGGTTGATCAGCCAACCAACTCTCCTTCCTCCTCAACACCAGGGTGAGCTCTCCAGTACCACCCTGACTAGCTCACCCTATGTAGTAAGCAGCAAGGGGTGGGTCTAGTTCCCCTGCTCTCATATCATCAGGGCTAGCTCACCCACACCTACACCACCAGGGCTGGCTCTACTTTGCTGCCCAGGTGAGGGCCACCCTGCAGAGTTCTACAGCTGGTGGGAGGCAGGGCCAGCTGACATCAGGAACAGCTCTCCCACCTGCCACATGCCTCAGGGACTCAGAGAGGGAGCTTCTCTCCCTTGCCCATGCCACCATATGGCAGATGAGGGATGGGACCAGAACTCTCATGCTCACCCAGGTCCCTGTCAATGGGGTCAGCTCTACTCTGTCATTCAAGGTGAGGTACAGGGCCTGCTCTCCCAAGAGCTGCAGCTAGTGAAGGGCAGGGTCTATTCTCTCACTTGCTGCAGGTGACAAGGGGCAACGCGGAGAAGGCATCTTTCCCTTGCCCTCACCACAGAATGGCAGATGATGGGGGTACAACCAGCTCTCCCACTCTCAGGACCTCAGGGTGGCTCCCCTGCTCCCCTGCCAGGAGGTACAGCCTGTATGTTGCCCAGGTCCTGCTCTCTGAAGTGCTATAGTCAGAGAAAGAGAGACAGCGCCAGCCCTTCCAATCTCATGACTCAGGGGCCAGCTCTCCCACCTGTTGCAGGTAGCTAGGGGCAAGGGGGTCATCTCTCCCCTGTCCAGGCCACCACATGACACATGAGTAGTGAGTCTAGCTCTCCCATGCTCGCACCCTCAGGGCAGGCTCACCAGCCCCTTTGCCAGTGGAATCAGCTCTGCTGGGCTGCCCAGGCGAGTTGAAAGGCCTGCTCCCCACAGTGCTGCAGTCTATGAAGAGCTTGGCCAGTTCACCTCACCAGTTCTCTTGACCTCTGGGCCACCTCTCCCACCTGCCACTGGAGGTGAAGGAATGGGGAGGAGGACATCCCCCCCTCGCTCACACCACCATATGGCATATGAAGGCTGGGGCCTGATCCCCCATGCTCACGTTCTAGGGGTCTGCTCACCAAAACCTGTAAACAGGGTCAGTTCCACTGTGTTACTTAGGCAAAGTGCAAGGCCTCCTCTCCCTAGTGCTCAGCTGGTGAAGGGCTCCTGCCCACCACAAGTGTTGAGGGGTGAGAGGAAAGGGCATCTTTCCCTCACCTGTTGTTGTTTTTGCTCTTTTGGGGGGCCTGCCACTCAGCTCCCACATAAATCATATATGGAGACTTATTCTTAATTATGAATGTCTGGCCTTAGCTTGGCTTGTTTCTTGCCAGCTTTCTTTTTCTTTTTTTTTTTTTTTTTTTTTTTTTTTTTTTTTTTTTTTTTTTTGGTTTTTCGAGACAGGGTTTCTCTGTGTAGCTTTGCGCCTTTCCTGGAACTCACTTGGTAGCCCAGGCTGGCCTCGAACTCACAGAGATCCGCCTGGCTCTGCCTCCCGAGTGCTGGGATTAAAGGCGTGCGCCACCACCACCCGGCCTCTTGCCAGCTTTCTTTAGTGTTAATTATCCCATCTACCTTTTGCTTCTGGGCTTTTCCTGTTCTCTTACTTCTGTGAATCTTACTCTTACTCCATGGCTTGCTGTGTAGCTGGTGGCTGGCCTCTGGAGTCCTCCACTTTCTCTGGCTACTTCTCCTTCCTTTCCTCCCAGATTTCTCCTTTTATATATTCTCTCTGCCTGCCAGCCCCACGTATCCTTTCTCCTGCCTTGCCATTGGCTTTTCAGTTCTTTATTAGACCATCAGATATTTTAGGCACGCACAGTAACACAGCTTCACAGAGTTAAACAAATGCAACATAAACAAAAGTAACACACCTTAAAATAATGTTCCCCAACATTTGCCCACACCATCAAATGGTAGACAAGGTAGAGGGCAGCACCAGCTCTCCCACTCTCAGACCCTCATGGCCAGCTCACTGGCACCCTTCTAATGGTCAGCCAGCTCTGTAATGCTGCCCAGGTGAGGTGGAGGATCTGCTCTCTAGAGTGCTGTAGTTGGTGAAGGGCAGGACCAATTCTCCCTAGTGTTTTAGTTAGTAAGATTTGGGTCCAACTTTGTGCAGCCCTATCCTCTTGGCCTTTGGTAGCAATAGGAGACATGATATGAACACAGCCCATGACTGTGGCATGGCCACAGGCACAGACATGGCCCTTGGCTCCAGTTCAAACCGGGACTTCACAGTTCGCCACCCACCTCAAACCACTTTTCACTGCCTTCACCTCTTCAAATCTGCCTCTCTTTAATAGACACGTACCATCCTGTCTCTCTTTCTTCCATACCCCACTATATATTTGCTCACCATAATGGAGCTCATCCATCCAGCAGGCACTTTGTGGCACTGGGCTGGCCCTTGTTTTCTCCTCCAGAAGATCTTTGTCTTCTACTCAGTCTTACTGGTGATGAGCAGGTTCCTGTCTTCCTATGTTTTAATTGTTAATGATGACATTACATAATGGCTGAACACATTAGTACTACATGATAGAAAAGAATTCACAACTTTACATCAAAATAAAGATTTTCCATTTAAAGAAAATGAAACTCCTTTTCAACATTACTTTAAAATATTGCATGTATTTTATATAAATGAAGAAAAATTTCACAATCTGAAAATGTACTGAGCAATGGTTGTGAAAACTCTAATATTAACAATAAATGAATATTATCTGCTATCTATGTAAATAACTGTCTACTCTGACTTACCTTAACTAGGTACCATGTATTTAATTTCTGATTTTACTCCCTTAAGTTAAATTGAGATTATATCAAAATCAGGCTTTGGATGTCAGCATAAATTTCTAAAGATCATTTTTAAAAGGTCATTTAGCTTATAAAACCTGCAGACCACTGGGGGACCTATTTTTCTTCATCAAAATATTTTTCTTTTTAACTTTGGAAGTGATACTTCACATACATGCTATTTTATATTGATTTATTTTAACCTTTTAACATGCTTTATAATGTCAATATTTTGAAATTTTTCTTTATTTTCATGTTTATATGCAAACAAAAACCTCTTAACTTTATAACTATTGAGAGAATTTTCAATGATTAATATTAGCTTGGATGGCTTTAGCTGCATTTCACAACCTCTCCACTCACTTGGCCAGTTTTTATTTTGCTAATTAAGAAGCATGGACTATTCTGTCCATATCTGCAGGTAGATAGTGAAACCCATGTAGATCAAGGGTCCCCTCTGCTGGCAGAAATACAGACCAGACATCAATTCAAAGCACTGTGTCTGGCCTACCAGTAGCAGGAAGGTTTGGGGGCACAGAGGAGGGGATCTCAGAGGCATGAGGAGAAGGTTCTGACAGCAAAACGATGATATGAAAGTGCTACCATTCTAATTAAAGCTCCATAACTTCACTTTACACATATGGATCTAATTATTTAGATTGCTGTATATTTTATAGGTAAACTATTCATTTGGGTCAACACAGTAAGGCTAAAAAATTGGTTGTTTGGCTAAATAATCTTTTGAGCAAAGGCTCTCTTACAAAATTAGTTTTCACAATATCAATTTTAGATATAAAAAGCTAAGATTTCAAAATGTTCAGGTTTCCAATCACCTTTTTGTTTGTTTGTTTGTTTGTTTTCTAGACAGGGTTTCTCTGTATAGCTTTGTGCCTTTCCTGGAACTCACTTTGTAGACCAGGCTGGCCTCAAACTCACAGAGATCCGCCAGGCTCTGCCTCCCAAGTGCTGGGATTAAAGGTGTGCACTACTACTGCCGGACTTCTAATCACCATTTTACCTAAGCTTTGTTTACAATAATTTCACTACTTTTCTTCATGAACTCAGCTACACATTCAGCAAATATTTCATACATAGGATTTTTTGCTAACTACCTATGATATCCTGAATTACTATAATTTTGATGATGGTAGGCATTTAACTAAGCAATTTCTTTAAAAAAAAAAAGGATCTTAATATTGAAGGCAATATAACCAAAGTCTTCAAGAAATCAAGAGGGGTAATATGGTGGCTGGATTCCACTGTGCCAGGAGGTGGGATTTAAAAGAGGCAGGATGGTGATCTGGGGGTGTCAGGAGAAGCTCCTCTTGCTCAGGCTTTTCCCAGGTGAAATATGAAATATGGATCAAAGGGAAAGACTACAGGAAGTGAATGACATAGTTGGTGTGACATTAATCCAAGGCGGCAGAAGGATAAGTGAGATGGGAATTGGTGGGAGGGCACAAGTAGATGGTTTTGATTGAAGAAACAGCATTTTCAAGATTGTGGACGGTTATAGGAGTTGGTGAGGCAATGTTTTAGACAAAGGTACCAGTAAAAACAGTGTCACGGCAGATCAACAAGAATCACCTAGTGCAAGAGCCTTCATGGCATCATCGGACACAGAGAAGAGGGATATTTAAGAAATTTTCAAGGAGGAAATATGTGCCTTGAACGGTCACACAAAAAATAAAGAAATTTGAAAACAGAAGTCTGTTTTATGAGGAAGAACCTCTTTCTCCTTTGTCCATGTTGATTGAAAGTTCTGAGATTTTTCTTAAGAAACTAATGGATTACCCATTATTGATGACCTTGCGGCGGATCTGCCTCAGCCTCCTGCATCATTCATCTGTAATTATTAACAGGGTCATCACACTCTGAAGATGAAATCCTTCAAAGGCAGATGCAGCTTGTTTGAATTCATTACTTCAGTCCTGCTTTTTATCAATTCACAGAAAGTAGCAAAGAGCATCAGTACTAAACTGGAAGATAAATGACCCCAGTATCAGAAAGGAAGGAGATTATTCACAGTTGTGAAGAAGGAGCTCAACTCAGCTGTTTTGAAAATCCAAGAGTAATGGAATTTAGTTAGGTAGGTAGGTATTCAATCAAAAGAGAGTATCTGTAGCAAGTTCTCAGCCATCCCAACAGACCCAACTAGGTAAAGCCAATGACTTGAGCAGGTATGCAACTTAAAAAAAAAATTGGATTCATAGTTTTAGTCAGTTGTCTATTTGTACCTGGTGCCAATCACCTTTTCATCATGGCTTCAGTTCCACATGCATTCTTGCATAATCAAAGTCAGTCGTCTCTCTTAAAGATAGACTAATTTTGCTGTGCTCTGAATGTTCTTACAATTCATGTGTTGAAAGTTCATCTCTATTTAGTGGCATTAACAACTGAGACCTTTAGGGAGAGGAGATTAAGACAGGTGGGACCCATCCTAATAAATGGATTGATGTCATGTAAAAACACAGAGATGAACTAGTCCAGGACTTTTTTTCCCTCTATTCCTTCATTCACAACAAGGCACAGAATTTGCTTCTCAGGAGGATGCAGCAAATGCATTTTTTATTCTCTTGGAGTCATAGACAAGACCTTCACAAAAACTGCCAGGACCATGATCATGGATTCCCAGGCTCCAGAACTGTGGTAAACAAATTCTCTTCTTTGTAAATACTTTGTGTCAGGTGTCTTATCTACAAATTATCTGAGACACATTTATTGTGTGGTCCAATGATCTTCTACGGGAGACTTACTTAATTCAGGAGAACAAAATGGCTTAGGTAATGGGCTATAATGCCATAAAACAAAGCAAGACTAAAATGGAAATGATTAGAGGTTCAACTTATCACCCCTGTAAAAGCTTTCAGAAGTTGTCAGAGACCATGGTGGACAGGCTACTCTGCTCTATAAGTTTTATGTCCCAAGTTAACTGTTTCCTAACCATATTCAGGAGTTTGGAGTTGTCTCCAGATTTAACACTGCCATATTATTCATGCCGCTATAATGTTCCACTGCTATACAGGAAAGGCTAAGATAACTCAGTGGATAAAATACTGGCCACATAAGTGTAAGGTATGGAGTTTGACTCTCCAGAACCCCAAATAAAAGCTGGTTAGGCATATGGCCACCTGAAATCACAACACTTGGAAGGCAGAGACAGGGGATCCCCGAAACAAACTGGCTGCCTACTCTAGCCAATCAGCACTCTCTGAGTCCAAGTGAGAAGTCTGCCTTAATGAAGTGGAGAGCAATTGAGGGTGATACCTGACAACTAGAGGTCTCCATATGCACACACACACACACACACACACACACACACACACACACACATTGCATCCATATACTTGTGCC
This sequence comes from Peromyscus maniculatus bairdii, assembly GCF_049852395.1. NCBI lineage: Eukaryota > Metazoa > Chordata > Mammalia > Rodentia > Cricetidae > Peromyscus > Peromyscus maniculatus. The sequence continues at coordinate 6,742,476 of NC_134871.1, read as the reverse complement.
CCACAGATATGTAAATGTACATATAAACATACATACACACCACATCAATACACATGCAAGATAAAATCATAAGTTTACGGGTAGTTATTTAATATTCAAGGAGATGACTAGGAGGTAATATAATTTAAATATTAAATATTAATAGATTAATATTAAATATTAAAATCCCATAGATCATATACATTTGTGTAATTTATACAAACTCAATAAACTCCTGGAAATGTTTTCCACTGAGGAATGACATATCTAGGTGATTCTGGGAATTCTTGAAAAACGGAAAACAAAAGGATATAGTGAAGGAAAATAAAAAAAGATGACATTTCTGAAAATAGATAAGAAAAGCTTTCTCAAATCTCTGTTCTCTTATCCTTGTTGGATAATCTTCAAATGAGTTAATTGTTATGATCAAGGCAAAAAGAAAACAGGAGGTCTCTGCTTGTGTTTTAAAATATCCTACACTGGCCCAAACATTATTAATGAAATGTAATAATTACAGTCAGCATACATGTGGCAGTGTGTGTTTATATCTGAAGTGAAATATGATCTAGAAATATGTAATGTATAGATAAATATTATACAAGTATTATATACACATAGTTTCTCAAACCGTTTATTTAACTATGTGAATAAGTATATGTATTTACACAAACAAATATACACATGTATGCACACATACTTACAGTCAAAATTGAAAACTGATAACTTCATCCACACTAAATAGAGCAAGAAGAGAAGAGTGTCATAAACAGAAATATCATAAAGAAAAAAATAACTAAAAACAGAAAAAGTAGGGGAGAGAATTGCAGTTCACAAAAATTGCAAAAAAGATTAGGAAGTTCCAAACACAGTGAAACCTAACTGACGTCAGAAAAGGACCTATTGGGTGGGCCACTTTGGGTAGTTACCAGGTATCTTGTTAGAAGTCAATTTGAGACATAAAAGCATAATTGCAAAGACTCAAAAATGAAGATGAAGTGGTAATGCCACCATGTAAGTGGAGAGACGGAAACTGAATGACACCCAAATGGAAAAGCATGAATCATCATAACAAGATATGGCGACTTCATAAATGAGTCACAGTTTATTAAATCATGCTGGAATCATCTTTGCTTGTTTTCACTATATGTTGATATAGACCTATTGTGTTGAAATTAAATCTTTATGTTGAAAAGAGGCTTGGAATGGATTTGACAATGAATTTTTACCTTTTCCTCATCCCTACTTGTTTCAATGTGATTGTTACCCAGAGGGACATGTTAGAACATGTAGTCACCAGCAGGTGGCGTTGATTGGGAAGGTTGTTTGAGAGAGTTTGAGCTTTACTGGAAGAAGTGTGTCCGTGGGAGACAGGTCTTGATGTTATTTAACCCAGACCTGCTCATCATTCACTCTGTGTTTTCTGAGTATAAATGCAACATGACCACATGAGTTCCAACTGCCACCATGTCCCCTCTGCCTCCACGTCTTCTCAGCCATGATTATTGTATATCCTTAGGAACTGTGGGCTAAAATAAACTCTTTCTCCCTTGAGTTGCTTTTTTTCAGAGTATTTTATCACAGCAAGGAGAAAATGACAAGGACACTAATTAAGCCAGGAGTGATTTTACATAAAGCATCCCCCATCATTCTGTCTTTTCTGAATCATGTCTGGACTGTGAATGGTGAATAAACACAGTAAAAACAAGACAGGGTTTGCTTGAAAGTCAAGGAAAGGAACATTTTGATACAGGGAGGATTAAAGTTTTAAAGAGACTTTTATAATTATTGCTATTATTTATTTTTAGATAAGAGTGTACTAGTCCTTGAATGAAAAGATCGAGAAACAAAGTATGTAAGGTTACAGGATGAAATAGCATGAAAAAGATAGAGGGAGAGAATGTAAGGAGAGAAGCAGATAAAGGCAGAAACAATAGAAGAAGATTCAATGTCTGCAAAGTATTTTGAGTGTCTAGATGATGAGCTAGAGGAGAGTGAATGTTCTTGTCTTTAAAAGGTAAGGGACAGTTCCCTAGAATGAGATAAATTGTCATGTAAGAAAATTCCACAACTTAACAGGAGCTCCTTCCTTCACGAGGTCTCTGACACACAGGTAGACAAAGAGCCTAAACAAAGACACAAGCGTATAGTCAGAAGTTTTTTGGGGTGCCACTTGGCCCCCCCGCAGACCTACAGCTGCTTATAAAATAATCATTCAGAGGCTTAATATTATTTATAACTGCTTGTCCATTAGCTCAGGCTTATTACTGACTAGCTCTTACACTTAAATTAACCTATAATTCTTATTTATGTTTATCATGTGGCTTGGTACCTTTTCTCAGTTCTGCCCTATCATCTTGCTTCCTCTGTATCTGGCTAGTGCTCCTCACTCAGCTCTTCCTCTTCCCAGAATTCTCCATGTCTGCTTATTCCACCTATACTTCCTGCCTGGCGACTGGCCAATCAGTGTTTTATTTATCAGCCAATCAAGAGCAACACGCATCCACAGCATACAGAACAACATTCCACAGACAAGCTACAGAAAATTGAGCTAGATTCTTATTGGTTTAAAAGAGTATCTTCCACATTTTAAGTAATCTTTGACATTTTTCTTTGAGTTTGTCCTCCTGTCCTACTTAAATGGTGTCCTGAGTCAGCCATGGATTTCCAGAAAAAGATTAAACAGTGTTCTGAGACTGTGGGTTCTGTTCATCGTAACATGGAGCTATTTCCTGGTCAGTTTTTCTTTATTTATTTACTTGTTTGTTTGTTTTCAATTAGAAATGATGCCCTTTCATAAATTAGTTCCTTTACAAACCAGACAGAATTCGTCTCCAAGCTCCCAATTCTTCTTTTGCTGTCAGTTCACATTTAGGCAATACATCCTGTTGTACCCATATGGCATTGCCATGGCATCCAAGCCAAACACTGAGGTCATTATCACTGTAGACAAAACAAAATGGGGGCAGGGGAAATGTTTTGTGCACAGTGTGAGACCAATGAATGATTATGTTCTCTTTTTCCTAACTGAGAAATTCAATTCCCATGTTAGTGACTCCCATCCTAGTGACTGAAGATTTTACAGGCCTGACCATCATTTCTCTGTTGTTCCTCATTCACTAACATCAAAAATACTCACCCATTACTCCACCACAGGGGACTTATTGGGAAACATCAGCATCAGCCTATGGCAAATGTTGAGACCCAACCCAACTCTGTTTTACCAGGTTGTTGCCTATTAAAAAAATGTGTCACAGAGAGAGCAGAAAAGCTGTTACATTTGTATTAATAAAGGTAAAATAATCATAAGAGGGAAAGGACCTTGATCACAACATCCACTGCTTTTGTCAGAATGATTCTGTCATCCAAAGTCATTAAAGTGTCACTAGTGAGTACTTTTAACTTGCTTTAAGCATCTCTACAATGTTTGGCTATTAACACTCCATCATAGGGTGGGCTTGACTTCATGTGCAATTAATTGAGCAAATATTCTTGGGGATTCGAACCATGACTTCTACAACAAATACCTTGAAAGAAAAAATAAGAACTTCACCAAGCTGCTTATAAATGTTCCAGATCTTTCCTAGCATTTTCAGCTGGAGTCATATCAGCCTAGAGCACCTAACCAGAGAAGGGTTCCAACTGAGTGCATTAACAGGTAGAACCAACTACTCCACTCAATCCAAGCCTACACATTTTTGTTGAATCACTTCTTGTTTTTCAGCTTATTGACATTTGCTGAACATATATGGACTTGATTTTTTAAGTAAAATACAGAAGAAATAAGTGTACTACTTTCAATTCACTTCCCAGAAATAATCCCATTATAAATTTTAGCATATTTACTTTCTTCCCATCATCTGCTTGAAGGGGAGAAACCATGTTGTGAAGCTAACACAGTCAACTCCACCCAACCTAGAATCATATATATATATATGACCCTAGGACCCCATGATTCTGTGGGTTGCAGTCTGATTGTTCTTTGCTTTATATCTGGTATCCACCCCAGAAGGATAAACATGGTATGTACTCACTCATAGGTGGATTCTGTTCTTCTTGGTAGATGTGCTATAACTAGCTGTCTCAAGTTTCTGACATTGTGAATATTGCACAGTAATGGACTATCACCTGGAATTATGGGTTAAAAAAACTGTTTATCCCAAAACTGCATACCATTAGGATTTTTTGAAGTAGAAATGAAGTTAGAATACATGGGTATGTTATTAATATATGACAGGAATTTGTAGAATAGGTAAGAGTCACATAATTCAAAATTTTTCTTAAGACATAACAAAAATATATCAAAGGAATAATACATCTTAGTAAGAAATAAACCTTTCAAATCCAAGTTAAATAACAAGAAGTAATAGTTTAATTAATAAAGCTTATAAATACAAATAAAAATTTGAAATCTCAAAGCTCTTGATCCATATAGCTAAATTGCTTCAACAATGTTAAGGATATATTTCATGTAATTTTTGTTTTATGCTTTTAAAACTTGTGCTAGATACAAACACAAATAAAATTCACCAGAGTATATCAAACAGGCACTCATACTCTGGAAATGTAAGATAAATAAAATCCAACATGTAAATATGAATGTAATAATAAATATTATGAAGTAGTCATGTAATGTCTATCTATATGTATATGTGTGTTATCTATTTGTGCTCTTTATTAATATTACTATTTTGAGACTAAAATATTCAAGTGACTCATAAATCCATGTTTAGGATTCCATTCAAAGGGAATAAATAAAGCTCTGGCTGGAGAAATATACATATTTAAGCCTATTCTTGAAGTGATTATTAATTCTGGTGAGAAATGCAAGGTAGCTAAATGAAAAAAAATGGCATAACTAGTACACTTCAAAGCATCTACCAAGTGTTATATGATTTTTAAGCCTCTTTCTCCCCAGTACTTATTTCTCCACTGGCTGTCACTCACATAGATCTGGGACTGATGTTTTTCTGCCAAATGTAGTTACTGCTTTAATTATCACCAGTTAACTAGAAAAATGAGACTTACTGTGAAAGCATATGGTCTAGCACCTTGGGAGATAGTCTATGGTTCTGGCATCTTCACTCCGCTGTGGTTTCTGATGTGACTTAGGCATTGCTTTCACGGTATCACACAATGGATCACCTCTCTGAGCTTTCTTGCAGAGTATGACCTTGCCACACATTTCCCAATGCAAGCCATGGTGCAAACATCCATGACCCTGTAGTGCTTGCCTAGTTCCTGATACAATCCTTACTCCCCTCTGAAATTTAATGAGTATTGTTTTTATTGGCTGTATTTCTTCCCAGCAATCTGGTCTTCCAAACTTCAACCATAATGGTCCAATAAACTCTGCCTACAGCTTCACAGGGTCTCTTTATCTCACAGAAAAAATCTTTTCTATGTTGTTCCAAAGACCTACAACAGGCTTACCACAACAACCCCACTCCTTCATATGAATTCTCTTGCTGCTGTTACAAAATACCCAACAAAGGAGCTTGAGGGAGGGAAGGTTTACTTCCATTAAGAGTTTGAGGGGACAATCCTTCATGGCAGGAAAGGCATGGTACCAAGTGTGACTCTATCTGTGATAGCAAGAGAATGAGGCAGCTGATCACATTGTATCCACACTTGATAAACAGGGAGAGATGAATGCAGTTGCTCAGCTCTCTTTCTCCTTTTTTTTCTTTGTATTCAGTCTGGCACCATACTCCAAGGGCTTGCATTGCCATATTCATGGTAGGTTTCACCTTTTCAGTTACCCTTTCTTGAAACATCCTCACAGACACACTTAAAGGTGTGCCAAACCAAGTCAAGTTGACAATGATGATCAACCATCAAAGGACACACTGACTTCTGAGTGAAAAAGTAGACTCTAGTGGGGATGATAGATAGATAGATAGATAGATAGATAGATAGATAGATAGATAGATAGATAGACAGATAGATGATAGATAGATAGATAGATAGATAGATAGATAGATAGATAGATAGATAGATAGACAGATACATAGGCAGGCAAGCAGACAGCTAGAGCAATGACAGATATAGAAACAGAGATAGAGATATATAGATATGCATATTTGTGCTACTGAACTCAAGAACCATCATTTCCTCTTCTATATGTTGTAAATTTGAATTGTAGCACTTATATTGGACACTGATTTATTTGCATGGAGTTCTCTAACAAACTTTGGTTTTGTAGAGTTTATGCAAGGAAAGCAGGCTAATTGTTATCTACTGTTTTCTAAGATGGAAGAATATATTTGAGGCTCCTGACATCAATTCTGTATAATCTTATGGAGGAATAATGTCTTCAACATAATCAACTCATATGGTTGCCTAAATAAGACCAGAGAAATGACAATACTCATTGATTTGACAGCATAGATGGGGATATCTCATGTGCCCCCCAAATCTAGATGAACAGCTACAGGCAATTAGTTAATGAGTGCTAAAAAAAAAAGTGAATCAGTCTTCTCCAGAGATTAGCACACTGGTAAATTGTTCAATCCCAAATGGTCAGACTATATATGAACATTAAAGGGACTCATCAGGTTGTAAATAAAATGCATATGAATATAATAATTAAAGAATAAGAGGCCAAGAATTAGAGATGAAGTATGGGGAATGAGATGAGTTTGAGGGAGGGGAGGGAAGGGGAATGTCATAAATCCAATATTCACATGTGAAGTTCTCAAACGAAACTATTTAAAGTAAAATTTAAAAAACTAAAATAAAATCAACTAAGATTGGTCCACAGTGAAATATAATAACTGGCATATTGATTTATTTCTAAGACTCACAAAATGACCACTACATGTAAACCATATCTCAAAGTACTGCAAAGTACCCCCTGAGAAACTGAATTCTGAAAGTATAGAGCATTTACTAGCCTCTTTTAGATGTATTGAGTCAATTTTGTCAGGCTCTAATATGATGTGTACTAATAAATTTATGAATGACTTTCATCTTTACATTTATGTTAAACTTAACATACTTTGAAATTCTATCCTTTTAATTGAGAGGGACCTGGAGATTAATAATAAAATTTGTTTTCTTGAAAACACAGTAAGGTAAAAAATCTAAAATAGTTGTTATCTTTTCCAGCTTGCTCTCATTTCCACATGGATAAAGATTAAAGGAAGTTGGATGTGGCTGTTGATAGACAAATGAAAATCTGGTACCATATTATTGATTTTCTAATTATTTCAGTATTTTGCTTTCTGAATGAAGAAATTGTAAAGAAACATCTTAAGAGTAAGTTTCATTTTCCCATTGGTAACTGGCTTTCACTTTAAAATGTAAGACCCTGATTCTTTTGAGGTTTCTCTGGGGGAAATTAGGTGATCTTTATCTTCATATATTTCTAGATCTGAATCTCACTAATTTTAAGATGGTAGTTGTTGGTTTAAAAATGTATCCTTCCATCTTTCTTTTTACCTAACTTTCTGTTGCTGAAGGTATTTTAAAAGAAATCTTTATTTCTATTTTTTGTCATTAGACCTGGGTCAGGTTCATATGAATTTTTACTAAATACTACCCACCTGGTTAAATGCCCATCAATCAGAATTTTTCAAACCCATATGGATAAAATATTTCTTTAATGCTGCATGTATGCATTTGTGTAGGGTTTGCATTGATGTATGTGTGTGTGTTCATATGTGTATGAGTGCATATATGTTAACAACAGGTGCCTATGACTATACGCTCATGTGCTTCACGAGGCCAAAGGTGGCTAGTGTCAGCCTCATTTGCATTCCACTTTAAACACTGAGGCAGTTTCTCTGGATAAATCTAGATTTCACCAGTTGAGCTAGGGTGGCTAGCCAGCTTGCTTCAATGACTCAGAGTGCTGGAATTATAGGTAGGCTACCACATCTGCCCAGCATTTTATGTGTGTTCTGGAGAACCAAACTCTGGTCTTCATATTTGTGCATCCATAACTTTACATACTGAGCCATCTCCTCAGCTCCTTCCATAGTGCTTTAAAACACCCAACAAAAATGTACTTTGTTAGATCTTAACTGGTTCTCTAATTAAAGCATGAATCCAAGAACATAATACACTGGGAATTGAGAGGTCCTTATGGGCAAGTTAGGATGCAGTCAGTTTCCCTATAACACACTTTCTATTCATCCCTCAGTGTGTCCAAATGTTGAATTCAAGGCTTTGTCTCCCCTTCACAGGAACAACCAGATGATAATGTTGTCTGTTTACATTGGTACCCATGGAGACTCTCCAAAATGCCCTGCCACTTTGCCATTTTCAACTCGTGAAGACTGATGATGCAAATGCCAAAGACTGTGAGACAGAGGCAGGACTGTAGAAGTCACGAGCCCTTCTGTGGCTCCAGAAACTGTTGTTTAAGTACCGGCCTTCTTCGTGACATGTCTGCGATTTGAAAGAGAAAGTAAGTCAGTCACCCTCGAGCCTACTTGGCATTGATAAAGATGCAACAGCTGAGACTGTGGACTTCTTACTGGAAACTGGATTCACTGTGTCAAAGTCCCCACCCCCTGTAGCTAAAAGGAGCCTTTGAAGAAGACTGGAAGACTGCACTTTCTACATCTTCCCTGACAATGTGCTCTTTGAGGTTCTTTTGGTGTAGCCGAATTTTATGAATGACTGAAAAAAGAACTTGCGTGAATAACTACAGTGGTCATAAAAGCTCTTCATATATTACACTGTCCGTATACCAGGTTGCAAATGCTAAGTGCTTACATTTCAAAGTTCCCAGGTTTGCCATTTGCCTACATATTTACACACATTTGGATCCTTTCATTCTTTTATATATGCAGTGGTGTATATAGTGTTGGATGAATTTTAAAGGAGATCAAACTGGGAGCAGCGTGCCACTGTTGGCAGCACTGTTCTAATAAATATAATTTCTATAATTTCCTTTCTTTCAGGAAACTAACACTCCAATACTTGAGAACATAGTTCTATCTTTAAGGGAAAATAAAGAAGGATCTTGGACAAGCCATCTTCCTGAGAAACTTTTCAGATTCATCTAGTCAGTCACCAACAATTTACAATCAACTACATTCTAGGCATTGAGATATAACTATGTAAATTATAACTAGATTTAGCTAGCAAAGAGAGGTGGCCATATAAACATGCCACTGGCATCATATTCTTCTAAATGCACAGGCTTGAGTTCTCAGTCATCCTCTAAGACACAAATCCATCAGTAACAGTGGCTCCTGATAGCAAGCTAAGATGGCTGACAATGCAGAGAACATTAGATGCAGATATTTCAAGGTAGCCAGAAACAGATATAAAATTCACTATTACAGCTGTAATTAAGGTGATTGAGGATTATAAGTGGGCTGTTAATTGTGTGGAAACCCAATGGAATACAGATTCTGAAGTCTCTCCTAACTAAAGAGTCTATAAAGTTCAGAGATCAGTGAGAAAAAAAAAAGTGAGAATGGAAAATAGATGAAATCTCCATGAGTAAACTGGGGATGAAGGGTGGGCAATGGAGGGTAGGGGATGGGGAGGAGAGCATAAGGGAATGGGATGGTTAAACTGGAATGGGGAGGGAGGGGGAATGCAATGAAAGAGATACCATGATAGAGAGAGACATCATGGGGATAGAGAAAAGCCCGGTTCTAGGGAAGTTGCCAGGAATCCCCAAGGATGACCCCAGCCTGGACTACTAGCAATAGTGGAGATGGTGCCTGAACTGAACTGGCTTGCACCAGAGATCAGACGGGTGAATACCCTAACTATCATCACAGAACTTTTCTCCAATGACTGATGGGAGTAGATGCAGAGATCCACAGCCAATCACTAGACAGAGCTCCAGGAGTCCAGTCAAAGAGAGAGAAGAGGGATTCTATGAACAAGTGCATCAGGATCATAATGGGGAAACCTGCAGGGACAACCAAACCAAACTAGAGGGAACTCATGAAAGTTGGATCAATGTCTGTGGAGCCTACAGGGGACTGGACTAGTCCCTTTGCATAGTGAGACAATTGTGTAGCCTGATCTGCTTGGGAGGATCCCTGTCAGTAGGATCAGAGTCCATCTTAGTTGCATGACCAGGCTTTGTGGAGCCCACTATCTATGATGGGACACCTCGTGCAGCCTTGAGGAGGGGGAAGGGCTTGGACCTGCCTCTACTGAATGTGCCTTCACATAGGAGGCCTTGCCTTCTTGTGGGAGGGAGTGGAGGATGGTTTGTGGAGGGGAGGCTGGGCACAGGGGCAGGAGGAGAGGAGAGGAAGATCTTTGATTGGTGTGTAAAATGAATGAAAAAAAATTTCTTAGAAAAAAAATGGAAGAATTGTATCAGAGGTCTATTTAGAAGTTTCTGTCAGACAGCAATGTGGTCTGCACTTGTTAGAAGGTGTGTCTGAGTAAGATATGGGTAGAGAAGCAATCATGTTTCACAGATGCCAATTTAAATATAAACATAATGCCATGTTACTTCCCAACGGCAGCAGCATAGACACCAAGTCCAGCTGTGAACTGAGTCATGACCAAAACCTCCTTTTAAGGCAAGCTAGGGGAATGTGAAGAATTCTGTGCTAATTACCATGATAGATAGTGTTCTAACAACTCCATTCTTCTTATATTTTCAGAAATGCTAAAAGGCTACAATGTAGGGTTCTTAGTGCGTGTGTGGACAAGCACAGAGAGGTCAATTATTTTTTTTTACTTCAGAGAGAAGAGAAATGGATAGTGCTTCCCACAACTCACAAAAGACAAGTCAGCCCAGAAAACCTATAGGCTATGATTCTGTGGTGCAGATTCCACATCTGGATGTCTCTGATATAAAAAATTGAATAGTTAATACCTACCTGAAAAGACTGTTATAAGAATTACACAGAATATTTACCTTTTTTTTTTTTTTTTTTTTGATTTTTTTGAGACAGGGTTTCTCTGTGTAGCTTTGCGCCAGAATATTTACCAAGTGCACAGGATAACAAGAATTTGACAGTGGTTCTTTAATAAATACAACTAGAACTATTTTATGTTAGTCTTTAATTTATTTAAATCATTCTGTCATCAATTAACTATTTTGCATATAATTATTTTACAAGCAATAGATATGTAACCCTTTTAAAATAACATTACTAAATTTCTCTGATTGTAAAATAATAACATAAAGAACTTCAGAAGTATGAAAACCACACTGACTCCAAGTAGTTACAGCAAATGAAACTTTTCATTTTTCTCATTTCTGTGCCTAGAAGAGATATTATAAAACATACTTGGGGTCCTATCATATATAAACTTTATAATCAGCAGGGAACCACAGGAAATACAGAGAGAGGATGCCTGGAATTATGTGGAGAAAAAGTTGTAACCGAGGAGAATTCAATTATAGCATTCATATTTCGTAGACTTTTCGCTAAACTTCCTAACAATTTGGAACACATGGCTACTTAAAACACTCGGTAGGTAGAGGTGTGACAATGGAAGAGCTGAATCAGGTAAGGCCATGCACAGCGGTGGCTGTCAGAATGATGATGTCAGAGATGATAAGCTGGCATCTAAGGAAGACAACAGAGGGTGAAAGCACCAGCAGAGAACAGATAGATGTGAAGAAACTTAGAATTAGAGGGCTAAATCCAAAGTTATCTTATCAGCAGACTTGTGGAGAGACTGACACAATGTTCCCATAAAGAAGTTTCCGGAACTGAAGTGCTCTGAGGTACACGAGGAAGCCCGGAAAACACAACACACTAACAGAACCTGAAGAAATAAATCTACTTTAGAAATCTTCCAGGGCTGATGGACGAAAGAACCGCATACACAAGCAGAGGACTTGCTTGTAATAGTAGCCAAGGCAGTCATCCCCAAGTTTCTGGGTTTGCATGAGATGCTCATCTGGACTTAGATTCTGAATTTTTTTTTCTTTCTTAATACTTTTGACATTTCCCACATTGTATGGAAATATTCCAAAAACTTTAGTTCAAAAATCTTTAGAGAGAGAATGATGACTGCCATACCCTTGGAAACTACATATTTGAAGTTTACAAGAGCCGTCATTCATCCATTCAGTAAATGGCCTAGTCTCCATCGTGCTGGTGTCTGGGGATAGCAGGTAGAAAAGGCATGGTGCCAATCTATATGGAACACTGCGTTCTAATAAAGCAAAAATTAAATACCAAGTCACACAGCAGCTCTTCAATTTCCACTAACATAAAATATGAATGCCCTATGAATGTATTTGACATTGAAGGCATGCTATGCTTTCTTAAGGAACAATGGGAAGCCATTGATTATGGTCAGGGCCTGCCATGATCACCCTTCTTGTCTGAAGGATCATCGGGAAGGTCTGTGTGGAAGTTTTCAGATATTTGCTATTTGAAGCTCACTAAAGCCTGCCATTGTCCACCTTCAGGGTGGTGTCACCTGGATCCGTAGATATTCCTGCTGCTGCACTGGAAGCTGACCTCACCTAGTGCCTTTCCTTCCCACATCTTCTACATTCAAAGATATGTGTGACTCTATAGTACCCTGAAGAATGGCCTCTCTTGCTCCATGAGTCACCATGATGTACATCTCACCACTGACTTTCTTTAGAAACTCCAAAACTGTCGAGAGGGCATGAAAACATCTGACATCTCAGGCTTCCCTTCTCTACTATCATATCTATATTCTGTAGGTCCTGGGAAAGCAGAAACTGTAGATGTGAATATCTTTCAGTGAACATCTCATTGTATGTACCTGTGTGTTTGATTTTGTTCCTTGTAAAAGAAACTCCCAGAAAAGAACTTTTTCAGTATCTCAGATTTAAATAGAGCAGATATTTCTAAACTACATTTAACTGCAAGGATAGGGTATTTCTGAGGCGATTCATTAAACTGCAGACAGACCATATAGCACCACCCCAAAAAGAGTGTTGAGGAAGTTCCCTTCCAGACAGACGTCTCCCTAATGTAAATCTCATTCCAATCCCTCTACAATATGTGTCTTTCCCCTCTATTCAATAGAGACAATAGAGCCTATTGTCTTCTTAAATACAAATTTAATTCCTGTCCATTTTAACCACTGTAACTGGCACCACCACTAATGTGGTCTCAGCAATTACTTACACAGATTCCCCTGAGTGGCTTCTCTCATCTGTTACATCACTGCTGCACTTTATTCCCCTAGAGAAGGCCTAGTTCTTTTCTACAACTAACTACTACCCGACCCAAAGCCCTCAAGCTATTCTCACAGCTCCTCGGATAGGCTCCACTGTCAAACTAGGATAAGATCTAATGTCGAACTTACAAGACCGCAAGTTGTAGTTTCCAGTGATCTCTCTCTAATTCTCGGTCATGGAAGTCTCTCTCCTACCGTCAGGCACTTCACTGCTTTAAAATAAAAGCCTGAGCCTAGGACTGTAGCTCTGCTGGTAGCGTGCTTTCCTAGCATGGCTGAAGCCCTGAGTTCCATTCCTAACACCCTATAACAGAGTTTGGCTGTTTAACAAGCCTGTATCTCAGCACATGGAAGATGAGAGCAGAAGGGTGAGACATTCAAAGTCATCCCCAAAGGTCTGTCTAGTAGCTACATGGGACCTTGTCTCAAAAAGAAATGTATTTTTCACTTTAATTTGGTGTATTTTCTCAGGTTTCCCCTTTACATTTAATCTTTACATGAAACTACAAATGATGGCCAGCAAGATGGCTCAGCTATCTTGCTATCTTGGCTATCTGAGTTCGATTTCCAGACATAACTTAAAGGTGGAAAGAACGAACAGACTCCCCAAAGTTATCTTCTGCCCTCCACATGTGGTTATCTATAAATGTGCAGAGCCAATGGCACAAAGAGAGAGGGTAAATGGCAAAACACTTTCAAACCAATGTTTCACACAAAGCCAGTGAAGGGAAGATGAAACTCCATGTGGCAAGAATTCAAATGCCAGATAAAGTTTCCAATTTTATACCTTTGAATTACTAAAAACTCAGTGGTGTTTAAAATAGTGAAGAGGAAAGGGGTGGTTTAGAATCACCTGGCCTTTGCTGGTAAGCTTGATTAAAAAAGAGTGAAATAAAAGTCTTCATGCCAATTTATCAAAGGGAAAAGGCAAATATTATTAAGTTATGTATTTGAACTGTTACAAAAACAGGAAAAATCTAAAGTAAAGTGAAAAATCATCATGTATGGTACAAGCAGATACTGAAAGCCGGGTAATATGGAACTACCATTGTACCACCAAAAGAAACACTGAAGCTTGAGGCTAGGATATGGTTCAGTGGTGAAGAGCACTTGCATCTAGTCCAAAGGACCTGATATTTTTTTCTGGCTTCCACACTGAACCACTCATAGCTGCTATAACTCCAATTTCACAACAATCTACATCCTCCTGGTCTCCTGGGATAACCACACATGTGGCATATATACAAACATACACATTTTAAAAAAACCTTTAATCAGACCACCATGGTTTAAAGCTAGATTTCAACAACAACAAAAACTACAGAAAACCTACAATCTCATGGAAACTGAATAATGCTCAACTGAATCACCAATGGGTTAAGGAAGAAATAAAGAAAGAAATTAAAGACTTCCTAGAGATCAATGAAAATGAAGACACCACATACCCAAACTTATGGGACACTATGAAAGCAGTGTTAAGAGGGAAATTCATAGCACTAAATGCCCACATAAAGAAGTTGGAGAAATCGCACACTAGTGAATTAACAGCACATCTGAAAGCTCTAGAACAAGAAGAAGCAAAGTCTCCCAGGAAGAATAGACGCCAGGAAATTATCAAAGTGAGAGGTGAAATTAATAAATTAGAAACTAAGAGAATAATACAAAAAATTAATGAAACAAAGAGTTGGTTCTTTGAGAAAATCAACAAGATAGACAAGCCCTTATCCAAACTAACCAAAAGACAGAGAGAGAGAATCCAAATCAACAAAATCAGAAATGAAAAGGGGGACATAACAACAGACATTGAGGAAATCCAGAGAATTATAAGGTCATATTTCAAAAACCTCTACTCCACAAAACTGGAAAACCTAAAAGAAATGGACATTTTTTCTGGATAGGTACCACATACCTAAGTTAAATCAAGACCAGATAAACTATTTAAATAGTCTAATAACCCCTAAGGAAATAGAAACAGTCATTAAAGGTCTCCCAACCAAAAAAATCCCAGGACCAGATGGTTTCAGCGCAGAATTCTACCAGATCTTCAAAGAAGAGTTAATACCAATACTCTCTAAATTGTTCCACATAATAGAAACAGAAGGAACATTACCAAACTCCTTCTATGAGGCTACAATTACCCTGATTCCTAAACCAAACAAGGATGCAACAAAGAAAGAGAACTACAGACCGATCTCCCTCATGAACATTGATGCAAAAATACTCAATAAAATACTGGCAAACAGACTCCAAGAACACATCAGAACAATTATCCACCATGATCAAGTAGGCTTCATCCCAGGGATGCAAGGGTGGTTCAACATACGAAAGTCCATCAATGTAATACACCATATAAACAAACTCAAAGAAAAAACCACATGATCATCTCACTAGATGCAGAAAAGGCATTTGACAAAATCCAACACCCCTTCATGATAAAAGTCTTGGAGCGATCAGGAATACAGGGAACATACCTAAACTAAATAAAGGCAATATATAGCAAACCAACAGCCAACATCAAATTAAATGGAGAGAAACTCAAAGCAATTCCACTAAAATCAGGAACGAGACAAGGCTGTCCACTCTCCCCATACTTATTCAATATAGTACTTGAAGTTCTAGCCAGAGCAATAAGACAACATAAGGAGATTAAGGGGATTCAAATTGGAAAGGAAGAAGTCAAGCTTTCCCTATTTGCAGACGACATGATAGTATACTTGAGTGACCCCAAAGATTCCACCCAGGAATTGATAAAGCTTATAAACACCTTCAGCAACATAGCAGGATACAAGATCAACTCAAAAAAACCAGTAGCCCTCCTATATACAATGGACAAAGAAGCTGAGAAGGCAATTAGAGATACATCACCCTTTACAATAGCCAAAAATGACATAAAATATCTTGGGGTAACACTAACCAAGCAAGTGAAGGACCTATATGACAAGAACTTTAAGTCCCTGAAAAAAGAAATTGAAGAAGATCTCAGAAAATGGAAAGATCTCCCATGCTCATGGATAGGCAGGGTTAACATAGTAAAAATGGCAATCTTACCAAAAGCAATTTACAGATTCAATGCAATCCCCATCAAAATACCAACACAATTCTTCACAGACCTGGAAAGAACAATACTCAACTTCATATGGAAAAACAAAAAACCCAGGATAGCTAAAAGAAACCTGTACAATAAAACAACTTCTGGAGGCATCACAATCCCCGACTTCAAGCTCTACTATAGAGCTACAGTAATAAAAACAGCCTGGTATTGGCATAAAAACCGACATGTGGACCAATGGAATCGAATTGAAGACCCTGACATTAACCCACACACCTATGGACATATAATTTTTGACAAAGTAGTCAAAAGTGTACAATGGAAAAAAGAAAGCATCTTCAACAAATGGTGCTGGCATAACTGGATATCAGCGTGTAGAAGGCTGCAAATAGATCCATATCTGTCACCGTGCACAAAACTTAAGTCCAAGTGGATCAAAGACCTCAACATAAATCCAGCTACTCTGAACCTGCTAGAAGAGAAAGTAGGAAATAGTCTTGAATGCCTTGGCATAGGAGATCACTTCCTAAATATAACACCAGTAGCGCAGACACTGAGACAAACAATCAATCAATGGGACCTCTTGAAACTGAGAAGCTTTTGTAGAGCAAAGGATACGGTCAACAAGGCAAAGCGACAGCGTACAGAATGGGAAAAGATCTTCACCAACCCCACATCTGACAGAGGACTGATATCCAGAATATATAAGGAACTCAAGAAATTAGACATCAAAATGACCAACAGTCCAATTGAGAAATGGGCTTTAGAACTAAACAGAGAATTCTCAACAGAGGAATCCCAAATGGCTGAAAGACATTTAAGGAATTGCTCAACTTCCCTAATCATGAGGGAAATGCAAATCAAGACAACTCTGAGATACCACCTCACGCCTGTCAGAGTGGCTAAGATCAAAAACACTGAAGACACTTTATGCTGGAGAGGATGTGGAACTAGGGGAACTCTCCTCCACTGCTGGTGGGAATGCAAGCTTGTACAACCACTTTGGAAATCAATATGGTGCTTTCTTAGAAAATTGGGAATCAATCTCCCCCAAGATCCAGCTATACCACTCCTGGGCATATACCCAAGAAATGCTCAATCATACCACAAGAGCACTTGCTCAGCTATGTTCATATCAGCATTGTTTGTAATAGCCAAAACCTGGAAACAACCTAGATGCCCTTCAACTGAAGAAGGGATAAATAAATTGTGGCACATATACACAATGGAATACTACTCAGCAGAGAAAAACAATGACATCACACGGTTTGCAGGCAAATGGATGGATCTAGAAAAAATCATCCCGAGTGAGGTAACCCAGACTCAGAAAGACAAATATGGTATGTACTCACTCATAGGAAGATACTAGATGTGGAACAAGGATGACTGGACTGCTACTCACATCACCAGTGAGGCTACCTGGAAAACGGGACCCCAAAAAAAGACACGGAGAAATGGACGATATCTACATGAACAGCCTGGTCATGAGTGGGAACAGTGAAGGGCGACAGTCGAGGGAAAGAGAGTGGGAGATCCTAACTGGATCAAGAAAAGAGAGGGAGAACAAGGAATAGGAGACCACGGTAAATGAAGACCACATGAGAAGGTGAGAAGGGGAGGAAGCAGAGAGCTAGGGAGGCCCACGGAGATCCACAAAGATACCCCCGCAAAAGACTGCTGGCAATGGTCGAGAGACGGCAGGAACTGACCTACTCTGGTGATGGGATGGCCAGACACCCAGATAGTGGTGCCATAAACCCTATCCAAGGACTGAGGAATCTGAAGGCAGACATCCACGGCTGGGCCCCTGGTGGAGCACTGGGAGTCTAATTAGTGAGAAAGAAGAGGGTTTATATGAGCGAGAATTGTTGAAGCCAAGGTTGGATAAAGCACCGGGACAAATAACCAAATGAATGGAAGCACAGGATCTATGAACCAAAGGCTGAGGGGCCCCCAACTGGATCAGGCCCCCTGAACGGGTGAGACAGTCATTTGGCTTGATCTGTTTGGGAGGCAGCTGTGCATTGGTGCCAGGTCCTGGGCTCGTTGCACGAGTTGGCTGTTTGAATCCTGGGACTTATGCAGGGACACTTGGCTCGGTCTGGGAGTGGGGAATGGACTTGCCTGGACTGAGTCTACCAGGTCAACCCCGGTCCTCGGGGGAGACCTTGATCTGGAGGAGGTGGGAATGGGGGGTGGGCTGGGGGGAGGGGTGGGCGAGAGGGGGAGAACAGGGGAATCTGTGGCTATTATGCTGAACTGAATGGTGTTGTAAAATAATAATAATTAAAAAAATGAAAAAAAAAACCTTTAAAAAATCTAATGTTATGTATCAGGTTGCCAAAATGGTGAGAGAAAATTACCCCAATAACTGATGCAATGTGTGCGTGTTGTTCATGAAGTGCTGTGTACTAAATCAAATCTTTAGAACAGAAAATAATAAATAATAAGAAATTTCAATGATGTTAGTTTGTAATCTTGTTTTGGGAGAGGAAAGATATTTTGTAAACTATTTTATTTCCATTTACATCACAAATTCAATGATGTAGGTAACTACAGAGTGTAGATTGTGAACTGATGGCTTAAAGCATGCAGTTCTAAGAATAATTTTAGGGCTTAGTCAAATTGAACATCTTTTTAAATGTATACCAATATACCTGGCTATTTCCAAGATCTGTGGGACATTTCTCTTTCTATGTTTTCTTGGTCGTCATAATAGTGAGAACCTTGTAAACTTCTTTCCAACTTCTTCAGCTTATTGGGCAGATTTTGTGTGTTGGGACAGGAATGATATCTCAGTAGTTAAGAGCACTGGCTGTTTTCAAGAAGATCTGGGTTCAGTCCCCAGAAACCACATGGTGGCTGACAACTCTAGTCTCAGGAGAATCCAGCACTCTCTCTCTACCTCTGGGGGCACCAAAGGCTGGTGATGCAGGCAAAATACACATACACATGAAACGAAACAAAATAGTTCTTTTGGAAGATTGCATTGTTACTATCACTGTGACTAATTTACAAAAATAACCTCATATTGTATGAGCAGGTTGTACTTTGTGCACACTTTCCTAAGAGTTTTAGTCAATGTTTCCACCAATCATCATGCGGAGTGAGCTTTCAAAATTCTTCATTTAGTTTAGAGTGCTGGAACAAAGTCCATCTTAACTCTAGCCTACTTTCATAATGACTGTGTCCTTGTTGTTGAGAGCTAGCAGGTGCCACTGTCAGGACGCATGGATGTATATCATTTGTGATTTGAAAACACAACAGTTGCCCACCCCCACTGCTTTATGAATTTGTTGTCTTATGGCAAATGAATTCATTCTTAAATAAAATAAATACATATTTTTTTCTTTTCAATTTGTTTCCCTTATGGAAACTGATTATTATACTATTCAAGGTCCAGCCATTCAGAATTCTTTATAGCAGAAAACTGATTTTCTAACTAACATGCAAGCATAAATTAATCAAAGAAATTTGAACTTCTCTGAATCTACTTGCCAAATATTGAGGTGAGAGAGAAATAAAAGGGAACTTCAGAACCAAGATAAAGCTAGCCTCCTAAAAGCTGAGAACAGGTTTTGATTAAAAGATCTGCCATTTCTTCTGAAAATTATGCTAGATTGGCAAAATAAAACAATCTGAGTTGATATTTACGTAAGCATATTAATATGCATATGCACTGTTATGAAAAAATGCCAACTTCAGATGGTAATTATGTTTGTCATAAAAAGAAAGGATATCATTGGGAACAGAATTGGTGGAAATTTAGAGAAACCAGAAATTTCCAAGAGCATGATTATTCACTAGAAAAAAAGGCTTATTTAAACAAAAATATAACAAGTATTTGTGAAATAAAAAACTGACTAGAAAAACTAAAAATTGTCTCATTGGATCTAATTTTTATATAATAAAGAAAAACTTCTCAACTGTCCAAGGAAAATGAAGAGAATAAAATAGCCTAAAAACTTCAAAACTGTTGAGTACATATTAGACTTACAGTCTAAAGCATTATATTCCTGTAAATCATTTCAACAACTGTTAAAAACTGTAGACATTCCAATACAGAGAGTACAGGGACAAACAAGAAACCAGCCTAATATCTGCTTCTCTATTTTTCTAAGACAGTTCTTTAAATGTTGATGAAGAAAATTGGATCATAAGCATAGGAAAGAGATTGGATCTGTTTGTATTTGAAGAACAAAGCATAACAAGAAAACGAAGACTGCCAACAAGGAGGCCTATGTCTCCTGTTTTTTTCTTTCTTTTTTTTTTTATCATTTTCTGTTTATTGTATGACAAGACTCTTAGAGTCCCAAGAGACATGGACTCTCATGAGGCTGTTGGATATGTAGAGATTTCTGAGGTTTTCCAGTGCAGGGAGAAAGGGCATTTTCATCTGTCTCAATTATAATTTAAGTGATGTGACATTCAAGCCACACTGTGCCTCACCCCAACTCCCCTGCAGCTCTGGGTTGTGGAGGACTTGCTCAGGCTTTGTGATAATGATGAGAGTTTCCATCAGTAATGGTTGCCTGAGAAAGCAGTGCTGCTACAGAGATGTTTTGTAACCATTAGACATTAGCAGATCACATTTTCCACAGCTGACAAAGCACTGTGCCAATTAGGTAACAAGAGGGTAAAGCCATGTCTCCATAGTCTATCCTGACATGAAGGAAGAAAGAAAAGAGTTGGTGAGGTTCGTAGCCACCTATCTCTGCACATCTGGTGAAGAGTTGATTTGCTGAGTCCAGCTGTTGGGTTAAAGTTCCCACCAATCCTGCCATTATAGGGTAAGTGAGATTGGTTCAAAAATGAAGAAAATAATACAAACTAAACATCTCCTTGATTCTGGGTTCTAGAAAAATCTGTATCACAGGATACTATAGGCAGGTGGTAGAGCCAAGCACCTCTCTAAACGGAGACATGTGCACTCAAACTCATTGCCCTGTAGAAAGGACCCAGGCAAGGCAATGATGAAGACCAAGTCCCTGCTCAAGCTCTTGCTTCATTCTGTTTGGATTCCGCACAGATAGACAGGCAAAACCCTTCCCTTCCTAAGGACTTTGATTTTCAACGTATCAGACCATGGAGCAATGTGTGCCACAGGAATTTATGAAAATTAGGAGAGTAGTTAAATGCAACTTGTAGAGGCTCACTGCTGCACATGACTGTAAAAGAGATGTCCACCAGAAGATTAATAGAAATAAGGGATGAATGTGACAAAGAGAATCCAACCAAACTCACAGTCACCCATGAACAGCGGGGACACATTCACAAAGAGAGACCCTCTGAGAAACAGACAAGTTCTAAGCTACAAGAGCCAGGCTGGACAGAGGTCAAATCTATCAACTCCCTCAACAGGAAAGCAGTGGTCTAGCCACCCTAGGATTCATGCGAAAAGATAAAAATCTCACCCAGGCAGAGGAGTTGACACCAACCTCTGGCCAGTCAGTAGCTTTTCACTTCACAGCCCTAACACAAGGAAACACCCAGAAACCCAGTTAAAAATCAAAGAACAAACTTGCAAGAGGATGTCACAATCTGCATGAAACAAAGGAAATGTATCCAGCTGAATCATTTAGGAAACAAGATGAGCAAAAAATGCAAAACTGACAGAAAGTTCTAGAAGACACGGTCCGAGGATCCAACATTGCTACGATATATTTCCTAAAACATCCAGTTTTTGAAAATAACTACAGGAATTTAGTAGAAAACAGAAATGAATAAGGCAATAAAGGTATATTTGAATTTAAACACAAAAGACAGCAGAGAGAACATAAAACAATACTATGAAAAGTTAGAGGAACTTAAGGAAATGACATTTAGAGAAATAAAGGAAGCTGAAAATAAGTATCTTGACAAGGAGTAAATACCAATAGACTTATTGAATAGAGAAAAAAATTTCAAGTCATGGGTCTGGGAAGACGACTCAAAAGGTAACTGAGCTCCCTGAGCAAGCATGGGCACATGGGTCCAGGTCCCCAGAACACACCTAGAAATCCAAGTGACCATGAACAAGTCAGTAATTTAGGGGTAACAACAATAGGATTGATGGTGCTTGCTGGCTGTGAAGCTCGCTCTAGGTTCAGCAGGAGACCCTGGCTCAAAGAAACAAGGCAGAGGTGATAGAGGAGGTGATGGAGGGTGATAGTTATACCTAAAGTACCTCTCTAGCCTCTGCATGTGCAAAGACTGCACACACACACACACACACACACACACACACACATGCAAAATGACATATTATCACACACACATACTACAAACATGTAAACATAGAAAACAAAATTAAAATATTTATAAAATGAAAACTAGTATTTCCTTAAACACTCCCATACTTCCAAAACTTTCAAAGCATCAGTCATAACACTAACAGTTGAAATTGTGAAAGTCTAAAAAGAAAACATAGGGAAATATTCATGGCACTATATTCATTAGTCAGTGGATGTGATACCAAAGCATGGGTAAAGGACTCTTCCTAAGAGTGTACAACTTTGATGCATTGAAGGACGCTGTCAGCAAAGTGAAGGCACAGCTGATAGAGTGGGAGAAAGTATTACAAATGCTATCTAATAAGGGATTCATATTGACGCCAGGAACTCAAATACATGTCTGCACCTGTAGGAGACACCAGGAGGGCTTTGTACTCACAGATAAGCGTTCCAGAAACCAGGAATGTTAAGCTCCCAGGCTTCTCTCTTCAATGAATGGGATGTGGATACATATTTTCCACCCAGAAGGCTGGGAGTGGATATTGTTAATAGGTTGGCGATCTGTACTGTCTATAGGGCCAAAAATCTCACAGATTATTACATTTATCCCAGATGCTTCCTCCCTACAACTTTATCTTGAATATTGTTTCTCCAAGGGAGTCCAGATACATAAGGTAAAGAAAGTTCCATTTAGATTATAGTCATGAAGTCTCAACTAATAATTGTAATTTGTATCAAGACAACAGCTTAAATCTGGCATTTCAGGATTTTCTTTAGTTTGGGCACACTCAAATTTTCTTCACTGTCCACATTTTTTTTTACTTTATCCAGTAATCAACTGTGACATTTGGGGATAATCATTTCAAAAGGGTTCCAAATTGCAAAAAAATTATCAGCAACCATTAGCAATTCAGAGTCATTGACCATTACCAGGAGGAGAACTATTTCCTTGTGATAAAAACATTTTATAAAAGGTAATTCACGTAGCTTAAACCCTCTTCATGCTTTTTAAACACACAGAACTATATATTCTGGGCCACGTATTTTACTTTCTCAGCACAGTAAAGTTACTGCTCTACAGACGGGTGTCTCCATGGAAACTCACTTGCACACGTCTGCCTCCGACTGCCTTTCCTGTCTACTGTCATTTTTAAAAAGTAACTGCTATTTCTTCATTGACAGTTGCCACATTATCTCGATTAGAAGACATGCATAATTTATATCTTGATGATCCATGAGTCCATGGATATCCTCATTAAGTTGTTTTCATCTTATTGTTGTTTCCAGTATGCTTTAGGGAAAGTCCCTGGCCTGTCTTCAAGTTTGTTACACTTTGGTAGGTTTGGGCTTTACTGGTTCAAATAAACCCTTTTCCATGCCTTTATAGGACACTGCAGACCATGTTCTGCTGCATATCTCCTGGTGGCTTGTGATCCCTTGCTAAAACCCTATAAGGTTTTAGCAGCAGTAGTTTATCAACTGTGAGTAAACCTTTCAAAGAACAGTGTTAGATAATAGTGATAATAAAAACAAAATAAATACACCTTCTCGTATGGAGCTTAGGGCTAGAGTGTACATTGTGCTTTTGTACAAAATAGTAAAATCATGCTACTTTTAGACAGCCATATTTATTAGCAATTTAAGAAAATATTTTTTGTACTTTCTAATGTCATTTGGCCACTTAGCTGTGGTCACTTTCTACTTAAAAACGCTATTGAGTTCAATTCATTGGTATATACTCATGTTTCTGCCAGGCGCTATACTCTTTGGCAAGAAGAATTTCTTTTATGTATCCATTTGCTGGTAATGATTTCCAAGAACTTTGTTTTCAAATCTGAGAAATGATTTATGTTTCATAGCTTGTGTAAACTATGCTTGATTGTTATAAAAATTAGACTAAAAAAAAGAGGTTAGGGACCTGTAAACTAAACACTATAAAATAGTGCTGAGAAGAAATTGAAGAAGACAAAATATTTTGCATTTACAACATAGTCCCTGTGTATGCATTAAAATGAATACCATTTAAATGTCCACGTTAACCAAAATTATTTGTGAATTTAATGTAGTCATTATCAAAATTCACAGACATAATCCTAAAATTCTGATGGAGCCACAATTGCCCCAAAGTAGTAAATGCCACTTTATTCAATAACAACAAAGCCAAAGATGTTACACAAACTGATATCAAAATACAAGTAATCAATAATAAAAGCAACTTGATGCAAGCATATGAGCAGATGCACACCCCAATGCAACAGAATACAGCCCCAGATCCACTTACTGGCAGTCCATATAGTTTTGACAAAGGCATCAAGACTATGTAAAGGAGAAAGGACAGTCTCTAGTAAATAGGATTGGAACACCAGATAACCACACACGGAAGCATGAGATTGAACATATCTTATTCCATATAGAAAACAACCCAAATATAAGATGTAAAGCTATAAAACAAATGATTACAACAGGAAAATGCTTCTTGACATCCATCTAGATTATGATTTCTTGGATATAGCTCCCAAGGCATATTGTAACAAAAGTGGAAGATAGACTAATGAGATTCATCAGGCTGAAATGCCATTGTGAAGCCAAGGAAATAATCAACAGAGAAAAAGCAAGCTTGCATATTCAAGGTAGCATTTCCAAACCATCTACGGATAAGAGTTAATATTCAAAGAAGCAAATGGCTAATGGTAAGAAAACAACTAATTAAAAAAAAATGGCCAAAGGACCTAAAAATAAAATTCCTCCAGTAAAGACACACAAATGGTCATGAAAAAAATGTTCAACAGCAATAATCATCAAGAAAATGCTAATTAAAACCACAAACAAGGCTGGGGATGTAATTCAGTAGCAGGATGCCTTCCTTTCTCTAACATACTTTAGCTTGGTCCTAGAACCTCAAACCTAGAAACAATCAAACAGCAAACATCACAATAACTGGTTCTACCTGGATCTGGTTGGGATAGAGATGATCAGTAAAAAAGGTTTTTAAAAGACAAGGTGATAAGCACTGACTAAAATGTAAATGGGGGGGGGGCCTCTGTACAATTTGTGGGAATGGAAATTACTAAAGACATTATAGAAAACAGCATTGAGGATCTTCTTAAAAAGCTAAAACTAGAACTACCAACAATCCTTCCTCTGAATACGTCTACAAAGATAATGAAATTAGTATTTGGAAGAGAAAATACAATCACACACTCATGGTAACAGCATTCACAATCACCAGAAATAGACTCAAACTAAGCATGATCAAATACAAGAGTAAATAAGAAATATTGTTTTATGTAGTCAACTGGATATCGTTCAATGTTTAAAAAGAAGGACATCCCATCATTTGCAGCAGAGGTGAAACTTAAGAGGACATTATGCTAAACGAAACGAGCCAGGCAATATTTCATGATTTCACTTATAGCTGGAATTGTTAAAAAGCTATACTAAAAGAAACAGAGACTACAAAAGTGTGGTTAACATTGATTAGAACGGGACAGTGGGGTTTAGGAACTGTCTGACAAAAGATAAAAGACTTCATTTAGACAGAAGGAATAAGAAATTGGAAGATATTGTTGATTAATAATAACAATTGCTAATAATCATCTATTTGTATACTTGAAAGTTGCTGAGTGGCTTTTAAATATTCTCAGTACAGAAGAAAAGTTTAGCATAGGAAGTAATTAATATGTAGATTTCTTTGACTTAACCATTTAATGAACTATGATACGTGAAAACACCAGGTTCCTGCATGTGCTGTGTATTTACTGTTTAATTGCCTATGATTTCTAGTTTCATTCTGTTATTATCTGACAAAATGTGAGAAACTTTTCCATTATTTTGCAGCAATCAAATCAGCCTTCATGGGGTAAAATATGTTCTGCTTTGGCACAGTTCCATAATGTAATAAACAAATGTATTTATTATAAATTAATGAGATAAAATGTTGTATATGACTAGTAGATCCATTTTGATTTCTCATGTAAGTTAATTCCATTGTTTCCTTGTTAATTTTTGTTACAGTGATTGAGATGGTAAAACTATTGGCAAGAGTGGGTGTAAAAATCCCCTGCAATGATTATTTTGGATACTGTTTGGTTTTTATGTCCAGTGCTTCTTGTATTATGAAATGACCTTCTTCAACTTTGTGTGTGCATGTGTGTAGGGGTGGTGGTGCGTGTGTGTGTGTGTGTGGTGTGCATATGTGTCTATGTGTGTGTATGCATGTATGTGTGTGGGTGCACAGTTGCTAATAACTTTGATGAGCTGTTCTTTTTTATGATGTAGTGATATTCTTTATCTCTTCTGACTAAACAGAAGTCTGTTTTAATAAATATAAATAAATTTCCTCCTAGATTACTTTTGAATTTTGTTATCTTGGTATAGAACTTTACACTTCCACTTTGTGTGTGTGTACATCACTGCCAGTTAGGAGATAGATAGATAGATAGATAGATAGATAGATAGATAGATAGATAGATAGATAGATAGATAGATAGATAGTCTTTTAATTGAATAGAATCTATTCTTGAAAGATACTTTATCATGTCTTCAGTTTAGTTGGTTTTTCTTTTGGTTGCTTTTTTTCTCATTCATTTTTTTTGCATTCAATTGTATTAGAGTTTTGATGATTGACTTAGGCATGCTTTATTCCTTCCAAGCTTTAATTTGCTTGTATATTCCTCTGGAGGGACATTTTTTCTTTTAGTTTATAAATATCTTAAAAAGAAAACTTTTCTCTTTCTGAAGGGTAACAGCTGAGTTGTCAGTTACTTTCCTTCTGTGTTTGAAATACATCATTCTAAGTCTACTTGCCTTTAGAGTTTCTGCTCAGGAATCTGCTTAGTCTGATAGGTTTGCTTTGAAACTTTGCTTTGAAAGTCTGTCTTGGCTTCAGACACTTTTTCTTTGTATTTTGGTAGCTTTTCTATGGCCTACTACAGTATTAATTTTTCTCTTGTGGTCACATTTATTAGAGTTTGAAAGGTCTCCATACTTAAATAACCATATTTTCCCCAAATTTTGGAAATTGTTTACTATTATTTCACTGAATTGCTTTTCTATGCTTTTAGGATTTTTTGCCTGCTTTTTTTTTAACCTGTATCAATTTTTCATTAGTTTGTCCTCTTAAACTTCCCATATGCGCTATTCATTCTAACTTTATCCTTAGTACTTTCTGAACATGATAACTCATCAACTTTTTCTTCAGGCTCTATTATACTTAAGACCTTCTACCAAAGTTGGAATTTTACGTCTGAAATTTTAATTTCTAAGATTTACATGTGCCTCATTTTCAGACTCTATATCTGTATTGAAATATGTTGACATCTGTTAATCTGGTGGGATGGGCAGCTTTTAGATACGAAAGTTAGAGCCTTCTGACAGAACCATCTTCTCCTAATGATGTACCCCTAGGCTATCAGTTTGGTGTTCAAGGAGGAATTTAATTCCAAATTGAACCAGTAGTGCAAATTCCCTGTATTTTATCTGCCTTTAATTCATGGGTATTAGCACAATATGTACTCTGCCAGACTCTAACCAATTACTCTCTGGTAATCCAGGAAGGTGTGTCCTAGCATGGAATATGTGGTGTTTCAAATTCAGTGACTGCTTTTCCATTTCTGTCAACAATGTATTCCTTGAAAGTGTCTGGGGTGATCTGTGTTTATGTTCCTTGTAGACATAACATCCACAATTTCATCATTTCTCTCTGCTATTGATATGGGAGTGAACACTCATGATCAAAACATGGTCTTCCCCAGCTACTCATGCCTGTTTGGGACTGGGTTCTCAGGGAAGGACATTTATCACCTCTGGAAGTTGAAATATTCACCAGTGGTTGAGCAGAGCTGGACTGTTGCTATAGTAATGTGTAGTATCCTGCAGCTGAGACACATTTATAACTCAGTAGCAAAGATTTTGTCCAATATACTAGAGCTGCGAAACTTCATTCCTAGTTCACTCACAGTGAAAAAGAGAAAAGTACATAAGCAACTGCATTTGTTTTGCACTTTTCTCTGTCTTGCCTTCATGATAATCTGTGTTGTTTAACCATCCTGTAACTTCTTTATTAGTTCTCAGAATTTTTTTCTTCCTTCCTCTCCTTAAAAAATAGTTTATCCTGTGCTGTCCTGCCTCTTCTGCTCTTAAGGCCTGAAAAATTTCATTAAATCCTTCATCCTGTCTGAAAGACACAATCTCCCATTCATATGCATATGTCAGGTACATCAAGTAGTCAGAGGATTCAGGACATTATGAACAGAAAAAAAAATAAAATAAGGAATGAGATGGGCCACAGAGATGGCTCAGAGGGTAAAGACACTTATTGCAAAACCTGGTGACCTGAGTTCAATCCCAATGGCAAAAGGAGAAAACAATCCCCACAGGTTGTCCTCTGACTTCCACACAAATGCCTGGGCCCACATAAATAAACAAACTCTACACATATGTAAATACACCAACAAACTAAGAAAATGCAATATTAAAGAAGGAATGAATGACAGTGTTTGGGCAGTTACATATTACTAGGAGATAACACAAACCTTTATAGAATACCCCTAGGTTGAAGGTATTTTCCCATTGAAGAAATAAGTATAACTTCAGAGTAATCCTATAGTTACTTGGGTTTTGTCATCATTGCCAAGGATATGACTGCAGCTCACCAGAGGGGAAGAAGTCCTAAATTATTTCTAGGCCAAAGAATTTCTCTACAGTTGGTACCGAGGTTCTCAGGAGATGAGTTTGGTGGTTATAGAAATGGAACCCCAAGATGACATATAAAAAAATCTCCACAATAGAGTACAAGAAGGCTGTGTTTGGTGGGCAGAAAAGTACTTTCTATGATACTGAAGAATTCTGTCAGTCTGCCTGTGGTGGTGACTTTGAATGATCCAATAAGCTAACCAGATGACAAGAGAGTTGAAAGAAATCGACTGCAGGATAAGCAGGTAGCTTACACGTTCTGGGAAACTGGCAAGGGAGCCTAGGTTACTAGGAAACTGGTTGTGCAGACTTTGCTGAACAAGAAGAAACCAGCTGATTGCACATAGAATTCAGTGGGAGTTGGACAGGGAGGAAACCATGAAATATACTGAGATACATTGCTTTGGGGGAAAGTCACTGCATTTTCTCAAAGAAATTAAGTGGAAATCACCATCGTGTGACAGGATATGCTAATCATCCAGAGGAGAGCCTGTGAGAGATTTCTGGGAAAATGAGAATGGCTACTTGGCTACTGACCCTCCCCAAAGATAAGCAGGACTATATACCAACTTGAGAACACCACGCACATTCACCCAGGGTTGTCCCTCGTGGGCTCAGGCATCCTAATCTAGCTTCCAACAAGAGAACAGGATGGAGCTCTGCAGAGTCAGTTCAGAAGTCCATCCTCCAACAGCATCCCTCCAGTGCCCTCTACTGTCAAACTTTAAACCATCCCAAAGCCACAACAATAGCAAGTCGGAGAATTACATTCAAGAGGTAAGTA
Organism: Peromyscus maniculatus bairdii; assembly: GCF_049852395.1. Taxonomy (NCBI): domain Eukaryota; kingdom Metazoa; phylum Chordata; class Mammalia; order Rodentia; family Cricetidae; genus Peromyscus; species Peromyscus maniculatus. Next base: position 6,712,655 of record NC_134871.1, on the reverse strand, counting down.
AAACATTAATAAACAAATTTTCTTGACCTTAATCCCAGGAGTTAAGATCGAATCAATGCCAATTTTCACTTCCCTGAGTCTATCTGTTGGTACCAGTTTTTCTGAACCAATTCTGTATCAAATTAAGATCCATTCAGGAAATGAAAGCAACGCAATGATATGGATGTGGGAGAATTGTGAACTCCTTTTTATGAACTCCAATGAATTGACTACTAAAAAGGAAAAAAAATAGTACCAAAGAACAGATAAATCACTGCTGAGAAGCAATACCCCAGTGAGTCATTGGCTTTGTAAGGGATAAAGCATCCCCAGGCTGGATTGGAAACTCCAAACAAGGAAGTTTGTGTATGGATTAGCCTGGCATCTCCATGTGAAATCTCCATACAGGAGCCTGTTAGTTCTCTGGCTCTGCCCTTCCTGCCACCACTGGAGGTAACCTTCTCCTACAACAGTGACTCTTTACTCCAGTCCTAAAGGAGGCAGAACTACCAGCTCTTTCTTTGTCGGTGTATGGTTTATTCACTATCAGTTTGCTGTTACCTTTTAACATCTTTTGAATGAATTCATACTGATGTATATGCACTTCATTCCCAAAGTCACTATTATAATGTGTCTGGAAACTCGGAGTATCAGCCTCTGAAGTTGTTTCACTCATCTTTCTCTTCCCTTTTCTCTGCTATCTGAGCCCATCCAAGCTCAAGCTCTATGTATCCCTAGCATGCTGATAGTTCTTTCCTCCTGAGAAACTGAACATTACCTCTCTGCTCTGTGGTGATATATTGTGTACCCTAATAAACTTGCTTGAAGATCAGAGGACAAAGCCAGCCACTAGATTAGACATAGAGGTCAGGCAGTGGGGGCACACGCCTTTAATCCCAGCACTTGATCTCATTCTTTTGCTTGGGAAGCACACACACCTTCAATCCCAGGAAGTAATATGGCATGGCAGAGAAAGGTAGGAAACAGGAACTCACTCACTCTCTTCAGGCTGAAGTTTTTTGGAGGTAAGAACTAGGGGCTGGCTGTTCTGCTTCTCTGATCTTTCAGCTTTCACTCTGATATCTGGTTCTGGGCTTTTTATTAAAAGACCATCTAAGATTTGAACAACACTGTTCATCGTTTGTTTTCCATTTAATTTCATATAGTTTTCCCTCCATATTATTTCAGAACCTGACTTTTAGGTAGCACTTTTGTGATAGATTTCCTAAACATCTGACGTTTTCTGTATTTTTAGGAATAGCAATGGCAGTATTGATTTGTTTATCAATCTTCCTTTTCACTGGAGTCTATGGAACATATGAGCAAGGGTTGTGTGTGTCTCTTGGTTTCTGCTATTATTTTGTTGCCTAAATTATCTAGAACTCTAGAACTTAGAGGTCTTCTAGAGCTTAAGCACTAACAAACTAATTCTTTTCCAAATATCTAGATTCTTCCCACCTATTGTCTATTTCCTATTTTCAGTGTGTGTAGACTTCCTGTTTTTACTTATTTGAAGTGACATTTAAATTGTCGTCACATTCTATATTTATGGCCAGGGCAGTGACTCAAACATTCTACATGGTTATTTTGAAGACTGCTAAGTATCATGAAAATAAGGACTAAACAATGTTTGCTAAACCATGGTGTTTTAGCTGGGGTCATCCTTATGGATTCCTGTGAATTTTCCTAGCAACTGGTTTCTTCCTAACCCCATAATGGCTTCATCTACCAAGATACGTCTTTCTTTGCTGTCCCTCCCCCAACCAGACAATCCCTTTCCTTCATGTTCTCTTCCTGCCTCCCCTTTTACCCCCTACCTCCTCCCCCATATACACTCCCAATTTACTCAGGAGAACTTGTCAATGTCCCTTTCCTAGGGGGATCTATGCATGTCTTTCTTAGGGTCCTTGTCACCTAGCTTCTCTGGGGTTGTGGATTGTAGCCTGGTTATCCTTTGCTTTATGACTACCCAAATTAGAACCTTCATCTAGTAATGGATGGAAGCGGATGCAGAGATCCACAGCTAAGCACTGGGTGGATCTCCTAGAGTTCAGTTGAAGAGAGGGAGGAGGGATTATATGAGCAAATGGGTCAAGATGATGATGGGGAAATCCACAGAGACAGCTGACCTGAGCTGGTTGTAGCTCACTGATTCTGGACTGAAAGCAGGGAAGCCTGCATGGGACCAAACTAGGCCCTCTGAATGTGGGTGACAGATGTGTAGTTTGGGCAGTTTATGGGGCCACTGGCAGCAGGACCAGGATTTATCCCTGGTACATGAACTGGCTTTTTGGAACTCATTCCCTGTGAAGGTAAATCTTGTTTGATACACGGGGAAGGGGCTTGGTCCTGCCTCAACTTGATATGCCAGACTTTGTTGATTCCCCATGGGAGGCCTCACTCCCAATCTATGAAATATCTGAGTGATTTGGTATCCTGTATATATGAAAATGTGTAGTGAAGTGGAAAAACTTTACAGGATAATTTGTCTAGCCAACAGTAGGTTGCAAGTTATGTCTCTATGAATTACAATTTTAGAAAACTCATTGAATTGTCTTTTAAAATAGATTCTACTTTTTTATTTAAAATTTCTAGATGCTTAAGAAAGATACTCAAGATGGACCATTTCAATTTCTTTTCTTATCTTAATATTGGTGGTGATATTTTACTAACAAAGGTAATATTTTTATAAAGAAAAGCTAAGATAGATGCTTTCACCAAGAGAAAAAATAACAAGGATCAGAACATTTGCCTATGTAAATGATTTTTGTGGAATAAAATGTGAGAATGTGCCAGCATCTACTTTTTTTCTGGTTGTTTTTTTTTTTTTTTTTTTTTTGTTTTTTTTTTTTTTTGTTTTTGTTTTTTTTTTGATACAGGGTTTCTCTGTGTCGTTTTTGGTGCCTGTCCTGAATCTCACTCTGTAGACCAGGCTGGCCTCAAACTCACAGAGATCTGCCTGGGTCTGCCTCCTAAGTGCTGGGATTTTGCCACCCAGAATTCTATTTCCTTTTTCATTCAATTATTTTATGAATTATCTGTAAACATGATTCCCATAGAAACCTCCAGCACTATGAAAGCTAGACAGTAGAGATGAAGCTTCCAGGCCAGTAGCAGCGTGATTTATATTCTTCAATTCACATGCTTTTTGCTAGTACTATATATTCTGATGACTAGATAGTTTTGCTGGTTCTAATAGTTTACACTGACAGTTGTGGTCTTTCAGAATATGGAATATGAAGGATAACTCACACCAAAGACTATTCAAAAACAGATAGAGAATGGAATAAAGAGCCTCAATTAAACACACACACACACACACACACACATATTTATGTGAATTCACTTGTAATAAAAGTACCAATAACACATGGTAGAGAAAAGATAGCCTCATCAATATAGAGAGTTATGAAAACTGGCAATGCACAGGTAGAAAAATAATATGGTAACCCTTTACAAATCATGTACAAAAATTAACTCAACTATATTAAAGAAAACACAGATCTTAACTTTATACAAATAATGAAAGAAAATAGGAGAGGTTAGAGATTACATTGGTTTGATTATATTATTGGAATTGATAGCTATGTATAAATATGTTCATTAAAGTAATTTAATTATACCAAATTTTATTAATAATTGTAGAAGCAGATTGTTCTGCATAAATTTATATAAAGCTCCAAGTTGCTTACTTAAATTTTTGAAATTTATAAAGTATATGAATTACAAAAAAGTCTTTGAGATTCAATAAGAAATTGACACCCGTGGTCATGTAACTATAGAGTAATAATTTTATGTGATAGTAAACCACAGTTCTGTCAGAATTCTCAATATTATTGTTAATTGATACTTGCATTTAACACAAGAACAACAATTGACCACCTTGATTTTCCTCTTTATTGAGATCTTTGTTGGCCTTGTGGACTTACTTTCAATGCTGCTATGGTAAGTGTAAATTTTCCATTTTCTTACAAGAGAAAAGATAGAAACTTATCTTGCATAAGAATTCTTTTGTACCCTCATAGAAAAAGAGATAGCCTTGTCTACAAATAGAACATCTAGTATAAGAATATTGGAGTCTGAGAACATAGAGAAAGCCAACTGTTAATCACCTGGATAGTTCATCCCTACTGGCTAGCTTTCATAGTGCTGAAAGATGCTATGCACACTACAGAGGGAGAAAAAAAAGAATCACTGTCACTCATTGTGAATCCTGCAGACTTCAAAAGACAACTGCCATAGCAATATTATACTCACTGGTACAGTAGTAGCATGAATGTTGTTAGAGTAACCAATTCACTTTTTACTTGGATCTAATGCCAGTTTCATTGGCTAGAAATTATATCTGACATTGTTTAAGGGATCAAGAACCTGTGGTTAGATTGGTCAGAGAACACAGTACTACTATTCTGCTAAATAGACATAGCATTAAAATAACCTCAAATGAGTTATAGCTACACCTGTTGATCAGTATATATTAACCCTTATCAGAGAATTTTTCTTGCAGTTGATGGCCACATGCAGAGAGTAAGAGACTGTAAAGTGCTAGACTCTAAATGGAAGCTACATATTACACTCTTTTCCCTTTAGGCTCAGAAATCTTGGCAGACAGGGGAGCACTATAAGAGCCAGAGGTGATGAATAAGTTCAAGAAAACAGTGTTTCCCTGACAAAGGAAAGCAGTTGTACATATTAGTTCACAGTGATTGTGACAACATGCAAAACGTTTGGGCAAACAAATCTGAAAAAGTTCTAGAAAGGAGGTGCAGAAGTGGACACAAAATCTTACCACTAGCTGAGGAACTATTAGCATTTTATAGCTGGGGATGGGATTTCTTTAATGGTGTGATGCCTGTAGTTCCAACACACTCTGATGCATGCCCCACTCCCAAGAGTAGTTAGGCAGTACAGATTGGACTCGGTTAAAAAGGGGAAAAGTGAATTGAAGAATATAAATCAAGCTGATACTGACCTGGAAGCTTCATCTCCACTGTCTAGCTTTCAAAGTGCTGGAGGTTTCTATGGGAATAATGTTTACAGATAATTCATAAAATAATTGAATGAAAAGTTGGGAGGGTAGGGAGGTGAAGGATAGAAAAGGTGGATCTGAAAAGGAGTTGAAAAAGGGTTGACGTGATCAAAATTCATTATAAGAAATTCTGAAAGTATAATTGCATATGCTATTTTTAGAAATTAATACAAGTAATAATGCTCGAAAAAAAGATAAGGAAATTAAATACAAGGATGGATTTGAAGAAAAAGAAGAGAAGATAGAAATGATCACATGAAAAACATACAGTAAAGAAGAAAACCAATCAACAAAGGGCAGTGGAAATAAGAATTATAATAGGAGAAAAGATGAGAATAAAGAAATAAGAGACTAAAAAACTGTTGCAGTTGGAAAAGGAAGATAATTGAAAAGGGGTGAGCAGAAAGGAGAAGAAGATACCACATAATTAAATATTAAAAACTGAGTGTTATTGCTCCTGCCTGTGATTCAAAAACTTGACAGACTGAGGCACAAGAACCACAAGCCCCAGGTTAGACTGATCCTGCGGTGGGAACCAAACTTTAAGAAGAAAAAAGGAAAAGAAAGAAGATAAAGAAACTAGAAATTAAAAAAGAAGAGAAATGAGAGTGAAATAAGAGAAAAGAAAAACTACAGTAAAATTAGAATGAAAACTTAGATGTAACTGTTTAAAGCAATCAGGTCTGTTTAGAAGACTTTAAGAAATAGAGGGGTTCAGTTACTAATCACTGCCCTGCCCTTCAGGATGGAGCTGAATGAGTGTCAAGCTTCCTACCAGCCTCCCAGCTAGTCTGCAGTCCCCAAGAATGATCAAACCTCTGGTCTTAGGGTGTGGACACATGATGAGGTTGCAGCAATCTACACCAAAGCTTGTGTGGTGTATCCTCCTAATTTCTCTCTCTCTCTCTCTCTCTCTCTCTCTCTCTCTCTCTCTCTCTCTCTCTCTCTCTCTCTCTCTCTCTCTCTCTCTCTCTTTCTCTCTCTCTCTCTCTCTGCAATTTCACATCAGTAAGTAACTATTTATGATCACTTGTTTCCCATGCTGGAGTTCTTGTAACTAGCTTTCCTAATTAATGGCTACAAAAGAGAATAAACCACTTCCCTTCCTACATCTCTGACCTGCTTCTCGTAACATTTATAGGATCATAGGATTAGTTCATGATCTTTGCTTGGAGGACCTGGATCCAGGTCAAAAGAGAGATTTCTAAGGGTCAAGCCAAAGGCTCAGATGAATCATTTCAAAATGTCCTCCCATTTCATCAGTGTAATCAAATACAAGAGAAGAGGGAGCATGGCTTGTGCCAGCATGCTCGAGACTCCACTCCATGTCTGGTGAGATCGTGCTCTGCTTAGGGTTGGGAGGCTGCTGATGTTGTCTGAGCCTTTCACTGTTTATTTCAGCTCAGCCACAGTTTATACCCAGGTGCTTTCAGGTATATTGGGTGCTGAAGCTCTTTCTGTCCCTTGATTCTCTTCTATAAACTGCCTCGTTTTCTGTGTTTGTTTCCATGAGTCTATTTGCTGAATTCTAAAACTCTGGTGCCTTCCCACTGTAAAAAAAAAAAAAAAAACTGGAGCTGTGAGAAATAATAAAATTATTATTATCATTGTTATATATAACAATTATCATATTCACAATAACATTATTTAGAGGATTAAATTTAGTAAGCAGTTTCTCCTTGAGCAACTATAAACATACTAACATACATCAACTTCAGGGAAAAAATAGCACTATTCTTACTATGGACAACTTTCAGAAAATAGGAATTGGCTTATAAATTGCTGAAGGGGAAAATCAGCCTCGAACTTTTATCAAGTATCCTGAACTTGGAAAATTTATTCCCTCTATTTCACTTTTGTTCCCCACATCCATGGTCATCATTTGTGCTTCATGTTTCATTCCACGTGGAATTCATGTAAGGAGATTATGAGGCATATCTATGGTTCACGTGAACGTTAAAAGATAACACATGAAACAATGTCCTGACCTAGAGGCTTCCAGAATGTAAACTATCTGAGCCTTATCATCATCATCTCTAATTTGTTATTCCAATCGGGATTTTATTAGAAAATTTTCATAAGGAATTGATCATGTGCTTTTTAACATCTGGCAATTCACTGATATTACTCCTCACCTGATGTACTTAACTCACTGTTCACTACTAAAAATGGAAGAAAAAAAATTGTCTGAGTTTATAATCTCTAGTTATGATGATGCTCAATTCTAGTCATTATGAATATATTTTCATTTGGTGTCTACAAACACGGTAATTCATTATACATGTGACTGTCAATATGTGGGAATTTTTAAAAGAATTACCAAGCAATTAAAAATCATAGTAGTGCTTTCATCCTCTAAATAATCATCATGTTGTTCAACAAAGTCTCTAAATTTCCTATGCTATTTTCATGAAGATTTTTAAATCAAAATATACATATTTCAAGACAAGCACAGAATAAGAATCTCTATTTGTTTTCTTGGACTGTTTGTTCTTAATTTTAAAAAGAACCTGTTCCATTTAATACTGCAACAAAGTATTTATTGCACAGATTTGTTTAATTTTTTATGAAAGGAACCTGTACTCCTGGTTTATTAAATAATAAATCCTTAGGATTTTCATCTATGTGGAGATTTGCTTTTGCAATAGGTTCATTTAATAAGTGTATTTGTGAATGTCCTTCAATGGGTGTAGTCTCTACAGTACAGAACAGGACAAAGAGGGTTTGTGTTTGTGGAAACCCTATGGATTTTGGCTTCTTTAGCATCCTGTAGTTTCCAAGAAGTCTTCCCCTTCTTTTTCATTGATGTTTTTATTCATCAATCTGTTCCAGGGATAAAAGAAAAAAAAAACATTAGATGAATGGACATACAAATAAGACAAAAATGGTAAAAATACAGAAGTAAAGATTAATTGTACTACACAAGCTACACATCTCTCAAATATTTATTCAGACTTCCCAACATATTCTTAAAGAAATAGTCTTAAATTAACATGACCATTTTAAAGATGGCCAAGTGAAACTCTAAGTTCTCTTGTAACTCACACAACTGACACAGTTACTAAAAAACAGAGTTTTTAATAAAAAAATCAAAATCTTTACGCCTTAATTCTATACTCATTTTTAGCATATCAGAAAAGTATTACTTTCCCTGAATAATGCCCATGTTATGAAAGAAGATGTATGAAACATGAAATACTCATTTCATCTTGATCTGAAAACTATGGTCTGAAGATAAAAAGAGTATAGTGGACATCTGGCTTGCCAGTAGATCTATGCCAGTCATTAATTATGTCTGCAGCTGGGACTTGGGTATACAACGATGAGGTGAACTTAACTGAAAATAAGTTAGTCATGTGGAGATGACACTTAAGGTGGTATATATAGTATGCTTTGTTTTAAGAAAGCAACAGCCTATTGATTCCGAGTAAATACATATGTGAATACTGTAATACTCCCTCAATCATGGACTGTAATCTGGAAGTCTAAGACTAGCCTGTTCTTCACCTACATGGCTAAATACATTAGTCAATGTGTTTTATCTCAATGTGTTAAATGTCTCATTGCATCTTCATTTGTGTTCCCAAAAAGGTATCAAAGTCTAATTCAATTAAATGTAAACTCAAAGTACTGTCTGGGTATGAAACCTTTTAATAATTTACTTAAACTCTCTCATATATATTAATCATAAAAGCACTGCAGACCTTAGGAGTTTTCACTACTAAGTACATGGGAAAATACAAATGAAATTCATCTAAAAGGCTTTGTAATTTTCCATGCTGGTGAAATAGGAAACAGTTAACAGAATGTTTATTATATTCATTGCTGTTTACCACGTCAATGGTTGATGTTTCAGGAAAAGATAGATTATTTCATCAAAATCTTCTAGTAAATATTACATGCATAGTCTCATATCTATGACCATCACCATCAAAACATTGTGTTAAAAGCTTTAAGGGTCTAAAAATTATAAAAACAATCATTTAAATTTAAGTATAAATAACATGGCTATTACTTTATTGGTTACTGCTATGTCACAGATACTTGGTAAGATTTAAATTTGATTTTGCAACTACAGTGATAGTGCTTAATATATAACATTAAAGACCACTAGGAAAAGCAGAAATAAAACAATATTTGGCTTCAAATGACTTGGGCTCCAACTCTAGTTCTTTCTAACACTCTGTGATTGTATATTTTCATACATATACTTCTGATTTTATATAATATATATAAATATCTGAATAGGTAAATGATAGTCAGATATGAAAAACCTATGAAATTATGCATTCCAAGTCACAAATTATATAAAATTATAGACAAATAAATACTTTTTTCAATGGCAAACATATCAGGATGCTAGGGGATAGATACATACATATATATATTAAAATTATTTTTGTAAAAGCAAATCACAGTTGTGTATCACATAAGTATTCATGTTACTAAACATAATATTAACAAAATTAACCAAAATATTCTTGTAGATTATTATTTTAAGATGTGTTGCATTTTTTTTTTTTTTGGTTTTTCAAGACAGGGTTTCTCTGTGTAGCTTTGCACCTTTCCTGGAACTCGCTTCGGAGACCAGGCTGGCCTCGAACTCACAGAGATCCGCCTGGCTCTGGCTCCCAAGTGCTGGGATTAAAGGCGTGCGCCACCACCGCCTGTGTTGCATTCTTTTATGTTGCATTTGTTTAACTCTGTGAAGCTGTGTTACTGTGCCTGTCTAAAACACCTGATAATGGCCAATAGTTAGGCAGGAGAAAGGATAGGCATGGCTGGCAGGCAGAGAGAATAAGTAGGAGAAATCTGGAAGGAAAAAAAAGGAAGAGCAAGAGAACAAGGAGAGGATGATGCTAGGGGCCAGCCACCAGCCACGCAGCCAGCCACAGTGTAAGAGTGAAAGTAAGATATATAGAAGCAAGAGAAGCAAAACATCCAGAGGCAAAAGGTAGAGCATCCCCAAAAGAGTAAAAACAACAAACAGCATATCCTAGTCTGAACCTTATCAAATTAGATTATATAAATCTACCATATAATTCCAAACCATTTCAAAACTATACACCCTACATTCCCACAAAAAATATCATCATAAAAGCTCACCTTTTCTCCAAATCCTTGATAGTGTCAGAAAGTGGAAGATTAAAAGTCTCTGGCAGAAAGTACATGTTGATTGATGCCACTATGGGTATGGTCCCACAGAGAATCATAGGAAGGTGTACAAAATACTTTCTAGTAACAAGTACTAGTGCAGATACTAATGCTCCTATTCGGGAAGCAGTGTAATAAACACCACCTACAGTTGACCTTAAAAAGTAGACCAGAAATGAAAATCTGAATGTATAAGCTTGGTCTCAATTGTATCATTTTCACCACAAATATGCAAAATCACCCTTGGCCAATGTGGATTTTCCCATAATTCAGTACTACTAATGTTGTGTATATATCATATATATCCCAATGCCTTCTAGAGTCCCATACAAAGCATGATTTCCATATGGACACAGATTTCTGCTTTTCTTGGACATGCTATAAGGTGTTTAAGGCATTAGTTTTTGTTGGCCACAGAGTATACAGCCTATTGTGATTTTTAGTTTTCTCATCTTTAAAATGGACAAAACAGATACTGTATCAATGTTCATGGAGTCCAATATTAGGGTTACTTGATAATATGAGATTAATTAAATTTAAAATAAGCAAGAATAATATTTTAGTGTATAGTATCTGATATTTATTTACTTCTTTATTTACACTTAAAAAGAAATTCTGAAGTCTATTTACCCTTGAATTTAAAGAACTGATATTACTTTCTTTCTTCTCTTTCTTTTCAGGTAATCTTGACCTGGTATATAGACTTCCATTGAAAATTTTAACATATTAATTTAAAAAATTAGAGGATCAATACTTGGCTGATGGCACTTTCCTATAGAATTTAGAAGATATGTTGCAAAAAAATGAAATCTAAAGAGTAAAGGAAGTATCTTGAGAATTTAATCTAGTAAATAATTCAAGTTCACATTTCATTTCTTCAATTACATGAAGTTACCATTTTACATGTATTTTCTCATTTGGTTTCCACAAAAAAACTATTTGTCCAAGTGGGCATATTTTATGGGCATTAAATTACAAGTGTTAAAGTTAATTACTAAAAAAAAAATTAAAGAAGCAAAAAAATACCATTAGCTCACTTGGGATCATATGAATGTCAGTGCATAGCTAAAGAATGGGTACTGGGGAGGGGATAGCTTCAGAGAATTAAATTTCAATTATTAATGATAAATTTTTGCAGATGTAATATAGAGCATTGAGACTACACATAAGAATTGCACATTGATGAAAAATTTGCCAAGAGAGTTCATTTTCAGTTGTGTGCTAAATTATTTCCCACAAATGATAATAACATTCTAATAAAAAGAATATGGAGGGCCTATGAGTAATAATGGATAAATGGAGTGCCTGTATTATTGGATGGCTAATATGATGGGAAAGCTTTAAGGATACATACTTACCCAATGAGTCAACCACCTATATACAAAGCATGATGGCTGTCTATTCATACATCAATAAAATATCTTTCTAAAAAGTTAGCTTTTTTTAGGTAAATTCAAGGTTGTCTGTCAATCATGTCTTGCTCTTAGATGCCCTGCATCCCACTAAGAACTTCATTTGTTTGTTTCCTCTGCAAACAAACAAAAGCATGATATGTCCTTCTGTTCTAAGAGGATGGAATCCCTGAAAGTTATATAAAAATTGACTTATTAAGAAAATTATTTTTATTTGGGTGGTTCAAAATCAAGAGTGACAGTTGATAATGGAGAGTTTTGTCTTCAGAGAGTGTGTAATATTGGATAAGAGTAATAGGAAATTTTCACTGATTAATTAAAATGGTACAGCATCAGTGGGAAATTGGTTTATATCTATCTGAGTTCCCAAAAGGGTCAATGGGAATCCTCAAACAACTTAGACTTCTGCCGAGACACTAGGATGCTCTCCATAAATTGAAAGCAAGGCTCCATTGCTGAGGACAATACCTAGATAATTCATTGAACGTGGAGAGGTTAAGCTGGTACCTACATAGAGCCATCACCCTTCTTCCTAGTATTTTTGATACAAGAAAGTAGTCTACACAATACCAAAAGATAAACATAAACACCAACTCAGCCACAAAAGTTTTGATCTTCAATGATTTGCTATCTGCAAGATATGTTAAGGCAATAGTATCACAAAGCTTGTGGGAGTAACCAAACAAAGTGTGATTTGATGTAAGACGCACACCAGGAGATGGAACCCATACCCTATACCGAGAACCAGAGACTATATAGCCCAAAGACCTAGGGTAAAATAAAATACTACTGATCTTTAAAAAAAAGAAAGTAGTGATGAAATGACTCCTAATGATACTCTGCTATACTCATAGATCATCTCCTTCTTCAGCCATTATCAGAGAAGTTTCTTTCTGCAACAGATGGAACCAAATACAGAGACTCACAACCGGACATTACACAGAGCAAAAGAGAGAAACCCTGGAACACTAAGCCATAAATGGGATGTCCTCTGTTAAATCCCTCCCCTCAGAGCTCAGGGAACTCTGCTGAAGAAGAAGCTGAAAGAATGTAAGAGCCAGAGGGGCATGGAAGACACCAGGAGAACAAGGTCCCCTAAATCAGTATGAGCAAAGCTCATATGAACTAACAAAGACTGAATCAGCATACACAGAGCGTGCACAGGCTTTCCCCAGGTCCTCTATGTATATATTATGGCTTCCAGGTTAGTGTTTTTATGGGATTCCTAAGTGTGTGAAAGAGTGGATCTCTGATTGTTATGCCTTCTCTTGGGCTCTTTGCCATCTCTGTGTTTGTCTTGTTCAACTTTGATTTGATAATACTGGATGTTGTTGTTTTTAAGCCTCATTCTATTTTATTTTGTTATATATTATTATTATCTCTTAGAAACCTGTTCTTTCCTAAAGAGAGACAGAAATGTAGTGGATTAAGATGGGAAGGGAGGTAGGGGACGGAGTGAGTGGAAGGGATAGAGGGAGGGCAACTCATAATCAGATATACTATGTGAGAAAAGAATCTATTTTCAAGAAAAGGGAGGAGGAAGAGAAGAGGGAGGAGAAGAAAAAAGGGGTTACCACAAAGAAATATAAATAATAAATCAACAAGCAAAATTTTCAGTAACTTTTCCAAAACACGTTTGCTTTGTCACATTGTCTGATATGGTTTAATTACACATGAAATGGTTTAGATAGTAAAAACGCTCAAGATTCTCTACTGAAGATAGAAAATTTAAGAAGTCCTTTTATACTAATGGAAAATGCATCAGTAGGGATTTCTGAAATGAGTGTGGTGCTTGGCAAACACACATGGAGTCTCAGTTTTGCAAGGGAAAGACGACGGTCCTGAACATGAAGCACTAATCTCCTGAGATACACATGCATGTTTAAGATTGTGTGCTAGGACTGGTCATGGCGCTGTACGTTATCTGTTCCTTAATATGCAGCATTTTGGTTTTGTACATGAAAACATCTTAAAGATGCCGCCTTTTCAAACTTCGTACACAAGTGTTACTTGAGCCACCAGAGATGTGAATTAATAGGCTAAACTGGGTTATATTAAGCCTGAAGAGGTAGAGTAAGAAGACAATAGTAGTCTCTGTGCTGAAATTTGTATATGGCCAGAGTTCTCAAGGGATGATGATGTAGAGGGACTCAGGAAAATATGACAGAATATTTTCACCTACTAAATTATTCTCCCAACTACTAGGTAAATGCTAACCTTTCATCTCTGAATATTGTTGGAGGACACTTTCTATTTTTCGTTTTATGTTAGCATACGGGGTGTTGAGTTTAATTAAGATGTTTTCATGCATATGTAATTATACTGTGTTGTTACTCTCTTCTCCCACTGCCCCTTTTCATCCCCCTGCTCACAGGTTCTTCCCCCCACAGTTGTCCCACCTTCTGTTTTCATGTCACATGCACACCATGGTTCTCTTTTCTTTCCCTTCTCCCCTCTTGTATTTTCCTTTCTATTTTCTACTTTTATGACCTGTACATCTAAACATAAACACACACACACACACACACACACACACACACACACACACACACAGATACATACATTCACTATCACATCACATATATGCCACTCTCCTTTAGACAGATTGTGCTAGAAAATTTTGCATCAAATTGACATACACTAAAGTCATCTGAGAGGAGGGGACCGCAATTGAGGTAATGCCTCCATAATACTGGGCTGTAGACAAGCCCATAAGGCATTTTCTTAATTAGTGATTGATGGGGGAGG